>NC_090650.1:443336560-443936560 GCF_040937935.1 Hyperolius riggenbachi | reverse complement strand
TTTCAAAGTTCGCATCCCCATTGAAGTCTATTGCGGTTCGCGAACTTTAACGCGAACCGAACGTTCCGCGAAAGTTCGCGAACCTAAAATCGGAGGTTCGGCCCAACTCTAACTGTATGAGGGCTACAGTTCACTGAGAGACCTAGGAATGCCAACCAACATGTACTGTGACATACTGAAGCAGAGCATGATTCCCTCCCTTTATTAAATGGGTCGCAGGACAATATTCCGACTTAACAACCTCAAACACACCTCCAAGACATCAACTGCCTTCCTAAAGAAACTGAGAGTAAAGGTTCTGGGCTGACAAGGCATGTCTCTAGTCCTAAACCCTACTGAGCATCTGTGGGGCATCCTCAGACGGAAGGTGGAGGAGCACAAGGTCTCTAACATCCCCCAGCTTCATCATGGAGGAGGGGAAGAGGATTCCAGTGGCACCTGTGGTGAACGGCATTCATGTGTGAAGACCAGGGCAAGCCTGACCGGCAATGATTATATTTGACAATTAGCCAGAGAATAGTAAACTTGTCCTGCTCTATGCAGTGACAGTAAACATGTTTACACACAGGGAATGCTTGGGAACACTTTCAAATGTTCTTTGAAGTAAAGAGTAGTTAACTGATTTTAACTGACTTTTTTTTTTAATTTTGAGAGTGTAATTCCCTATTTAAACATTCTTCTCTGTTTTAATTACAATACACATACTAGTTTTGAATAGCCAGAAGTACTCAGTAGTATTAGTAATATTATGTAGCCGCCAGTGAAGGTAGCCAAAAGACGTGCCCTCCAGTATAGGTAGATAGATGTCCCCCCAGCTAGCCCTGCAGAGTACGTAGTCAAAGGGGCCACCAGTATTCGGTAACCTTTAGAAGTTTTGTCAGCGTGTTAGGAGGTAGCCTCCTCAGTATAGGGTTCTAAAAGTACAGTAGCCCCTCCCGGTATAGGGAACTTCCCAATACTTGCAGCCAGAGGGGCCCAGAGTATTAAGTATAGGAGTGGCAGGGCCGGATTTACCATAAGGCACTATTAGCACGTTAGGAGAACGCCAGCGCATACCACTAAGGCTGCATCCGAAATGACCACCAGCTCAGTGTGCAGCACCTATATAGACTTTCTGCACACTTTGCATTCAATTTAGATGCAAATTATATGCAAATCTGCTACTACTTATTATGCAAACAGGAAACTCAGGAGGAGGGGCTGGGAGCAGCTAACCTAATAGTTACATAGTTACAAAGTTAAGAAACGATGGGGTGCCTCACCGTGGCGCAAGTGTCTAGTATAGTATACTTTGCATGCAAACCATATTGGAAGCTAAAGTACCTCCTAGTTTAATAAATGTTAGCACTTGTCTTGGATGCAGGGCATGCATTTTTCAGTCTGGCAGAGGTGGTGTATGCCTGTGCAATTAACCATTCATTTGCAGCATGTGTTAAAGGGATGCGCAGCCTTTCCTCCCCACCGTTTCTTAACTTTGTAACTATATAACTATTACGTTAGCTGCTCCCCCCACCGTTTCTTAACTATAAGCACGTGTCTACAGGTGACTGATAATGAAAAAGTGGCTCCCCCTATTACCCTAGAGCCTCTCTCCCTACGTCCTTACGCAGAGTCCTGATGAGTGTAAATGGGAGGTTACTCACCCAGGTCTCTGCATTCCACTGACCACATCTCCCTTCAGTTGGGGGCACCTCTAGCTGCTTAATACTGAGGGTACCTCTGGCTACCTAATACTAAGGGGCACCGCACCTGTAGCTACTGTACCTATGACGGGCAAGGGAAGTAAGGGAGAAGTAACAGCTGGGTCAGCCAGCACATTAGCAGTGCGGTCTGGCAGGTGTTTGTAGATTCGTGGAGGGCGGAGTCTAAGGTGCTAGGACATCTGTACCTATAGGCTCCTCCGATGTAAATTCGGGCCTGAGGAATGGCAAATGTGAGAAGTAATAGAGGTGTGATGTGTGTCATGTGACTGCACAGTATGGACGGAAGCCCGAGATTTGGGTGCCCGGGGCTAATGAATGATTTGGGTGCCCCGTAAGCGCTAATTCAAATATCGGCTTTTGGACGCCCTAAGCAGAAATTTTTGGGTGCCAGGCCCATCTAACCAATATTTTTGAAAATGAGAAAGTTATAGTTTTTGAATTTTTTTGTATTTGTATTTACATTTTTTTGTTTTGTTTTTAAAAAAAATATCTTGTGGAATTTATCCTGGTTTAAATATCCTGGCTTCAGCATCAGAAATGCTTCTTATATCTACATATTTCTGTATATTAGTATGTAGCCCCGCCCCCAGTGATGTTACAGCCCAGGCTATGATGTCATGCAGCTTTCTCCTTCCAGAGTACTGTGTGAAGTCATGTGATGTTCCGGTTTACTACACAGTGGGAAAAAAAACCCCATTTCCCACCAGTGATTCACCATGCCAGCTATAAAGATGCCAGCATCACTGATACATTTAAGACTGTAAATCACAGTGAGGTAAGATTATGCAACGGCAAACATTGACTAAATAATTTGTAAGTGAATATGGTAAAAAATAAATAAATTGCCATTTATTCATTAAGTTACATACAGTAATGAGGTCACCATCATCAGAAACAGTATTAAGATGGCCACACACCATACAATTTTTAAAATATCTTTTCAATTCACTTTGTGGTTTTAAAAGCTCTTGCTAATGTTATCCTATGTGAGTGTTCTCACTGGAGAGATGTGATTTAGTAAAAATCCCCCATAGCATTGCATTAGCAAGAGCTTTTAACATTTCTAGCGTTTAAAGAGAGTCTGAAGCGAGAATAAATCTCGCTTCAGACCTCATAGATAGCAGGGGCATGTGTGCCCCTGCTAAACCGCCGCTATCGCGCCGCTAAACGGGGGTCCCTTCACCCCCAAATCCCCTCGGTGCAGCGGGGGAGCGCTTCCTGGTTGGGGCAGTGCTAACCGCCGCAGCCCTGCCCCACGCGCGTCTGTCAGCGCGTATCTCCGCCTCTCCCCCGCCCCTCTCAGTCTTCCTTCACTGAGAGGGGCGGGGGAGAGGCGGCGATGCGCCGCTGATAGACGCGACTGGAGGCAGGGCTGCAGCCGTTAGCCCTGCTTCCAGGAGCGACCAAGTCTGCGACCACGTTTTGCAGTGGGGGGTTTGGGGGTGAAGGGACCCCCGTTTAGCGGCGCTGTAGCGGCGGTTTAGCAGGGGCATACGTGCCCCTGCTAACTATGAGCTCTGAAGCGAGATTTATTCTCACTTCAGAGTCTCTTTAAAAAGCTCTTGTAGTGTGCACCAGCCCTTAAAGGGGTTCTGTGGGGGCTGCTGCAGATAAAAACAGACACTTACCTGGGGCTTTTATCAGCCCCCTGTAGCAGTAATGTCCCACGCCGTCCTCCTCCGATCTGCCGTTCTCCGCCGCCGGTCCCGGTCTAGCGCGGCATGCATGTAACTGTGGCTGCGCGGCCGGGGCACTGCTCGCTCCCGCCCGCGTCATCGGAAGCTTACTACGCAGGCGCAGTACAAGTACACTTCGCACTGCGCCTGCGCAGTAAGCTCCCGCTGATGCGAACGGGAGCGTGCATTATTCATCTGTGTTAGGCGAATAATAGCCCGGTGCCAACGGCGGAGAACGGCGCATCAAAGGAGGACGGCGTGGGACATTACTGCTACAGGGGGCTGATAAAAGCCCCAGGTAAGTTTCTGTTTTTATTTGCAGAAGCCCCCACAGAACCCCTTTAAAGGAAACCAGAGACAACAGATACTTACCTTTTTTATACATACATAGTTACATAGTTATTTTGGTTGAAAAAAGACATACGTCCATCGAGTTCAACCAGTACAAAGTACAACACCAGCCTGCTCCCTCACATATCCCTGTTGATCCAGAGGAAGGCGAAAAAACCCTTACAAGGCATGGTCCAATTAGCCCCTAAAGGGAAAAATTCCTTCCCGACTCCAGATGGCAATCAGATAAAATCCCTGGATCAACATCATTAGGCATAACCTAGTAATTGTAGCCATGGATGTCTTTCAACGCAAGGAAAGCATCTAAGCCCCCTTTAAATGCAGGTATAGAGTTTGCCATAACGACTTCCTGTGGCAATGCATTCCACATCTTAAAGGGAACCAGAGACGAAGCACCCTTGTGTATTTTACCATGTATATCAGTAAGAACATTAGAGAAAACACTTACCATGCTCTCTGTTTCCTCCTCACTGCTAAAAGTGTCTGTTAACAGCAGTCACAAGAATCCCAGACTGAGCAATTAAATCTGGCTTTGCTGGGAATGATTATTGCTGAGTCATTATAGCAAAGCCACAAGGGGGCAGGCTTGGGCTTGAAATAACACCACAGAATACAGACTTAGCTATAATCTTTCTGTAGCAAAGCTAGACGGAGCAGCCTGACTTCTCAGTCGGGGATTCTTATCAGACGTGATAACAGTCAGATTACACAGCGAACAATGAAACAAAGGGCAGATTAGGTGTTTACTGTCATGTTCCCACTGATTTATAAGGTAAAATACAAGAGGGTGCTTCATCTCTGGTTCTATTTAATCACTCTTACTGTAAAGAACCCTTTCCTAAATAAATGGTTAAAACGTTTTTCCTCCATGCGCAGATCATGTCCTCTAGTCCTTTGAGAAGGCCTAGGGACAAAAAGCTCATCCGCCAAGGTATTATATTGCCCTCTGATGTATTTATACATGTTAATTAGATCCCCTCTAAGGCGTCTTTTCTCTAGACTAAATAAACCCAATTTATCTAACCTTTCTCGATAAGTGAGACCTTCCATCCCACGCATCAATTTTGTTGCTCGTCTCTGTACCTGTGGCTTCCTCCAGCACCATGGACATGGATCACACTCCCTTACCGCCGGAGTGAAAAAGGTAAGTATCTGTTGTCTTTGGCACACATTAAATATTTTATGCTACACATTATCAGTATAGAATATGTATTTAGCAGAACATTATTTTTGAAAATTGAGCACAACATTTTTGTTAAATAAAATTGCAGTTTTTGCCATAAGGAAAGAGAAGGAAGAATACTGATGACACAACTTCTGCCCCGCCCATTGGGGGAGGTCCTCAGTGACAATTACCGGGTGACAGATGGGGATCTAGTTGTGTCTGTGTCCACTCAGGGAAAGTGTCTCCCGTTGTGGCTTCCTTCTGTCCGGATTACACTTCATGCATACACGTCTATTACATGTAACTATGGAATTCACACCCCACTGATCCAGTGCTGGGACCCTCCAAACCTAGCAGAGGTGTAGCTATGGGTGGGCAGGGGGGGACTATGTCCCTGGGCACAGCACTGTAACGGGGCTCAGCACGGCCATTGCACCCCCACATGCATGGGAGGCGGCTCGCTGGCTGCCCCTAAGTGCCCCTGCTTCTCTTCCTCCCTCTGCAGAGAAGCGCAGAAACGTTACAGCAGCAGGAAAAGTGGGTATCTAAAGGGGGGCACAGCTGGCTATCTAAAGGGGGGCACATCTGGCTATCTAAAGGGGAGGGGAACAGCTGGCTATCTCAACAAGGGAAGGGGGCACATTTGGCTATCTTTAGTAGGGATGGGAGTAGGGATGCTCATCACGAGTAATCACCAGTGGTTACTCATGATTCAAATGAGGATTAAATGCTGCATGCGTGCAGCGGGGATATAAGGTGTTAATCACCTATAATTCCACCGTCCGTCCTGCACTCCAAAGAGGCTGCATGCGTCCTATTGGATGCATTGCAAGCCTCGCTACGGGCACTTCCTCCCTCAAGCCAGGAGGAAGTGTGCGCTGTGGAGAGCCTTGCAACGCGACCAATAGGACGCATGCAGCCTCTTTGGAATGCAGGACGGACGGCGGAATTATAGGTGATTAACACCTTATATCCCCGCTGCACGCATGCAGCAATTAATCCTCATTTGAATCATGAGTAACCACTGGTGATTACTCATGTTGAGCATCCTTGGATGGTAGTACATCTAGCTATCTAAACAGCATTTGTACATTTGACTCCACCCATGACCACGTCCACATTCTAAAGGGTGGCCATGCACATTTTGTCCAGGTGGGGGGGGAGGCGGAAAAAACGATCTTTGTCCCGGGGTGCTGAAAACCCTAGATACTCCTCTGAAACCTACTAGACTGGGTCTTGTTGTATAGGATGTGCAGGCGCGCTCCCGTATGTGTGTGAGAATAACTGCACTAGTCATGCGCGCTGACGGCCTGCTGCTGCACAGAAGCTTGGAGCCCTTTGTGCTCGGCAGAAGAATTTCTGCATTAGCGGTTCCATGCTACTGAGCAGGCGCGAGCCATCCTGCACAGACTGGAGTACGACCGCCTGAACCTATTCCACAAGCCCTTGTCTAGGGCTGGTACTGGATCCGTGGCGGTGGACAGGGGAAGCCGCTATTATCCAGATGCTTCCCTCTACCAAGGTATCTGCCTTGGACACTTCCAGGTACACTTCTAAGTAGTGATGTGCTTACGAGTTCCTAAGGACTCGAATTAGTGATTTAAATGAGGCTTAATTGCCTCAGGTGCGGCTGGATGAGAAGGCATTTGTTACCCATAAGTCCGTCGTCCTCCCTGCGCTCCGAACAGCTTGCACACATCCTACTGGACGCGTTGCAAGCCTCACTACGCACACTTCCTCCTTCAAGCCGGAAGAGCTTGTGTTTCAATTTCAATTTCTACACAATCTTTGTGACTGTCTCTGGGAATCAAGTGCGTACACGGTGTGACCATTATAGCTCCACCCATCAGGGGTGTAACCAGAGGGGAACAGACCCTACAATCACAGGGGGGCCCAGAGCTTTGAGGGGCCACAACTACTAACCCTCCCTTCCCTGATACAGGGGACTATACTTCAGATCAGGTGTTATTGTGGTTACACTTGTTATGGGTGTGAAGATACGATATCCACGCTTGTTTTATGACCCTTGTGAGATGGGCACCGAGGGTGTGAAATAGAGGCAAGAGAAGGGGTGCGAGCATTGGGGGAGGCCCTCAAAGTTCACTTGGGGTCCCTTGAATTCTAGTTATGCCACTGCCACCCATGTAAGTGGATACATAATCCACCAATCACAATCTCGTACAGGTGATGCCATGAGTGTCACAGAACATGCAAAGAGGCATGAAACAAGGACAATGCAGCATGGAGGGGCTCAGTGAAGGTGGCGTGGAAGGTGTGGATATTTCTCATCGGGAAGGTCTGGTTATAAAGGGCGATTTGCCCAGCCTCATAATCCAGACTTATCTTGAGTCTTTGAATGGACCTCACGTCAGGTAGCCGGATCTCTACATTATTGTGAATCGCTGAAAACCTCCTATTTGACTTCTGCAAAGCCCATGACTTTTCATTACTTCCAATCTTGGATGTGCCCTGATTTTTTCTGTCTATAGTGGAGTAACACATCCCGACTCGCCATGTACGGGATCTCCAAACATCCACTTCCCAGATGTGTCGTCCTGAACTGAAACTCTGGCAGCTTATCACTTGTGGTCCACTGAATCTGGCTGGTGTCTCTGAACGCTTATGGTTTTTATGCGAAAGGAAGACACTTTTCTTATCCACTGATATCCACAAGTTGTTGCTAGCTGTCTTCATATCCAGCAATACGTTGGCATTGCCTTCAATGTCTTCCCACAAAGCCTCAATACTTTGTCTTGTAGGCTGGTACATTGAGTGTCCTGCACCGAAGGTCTCCTGGGGGAATGAACTGGATGGTTCAGTGTTGAGGGGAACATTGTCCTCCTCACTGGAATATGGAGATGCCTGGATGTCCAAACCTTCCTGAACATTCATATGAGAGAATATGTCAGACAGTCCTTCATGTAGCATCTCCGAGATGCCAGACAAATCTAAATGTCCTCCATCATGGGACTGTCTATCTCCCTCCTCACAAACATTGTCTATGTGTGATTCCTTTAAGACAGTCAGGGGGTCAGTCATGTCACAAAGCTTCTCAATATGACCTAATCTCTTGGACAGTTTATCTATTTTCGTCTCCAGCTGTTGGATGACATCATAGCATCTGTGTGATGCCTGTACTGACAGCCTGGAAACCTCCCTCAGGACTCTCTCCTTTAACTTCTTCTGTTGCTTCTCTAGGTTTCTGAACAAGTCCATGACTCTCTTCATTTCAGAACTTTCTTGGTCTTCTATGGTTCTCCTGCAGACCTGCAGCCCCTGGACTCTATTCTCTGTCTCCTCTTTTTGTACTAGAAGGATTTGTACCACATTTTTCAGGGTCATCTTCTTTTTCATAAAGGCCTCATCTAGAGTCTCCACCTGGTGTCCCTGATGTTCTCCATCCAGCATACAGGACACACAGAAAAAATCATTGTCCTCCGTGCAATAATATTCCAGGAGCCTGTTGTGGATGGGGCACCTCCTGTTCTCTGTGTAATTGGTGGGGTCACATAAGACGTGTTCCGGGGACTTGCTGTGGACTTCCACATGTTTCTCACACAGATGTGCTTCACAGAGCAAGCAGGATTGCACAGCCGCAACAGGTGAATCAATGCAATAACAACAAGGGAATGAAATATGTTCTGGAGCCTCTTGCAGGAGATTTGCCACAACGTACTTCACTGGCAAGTTCTTCAGCAGGTGGGGCCAACTCCCGAAGTCTTCCCTACACTCTGGACACAGAAACTCTCCCGTCTGCTCCTCTTTTGCTTCCAGTGCGTAAATGACACAAAGGCGGCAGAAAGTGTGTCCACAAGGCAGGCTTACAGGATTTTTATAGATGTCCATACAAATGGAGCACCGGAAGGCGGTTCTTAAAGCTGCCACGGCCATCACTGCAAGAGAAGAAATAAGAAGAAGAATGAAAATGTGGCCTGCAAAACACTTTCTCTAAGTTTATTTGGTAACAACATTTAAAGAGACTCTGTATTGAAAAAAATTCCCCTGGGTGTACTGACCTCGGGAGGGGGGAGCCTCTGGATCCTATTGAGGCTTCCCCCACCCTCCTCCGTCCCACGTTGGCAGCGATAGAGCTCCCCAAACAGCGGGGATGCAAATATTTACCTACATGGACTTCATGTAACAGCGCTCCATTCTCAGCAGGAAGGTACATGATCCCTATGGGGGGAGGTTTATGTCCAATAGGGGAGCAATGTTTAGAGCGACAATGACTGAGGGCACTCAGCCTCTGTAGCTCCTCCTGGCAGCTGTGGCAGTTGTGGCATACCTCCCCAGTTGTGGCATACTCTGAGATGAGATACGGGGACACTTTAAAGGGGAACTGAAGAGAGAGGTATATGGAGGCTGTCATGTTTATTTCCTTTTAATCAATACCAGTTGCCTGGCAGCCCTGCTGGTCTATTTCTCTGCAGTAGTATCTGATTAAAACCAGAAACAAGCATGCAGCTAGTCTTGTCAGATCAGACTTATAAGTCTGAACCACTGAAACACCTGATCTGCTGCATGCTTGTTCAGGGGCTATGGCTAATAGTATTAGAGGCAGAGGATCAGCAGGGCTGCCAGGCAACTGGTATTGTCTAAAAGGAAATAAACATGACAGCCTCCATATACCTCTCTCTTCAGTTCCCTTTTAACCACTTCAGAATTACATGTTTCCTCCCTTAAAAACCAAAACAATTTTCACATTTCAGCGCTCCTCCCATTCATTCACTGATAACTTTATTGTTACTTATCACACTGAAATTATCTATATTTTTTTTTCTTTTACCACAAATTATGCTTTCTTTGGGTGGTACTTTGTGCTAACAATTATTTTATTTGATATGCATTTTAAAGGGAATATAAAGGAAAAAAAAAACAATATTTCTCAGTTTTCAGCCATTATAGTTTGAAAATAATTTGTGCTTCAATACAGAAAACCCTCATGTCTTATTTGCCTATTTGTCCCGTTTTTATTACAATGTTTAAACTGTGCCCTTAGTACAATGTATGGCGATTATTTTACCTGGAAATAAAGGTGTATTTTTTCCCTTTGGTGTTTTTTTTTTTTTTTGAGAGAATATTTTTATTGCACCCTTTGGTGATTTTTAATACTATATAACTAATTTCAAGACTTTATTTGCAATATTAATAATAATATACCCTCATGACATACACATTAAAAATGTCTCTAAGGTAACTATTTATGCAGTTTTTATTAAATTATGTATTTTTTTTTATTTTTATTTCGGTAACTATGGGGCAGTGAATAGGAACATGTGTTCCTATTCACCAATCACAGTGCAGTGAATGATGATCTGGCATCAGTGAGATGCCGATCGTCACTGACAGTTCTTCACTACTTCCTGTGTACTATTCAGTACACAGGATAGTATAGGGACATCTAGTGGCCAAAAATAAAAATACACCTACAAATGTTAAAGCGGACCTAAACTCAGAACTTCTTCTATGCTCTAAAAAATATACAACAGCATAATAACCTTCAGAGAAAAACATTTATTTGTTATCGCTGATACATATCCTACAATAATTCTGCACTGTTTGTACTTCCTGTTTTCATGGAAGCAGACATATTGTTAGCATCCTGTGCTTTCAAATGAGATTTATCAGTCGTGCTAGTCAAGTGACACGGGGAGATCAAATTACAACTTGTAATTAGACACAAATGAGGGAGAATTAGACATGCTAATCTCTCTACGGCCAGAAACCCACTAGGAGCAATTTTCTGAGCGCTTTGCAATTTGAAAACTCTTGCTAAAGGAATGCTATGGGTGTGATCCCACCTGAGTGATGAAATTTTATAAAAATCCCCCATAGCCAGTGGCGTAGCAATAGGGGGTGCAGAGGTTGTGACCACATTGGGGCCCTTGGGCCAGAGGGGCCCCAAGGTGCCCACCATTGTTGCTCACCAGGACCCTCGAATTAGAATGTACCCGAATTATCCTGTATATTTTCATGGTTGCCGAATTTGAATTCGAATACCGATCCTGCTCCCAAATTCGAAGTCAAATTTTCCCGAGTAGTGCCTCTCGAAATCGGCTGTGATCACGGATTTTAAACCGTTCGGATTCGGCTACCGTCGTCCAAAACCCGCTGACTTTAACCTCCTTGCCGGTTTTCCCGACCTGAGCTCGAGGGTAGAAAGAAGAAGCTGTTAGCGGTGATCCCGAGCTCAGGTCGGGGTAGGGAGTGCAGTGCTTTACCTGAAGTTGTGGAGTCCCGCGCGATCGCGCTGCGCAGCAGGACTCCAGCCTCTCTCCCCGGCAGTGTGCGGTCTTTCCCTGGCCGCCGGGATCCCCATGTCCCCGCTATTCTTCCGGGGACCTGGCGGCCAATCGTAACAGCGGAGCGGCGGTGGTGGCTTGATGTGATAACAGAGACAGCTGCCACACTCCTGATTACAACCCCCAGCCAGGAGCTAGGAACACAGGCCTCAAAGTTAAGGCAAACAACATTAAAGCAGTACTCTGCAATGCCAGGTCCATAAACAACAAAACAGCAGTTATTCATGATCTAATAGAGGCTTCAGATCTAGCTTTAATTACAGAGACATGGTTGGATCAGAACTCAGGACCCACTCTCGCGGCTGCGGTACCAGACAATTACTCAGTTTTACACTGTGAAAGGCAAAACCGCAAGGGAGGAGGATTAGCTCTGTGCTTCAAATCCAGTTTGAATATTAAACCCCTTGCTGTAGCCCCCACCCACTCTTTTGAATATCTGGCAGCCCAGCTCTCAGCTGGAAAAAAAATAAACATACTGCTTGTCTACCGACCCCCTGATGCTGGCTCAGCTTTTCTCAAGGAAATAGCAGAACTTGTATCTTGCATAACACTGAAACACCCTAGGTGGATAATTCTTGGAGACTTTAACGCACGGGTCGATACACACTCTTCCCAATTTGGAACTAAGCTACTTCTCTCCATGAATGAACTGGGCTTCTCTCAAGCCGTCAACCTCCCTACCCACAAAAAAGGACACACTTTGGACCTCATTTTCCATTCAGAACTCCTAATATCCAATGTGGAAATTGATCCAGTAGTTGGGTCAGACCACCACACTGTCCACTTCTCATTTACAGCACCGGCTACAAAACACCAAGTGAAAGAACTAATAAAATATCGTTCCTTGAAAGGTTTGACACCCCAACACCTTCAGAACAGCCTCAATCTAGGTGGACTGACAGATCACAACTTTGGCCTCGAATCCATGGTCCTTAAATATAACCACGATGTCTCAGCCGCTTTTGACGCCATAGCTCCCTTAAAGATTAAACGTTCGGCACCATTACATCACGCTCGCTGGTTTGACAACTCTATAAAGGAACTATAGAAACAGGGACGCAGACTGGAACGAAGGTGGCGCAAACATCAGTCTCCTGATGACAAACTTTCCCTAATTGCTCACCTGAAAAAATATCAAACAGCGATTAACAAAAAGAAGTCCTTATTCCTGTCTCACGAAATTGCACATGCAGCCAACAGACCTGCCCAACTCTTCTGCACGGTTGACAGTCTCTGCAATCCATCTTGCAGGAAATCCAGCATCAGACCTTCACAGGAACTGTGCGAGAAATTTGCCCTCTTCTTCTCAGACAAAGTCTCCTCTATACGATCTGCCATTCAATTCACAGCCCCAGAAACCCATGCAGAGCCATATAACAGGTGCAAAAATAGCCTACCACCATGGTCTGATTTTAAGGTAATCACTGAAAAAGACATCTTGGATATCCTCTCAAACCTTTGCCAAACTACCTGCGATCTGGACCCTGGCCCCACTAAGTTCATGTTCAAATGCCCTGAACTATTTACACCGGCATTCCACAAAATAGTCAACGGCTCCTTACAAGAAGGGTGGTTTCCCTCTACTCTGAAAGAAGCAATCGTCAGGCCTCTACTCAAGAAACCATCCTTAGACCCAGATGCTCTAAACAGCTACAGACCTGTCTCAAACCTCCCCTTTCTGGGAAAAGTTATTGAAAAGGCTGTCTACCTCCAACTTGAAGCCAGGCTCTCCAGAAACAACATCCTTGACCCTCTTCAATCTGGCTTCCGGAAATATCACAGCTGTGAAACAGCCCTCACCCAGATTTGCAATGATCTGCTTATTGCAAGAGACAAGGGTCAATGTTCCATCCTGATTTTGCTCGACCTCTCAACGGCTTTTGACACAGTCGATCATGAAATCTTGCTCAACAGGCTACAAGAGTACTGTGGCATAGATGGCATTGTTCTCTGGTGGTTCAACTCCTTCCTGGCTGGCAGAACACAAAGGGTAGCCTTAGGGCCCTTCCTCTCCAACCCTGTACCACTAAAATACGGTGTACCTCAGGGCACAATATTATCCCCTTTACTTTTCACCATATACATGCTGCCACTTGGAGAAATCATACAAAAACATGGCCTGACATATCATTGCTATGCTGATGACACTCAGTTATATTTGTCATTCAAACCTGACGTCACAGACCCTACTCCACAAATAAACGCATGCTTAGCTGAGCTTCAGGAGTGGATGAATAATAATTGGCTAAAACTTAATACTGACAAAACTGAGGTTCTTGTTATCGAGGGCCAGGGCTCAACAGCAAAGCAGCTCCAGTCTCAACCAACACCGCTAAGGATAGGGAGCTCAGACCTGAACAACTCAGACTGTGTGCGCAGCCTGGGAGTACTGATTGATGGGAAATTAAGCTTCAGGAATCAAATCTCAGCTGTTGTGAAACATTCCTTCTTTCACCTAAGGAATATTGCAAGGATTAAACACCTAATTCCTTCGGAGGATCTTCCAACCCTAGTTCATGCCTTCGTCACATCAAGGTTAGACTACTGCAACGCCCTCTACACAGGCCTGCATAAGAAAGACTTACGCCGCCTGCAATTAGTACAGAATGCCGCCGCAAGGCTGTTAACGAGCCAACCCCGCCATTGCCACATAACACCAACCCTGAGCTCACTCCACTGGCTACCGATAAAATGGAGAATTCTGTTTAAGATTGGCTTACTGACATTCAAATCCTTGCGCAATCTGGGCCCTGGATACCTGAAGGACTTGTTGCAACTGCATCACACCCCCCACAATCCTAGATCAAAAGGACGTAACACCTTGGTCACCCCCAGAGTCCACCTCAAAACCTTTGGAGACTGAGCCTTTTGTCATGCTGCCCCTACACTTTGGAACTCCCTGCCACACCCAATCAGGACAGCTCCATCCCTGGAAGCATTTAAGTCTAAACTGAAAACCTACCTCTTCAGTCTGGCATTCATGAACATCTGACTATCTCCTCTGTAACACAACCCAGCCTGCAACCCTATATTAATCTGAGACACAACTATGCGCTTTGAGTCTTATGGGAGAAAAGCGCTTTACAAATGTTATTGTATTGTAAATGTTATTGTATGTCATCGGGGGCGGGGCTAATATTTAAAACGAACTTCTCTATATTAGAAAAATATAGTTTGTTTATATGTATATTAGCGCCATCTTGTGGTCAAAGAGAAAACTGCAGCGCAGGAGCCCAGGAAGGTACATTTTTTATTCTGCTGCAGATCTCCCTGCAAGAATGATTGTTTTCAGGTTTTAGGGTCTGAAAGAGTGGAAAAAAATTGCACCTCTTTTAGACCCTAAAATCTGGAAAGAATCAGAACGGCAAGGAGGTTAAGGGTTACTAACAACGCCCCCTTAACCGGTTCAGCACCGCAGTGCCGAAAATCTCATGCATCCGAGCAACGTTCACCTCCCATTCATTCGCCTATAACTTTATTGCTACTTATCACAATGAATTGATCTATATCTTGTTTTTTCCACCACCAATTAGGCTTTCTTTGGGTGCTACATTTTGCTAAGAATTATTTTTTTCTAAATCCATTTTAACAGGAAGATTAAGAAAGAAATGAAAAACAATTCATTATTTCTCAGTTTTTGGCCATTATAGTTTGAAATTAATATACGCCACCATAATTAAAACTCATGTATTTTATTTGCCCATCTGTCCTGGTTATTACACCGTTCAAACGATGTCCCTATCACAATTTATGGTGCCGATATTTCATTTAGAAATAAAGGTGCATTTTTTCAATTTGCGTCCATCACTATTTATGAGCTTATAATTTTAAATACTATAATAACATACTCTCTTGACATGCATATTTAAAAAGTTCAGACCCTTAGGTAACTATTTATGTTTTTTTTTTTTTATTGTATTTTTTTTATTTATTTTTTTTAATAAAAAATGTATGTGGGTAATTTTGGGTGTGGGAGGGAAACTGCCTATTTTAAATGTAAAATAGTATAATTTTTTGTTTTAAAATGTATGTGGGTTCAGTTTACTATTTGGCCACAAGATGGCCACAGTGAAAAAAGTCCTGGATGCGAACGATCTCGCATCCAGGAAATTAGATGCAGTGGAGATGTTTCCTGGGGGCAGAAATACCACGCTCTCTGGATAGAAAGTTAGATCGGTGAATGGGAATTATATTCCCATTCACTGATCGGGGTTCTAGCGGCGGGCGGCGGGTGCGGGTGCGCGCCCGATCACGCGCACCACGCAGGGAAAGCAGCAGTGCCTTTCCGGACGAGAAAGCTCGTTCAGAAAGGCCGAACTGGTTAAATGCCAGAATCATGAAATTTGCAGGTTATGTTAAGAAGAAAAGTGGGAGCAATGGGAATTTTTTTTCAAAAAGACCTTATACTTTTTGAGAAAATCGATTTTAAAAGTTCAAAGAAAAAAAACGATACATTTAAATGCAGGTCAATGACAGATCGTGGGAAATATTTCCCAGCAGTTAATAGCAAAGGCCCCTTACATCCTAGCAACACCAAATTTCCAGGTTATGTTAAAAAGATAGTGGGAAACAATATTTAAAAAAAAAAATGTTTATGTTTTAATGTTGTATGTTTTAATGTTCTGAGTGTGGGAAATCTGAAAAAAAATCTGAAATCTGAAAAAAAAAAAAAAAACGTGGGGTCCTCCCTCCCGAGCCTCTGTAACTTCTTGTCCCTCATACAGGCTGGGATAGCCAGAATGCAGAGCCCCGGCCGACTGGGGCTTCGCACCCTGAGCTATACCAGCCCACATGGTCCATGGTATGGGGGGGCTCTGGGGGGAGGGGTAGCCAAGCCTTCCCCTCCCCCCCGGAGCCCTTGTCCAGTCCATGGACAAGGGGCTCTTCCCCACCTCTGGTGCCCCAGGAGGAGGTGGGGCAACGACTACCTGGGTGGGGGTTCATGGTGGAATCTGGATGTCCCCCTTAAGAAGTGGACCCCAGATGCCCTCCCAGGAGAAATTCCCATTTCCACAAAGGGTTAAATGAAATAAAAACACAACGATGGGAAAAGTATTTTAATAATCTTGATTAACCAGAAATACTTACCTGTACCTTTAAAAAAAATGTTCCCACGGCAATATCCTCGGTAATGATCCAACGTATAAAATATCCTCTATCTTGCGATCTTCAATTACGTTGATTGAAGATCTCCCACGGCAATTAGCAATACTATACCTTACAATGCGTCCTGCGTGCAGACGCATAGTACCGGCTCCCGCTGTCCTCCCCGCCTCCTCACCTGTCACCCTCACCTAGCTCTGAACCGGCTCTGAATTGATTCATTTGATTCAATACAAAAAGAACCGGCTCATTTATGAGCCGGTTGCTATACCTTAGAATGCGTCCTGTGTGGTCGTATAGCGCTGGCTCCCACGATCTCTCCCCACCTGCCTGCACCTGTCACCCCCTCCCAGGGTGGCACCCGGTGCACCCATGGGTGCACCAGGTGCCAGGCTAGGTGAAGGTGACAGGTGAGGAGGCGGGGAGGACAGCGGGAAGGTAATTGAAGATCGCAAGATAGAGGATACTTTACATGTTGGATCATTACCGAGGATATTATTGCTGTGGGAACATTTTTTTTAAAGGTACAGGTAAGTATTTCTGGTTAATTAATTAATTTAACCCTTTGTGGAAATGGGTAAGATGTACTTTGTACCCCTATACTCAGTTCTCCTGGGAGGGGGGTGGGCATCTGGGGTCCCCTTCTTAAAGGGGACTCCCAGATGCAACCATGAACCCCCCCAGGGAGTCGTCGCCCCCCACCTCCTCCTGGGACACCAGAGGTGGGGAAGAGCCCCTTGTCCATGGATTGGACAAGGGCTCCAGGGGGGAGGAGTAGGCTTGGCCATCTCTCCCCCCAGAGCCCCCCCTACCATGGACCATGCGGGCTGGTATAGCTCAGGGTGCGAAGCCCAGTCGGCCGGGGCTCTGCATTCTGGCTATCCCAGCCTGCATTGGGGACAAGGGGTTACAGAGGCTCGGGAGGGTGGACCCCACATCATTTTTTTTTCAGATTTCCCACACTCAGAACATCCCCAAAAAATAAACATTTTTTTTTAAAATATTGTTTCCCACTATCTTTTTAACATAACCTGAAAATTTGGTGTTGCTAGGATGTAAGGGGCCTCTGCTATTAACTGCTGGGAAATATTTCCCACGATCTGTCATTGACCGGCATTTAAATGTATCGTTTTTTTCTTTCCCCTTTTAAAATCGATTTTCTCAAAAAGTATAAGGTCGTTTTGAAAAAAAAAATTTCCCCTTGCTCCCACTTTTCTTCTTAACATAACCTGCAAATTTGATGATTCTGGCAGTTAAGGGGGCTTTGCAATTAACCCTTAAATTCGGCGGGTTTTGAATCACAAATTCACGGCTGAATTTCCCCTGACCCGGATCCGAATGAATGCACCTGAATCGAATTCGAGTCCATTCGAATCGGGCGAATCCGAATTTGACCCAGACCCGAATTTGAATGTACTCGAATCGAATTTGGGTACATTCGAGCATGCCTGGCGCCTACCCTCAACTAAAGTATTCGCTCTTTTATTTTAAAAATCACTTCTATAGATGCTTTCAATCGTAGTAATCATCAACACACTGTTTCCCATCCCCTTATTGCACCTCTAACACTGTGGTTGCCCTTGGCAGGTTTCGTTTACGTATAGAGTGCTTAGGGGGGCCCAATGTAAAACTTGCACTGGGGCCCATAGCTCCTTAGCTACGCCACTGCCGACAGCATTGCATTAGGAAGAGCTTTTTCAAATCACTAGCAATTAGAAATCGCTCCGAGTGGGTGTCTGGCCTAAATACATACAGGGTGCATTTCTGTTTTCCTTTTGTACTGTGCAAGAGTTCAGGTCCACTTTCATTAATTAAAAAAAAAACAAAGCAAAACAAAACAACAAAACAAGATTTTAACCCCTTATTTAAGTCTCCTATTCATATAACTATTATTATTAAAAAAAATCAAATAGTTATCTATATATATAATTCAGTAAGTGCCTCAACCGTCCAGCAAGAAGAAGAAGTACTTTGCATGAGAAAATTTATGCGTGCTCAAAGACCAAGTTTGAGGCCTCCTTTCCACGGACTGTTGAGCTGTGTGCTCAGCAAGCAGTTACCAGGCACAGGTAAGAAGTTATCAGGCAGCAACAAGCAGTTATCAGGCAGCAACAAGCAGTTACTAGGCAGCAGTGAGCAGTTACTAGGCAGCAGTGAGCAGTTGAGAGAGTTTGAGAGGCATTTCACTGCCTATCAACAGTCTGTGGAAAGGAGGCTTAACCCTAGCAAGTCTGGGTTTGCAAATCTGGCCTAATTGGCTATTCATAATTGAATAAGGGCCTTAACCTTCCAGCAAGAAGAAGAAGTACTTTGCATGAGAAAATGTATGCGTGCTCAAAGACCAAGTTTGATGCCTCCTTTCCACGGACTGTTGAGCTGTGTGCTCAGCAAGCAGTTACCAGGCACAGGTAAGAAGTTATCAGGCAGCGACAAGCAGTTATCAGGCAGCAACAAGCAGTTACTAGGCAGCAGTGAGCAGTTGAGAGAGTTTGAGAGGCATTTCACTGCCTATCAACAGTCTGTGGAAAGGAGGCTTAACCCTAGCAAGTCTGGCTTTGCAAATCTGGCCTAATTGACTATTCATGAGGCAATGCTCATGCAAATATGCATTTGCTTTCGCATGTCAAACTATGCGAAAGCAAAAACCAATACTGCAAAGCGGTCGTGGAGCAGTGCTTTTCAGCACTGCTAGATTTAGGCGCAGCGAGTGCCGGTATAGACTGTAATGGGAATCAGTCTATAGCTGCGCTCAGTGAGTAACGTCAGCGCCGTCAGAAGACGGAGCCGAAGTTGCTTAAAAAACACAATAATTCGACCTCCAGCAAT
The DNA here is from genome assembly GCF_040937935.1 of Hyperolius riggenbachi. Lineage (NCBI taxonomy): Eukaryota > Metazoa > Chordata > Amphibia > Anura > Hyperoliidae > Hyperolius > Hyperolius riggenbachi. Next base: position 443,917,434 of record NC_090650.1, on the reverse strand, counting down.
CGCTGGAAGCCGAATTATATCATTCCCCCACTATCCATGGCGGCCTGGAGGGGGAATCTATATATATAATAGAGTAAGTGCCTCAACCTTCAAGCAAGAAGAAGAAGTAGTGCCCTGCCCCCAGGGCCGGTCCAAGCAAGAAGAAGGGGCTGGTCCAAGCAAGAAGAACAAGTAGTGTCATATCAAACCAAGGGCAAAGAGGGATAATTTGCATATTCAGTAGCAGTGCATTGTGGGTAACCACAAATGTTCACTTATAGCTGAATTATTGCAGATTTGCTTCTATTTTAAGAAGGAAAATTACACCAAGCTTTGCTTTTTTTAGTAGGAGGGCTTTTTGGTCCCTTTTATCCCCCTATACATTCTTAGTAATTTGGGTCACCCTGAGCTGCTTGGTTACTCTGTTGTACTGGTCCAAGCCCTATCTCATACAGCCATATCAATCTCTGCTGTGAACTAAAAGTCTGAAATAGGCTGTCAAATTTGGTTTTGATATGACTGTGTAAAATATAAAGCTATAGGGCCTGATTCACAAAATGGTGCAAACTGTTAAGCATGGGTGTGCTAAACAGTTAGCACGTGAAGTGCCATTTGTGGACTTTTGTGCGTGGAAAGTGCTGTGAATTGCGCAAAAGACCGCAATCGCGGACTTTTGCGTGTGTAAAGTACCGCGATTTGTGGCAAATTGCGCACGCAAAAGACCGCAATCACGCAAATCGCAGCACTTTGTGCGCGCAAAAGTCCGCGAACGGCACTTCACGTGCTAACTGTTTAGCACAACCGTGCTAAACAGTTTGCACCGCTTTGTGAATCCGGCCCATAGGCTTGCTTGACTTACCAAGAGTGAAAAGGAATAGTTTGCATATTTAGTAGCAGTGCATTGTGGGTAACCACAAATGTTCACTTATAGCTGAATTATTGCAGATTTTCTTCTGTTTTAAGAAGCCAAATTACACCAAGCTTTGATTTTTTTTTAGTAGAAGGTCTTTTTGGTTCCTTTTATCCCCCTATTCATTCCGAGTGGTTTGGGTCACCCTGAGCTGCTTGGTTACTCTGTTGTACTGGTCCAAGCCCCATCTCATACTGCCATATCAATCTTTGCTATGTACTGATGAAGACCAAAAGTCTGAAACAGGCTGTCACATTTGGGTTTGATATAGCTGTGTAAAATGTAAAGCTATAAGCTTGCTATACACCAGTGGTTCTGGATGCTTGCTTGGATTGCTAAGGTTGAAAAGGGATAAATTGCATATTTAAAAATGTTCACTTATAGCTGAATTATTGCAGATTTCCTTCTGTTTTAAAAAGGCAAATTACACCAATACAGTGGGGAGCATTGCAGGAAGTGACAACAGTGGATCGCACGCTGGAACACGGAAGAGGTGAGGCATCCCTGCCCGCTGCCTCTTACTAATAGTGGCGGCTGCTACTGTGCTTAAGCAGGAGGGGAGCGCACATGGGGGACACAGGTGAGGCAGGGGGGGTTCCTGCTGAGCTTAAGCTGCAGGGAGAATGCACATGGGGGACCCAGGTGAGGGGGAGTTCCTGCTGAGCTTAAGCTGGAGGGGGAGTGCACATGGGGGACCCAGGTGAGGGAGGGGGGGTTCCTGCTGAGCTTAAGCTGGAGGGGGAGTGCACATGGGGGACCCAGGTGAGGGAGGGGGGTCCTGCTGAGCTTAAGCAGGAGGGGGAGCGCACATGGTGGACCCAGTTGAGGGGGGGGTCCGACCCCTCTCCCCGCCACTGTGCCCAATACCCCCTTCCTGCCCTCTACCCCCTTATGCGGCGTATGCTACGCTGCGGGTCGGCTAGTCTTAAATACTTTTTTAATAATTGTCATTAGGGTATATCTCTATTACTTTTGCAAATTAGGGCTTGTAATTCAGTATCTAGTATTAAGAAATGCAAATGGAAAATACATGTTTATTTCCAAATAAAATATTGTTGCTATACATTGTACTACTGACACATTTTAAACATTGTAGTAACCAAGACAAATGGGCAAATAAAACGTGTCAGTTTTATCTATGACAGGACATTTATTATTTTAACGCTATAATGGCTGAAAACTGAGAAATATTTTTTTTTTTCATTTTTTTCTTATTATCCCCTTTAAAGCGCAGTTAAAATGCAATTGAAATAAAGTCATTCTTAGCAAAATGTACCACCCAAAGAAAGCCTAATTTGTGACAAAGGAAAAGAAAAAACCCTGACGTAGCGATCACATTGGTGTCTTAAGTGGCGGTAAAGTTGTTGGCGAACGAATGGGAGGAGTGTGAAATGTGACAATTGCTCTGGTTTTTAAGGGGAAATAGCCTGTGGTGGGGAGGTGGTTAATCTGCTTAAAAGACGTGGATGGAGTGAATACACTTGGATACTTTAGGTAAACTACGAGTTGTAAAATTGTACAACTACGATTGTATCATTGGTGGGCACCTTTAGGCTGTGAATTCACCAAACAGTCAGCTGCGCCTGTGCTTCGGGGGGTGCTTGGTAACGTTCGGCACAGCTGTTGAAAAAGCAGCCTCCTATGGAGTCACATCTGGACGTGGCCACGGTTCCCAATAATGATACAATTGTGATTGTATCATTAATGGGATTGTGATTGTACAATCCTACCAGATCTGTGTAGTGGGATAGACCAGGGAATATACTGTGAATGGATACATAAGGCAATCCCTTTTACATAAAAGTCGTAAGATTGCACAACCAAATTTGTATCATGTGTGGGTCCCTTTCCCTCTGCTGGTGACATGGTAAATTCACCAGCAGTCAGCTGCTCACCTGCACGGACCGGGCACATGCTAGCGCTTGGCAAGGGTCACAGCTGGGCATGGCTGGCCACGTCCCATGCTCGGACACGACAGGCCATGCTCAGACACAACAGGCCACGCCCTGTGCTCGGACAAGACAGGCCACGTCCCGTGCTCGGACACGTCAGGCCACGCCCCATGCTCGGACATGGCAGGCCACGCCCCGTGCTTGGACACGACAGGCCATGCCCCATGCTCGGACACAACAGGCCACGCCTCATGCTCGGACACCGACAGGCCACGCCCCGTGCTCGGACACGACAGGCCACGCCCCATGCTCAGACACAACAGGCCACGCTTGTTTTGCCACCATTTCCAGTCGGGCATTTTACTGTATTTTCTATATATTTGATGAATATATGCAAATTAACCATTGTACCCTTAGAAGCTAAACACACCTCCAGAACCGCTGGAATGCAATGATGTGTCAGCTTGTTAATTTGTACAGAGCGCTAATAATCCAACATGCATACAGACTGTTTCGGATTGTTTGATCCTCATCAGTGCATGGCATGGATTAATCTGGCTCTATGGAGTAGGGCTTGTAACACTGAGAGGTACAGACCACCCAGCAAGCTCATGGTGACCCAGAACTCATTGGAGTGTGTAAGGGACATTGTAGTCCCTTACACACCCCAATGAGTTCTGGGTCACCATGAGCTTGCTGGTTAGTCTGTACCTCTCAGTGTTACAAGCCCTACTCCATAGAGCCAGATTAATCCATGCCATGCACTGATGAGGATCAAACAATCCGAAACAGTCTGTATGCATGTTGGATTATTATGGCTCTGTACAATTTAACAAGCTGACACATCATTGCATTCCAGCGGTTCTGGAGGTGTGTTTAGCTTCTAAGGGTACAATGGTTAATTTGCATATATTCAGCAGTGATGCACTGGGCTGGGAGACATCTCGAGCTCACTCCAACCTGAATTATCGCAAATTCTTTCTGTTTTAGGAAAGCAAATTTTTGTTTTTCTTAACATCTTAGTAAGGGGGCTTTTAGGACCATTGTAGTCCCTTACACACTCCAATGAGTTCTGGGTCACCATGAGCTTGCTGGTTAGTCTGTACCCCTATATATTTGATCTGTCTATGCTAGGTACACACCATACAATTTTCTGTGAGATTTTCTGTAATGCTGGGCACACACCATACGTTTTCCTGCTTAATCCGCGGGTCGATCGGGATCGATATCTCTGACGTGCTCGATTTGGGCTTTGATTGTCCTGCCGTCGGTTTTGCATACTTAACATGTAAATGGACGGCAGGATTTACCTGCCAGATAATTCCCAACATGTTGGAAATGATCTACCCCAACCATCTATCTGCCGAGCAATTAGGTATTGTTCAGCAGGAGATAACCAGAAGACAATGCACCAGAGATTATGACCAGTCTCTACAGAAAATAGTCAGAACAGAAAATCTAAAAGAAATATCTAACAGAAAATTGTATGGTGTATACTAGGCATAATGTAGTAGAAGAGTAAAGGTGGCCATACACTCGTTAGATTAGCAGCAGATAGATCATCAGATAGATTTCTGATCTATCTGATGTGTTTAGGAACATTTTTTACTAGGAACAGATTTCCAATACATTTCAGTTTGAAATCTATTGAAAATCGATCTGATGGCATTTTTTTGCCATCAGATTTCCATCAGGGCCAATGCACAATGATAAGCAATCTCAACAGATCGAAATTGGCCACAAATCAATCGATTGGTCAATCGATTTGCAATCGACCAATCGATCGAACGATTTTGATCGATCGGCAAAAAATCGGCTGAGTGTATGGGCCCCTTAAACTGAGTGAATATACTCTACATGGATACTACACCTCATTTTACAAAAAAGTGTTAAGGTTGTACAATCAAGATTGCATCAACAATGGGCACCTAATTGACTAAATACAAAAACAGGCCACAATGTTTTCCACTACAGCAAACAAAGTTCCCTCCTTTTCCTTGTTTTATCAATAATTCAAATTGCCAAACTGCAGAGAAAAACACATTATTGAAATCTTAAAAATTACACAAGCAAATTTGCTAATTCAGCAGTCTTAAAATGTAGATTTATATCATAAAATTGCATTAAAAAAACTAAAGCCCCATTTACACCATAACATTTTTTTGTGCAATTCGATTCAATTAAATGATTCGATTCAATCCGACATGTCCAATTGGGATTCGATTTGATTCATTTTGCCATTGTTCTGCAATGGCAAAATGAATCCAATCAAATTCCGATCAGACATTTCGGATTGAATCGAATCAATGACTCGAATCACACAAAAAATTGTATGGTGTAGATGAGGCTTAAAAGAAAGATGTGCAGATCAATTTTTTCAACTAAAACACACAACGCTGATAAACCCGCCACAATTTCACATTGATCCCAAACATTCATTACTTGTCACCTTCCAGCACCAGCCGTTAGTATTGCACAATATATTCTAGGTAAGAATAATCACTTTTATTGGTTATAGAACAAAACTTTATAACACTAGGTGACATTTGTTTACTACCTGGCATATGTTGTAGAATACTCCCCTGACGGGCGACATTGGGACGTTACAAGTAACATTGTGGCGGGTTAGTCTTTGTTTTAGTCTATAAAATTGTTTTGCATGTTCTTTTTTCAAAATGCATTGTTTTCATTGTTTAGAAAATTTGGCATTTATGAAGGCAATAGATAACAAACGATTCTTTAGTTGATTGCGTTATAGGACAAAATCGATCCAAAAGCTGGAATTTATGATCGAATTTGAAAAAAAGAATTGTTTAGTAAATGTGAACAATCGATAATTGCCGTCCAATTAGTAACGATCGTTCCAATCGCATCGAAAAATCACATTAAGTGCAAAATTGTTCCGTTAATGGGCACCTTAATGATGCTAGGTACACACAATGAGATTTTCTGGCAGATTTACTGTCAGACTGATTATTTCCAACATGTCCGATCTGATTTCCAATCGACTTTATGCTGGATACACACGGTACGATTTTACGCTCGATAGATGGATTCGATAGATAATTCCCGTCATATCCGATATTCCTTCCGATCAATTCTGCGCTTGATTTCACATAGAAGTGAATGGAAATACATAAGGCTCAACACACACCATACAATCTTAGTTGTTCAATCTTACCACTTTCATGTAGTATAAGAGCTTATCCAATCAATCATTCAAGGTATTTTCAATCTGTTGGCCCTTATACTACATAGATTTGGTAAATCTGTACAACCAAGATTGTATGGTGTGTGTTGAGCCTAAGAAAAACGAGCGGAAGATAAGAGAATTAAGTGCAGAATCGAACGAAAAAACGGGACGTAGCATAGCATTCACTTCTATGGAATATTGATTGGAAAATCAATCGGAAATCAGATTGGACGTGTTGGAGATCGATGAAGGAGCCTTTTCTAGAGGCGTACAACTGCTGCTTCTACATAAACTTAATACAAGATAAATAAGGGAATTGTATCAGCCAAGGAGGATAATCCATAGAGCTCACACAAGGGAAGAAAGAAGACTGCACAGCGCAAATCGACAAAAAGGAAATATTGGAGAAAGTGCGTCAGAAGCGTACGGATGATTTCACCGCCGGTGAGTTAGGCGCAGAGTCAGCCAAGTGACGTCTCACGCTATTGCCCTCAAAAACACCATTCCTCATCTATCATAACAAATCAGAGGGAGAAGTAATATGGAGTCCGGCGATTGCCAGAACCCGGAATAACCCTTGAGCAGGATGTGCACTGAGGTATTACAGCTACAGCACCGCCCAGCTTCGACACTCGGCACAGAAACAACCCGCGTCAGAAGAACCCCATTATCCAGCCTGATGACCCGCCCCTTACCTAAGAAAATGTGTTGAGTTCTCACACCACAAGCCACTCGCGCTTCTGCTCCTCACACCAGGTGACACCTGCTCTGCGCAGCTCTCTGGAAGGCAGTATGAGTGATCTACAGCTATCTAGGGTATAAATAGCCCCAGCCAGCTCCTGCAGTATACATCCCTATTGAGACCTGCGGGAGGTGGGGCCACCATACACACACCCATTGTTCATTGGCCAGCTTCACATGGGCAACAATAAGAGGTGTGCCTTCTTGCTCCACCTCCCCCTGGCTCCCATTGTGATGGCTTGTGAACTGCCTGGGCATGTGTTGGAATTCTCACCATTTTCACATCAAAATTTGCATTTCCATTGAACTCAAAATTTTACCCAAATTTTGATGGATTTTTTGCAAATATAAGAACTTTTTTTTTTTAAGTGTTTTCTCATTTTCATAGACATCACTGCATTTGATCAGGAGGGCATGTCTTCTCAGGCCCATATAGTTTTACAAATTGTCTTATTTGCGCAAAAATGTGACATTTTTGTAAAAATAATGTTTGAGTCCTTTTTAAGTGAACTGATTGCATCTCTGCCTCCACCTTGTACAGAGTCGGGTCTGGGACCCATAAGAGAGCTTTCAGCAGCGCATTGGCACCCCTCCCGCCAGTTTCTGGTGCATTGCAGACCACACCTTTTTTAGTTTCACATGACATGACCATACAAAATACATGGTGTCATATGAGCCATAAACAATCGAGTGGAAAAATAAAGTCGTAGTTATGATACTGTTACTTGGCTAACTAAACTATATAACTAAATATATTTCCCCAAAGCTTATGCCTGAAAATACATCTAGAAAGCATTATGTGTGGCTGGCAGGACTTCCTTTACCATGACCAGAAGAAGCCAGATGTTGGCTGCCTTTGGGCTGCTTCTCTATGGACAGGTCTTCTCCATGCTGCACCATCACCATAGAATAACAATGAATAGAGATGATTGGTGTAAGCATGCAGCATTGTTGTGCTCTGGCTTGGTAAGAGGTCCAATCTCCATACATGAAGAGATGGCATTGTCTACTTCTCAGATCTAATTACCTCACAGGGTGAGTCAGTACCAGCCTCTCCCCTCTTCTAGAAGATATAGAAATGTTGTGTTTGGGTGGAGATTGTTCCATTATGTTTATAATCAGGTTCTCTTGGGAGGAACAATGAGGGACGTTTTTTGTGTACCTTCAGCTTTGGAGGAACAGCTTTGTTCCCAGCAGATGGAGACATCTGAATAACGCCCAGTGAAACTGCCTGAAAATGACTACATGAGCGAGTGATAACAGGCGGTTTGCCCAATCCAACCAGCGGATCAACTCACACAACTGTTGGGCTGATGTCGTGCAGATGACCATTTGAGTACAAAGTCGTTTGAATGACGCACTAGTGGCCATGTTCTGCCGTCCATCATTCCGCTTGCATGCGCAGTATGTAAGTGAATTGGTCGTTTAGTTGTTTGGTGTGCAGAAAATACAAGTTGTGTAAACAGTTTGTCATGGGGTCAATCATGTCGTGGGGACCGGTCATCTCGCAGTGTTGGTTGTGTACTTTGTTGGACGTGTGTACGAGCCTTAAGCCTGGAACACACCATGCAATTTCCCGTCAGATATACGGTCAAATAGTTAATTTCAGACAGGTCTGATTGATTTGCATAGAAGTGATCAGAAAACTGATCAGAAAAACATTCGGAAATCCAATCAGATCTGTCGGAAATTATTTATAGACCCATGTATCTGATGGGAAATTGCAATGTGTGTTCCAGGCATTAAAGTGCACCTGAGAAAAATAAAAAAAAAAATGACATACCTGGGGCTTCCTCCAGCCCACCTCAGGCTCATTGCCCCTCCCCCCATCCTCCTCAGGCTCTATCATACGCTAGGCGGCCTGGTAATTCATCCAGTCGGGCCACTCAGGGCAGGCGCAGTCCACCCACGCACGCTCCCCCATTGCACTCCTATCACCAGGGGAGTTCTGCGCCAGCACAGCAGTACTGCGCAGACGCAGAATGCTCCTGGCAGTGGGAGCTCGATAGGGGACGCAGCCACACACCACAGTTCCCCCAAACTGGCTGAGTTGGGCCACCTAACGCAGGATCCAGGCAGCGGAGGAGGACAGCGAGGGACCGATGAGCCTGAAGGGGGATGAAGGAAGCCCCAGGTATGTATATTTTGTGCAGCACGGTGGCGTAGCGGTTAGCGCTCTCGCCTTGCAGCACTGGGTCCCCGATTTGAATCCCAGCCAGGTCACACATCTCCAAGAAGTGTGTATGTTCTCCCCGTGTCTGCGTGGATTTCCTCTGGGCACTTCGGTTTCCTCCCACATCCCAAAAGCATACACATACGTTATTTGGCTTCCCTGTAAAAAAATTGGTCCTAGACTACGATACATACACTACACGATACATACATAGACATAGGACTATGGTAGGGACTAGATTGTGAGCCCCTCTGAGGGACCGTTAGTGACGAGACAATATATACTCTGTACAGCGCTGCGGAAGATGTTGGCGCTATATAAATAATTATAATATTTTATTTATTTCTTCTTATCTCAGGTTTATTTTAAGGGCGGGTTCACACTGAGAAGCCGGCGATCAGCAGAATCGCTGTGCAAACGTATTCCCATGGAAACATTCAGCGTTTGCGATTTGTATGAATCACGATTGCGCTCCATGCAGCATTTTGGGGGCGGTTGGGATGTGATTCTTGTTCTTTTGAACGGGAATCACAATCACCAATTGCCGCAAAAATCACAACATTTTGTGCCGCAAAATTGCGATCGTGATTTGCGATTTGCGCTCTGATTGTGAACCAGCCCTAAGGTGAGACTGATCTGAAGGCTTCTGTAATAAATGTGGTTTCTATGAGGGGTGTGCAGGAGATCTGTACAGATAAACATGTACATACGGGGGATCAAAAATGGTTCAAAATGTACAATAAGCAACAGACCGGGAAGATATCGTTCTATAAATCTGAACACAAACGACCACTAAAACGATTGATGCCAGATGGGAACCAGATGTTTCAAGCAAGCGTCAGGACGGATCACATTGGCAGATAAAGATAACCCCTTATAGTCAGCAGTGTGTACAGAGCTGTGAACGATAATTAAAGAGAACCTGTAACAAAAAAAGTTCCCCTGGGGGTACTCACCTCGGGAGGGGGAAGCCTGCAGGCAGTCCAGCGCTGGCTCCCCCGAAGTGTCCCGGAATCCTCCCTCGACAAGCCTGACAAGCACTGATTTATTTACCTTTCCTGGCTCCAGCGGGGGCGCTGTTGCGGCTCTCAGCATGGAGATAGGAGAAAATAGCCGATCTCCGTCAGATCCGCTCTACTATGCAGGTGCAGGAGACTTGCGCCTGCGCAGTAGGGCGGCCCGACAGAGATCGGCTATTTCCGCCTATCTCCGAGCGAGAGCCGATACTGCGCCTGCATTGGAGCCGGGAAGGTAAATATTTTCATCCCCGCTGTTCCGGGAGGTTTTTTGCAGCCGCCGTGGGATCGAGGAGGACAAGGGAAGCCTCAATAGGATCCGGAGGCTTCCGCCACCCGAGGTGAGTGCCCCCCAGGGGAGGTTTTTACATTACAGGTTTTCTTTAAATGATGTGTCCGCAAAGTCTACAGCAACTCGCCATCATTTATCGATCCGATCGTTTACCGTATCATCCGTCAGTCTTTTACAAACACATCATGTCCTTCACATCTGATGTACTATCATGGAACGATTGTACATCGGTTGTTTCACTGAATCTATCTTTTAGTGTGCACGTAGCTTATGCTGGGTACACACAATGCAATTTCCCATCAGATCGAAGTTACATCGTACTACTCCCGATTTATAACGGGATCGATTTTCAGATCATTATCTCACAAAATGTATCCTGTTATCGGTTGGTGTGACACCTTGATCTGAAAAAGATTGGAAAGTTGCACGGTGTGTCCCGCACATTAGAGATATTGGAGGGACAGTCTCTGATTACCTGGCCAGGCATGCAGCAGATAAAATAATGCCTGATATTTCTGAACGACTTGTCGTTCAAACCGGTTGTTTGGACGGGAGTTTGGCATGTGTACAAGCAATCGTTAGACTGATAGCAGCAGTTTTGACTGATCCGCTTGGCGGATCCGTGGACTCACTGTCCTCCAAACGACAGTTAGGTCTGTACATGTGTACAAACGACGTCTATTAGTTTGACACTTAACCACTTTATCCACCACTACAGTATATCTACGTCCTCTGCGACTTTATCTAAAGGGGCCCATACACTGGTCGATTTGAGCCATCAATCGATCGATCGATTCTATAGAATGAATCGATCGATCAGAAATCGATTCAAATTCCCCATTCGATCGATTTGATTTATCTGACAGGATGGAAAATCTAGGTCAATCTGCTGCTTGCAGTAGACGGATGGCCCATAGAGCTGCATTGGATCTAATGGTCCAATAATGCATTTAGATCGATTTCCAATAGAGTTCATTCTGAAATCGATTGGAAATCTGTTCCTAGTGTGTGGCACACATCAGATAGATTCCTGTCAGACTCGACTTGACAGGCATCTGACAGAAATCTATCTGATGGTCGAATCTGCTGCAAATCTATAAGTGTATGGCCACCTTTAACCCCGAGTCAGTAGATATATGTCTTGTAGCAGAAGCAGTGCTGTGCAGGATTGGACTTGCTCCTGTGCACATTTCTGGCACTATGGCCTGAAACACACCAGAGGAGTTTTTCTGAGCGTTTTGAGTTTTTAAATCTGCTGCTAAGGTTATCCTATGTGTCTGTGCACACTGGAGCAATGAGGTTTTGTAAAAAACCCCATAGCATTACATTGGGATGAGGTTTTGAAACCTCTAAAAGCTCTTCCCAATGTAATGCTATGGGGTTTTTTACAAAACCTCATTGCTCCAGTGTGCACAGACACATAGGATAACATTAGCAGCAGATTTAAAAACTCAAAACGCTCAGAAAAACTCCTCTGGTGTGTTTCAGGCCTATCCGAGGCCTGGTTTCCACTTGTGCGTTTTTCTGTCAGTTTTTTTGGTCAGAAAATTTGCATAGATGTAAGTCAATGCAGCCGTTTCCACTCGAAACCCGTTCATCATATTTTCGGACATTGCGTATGATTCGCGTACAATGCTTTGTATAGGGAACGCAAATTTTCGTGTTATTTGCGTGAAAATTTGCATTAGATCCATGGTTACAAGAAGTTGTCAGCGGTCATGACTAAGCTGTTACTAGGCAGATCCTTGTGGCGCCCCTGGATAGTGCTAATGTAGCATGAACTAATTCCCGAAGGGCGATTTCTTTGCGGTTTTGGTTTTTGACCCTGCATATTTAGGCATGCGAAAGCAAATGCATATTTGCATGAGCAATGTCTCGTGATTAGCCAATAGGCCAAATTTGCACAGCCAGATTTGTCAGGTTCACTTGGTTGATGCACACATTTTCCCTCTGTTGTAAATTGCATTTTCCTTTCTTTGGAGGCAGATGGTGAGTGGCTTGTTTTAGGAGGTGAGAGCCCTGGAGCAGGCTATTTGCGCCTGTCCTCCCCTTATGTGTCGGGCCCAGGTCATGCGCATATAGCAGAACGCAATGGACGTTAAGGTAAGTGCCTGTTTTTAATTTTGAGAGGTGTGTGCAGGCGGCTCTTCCCGGCGCTGGCCACGCTGGGGAGATCGCCTGCACCCCCTGGCCTCCACCTCCGGGGTGCCGCTGTGTGGGTTCCAGGCAGTGAGAGAGCCTGGGACCCCCACGGCCCCCCGTTTGTATGGGGGCAATGGGAAGCCTCCTCGTGGCGCCCCTGGATAGTGCTAATGTAGCATGAACTAATTCCCGCAGGGCGATTGCTTTGCGGTTTTGGTTTTTGACCCTGCATATTTAGGCATGCGAAAGCATATTTGCATGAGCAATGTCTCGTGATTAGCCAATAGGCCAAATTTGCAAAGCCAGATTTGTCAGGTTCACTTGGTTGATGCACACATTTTCTCTCTGGTGTAATTAGATTATGTATATTTAACTAATGCACATACGAAAATTCGCATAAAAACACGTACAAATTTACATGCAAATTTTCACCAATCAGAAAAATCTTATACGATTTTTTGCAGGCGAGAATGTCACGCTACAGTGGAAACATAGCCTGATGCAGCACTAATTGGTGAACGGGAAAATATGTTCCCTGAGCCAATAAGATTGATTTTTACCATTAAAAATACTTTTATTTTCTCAGTTCTTAGTGAAAAATACACTCTGTAGCATTATTTCAGAATCAAATATCTTCACCATAAATTGTGACAGGAACATAATCTAAGTTTTGTGATAAGAAGTAAGAATAGCCAAACAAAATTTGTGGTTTTTATCGACAGTAGCACTTTTTATTTTTAAACTGGAATGGGTAAAACTGAGAAATAATGTGTTTTTTCTATTTCTTTCCTGGTTTTACCATTAAAATTCATAGAAAACAAAATTGTTTGAGGGGGAAAAATGGCATACAATGAAAGCCTAGTTTGTCTTGAAAAAAAACAATATATATTTAATTTCTGTGTCATAAGTAGGGATAAAGTTATTGCTGATTAAATAAGGACACCGCTAAACCGTCAAAACTGCTCTGGTCCATAAGTGGGAAACAAGGTCTGGATGCAAAGTGGTTAAGCCTCATCTACTCAATACAATTCTACATGCGATCGATCGAATTTCGATTGGATCGAATTTGATTGATTAAATCCTACATGTCCGATCGGGATTCGATTCGATCAGTAGTGTGGTCGAATATCAATGCAAAACAATGTCAAATCGATCACACTATCGATCAAATCGAATCAAATCCCGATCGGACATGTCGGATTTAATCGATCAATCGAATTCGATCCAATCAAAATTCGATCGATCGCATGTAGAATTGTATCATGTAGATGAGGCTTAAAAGACATTCAAACAACAAGTTGTTTGATCAGTCATTTAATCTAGTCCATTGTTCTATACAGTCCATTATCAAGCTGGTTAAATGACATGCAAATTAGGGCAATTAGCATATCAAACGACTTGTTGGTCAGTGTGTACATGAGTCTGAACGTCATTCAGTCCTTCAAATGGCAAGTTCTTCAGAAATATCAGATGTGTGTACACACCTTAAGTACTGTTATTTAATCACAAGCAGTCCTTTGTTTGTAGAAGACATGTCCCCCATTGTTCCTCCCAGGAGAACCTTTATCCACAACAGAATGGGACAATCTCCACCCAAACACAATATTTCCATATCTTCTCTACCAGCAGTAACATGGCATCTAGGTATAATGGTGGATACACACCAGGCGTTTCCGCGTTCGATGCGTCCGTCGATACGCACCGATTCGATTATTTCCGACATGTCCGATTCAAGCTTCGATGGATCGTTAGGTCGATTTGCCATACTTTACATGGCAATCGACCTAAAAATCATCGAAATTCGTTCGGAAATGCTCGGAAATAATCGAATCGACGCGTATCGACGGACGCATTCGACGCGGAAATGCATGGTGTGTATCCAGCATAAGAGAGGAGAGGCTGATACTCACTCACTCCTGGCTGTGGGGTAATCAGATCTGAGAAGTAGACTATGCCATCTCTTTATTAAGGACTCTTTCACACCAGAGCCCTTTTCATGCGTTTCAACGCAAAGGCAGTTATTTACGTTAACCAAGGTAAAATGAAAGTCCATAGACTTTCATTTTACCTTTCACACCAAAGGCTGCGTTTTGGTGCGTTGCGGTTGAGCCGCAGGAAGCCGGCGTTTTCCCGGCTAATTACTACCGCCGCTGATTGCGTCGCACCGCGTCTGACAACACGCCGTAGGCTATAAACTCGTGCAGGAGAACGGCTCCTGCACGCGTTGCTCTGGTGTGAATAGGAGCCATATAGAGATTGGACCTGCTACCAAATCAGAGCACAACAATACTGCATGCTTACACCAATCATCTGTATTCATTGGTAATGGTGGCCGTACATCAGGCGACTTGGCAGCCGATCCACCATCCAATTTGATTATTATTATCGATTAGGATAAAAATCAGTGCCTCCAAGAATATGCCCAATCGATCATGCTACCAATGTTGTGCTGAAATTGATTGCATGTATCGATTGGACATGCTACAAGATGTAGGGCCTTCTTGCTTAATCAGGTGCGCAACAGTAGCGGAGTGTGATATCGGAATATGTGACGAACATGACGAAACGCCCAGCGCTGTCCCCCCTGATGTATAATGTTCTCCCCGGGCGCCCAGTGCAGTATACTTTACCTGTCTGTGTCCGCCGCTGACGTCACACATGCACCTTTATATACGCTAACGGCAACCGCGTGGGGTGCGGGAGGAGATGAGCAAGCGACGGACAGGTAAAGTATACTGCATCGCGCACCGGGGGGGGGGGGGGGATCTTCCATTGTGGGGACAGTGCAGGGGGCAGCAAGGCGGCAGATGCAAGGCCGATTCCCAAGAGATGTCATGTCGAAATCGTTCGGGAATCGACCTGTGGTGTTTGGGCAGGCAACAGATCTCTCATTGCCCCGATCAGATTGCTCTGATGTATGGGCATTTTACGTTATTCCATGGAGAAGACCTCTCCACAGAGGCGCCCAGAAGGAGGACAACATCTGTTTTTTTCTGGCCCTGGAAAAGGAAGTGCTGAAAGCCACATAAATTCACATTTTGAGCCCCCAGGGGGACGCGGAAACGCTCAAACGCGGCCGTCTTGGACACCACATATAGCACTCAAGACGAGATGAGACAACAGGATCTACCGTTGCGTTTACATGAATAACACAAAAGAACGATCACCCTCATTAACGGTGGTTGAGGCCATCAAAACAACGATTTTGTCACCTGCCCAAACCACTGCGTTTAATGCCCGTCTCAATCAGTCAATACACAACTGAATGTCTATATCTGAGCACATCTGGGGAGGGGGGGGTGTGACCGTTTATCGATTTTTACAAAAAGGACTAACTGTGCAAGGGTTGGTGTCCTTGCAGACAAATCTACAGGCACACTGCCCCACCCACTGACCCCTGTGTTTTCCTTCCCTATTGTTTCCTCCCCTCTACCCTCTAGATTGTAAGCTTACAAGGGCAGGGACCTCCTCCTACTGTTTCTCATACTGCTGCAATTTTAACCACTTAAGCCCGAAGGGTTGTTCATTTTTTTGCATCTGAGCAACTTTCACCTCCCATTCATTTGCCAACAGGGCTGGATTTGTACTCTTTACCGCCCAAGGCCACTGTCACCAACCGCCCCCCTTCAGTATAGGTAGCTAGATGACCCCTCCCCCTTCCCTTCCCCCCAGTATAGGAAGCCTGATTACCCCCCCCCCCCAGTACAGGTAGCCAGATGACTCCCTTAATCCCTCCCCCCCCCCCGGCCTTTTCAGTATCAGTAGCCAGCTCGCCTTCACACCGCAGCAGCCATCAGTGTCACTCATTTCTCAGCTCATCTCCAGTGCAGAAGCTTCCTCTTCCTTTCCGTCTCCAATGCTGCCCAAGTCCATAGCTGCCCGCCACAATGCAAATGTGCACAGAGAGCAAGGGGGCTGCTGCACAGGGGGCTGGCAGTAGAGTACCATGGTGAGGCGCTCGCCTGATCTCCCTGCATTGCAGCATTTACAAGCTTGCAAATGCTGCACCAGTTTAGCCTACTGCTTTGGTGCCCTAGCTCCTGTGGTGCCCTAGGCCATGACCTAGGTGGTCTTGGCCTAAATCCGGCCCTGTTTGCCAATAACTTTATCACTACTCATCACAATGAATTGGTCTATAGCTTGTTTTTTTTTCGCCACCAATTAGGCTTTCTTTGGGTGATACATTTTGCTGAGAATTAATTTATTCTAAATCCATTTTAACAGGAATATTAAGACAGAAATGCAAAAAAATCATTATTTCTCAGCTTGGCCATTATAGTTTGAAATTAATATATGCCTCCATAATTAAAACCCATGTATTGTATTTGCCCATCTGTCCCGGTTATTACACCATTTAAATGATGTCCCTATCACAATGTATGGCGCCGATATTTTATTTGGAAATAAAGGTGCATTTTTTCAATTTAGCCCATCGCTATTTACAAGCCCATAATTAAAAATAAATATATATTAATATACTCCCTTCACATGCACATTTAAAAAGTTCAGACCCTTAGGTAACTATTTATGTTTTGTTTTTTTATTACTATTATAGTAATTTTTTTGTATTAAAAAATTTATTTGGGTATTTTTTGATGTGGGAGGTAAACAGCTAATTTTAAATGTTAAAAAATGTATTTATTTAATAAAAAGTTGATGTGGGTGTAGTTTTACTATTTGGCCACAAGATGGCCACAGTCAAAAAGTCCTGGGAGCAATCGCTCCCAGGAAGAAGAATGAAGACGGGGAACTTTTTGAACTCAGAAAAACCGCAGCGTCTGATGAGACGCTGTCGGCTTTTCTGTGGGGGGCTTCGATCAATGAAAGGGATCTGTAATCCCTTTGATTGATCGCTGGACTAACGGCCGGCGGCGGGAGTGCGCACGGGAGACCCTGCGGGAGCGCACGCAGCCCACCTGGACAAGAATGTTCGTCCAGTTGGGCTTAAGTGGTTAACATATGCACATGTTCCAACTGCACATCAACTATGCAGTGGGATGCAAAAGTTTGGGCAACCTTATTAATCATCATGATTTTCCTGTATAAATCATTGGTTGTTACGATAAAAAATGTCAGTTAAATATATCACATAGGAGACACATAAGTGACAAAGCTGAAGCTGCGCCGGGGCTGGATCTTTCAACAAGACAACGACCCTAAACCCTGCTCAAAATCCACTAAGGCATTCATGCAGAGGAACAAGTACAGCATTCTGGAATGGCCATCTCAGTCCCCAGACCTGAATATAATTGAAAATCTGTGGTGCGAGTTAAAGAGAGCTGTCCATGCTCGGAAGCCATCAAACCTGAATGAACTAGAGATGTTTTGTAAAGAGGAATGGTCCAAAATACCTTCACCCAGAATCCAGACTCTCATTGGAACCTGCAGGAAACATTTAGAGGCTGTAATTTCTGCAAAAGGAGGATCTACTAAATATTGATTTCATTTCTTTTTTTTGTGGTGCCCAAATTTATGCACCTGCCTAAGGCCTGGAACCCACTGAAATACGCAAACGCAAAACGCAACCGCTAGCGTTTTGTCTGAGCGGTTTGCAAGCGGATTCATGCGCGTTTTTGGTCGTGTTTTGCAACATTGTATTTTTTTGCCCAGCGGGTGCGTAGCGTTTTGCGTTTTTATCCTGATTGGTCCTGTGAATTATTTTTCATTTTGTTACAGTGTGCTGAACCGCAAAACGCTAGCAAAACCGCTCAGTTTAGGTTTTGCTGAGCGTTTCCGCTAGCGGTTCAATACTTTACATTGAAGCGCTAACGCTCCCAAAATGCTGCACGTCCTGCGTTTGCGTTTCTGAGAAACGCAAACGCTCCTGTGGAAGTTGCCCCATCCATTAACATTAGCTGAGCGTTTTGGCAAAACTGCTAGCGTATCGCAGTGCTGCCAAAATGCTCAAAAAAACGCTCTTGTGGGTTCCAGCCCTAATTTTGTTTAAACAGTTATTGCGCACTTTCTGTAAATCCAATAAACTTCATTTCACTTGTCAAATATCACTGTGTGTGTCTCCTACATGAAATATTTAACTGACATTTTTTATTGTAACAATCAACAATTTATTCTTTATAAAGACACTCACAGGAAAAGATTTATACAAAGAGGCTGGCCAGCCTCCCTGCACACTATTGTGGCAGTTGGACGGAGCAACTGCCATTCGCTAAGTGCGTTTAAAAATAAAGAAAACCCTGAGAACCCCCCATGAGAAGATGGGCTAGTCCAAAATCTGTCAGTAACATCAGATTTATACTACTTACTGTAAGTGACAGCAACATAGGAGAAAATGTACTTCTTATTTGTATGTGTTTTAAATTTTAAGATTTTCGCGACAGATCCTTTTTAAAGGGAACCAGAGATGAAATAAAGAAAAGATGTTATACATACCTGGGGCTTCCTCCAGCCCCATACGCGCTGATCGATCCCACGCCGCCGTCCTCTGTTGCCTGCAACTACGAGAACCGGCTCCCGTCATCGAAGCCAGGCTACGCAGGAGAAGTGCGCCCTCTACGTATGTCCCCATACACTGCTGCAGAGATACACAAAGAGCGCACTTCTCCTACGCTAGACTGGCTCCGACTGACGGAACAGCGGGGAGCCGGTTCTCGTAGCTGCGGGCAGCAGAGGACGGCGGCGTGGGAGTGATTCGTGCGTATGGGGCTGGAGGAAGCCCCAGGTATGTATAAAATATTTTCTTTATTTCATCTCTGGTTCCCTTTAAGTAACTGGGGTTCAAATTCACTAAAGGGGCGGAGCCACAAACAGCTATTCAGATTTATTTGCTGGATAAACTGCTTCCATTCACATAATTTTGATGCCAGGAACCCAAAAGCTCACAAACTTGGCCATTGAGTGACTGTGTGTCCAGGTTACAAAAAGTCCAAAACAAATTTCACTGGGAAAATATAAACTGCACCCATTCTTACACTGTTAATGGCAGGGTTCTCAAACTTTGCCCAGCTGGTTACTGGGTGACTGGGATTAATATTCAGGGAAGTGGGTGGAGCCTATAATAGCCAATCAAAATTCACCTGTTGATTTTCAAGGAGAATATTTAAATTGCTGTCATTGTTACACTGTTACTAGCAGATGCCTCAAACCTGCTATAGTTAGTCATTGGGTGACTGGGGTCCAAACACTGGAAAGGGGCGGAGTCACAAACCGTTAATCTAATTTATTTAATTTCTATGGGAATATACAAATTATTGACGCCAAAGCTCACAAACTTGGTCATTGAGTCTTTGTGTGTTAGGGTTAGAAAAAGTGGGTGGAGCTGACACCAGCCGAATACATACCCAGGCAACGCCAGGCAATCAGCTAGTGTATAATAATAATATGGTAGTATATTAGGCTATGACTATGGTAGGATTATATTGTGAGCTCTGAGGACAGTTAGTGACATGACTATGTACTCTGTAATGTGCTGCAGAAGATGTCAGTGCTATATAAATACATAATAATAATATGGTAGGACATTAGACTATGACTATGGTAGGATTAGAGTGTGAGCTCCTCTGAGGACAGTCAGTGACATGACTATGTACTCTGTAATGTGCTGCAGGAGATGTCAGTGCTATATAAATACATAATAATAATATGGTAGAACATTATATAACTATGGTAGGATTAGAGTGTGAGCTCCTCTGAGGACAGTCAGTGACATGACTATGTACTCTGTAATGTGCTGCAGAAGATGTCAGTGTTATATAAATACATAATAATAATATGGTGGGACATTAGACTATGACTATGGTAGGATTAGATTGTGAGCTCCTCTGAGGACAGTCAGTGACATGACTATGTACTCTGTAATGTGCTGCAGAAGATGTCAGTGCTATATAAATACATAATAATAATATGGTAGGACATTAGACTATGTCTATGGTAGGATTAGATTGTGAGCTCCTCTGAGGACAGTCGGTGACATGACTATGTACTCTGTAAAGTGCTGCAGGAGATGTCAGTGCTATATAAATACATAATAATAATATGGTAGGACATTAGACTATGTCTATGGTAGGATTAGATTGTGAGCTCCTCTGAGGACAGTCAGTGACATGGCTATGTACTCTGTAATGTGCTGCAGGAGATGTCAGTGCTATATAAATACATAATAATAATATGGTAGGACATTAGACTATGTCTATGGTAGGATTAGATTGTGAGCTCCTCTGAGGACAGTCGGTGACATGACTATGTACTCTGTAAAGTGCTGCAGGAGATGTCAGTGCTATATAAATACATAATAATAATATGGTAGGACATTACACTATGACTATGGTAGGATTAGATTGTGAGCTCCTCTGAGGACAGTCAGTGACATGACTATGTACTCTGTAAAGTGCTGCAGAAGATGTCAGTGCTATATAAATACATAATAATAATATGGTAGGACATTAGACTATGACTATGGTAGGATTAGAGTTTGAGCTCCTCTGAGGACAGTCAGTGACATGACTATGTACTCTGTAATGTGCTGCAGAAGCTGTCACTGCTATATAAATACATAATAATAATATGGTAGGACATTAGACTATGACTATGGTAGGATTAGAGTGTGAGCTCTTCTGAGGACAGTCAGTGACAGGACTATGTACTCTGTAATGTGCTGCAGGAGATGTCAGTGCTATATAAATACATAATAATAATATGGTAGGACATTAGACTGTGACTATGGTAGGATTAGAGTGTGAGCTCCTCTGAGGACAGTCAGTGACAGGACTATGTACTCTGTAATGTGCTGCAGGAGATGTCAGTGCTATATAAATACATAATAATAATATGGTAGGACATTACACTATGACTATGGTAGGATTAGATTGTGAGCTCCTCTGAGGACAGTCAGTGACATGACTATGTACTCTGTAAAGTGCTGCAGAAGATGTCAGTGCTATATAAATACATAATAATAATATGGTAGGACATTAGACTATGACTAAGGTAGGATTAGAGTGTGAGCTCCTCTGAGGACAGTCAGTGACATGACTATGTACTCTGTAATGTGCTGCAGAAGCTGTCACTGCTATATAAATACATAATAATAATATGGTAGGACATTAGACTATGACTATGGTAGGATTAGAGTGTGAGCTCCTCTGAGGACAGTCAGTGACAGGACTATGTACTCTGTAATGTGCTGCAGGAGATGTCAGTGCTATATAAATACATAATAATAATATGGTAGGACATTAGACTATGACTATGGTAGGATTAGAGTGTGAGCTCCTCTGAGGACAGTCAGTGACATGACTATGTACTCTGTAATGTGCTGCAGAAGCTGTCACTGCTATATAAATACATAATAATAATATGGTAGGACATTAGACTATGACTATGGTAGGATTAGAGTGTGAGCTCCTCTGAGGACAGTCAGTGACAGGACTATGTACTCTGTAATGTGCTGCAGGAGATGTCAGTGCTATATAAATACATAATAATAATATGGTAGGACATTACACTATGACTATGGTAGAATTAGAGTGTGAGCTCCTCTGAGGACAGTCAGTGACAGGACTATGTACTCTGTAATGTGCTGCAGAAGATGTCAGTGCTATATAAATACCTAATAATAATATGGTAGGAAATTATACTATGACTATGGTAGGATTAGATTGTGAGCTCCTCTGAGGACAGTCGGTGACATGACTATGTACTCTGTAAAGTACAAATTGATTAAAAGAGGCGCCCTGGTGGTTTATAAAAGCACTTAAAAACAGTTTAAAATCGACAAATCTCAGGCCAAATAACAGTGCCAAACTACAAAGATATGGTCAGCATAGGAGGCTCCCTATGCTGACCATATCTTTGTAGTTTGGCACTGTTATTTGGCCTGAGGAAGCGGGCTCAGACCCGTGAAACGCGTTGCCTGTGCTACCAATAAAATCTTTTGTTTCATCAAAGATTTTTGGTTCTTTGAGGTAAGCCACCTCAAAATATTTTGTCGATTTTAAACGGTTTTTAAGTGCTTTTATAAACCACCGGGGCGCCTCTTTCAATCAATTTGTGCATTCCATACCCCCATACCTTATGGTCTGAGGGGTTGAGACAGAACACACGTGGGTAACCATGGTAGAAATCTGTCTCCCTTCTTTTTCCAAGGAGAGCGACCGCATCCAGATCCCTAGGGGTCACCCCGAGTGGAGTCGGGTTTATTGTCTCCACCTGCTTCCTGTGGTCGGTTGCCCCACTGCAACCCACCTTTGTGAGCAGTTTTGTTTCCATCCTCTATATCCATCTTTTGTTTGACATATTACACTATTGGGCTCCCGTCCCTGTCTCCTGTGTTTTTTCCCCAGAGGGTGCACAGACCCCCGCACCCTACCAAGTGCTGCAGAAGATGTCAGTGCTATATGAAAACATAATAATAATAATGTGGTGCCTCATGGGGACTGGCATTTGGTTTCCTGCAAATCTATTGGAAATCTTTTCTTAGTGTGTGGCGCACATCAGATAGATTCCTGGCAGATTCGACTTGACAGGCATCTGACAGAAATCTATCTGATGGTTGAATCTGCTGCAAATCTATAAGTGTATGGCCATTAAGGCCCCGTTTCCACTTGTGCGCGGCATGTGTCTTGCGAGATGCGATGCCGGCACAGCTATGGGATTGGGATGGTGACGCGCAGAATTATCCTGCAGGGCCTCAGATTTTTCCCCGCTCACAAATTCTGATGCTCTTCATAGAGTTCTATAGGCTGCAAAATTCAATCCGAATTCGTGGCTGGGGAATCTTCCCAAATTCCCACAAATGGAAACCTAGCCTTGTGCTGGGAATACACGATGAGATTTTTGGGCTGATAGATGGTTCGATAGATAATTTCCGACATGTCCGATCTGATTTTCTATCATTTTTCTGATCAATTTCTCATGGAAGTGAATGGAAATCAATCAGAAAGAAGATCAGACAGTAAAGGTGCGTACACACATGCGACTATAGTCGTTTGAAACGATCGTTCCCCGATCATTTCAAACGACGATCGTTTAAAAAAAAGCAGCCAATGACCATTAAGTCTAACGATGGACGAGCTAGATAGTTAAAAACGAACGATATAGTTTGGCGGATTTTTTCCAACGACGATCGTTTGCAAAAGTAGTACATCGTTGGAAACGATCGTTCGTACTAGGCTTGACAAGCGCATTTCGCTATTTCTCCATGGAACTTTTCATTTTTATGCGCAAGTGCAATAGTTGCTTTACGTGATGTAACGTTCGTTCTAACGATCAGATCGTTACACACCTTTAAAAACTATCTTTACTTAGATTGTTCTTTTGTCAATTAAAAGTTTGTTCGTCGTTCACAACGAACGATTCTTGTTTGTATGTGTGTACGTAGCTTTAATCTGCTGAAAAATCTTGTGTATTCCCAGCATTAGTACAGATGGAAAGATTCACAGCTGACTTTGAGGGCGATTAATTGTTTAGAGTGAATTCTCAGTGGGTAATAATAAATGGCTATACTATCGGAATCTTTAGTTCCAGAGCACGATCCTGCTGATAACACGTTGTATTACCTGGTCATCTACACAGTCCAATATGAGCACAATGAATCGATATTTACCAGCAGGGTGACAGAATTCACTTCCTATTCCTGCTCAGTCTGTGCGTATCATTGATTGGATCAGACTTGATTATCAGCCATTGTGTACTCGGCCTAAATAACATGTGACACTCTGCCTGAGATGTGAAAGGGTCTGAAGCGTCTATCAGTTGTCCACACTGGCAATTTTATTCACCCGAGGAATTGAGCTTCCTCCCTGGAAACGCTTTGTCGGAATCCGAGGCGAGAGAGATATGGAGGCTGCCATTTAGATTTCTTTTTAAACAATGCAGATTGCCTGGCTGTCCTGCTGATCCTCTGCCTCTAAAGGCTAGTACACACTAGCAAATTTGATTGGCCAATGATTGGTCAATTTTACCACCTTCATGTAGTATGAGGGCCAAACAGATTTTCAATTCTATGCAGATTATATAGGTAAATGGTCATACTACATGGATGTGGTAAAATTGACCAATGATTGGTCTATCAAAATTGCTAGTGTGTACTAGGCTTAATACTTTTTAGCCATAGACCCTTAAAGGGAACCAGATATGAACGTTGAAAAAAATAAGCCCCATAAGCCTGGATCGCTCACACGCCGCCGTCCTCCGCTGCCTCTATCGCCACTACCGGGTCCCGTCATTTCCGCCGGACGCGACCAGTCTTCCGTATGCCCAGGGGCTCCCTCCGGAGCTGTACGCATGCGCCTGCGCAGTATGGATGGAGTGCGGTGCGCTTGCGTCGACTGGCTAAAATGACGGGACTCGGTAACGGCGGACAGAGGCAGCGAAGGACGGTGGCGTGGGAGCGATCCAGGCTTATGGGGCTGGAGGAAGCCCCAGGTATGTATAACATATTTTTCTTGTGGTCTCTGGTTCTCTTTAACAAGCATGCAGCAGATCAGGTACTCTGACTCAGCCGACTCAGGTCTAACTGGATTAGCCCTATGCTTGTTCCAGGGTTTTTGACACTCCTAATGCCAGAAGATCAGCAGGGCAGCCAGGCAACTGGCTTTGTTTACAAGGAAGTAAATATGGCAGCCTCCATACTCCCTCTCACTTCTGGTTAACTTAAAAAAAAATATTATTTGGTGAACTGCTAACTGTGACATCAGTTTTTTTAAAGTTAAATCAACACTTACCAACTAGTTTTTATTTATTTTATATCATTTTTGGATTTGTCTTTTATTTATTTTTCAGACAATACTGGGTTCTCTCTGCCTCTAAGTAATCCAGAGAGTGAAAGTGTTTATACAGCAAGATCAAGCCCTGAACCTGCATTGCCAATATCCGCACAGCTGTGCAGGCCTCTGACGGTGAGGGAGCACATTTACTTCAGATGTGCATTCATGAGGTATGTGTGGAATGATCTTTGTGAGAAGACCTCGCCTGTAGCTTTTCGTTTGCAAACGTGTTCCCCACTTCAGACACACAGTAAATCGTTAGTTTATATACAGTACAGTGAAATAGCAGTGGAAGTGAGGTCAGATGAGGCGGAAGTGAGGTCAGATGAGGCGGTAGTGAGGTCAGATGAGGTGGTGGGTTGTTCAGAGGAGCGGTGATGTGCGGATCACAGCGGTCACCAGGGATACAGTGACAGTCACAGCGCTGAAGGACATGCTGGAGACAGAGTCACATGGGTCACTGGAGCCGTCACGGATCCCGTTCCGGTTACACAAATCTACGTTACAGCAGAGGATCCTCTTGGTGATGCCGATCCAGTTCTGTCCGGTGGGGATGCAGGACTGCGCACATTGCCGAAACACCGTCTCATTCCCATGAAACGGGAAACCTGCGAGAAGAGCACAGATAAGGACATTGTCACTCAGGAAGCCATGGAGACCGCTCGCTGGCCTAGAGGTGACACAGCAAGAACTTATAGAGAACAGCGGGTACTGCATGGGGTTACTTGCCCCTAGCAACAGGGCCAGTTCTAGACTCTTTGCTGCCTGAGGCAAACTTGTGAGGATGTCCCCCCCCCCCCCCCCTCCCCATTTGGGATGATCGCACAGCACCCAACAATTTACTCTGCTTCATTTAATGTTCTCACTTGACATGCTGCAGCTCAACACGATAGCACACTGGCTGGCTGTGATTCTGTGACAAACAAACTGCTCATCCTCAGCCAGTCCATTCCTTCTCAGTCAGGACAGCAGTGCCACCTCCTCCCTTCTGCTGTGCAAGTCAGAAGAAACACTACTGCTCTCCTGCCTCCCCCTCCTCACTCACTGTCAGACTCCTCACACAGCACAACAAGCTGCTTTTCCCCAATGATGCTCTCCTGCAGGGCCGGGCTGAGGCATAGGCTGGAGAGGCTCCAGCCTCAGGGCGCAGTGTAGGAGGGGGCGCATAATTCATTCAGCTGTCATTCCTAATTGTGTTTGAAGCAGAAAGAAATAAGAAAAGGAGATACATGGAAGTGACTACAAGCCAGATAACTAGAGATTAAGGTGTTGGGGGCCCTGGGGTGCCTCTTAGTCTAATAGCAATCAGTGTGTGACGGCTGGGGTGGAGGGATGGAGGGGCGCACTTTGGTGTCTCAGCCTTGGGTGCTGGAGGACCTTGTCAGACTTCTCACACAGCACAACAAGCTGCTTTTCCCCAATGATGCTCTCCTGCCTCCCCTTCCTCACTCACTGTCAGACTCCTCACACAGCACAACAAGCACAACAAGCTGCTTTTCCCCAACGCTGCTCTCCTGCCTCCCCCCCCCCCCCCCCCCTCACAAGCTGCTTTTCCCTAATGCTGCTCTCCTGCCTCCTCCCTCCTCACTAACTGTCAGACTTCTCACACAGCACAACAAGCTGCTTTTCCCCAATGCTGCTCTCCTGCCTCCTCCCTCCTCACTCAATGTCAGACTCCTCACACAGCACAACAAGCTGCTTTTCCCCAATGATGCTCTCCTGCCTCCCCCTCCTCACTCACTGTCAGACTCCTCACACAGCACAACAAGCTGCTTTTCCCCAATGCTGCTCACCTGCCTCCCCCCTCCTCACTCAC
Source organism: Hyperolius riggenbachi (assembly GCF_040937935.1). Classification (NCBI taxonomy): domain Eukaryota; kingdom Metazoa; phylum Chordata; class Amphibia; order Anura; family Hyperoliidae; genus Hyperolius; species Hyperolius riggenbachi. The sequence goes on along the minus strand of NC_090650.1, from coordinate 443,890,558 downwards.
TGTCAGACACATCACACTGCACAACAAGCTGCTTTTCCCCAATGATGCTCTCCTGCCTCCCCCTCCTAACTCACTGTCAGACTCCTCACACAGCACAACAAGCTGCTTTTCCCCAATGCTGCTCTCCTGCCTCCCCCTCCTCACTCACTGTCACACTCCTCACACAGCACAACAAGCTGCTTTTCCCCAATGCTGCTCTCCTGCCTCCCCCCTCCTCACTCACTGTCAGACTTCTCACACAGCACAACAAGCTACTTTTCCCCAATGATGCTCTCCTGCCTCCCTCTCCTCACTCACTGTCAGACTCCTCACACAGCACAACAAGCTGCTTTTCCCCAATGCTGCTCTGCTGCCTCCCTCCTCCTCACTAACTGTCAGACTCCTCACACAGCACAACAAGCTGCTTTTCCCTAGTGATGCTCTCCTGCCTCCCCCCTCCTCACTCACTGTCAGACTCCTCTCCCAGCACAACAAGCTGCTTTTCCCCAATGCTGCTCTCCTGCCTCCTCCTCCTCACTCACTGTCAGACTCCTCACACAGCACAACAAGCTGCTTTTCCCCAATGCTGCTCACCTGCCTCCCCCCTCCTCACTCACTGTCAGACACATCACACTGCACAACAAGCTGCTTTTCCCCAATGATGCTCTCCTGCCTCCCCCTCCTCACTCACTGTCAGACTTCTCACACAGCACAACAAGCTACTTTTCCCCAATGATGCTCTCCTGCCTCCCTCTCCTCACTCACTGTCAGACTCCTCACACAGCACAACAAGCTGCTTTTCCCCAATGCTGCTCTCCTGCCTCCTCACTCACTGTCACACTCCTCACACAGCACAACAAGCTGCTTTTCCCCAATGCTGCTCGCCTGCCTCCCCCCTCCTCACTCACTGTCAGACTCCTCACACAGCACAACAAGCTGCTTTTCCCCAATGATGCTCTTCCCCCTCCTCACTCACTGTCAGACTCATCACACTGCACAACAAGCTGCTTTTCCCCAATGATGCTCTCCTCCCTCCCTCCTCCTCACTCACTGTCAGACTCCTCACACAGCACAACAAGCTGCTTTTCCCCAATGCTGCTCTCCTGCCTCCCCCCTCCTCACTCACTGTCAGACTCCTCACACAGCACAACAAGCTGCTTTTCCCCAATGCTGCTCTCCTGCCTCCTCTCTCCTCACTCACCGTCAGACTCCTCACACAGCACAACAAGCTGCTTTTCCCCAACGCTGCTCTCCTGCCTCCCCCCCCTCACTCACTGTCAGACTCCTCACACATCACAACAAGCTGCTTTTCCCCAATGCTGCTCTCCTGCCTCCTCACTCACTGTCAGACTCCTCACACAGCACAACAAGCTGCTTTTCCCCAATGCTGCTCTTCTGCCTCCTCACTCACTGTCAGACTCTTCACACAGCACAACAAGCTGCTTTTCCCCAATGATGCTCTTCTGCCTCCCCCCTCCTCACTCACTGTCAGACTCCTCACACAGCACAACAAGCTGCTTTTCCCCAATGCTGCTCTCCTGCCTCCCCCCTCCTCACTCACTGTCAGACTCTTCACACAGCACAGCAAGCTGCTTTTCCCCAATGCTGCTCTCCTGCCTCTCCCCTCCTCACTCACTGTCAGACTCCTCACACAGCACAACAAGCTGCTTTTCCCCAATGCTGCTCTCCTGCCTCCCCCCTCATCACTCACTGTCATACTCCTCACACAGCACAACAAGCTGCTTTTCCCCAATGATGCTCTCCTGCCTCCCCCCTCCTCACTCACTGTCAGACTCCTCACACAGCACAGCAAGCTGCTTTTCCCCAATGATGACCTCTTCACCTCGCTCTCCTCTCACATCTCCTCCTACTCTGACTGCATGCTGTTAGTGTAAACACAGTACAAACATGCTGCCCCTGTAATCTCTGCGCCTGATGCAAATGTTTCACCTTGCTTCATGAGAGAACCGGCCCTGCCTAGCAATAAAGGACTCATAAGCGATATAATGTTCATCTACATTGATGAGCGAAAATGCCAATATTCTTTTTGCATTCAATTTCAAGAAAGTAATGTTAAATTCGATTTTCAAGCAAAAATTCCATTGAAAATTCATTTTTATTTTTCAAGTTTTTCGCAATTTGTGCAAATTTTCTTAGTAAAAATATTGGGTTGTTTTTTTTGCAGTGAAATTTCTGCATTGTCGTGTCTTTCTCAATAAATATATCAATTATTTATCAATTTTAAATATCGAGCGAAAATTTCTCAAAATTGATAATTACACTTTCGACGTGAAAATTACCTTGTCGAAAATTTGCAAGCAGCACTGTTCATCTATATGCTGTATGGCCAAGGATCAGCTGGAAAGTAACACCCATTTGCATTTATCTGCCGCACAAGAAATTCTCTCCCTGCACTGCTAGTTATATGACTGCAGAATACCAGTAACTTGTTTGTTTAGCAGCATTAACATGAAGCACCACCCCCACCATTCCATCGCTTAAATGTGATGCTGTTACAACAAAGGGATTGAAAACCTTGTAAAATATATAATATTTACCTCCACTGGCGTAACAATAGGGGAAGCAGCCCCTGCCCCCGCTTGTCATTTTAGGGGGGCAGGAGGGGTCGCAGCATGAGGGGAGAGCTTGGTAGCACGTCGGTGGGGAGGGGGGACGGTCCCCCCCTCCCTCACCTCGGGCTCTCCCCTCTGCGCTCCCTTCCTGCATCTATGGAAGCGTCAGCAGCAGCAGCGGCAGCTATAATTACCTCCATCCACCACGGAGGTTGCCCATCTGCAAGGGCTTCACATTACTTCCTGGAAGTAATGTGAAAGTAATGTGAAGCCCTTGCAGATGGGCAACCTCCATGGTGGATGGAGGTAATTATAGCTGCCGCTGACGCTTACATAGATGCAGGAGGGGAGCGCAGAGGGGAGAGCCCGAGGTGAGGGAGGGGGGGACCGACCCCCCTCCCCACCGACGTGCTACCAAGCTCTCCCCTCATGCTGCCACCCCTCCTGTCCCCCTATCCACTGAGGTAAGCAGGGGCCCGGGGACTTCTAGTTACCTCAGTGGATAATTCACAGGCTTCCTCCATCTCCAACTCCAACTGTTCCAGCGCCTGGACCCTCGAATAGGTCCGCCCAGCCACGCCCCAGTCCGTGACTGGGCATGGCCACACTGTGCAGGGGCAGCATGGCAGCTTCATGTTACCGCACAAGCGTGGGCCATCAGTGCACCTGTGCCAAGCGGCAGGGATGGGACCGTGACTGTGAAAAAGAGGGCCGTAGGCTCAAGAACAAACCAGAGGATCCAGAGGCTTGCCTCTACAGAGGTAAGTATCTAACGTTTTTGTTTTTTTAAGCACAGGTGAGCTTTAAATAAAGGAGGTGATTACCGTATTTGCTGCCGTATAAGACGCACTTTTTTCTTCCAAAAATGGGGAGAAAAAGTCCCTGCGTCTTTACAGCAAAGGCAGTGAATCCCCGACTAAAGTTCCTGCTTGTGTCCCCGCGGTGCCTGGCTCCCGCCTGCATGACTCTCCTCTCTCCCCCTTGTGTCTCGGGGCCCCCTGTGCGGGCAGCAGCTTACCTCATCCACCATGCCCGCGGAGATTGAAGACCTCGGTCTTCTCCATGCGGCTTCCTCTAGTGCTGGGCATCTAATGGCGCGTCATTAGATGCCCAGCACTGAGGAAACCTAAAGTGACATGTGACATGATGAGATAGACATGTGACATGATGAGATAGACATGTGACATGATGAGATAGACATGTGCATGTACAGTGCCTAGCACACAAATTAAATATGCTGTGATGCTTTTCTTCTTTCTCTGCATCAAAGAGTTGATATTCAGCTTTGTAGCTGACGTTTTTTCTCCAGTCTGGACCCAGTTGGGCTACTGAAAAGGAATTATAGCCATACAATACTTTGCTCTAGGAAGCCCAGTTCTCTGGCAGGAGAAGATAGATAGAAAAAGGTAAATAGTTCATATATTTGAGCACTTTGAGGCACAAAGACCATTTCATTTACCTGACACAAAACAATAAATCTGCTTTTTTTCTTTTTAAGTTTAAGTTGTTTTTTTTTAGTTTTAAACATAACATCAAACTGTGGCACATCTAAAAGTCTTAGAAGTAGGAGGATAGATACAATCTTCACTTTGTTTTCTCTTAAGTATCACTTCAAACATTTTACATTGCAGCCACAGTATGTGAGGCCTGAAACATTGTGCAATTACCTGGCAAATAAATATCTAAATTTCATCCTCTGCATGAGACAGCGGCCTAAAGTAACTGGCAGGTGCCGGGGTAATTTTTTGTTTGGGTAAAGCCAATCAAAGGAGGACCACATGAGTTACTGAGTGCTGTGCTGGTGCAGGATAGCTGTGCCTGTGCTGGTGCAGGATAGCTGTGCCTGTGCTGGTGCAGGATAGCTGTGCCTGTGCTGGTGCAGGATAGCTGTGCCTGTGCTGGTGCAGGATAGCTGTGCCTGTGCTGGTGCAGGATAGCTGTGCCTGTGCTGGTGCAGGATAGCTGTGCCTATGCTGGTGCTAGTGCAGGATAGCTGTGCCTGTGCTGGTGCAGGATAGCTGTGCCTGTGCTGGTGCAGGATAGCTGTGCCTGTGCTGGTGCAGGATAGCTGTGCCTGTGCTGGTGCAGGATAGCTGTGCCTGTGCTGGTGCAGGATAGCTGTGCCTGTGCTGGTGCAGGATAGCTGTACCTGTGTTGGTGCAGGATAGCTGTGCTGGTGCAGGATAGCTGTGCCTGCGCTGGTGCAGGATAGCTGTGCCTGCGCTGGTGCAGGATAGCTGTGCCTGCGCTGGTGCAGGATAGCTGTGCCTGCGCTGGTGCAGGATAGCTGTGCCTGCGCTGGTGCAGGATAGCTGTGCCTGCGCTGGTGCAGGATAGCTGTGCCTGCGCTGGTGCAGGATAGCTGTGCCTGCGCTGGTGCAGGATAGCTGTGCCTGCGCTGGTGCAGGATAGCTGTGCCTGCGCTGGTGCAGGATAGCTGTGCCTGCGCTGGTGCAGGATAGCTGTGCCTGCGCTGGTGCAGGATAGCTGTGCCTGCGCTGGTGCAGGATAGCTGTGCCTGCGCTGGTGCAGGATAGCTGTGCCTGCGCTGGTGCAGGATAGCTGTGCCTGCGCTGGTGCAGGATAGCTGTGCCTGCGCTGGTGCAGGATAGCTGTGCCTGCGCTGGTGCAGGATAGCTGTGCCTGCGCTGGTGCAGGATAGCTGTGCCTGTGCTGGTGCAGGATAGCTGTACCTGTGTTGGTGCAGGATAGCTGTGTTGGTGCAGGATAGCTGTGCTGGTGCAGGATAGCTGTGCCTGTGCTGGTGCAGGATAGCTGTGCCTGTGCTGGTGCAGGATAGCTGTGCCTGTGCTGGTGCAGGATAGCTGTGCCTGTGCTGGTGCAGGATAGCTGTGCCTGTGCTGGTGCAGGATAGCTGTGCCTGTGCTGGTGCAGGATAGCTGTGCCTGTGCTGGTGCAGGATAGCTGTGCCTGTGCTGGTGCAGGATAGCTGTACCTGTGTTGGTGCAGGATAGCTGTGCTGGTGCAGGATAGCTGTGCCTGCGCTGGTGCAGGATAGCTGTGCCTGCGCTGGTGCAGGATAGCTGTGCCTGTGCTGGTGCAGGATAGCTGTGCCTGTGTTGGTGCAGGATAGCTGTGCCTGTGCTGGTGCAGGATAGCTGTGCCTGTGCTGGTGCAGGATAGCTGTGCCTGTGCTGGTGCAGGATAGCTGTGCCTGAGCTGGTGCAGGATAGCTGTGCCTGCGCTGATGCAGGATAGCTGTGCCTGCGCTGGTGCAGGATAGCTGTGCCTGTGCTGGTGCAGGATAGCTGTGCCTGTGCTGGTGCAGGATAGCTGTGCCTATGTTGGTGCAGGATAGCTGTGCTGGTGCAGGATAGCTGTGCCTGCACTGGTGCAGGATAGCTGTGCCTGCACTGGTGCAGGATAGCTGTGCCTGCGCTGGTGCAGGATAGCTGTGCCTGTGCTGGTGCAGGAGAGCTGTGTCTGTGCTGGTGCAGGATAGCTGTGCCTGTGCTGGTGCAGGATAGCTGTGCCTGTGCTGGTGCAGGATAGCTGTGCCTGTGCTGGTGCAGGATAGCTGTGCCTGTGCTGGTGCAGGATAGCTGTGCCTATGCTGGTGCAGGATAGCTGTGCCTGTGCTGGTGCAGGATAGCTGTGCCTGCGCTGGTGCAGGATAGCTGTGCCTGTGTTGGTGAAGGATAGCTGTGCTGGTGCAGGATAGCTGTGCCTGCGCTGGTGCAGGATAGCTGTGCCTGCGCTGGTGCAGGATAGCTGTGCCTGCGCTGGTGCAGGATAGCTGTGCCTGCGCTGGTGCAGGATAGCTGTGCCTGCGCTGGTGCAGGATAGCTGTGCCTGCGCTGGTGCAGGATAGCTGTGCCTGCGCTGGTGCAGGATAGCTGTGCCTGCGCTGGTGCAGGATAGCTGTGCCTGCGCTGGTGCAGGATAGCTGTGCCTGTGCTGGTGCAGGATAGCTGTGCCTGTGCTGGTGCAGGATAGCTGTGCCTGTGCTGGTGCAGGATAGCTGTGCCTGTGCTGGTGCAGGATAGCTGTGCCTGTGCTGGTGCAGGATAGCTGTACCTGTGTTGGTGCAGGATAGCTGTGCTGGTGCAGGATAGCTGTGCCTGCGCTGGTGCAGGATAGCTGTGCCTGCGCTGGTGCAGGATAGCTGTGCCTGTGCTGGTGCAGGATAGCTGTGCCTGTGTTGGTGCAGGATAGCTGTGCCTGTGCTGGTGCAGGATAGCTGTGCCTGTGCTGGTGCAGGATAGCTGTGCCTGTGCTGGTGCAGGATAGCTGTGCCTGAGCTGGTGCAGGATAGCTGTGCCTGCGCTGATGCAGGATAGCTGTGCCTGCGCTGGTGCAGGATAGCTGTGCCTGTGCTGGTGCAGGATAGCTGTGCCTGTGCTGGTGCAGGATAGCTGTGCCTATGTTGGTGCAGGATAGCTGTGCTGGTGCAGGATAGCTGTGCCTGCACTGGTGCAGGATAGCTGTGCCTGCACTGGTGCAGGATAGCTGTGCCTGCGCTGGTGCAGGATAGCTGTGCCTGTGCTGGTGCAGGAGAGCTGTGTCTGTGCTGGTGCAGGAGAGCTGTGTCTGTGCTGGTGCAGGATAGCTGTGCCTGTGCTGGTGCAGGATAGCTGTGCCTGTGCTGGTGCAGGATAGCTGTGCCTGTGCTGGTGCAGGATAGCTGTGCCTATGCTGGTGCAGGATAGCTGTGCCTGTGCTGGTGCAGGATAGCTGTGCCTGCGCTGGTGCAGGATAGCTGTGCCTGTGTTGGTGAAGGATAGCTGTGCTGGTGCAGGATAGCTGTGCCTGCGCTGGTGCAGGATAGCTGTGCCTGCGCTGGTGCAGGATAGCTGTGCCTGCGCTGGTGCAGGATAGCTGTGCCTGCGCTGGTGCAGGATAGCTGTGCCTCTGCTGGTGCAGGAGAGCTGTGTCTGTGCTGGTGCAGGATAGCTGTGCCTGTGCTGGTGCAGGATAGCTGTGCCTGTGCTGGTGCAGGATAGCTGTGCCTGTGCTGGTGCAGGATAGCTGTGCCTGTGCTGGTGCAGGATAGCTGTGCCTGTGCTGGTGCAGGATAGCTGTGCCTGAGCTGGTGCAGGATAGCTGTGCCTGCGCTGGTGCAGGATAGCTGTGCCTGCGCTGGTGCAGGATAGCTGTGCCTGCGCTGGTGCAGGATAGCTGTGCCTGCGCTGGTGCAAGATAGCTGTTCCTGCGCTGGTGCAGGATAGCTGTTCCTGCGCTGGTGCAGGATAGCTGTGCCTGCGCTGGTGCTGGATAGCTGTGCCTGCGCTGGTGCAGGATAGCTGTGCCTGTGCTGGATAGCTGTGCCTGTGCTGGTGCAGGATAGCTGTGCCTGTGCTGGTGCAGGATAGCTGTGCCTGTGCTGGTGTAGGATAGATGTGCCTGTGCTGGTGCAGGATAGCTGTACCTGTGCTGGTGCAGGATAGCTGTGCCTGTGCTGGTGCAGGATTGCTGTGCCTGTGCTGGTGCAGGATAGCTGTGCCTGTGCTGGTGCAGGATAGTTGTGCCTGTGTTGGTGCAGGATAGCTGTGCCTGTGCTGGTGCAGGATAGCTGTGCCTGTGCTGGTGCAGGATAGCTGTGCCTGTGCTGGTGCAGGATAGCTGTGCCTGTGCTGGTGCAGGATAGCTGTGCCTGTGCTGGTGCAGGATAGCTGTGCCTGTGCTGGTGCAGGATAGCTGTGCCTGTGCTGGTGCAGGATAGCTGTGCCTGTGCTGGTGCAGGATAGCTGTGCCTGTGCTGGTGCAGGATAGCTGTGCCTGTGCTGGTGCAGGATAGCTGTGCCTGTGCTGGTGCAGGATAGCTGTGCCTGTGCTGGTGCAGGATAGCTGTACCTGTGTTGGTGCAGGATAGCTGTGCTGGTGCAGGATAGCTGTGCCTGTGCTGGTGCAGGATAGCTGTGCCTGTGCTGGTGCAGGATAGCTGTGCCTGTGCTGGTGCAGGATAGCTGTGCCTGTGCTGGTGCAGGATAGCTGTGCCTGTGCTGGTGCAGGATAGCTGTGCCTGTGCTGGTGCAGGATAGCTGTGCCTGTGCTGGTGCAGGATAGCTGTGCCTGTGCTGGTGCAGGATAGCTGTGCCTGTGCTGGTGCAGGATAGCTGTGCCTGTGCTGGTGCAGGATAGCTGTGCCTGTGCTGGTGCAGGATAGCTGTACCTGTGTTGGTGCAGGATAGCTGTGCTGGTGCAGGATAGCTGTGCCTGCGCTGGTGCAGGATAGCTGTGCCTGCGCTGGTGCAGGATAGCTGTGCCTGCGCTGGTGCAGGATAGCTGTGCCTGTGCTGGTGCAGGATAGCTGTGCCTGTGCTGGTGCAGGATAGCTGTGCCTGTGTTGGTGCAGGATAGCTGTGCCTGTGCTGGTGCAGGATACCTGTGCCTATGGGCAGGGTCAGGTGCACATGCATTAGTGTACAGTAAATGCACTAACCAGGGGCGTAGCAATAGGGGGTGCAGAGGTAGCGACCGCATTGGGGCCCTTGAGCCAAAGGGGCCCCGAAGGGCTCTCCCTCAACTACACATTATTAGCTCTCTATTGGTCCTGTGAACATAATAATCACTTCTATAGATACTTTGAATAGTGGTAATCACTAACACACTGTTCCCCATCCCCTTCTTGCACTTCTGACACTGTAGTTGCCATTGGCAGGTTTTGGTGCGCCGTATCAATTGTTATGTACAGAGTGCTTGGGGGGCCCCAATGTAAGACTTGTTTTGGGGCCCACAGCTCCTTAGCTACGCCACTGGCACTAACATGCAGGTGGGCTTCTCGCAATGTCAATACAGCAGAAGTGACGACACTTTTTTAAACTACCACACACCATCCATGCGCAGCAGTCCGTGACAGCAGCATATCCGAGGGGACGGGAGGAAGCCAAGCAAGCTGATGGACTGCAGGGACTGGAGAAAGTGGAGGAATACTCCATTAGATGAAGGTACTTTAGCTCTGCCTGTGTATTACGTCATACCTATTCTATACAGGCTTGTCTGTACTCTTACCCACGTCGTCCGGTGACATAATAGTCGTCTTACAGACAGCGAACTTGGGCGAGAGGGCCGTGCAGTTAGTCGGCTGGTTGCATTCACTGCTGCTGGTCGGAGTGTTACAGGTATAGCACATCAGTCCCTGAGCTGAAAAAGAAAAACATTATTAGTATATTATTACTATTTTGTATCTATAGAGCAGCCTTTCTCAACCTCTTCACACTGGAGGAACCCTGCAAATAACTTTTTGATCTCGGAGAACCCCTGCATTTATTTTGCAGGAGGCGTGGTCTATAAAAGTAGGTGTGGCCGTTTATTTCACTACCCCCTATTACACTGCCACTCAGTACACTGTCTCCTGACACCCATCACCCCCCCCCCCCCCGCCCCCAATTTAGTGATTCTTTTACAGTACCACCAGGGGCGTAACAATAGACCCTGCAAGGGATGCAGCTGCAGGGGGGCCCAGAAGCCATAGGGGGCCCCATCTTAAAAGACTGACAACTAGTGGCCCAGAGAAAAAAAAATGTTCTGCTCTCTGCACAATTTTTCTAATGACTGCATCTGCTCAGCCACTGATAAGGAATCATACAAAGTTTTGCAGACAAAGATTTGTAGACAGTCCCCATTCAGTGTGCAGCAGGGTCTTGTGTACATCATCCAGCACCCTTTGTGGGAGGGGGCCCCATCCAAAGTTTCGCGGGGGGCCCAGTGATTTCTAGTTACGCCCCTGAGTACCACCTAGCAGAGCCGGGACAAGGTCCTCCAGCACCCAAGGCTGAGACACCAAAGTGCGCCCCTCCATCCCTGCCACCCCAGGCGTCACACACTGATTGCTATTACACTAAGAGGCCCCTCCCCATCCCTCCCACCCCAGCCGTCACACACTGATTGCTATTACACTAAGAGGCCCCTCCCCATCCCTCCCACCCCAGCCGTCACACACTGATTGCTATTACACTAAGAGGCCCCTCCCCATCCCTGCCACCCCAGCCGTCACACACTGTTTGCTATTACACTAAGAGGCCCCTCCCCATCCCTCCCACCCCAGCCGTCACACACTGATTGCTATTACACTAAGAGGCCCCTCCTCCATCCCTCCTACCCCAGCCGTCACACACTGATTGCTATTACACTAAGAGGTGCCCCAGGGACCCCAACACCTTAATCTCTAGTTATCTGGCTTGTAGTCACTTCCATGTATCTCCTTTTCTTATTTCTTTCTGCTTCAAACACAATTAGGAATGACAGCTGAATGAATTGTGTGCCCCCTCCTATATTGCGCCCTGAGGCTGGAGCCTCTCCAGCCTATGCCTCGGCCCGGCCCTGCCACCTATTATAATGTGCTCTATTATACGTCCCCCATGATGGGGGAGAATGCCAGGGAACCCCTGCAGAGTCCTCCAGGAACCCTGGCTGAGAAAGCCTGATTTATAGGGTCAACATCTGCCATAGCACTGTACAAAACAAATATTGGGGAACATTATACATGAGTCCATCAAGACACTGTACAGTCATGACATTCAGCAATACAAGTACAGTCTCATACATAGTTAATGTTGTGTGGTTTAAGATATCACTAAAATTGGTTAATATGGTAGATTATAGCAAAGTAAGAAACAATAGGAGGTTGTCCCTGCCCTTCCAAGCTTACAATCAAACATAAAATAAAACCAAAACATATTAGAAAGTGAAGTCGGAGTGTCAGGCTTAAACCTAATCCTAACATTTGTATAGTGCTTTTCTCCTGTCGGACTCAAAGCACTCAGGAGCTGCAGCCACTGGGAGGTGCTCAAGAGGCCACACTGCAGTGCTAGGGAGTTTTGCCCAAGGACTTCTTACTGAATAGGTGCTGACCCTAACCAGGATTCAAACCCTGGTCTCCCATATTAAAGGCGGTGCCCTTAAAGGGGAACTGAAGAGAGAGGAAATGGAGGCTGTCATGTTTATTTCCTTTTAATCAATACCAGTTGCCTGGCAGCCCTGCTGGTCTATTTCTCTGCAGTAGTATCTGATTAAAACCAGAAACAAGCATGCAGCTAGTCTTGTCAGATCAGACTTATAAGTCTGAACCACTGAAACACCTGATCTGCTGCATGCTTGTTCAGGGGCTATGGCTAATAGTATTAGAGGCAGAGGATCAGCAGGGCTGCCAGGCAACTGGTATTGTCTAAAAGGAAATAAACATGACATCCTCCATATACCTCTCTCTTCAGTTCCCCTTTAACCAGTACACCATCCAGCCGAAAAATAATCTGATATAATAATTAGGCAACAAAAAGTATTTCCATTACTAATTATATTAGAAATACTGTATAAACGCGACTATAAAGGCTCATACACACCTACCAACTATCTGTCCAACTATCTGCCAAACTTGTCTGTTAAGTTCCATTCACACGCTCAGCAGAAGTCTTTTATGCAGCGCAATTGTCCAACAGCTTCTGTTGTGAAACAAGTTGAAACAACTAAAACAGTATTTTGCTATTGTTCAAAAAGCTGATAAGACTGATAAGAAGTCAATGCAACAGTTGGATTGACTTCTTTTCAGTGTTATCAGCTCTTTGAACAATAGCAAAAGACTTGTTTTAAGGTCCGTACACACGCCGGACTGGAGGCAACGACGGGTCCGTCGTCACCTCCCGCTGGGCGGGCGTTCCAGCGACAGTCCGGCGTGTGTACAGTCTGTCCGCCGGGCAGATCGCTCAGGACCAGCCGTATCAGTCCGCCGACAGACTGTACACACGCCGGACTGTCGCTGGAACCCCCACCCAGCGGGAGGTGATGACGGACCCGTCGTTGCCTCCAGTCCGGTGTGTGTACGGACCTTTATGCTGGGCATAGACGGTTCATTTCGTCCATATCAATCGAGCCGCTGATGGCTCGATTGATAATTTCCGGCGTGTCCGATACCCCGCCGGATCGATTCTGCGCTCGATCCCCGTAGGCGGACAATGGGAAGAAAATCAGCAGAAGATAAGGAGCGCCCGTGGGGACGAGCGGGAATCAATCCAGGCACACGCGGGGACAAGCGGGGACGCGGCGGGAGTCAATCCGGCGGGCCGGGTCGACTCGTGTATTCCCAGCATTACGTCTAGAAACTTAGGTCTGACTCACTAAATAAAAGTACCTATACTTTTATATAGAGAGGTCGACTTGTACTCAAGTCGGACCTAAATTTCTGACCCATAACCAGGGGCGTAGCAATAGGGGGGGCAGAGGTTGCGACCGCATCGGGGCCCTTGGGCCAGAGGGGCCCCGAAGGACCCTCCTTCAACTACAGTATTAGCTCTCTATTGGTCCTTTGCTCATAATAATCACTTCTATAGATACTTTGAGTGGTGGTAATCATTAACACACTGTTCCCCATCCCCTTCTTGCACCTCTGACACTGTAATTGCCATTGGCAGGGAATGCTATGTATAGAGTGGTTGGGGGTAATCAGTAACAAGCTGCTCCCCATCCCCTTCTTGCACCTCTGACACTGTAGTTGCCATTGGCAGGGATTGCTATGTATAGAGTGCTGGGGGGTAATCAGTAACAAGCTGTTCCCCATCCCCCTCTTGCACCTCTGACACTGTAGTTGCCATTGGCAGGGATTGCTATGTATAGAGTGCTTGGGGGTGATCAGTAACAAGCTGCTCCCCATCCCCTTCTTGCACCTCTGACACTGTAGTTGCCATTGGCAGGGATTGCTATGTATAGAGTGCTTGGGCGTAATCAGTAACAAGCTGTTCTCCATCCCCTTCTTGCTCCTCTGACACTGTAGTTGCCATTGGCAGGGATTGCTATGTATAGAGTGGTTGGGGGTAATCAGTAACAAGCTGTTCCCCATCCCCTTCTTGCACCTCTGACACTGTAGTTGCCATTGGCAGGGATTGCTATGTATAGAGTGCTTGGGGGTAATCAGTAACAAGCTGCTCCCCATCCCCTTCTTGCACCTCTGACACTGTAATTGCCATTGGCAGGGATTGCTATGTATAGAGTGGTTGGGGGTAATCAGTAACAAGCTGCTCCCCATCCCCTTCTTGCACCTCTGACACTGTAGTTGCCATTGGCAGGGATTGCTATGTATAGAGTGCTTGGGGGTAATCATTAGCAAGCTGCTCCCCATCCCCTTCTTGCACCTCTGGCACTGTAGTTGCCATTGGCAGGGATTGCTATGTATAGAGTGCTTGGGGGTAATCAGTAACAAGCTGTTCCCCATCCCCCTCTTGCACCTCTGACACTGTAGCGGCCATTGGCAGGGATTGCTATGTATAGAGTGCTTGGGGGTAATCAGTAACAAGCTGTTCCCCATCCCCTTCTTGCACCTCTGACACTGTAGTTGCCATTGGCAGGGATTGCTATGTATAGAGTGCTTGGGGGTAATCATTAGCAAGCTGCTCCCCATCCCCTTCTTGCACCTCTGACACTGTAGTTGCCATTGGCAGGGATTGCTATGTATAGAGTGCTTGGGCGTAATCAGTAACAAGCTGTTCCCCATCCCCTTCTTGCAGCTCTGACACTGTAGTTGCCATTGGCAGGGATTGCTATGTATAGAGTGCTTGGGGGTAATCAGTAACAAGCTGCTCCCCCTCCCCTTCTTGCACCTCTGACACTGTAGCTGCCATTGGCAGGGATTGCTATGTATAGAGTGCTTGGGGGTAATCAGTAACAAGCTGCTCCCCCTCCCCTTCTTGCACCTCTGACACTGTAGCTGCCATTGGCAGGGATTGCTATGTATAGAGTGCTTGGGGGTAATCAGTAACAAGCTGCTCCCCCTCCCCTTCTTGCACCTCTGACACTGTAGCTGCCATTGGCAGGGATTGCTATGTATAGAGTGCTTGGGCGTAATCAGTAACAAGCTGTTCCCCATCCCCTTCTTGCAGCTCTGACACTGTAGTTGCCATTGGCAGGGATTGCTATGTATAGAGTGCTTGGGGGTAATCAGTAACAAGCTGCTCCCCATCCCCTTCTTGTACCTCTGACACTGTAGTTGCCATTGGCAGGGATTGCTATGTATAGAGTGCTTGGGGGTAATCAGTAACAAGCTGTTCCCCATCCCCTTCTTGCACCTCTGACACTGTAGTTGCCATTGGCAGGGATTGCTATGTATAGAGTGCTTGGGGGTAATCAGTAACAAGCTGCTCCCCCTCCCCTTCTTGCACCTCTGACACTGTAGCTGCCATTGGCAGGGATTGCTATGTATAGAGTGCTTGGGGGTAATCAGTAACAAGCTGCTCCCCTCCCCTTCTTGTACCTCTGACACTGTAGTTGCCATTGGCAGGGATTGCTATGTATAGAGTGCTTGGGGGTAATCAGTAACAAGCTGTTCCCCATCCCCTTCTTGTACCTCTGACACTGTAGTTGCCATTGGCAGGGATTGCTATGTATAGAGTGCTTGGGGGTAATCAGTAACAAGCTGTTCCCCATCCCCCTCTTGCACCTCTGACACTGTAGTTGCCATTGGCAGGGATTGCTATGTATAGAGTGCTTGGGGGTAATCAGTAACAAGCTGCTCCCCCTCCCCTTCTTGCACCTCTGACACTGTAGCTGCCATTGGCAGGTTTTGGTGCGCCGTATCAATTGCTATGTATAGAGTGCTTGGGGGGCCCCCATTGTTAAAACTTGCATCGGGGCCCACAGCTCCTTAGCTACGCCACTGCCCATAACCATTGCAGAGTGAGCTGTAGCATCCAGCATGCTTTATAATCCCCCTCCCATCGTCACTTTTTGCTTGGCAAAGCACTATAATTATATATATTAAAACAATGCTGCAAAAATAAACAAAGAGATGTGACGGATCCTTCATGTTCCGGGTTTCGTTCAGCAAAATTGTATAAACTGTCCCTCTGATATGATGAAGGCAAAGCACTGGGGATTGTATGGCCTATCAGGGACTTGGCCCTGGCATATGTATGAACTATCTTCTGCCGGGACATGTGTGCCAGAATTTCACCATTCTGTCACATCTCTATGATACCTCAGTGGTGGCTCCAGCTTCAAATTTCGGGGGGAGACACAAAAGGGGCACGATGGCTGGATATTTGTATCGTGAGCTTAGACATTGTTTGCATAACTCAGGTGATAAAATTAAGGCTAACTAGTTCAGAAATGATAGGAGCCAAATGTAAACATCACAGAGGATTTTGAGCAGAGCAGATTGTCCAAATGATGGTGCTATTATGGAAGAAAAGTTGCCTACAGATGAACTGGGCTAGATGGCAGGCATGCTTTAATCCTTAAAGGCACTCATTGGGCATTCAGGGGGCACATTGTTTTCAAGGAGAGGGGCAGTGCCCCACCTTTTCCCAGTATAGCACTGCCACTGCCTAGTACTAATCCCCCCCCCCACACACACACACACACAAACAGCTAACCTTAAAGAGAAACCATGACTAAGAATTGAACTTCATCCCAATCAGTAGCTGATATCCCCTTTCCCATGAGAAACCTTTTCCTTTTCACAAATGGATCATCAGGGGGGATAAGGGGGGGGGGGGCTGTATGGGACTGTATTGTGGTGAAACCCCTCCCATCGTGTGATGTCAGGGCCATGGTCCTGACAGTTTCCTGTCTGTAAACCTCAATGCATTGTGGGAAATAACAGCTGTTTACAGCTTTCAACTTTACCAGCTGCCAAAAAAGCAAACAGCGTCTCCTTCCACTGACATCACCTGCCCGCAGTAAAAATGTCACCATGTGATAAATGTCAGAATGTAAATCAGGTAAAGGAAAGCTTTTACAATGGGCAAACACTGACTAAATCATTTATACATAATTATTGTAAAAATGAAGCACTTTTCTTATCATATAATTTTCACTGGAGTTCCTCTTTAAGTGCGCACTCACACAGAGAACGCATGTGGCATGTCTGCCAGTTATATCACAGAGCCGTGTATCGTATGCATCCATCCACAACTACACACGCGTCTGGCTGATGTCACAATCCATAATACACACACTCCGGCAGTTACCTGATCATTACAGGCATAATGCTTAGGATGGGCCGGGAGTATTCAGGATGGCTAATTGCCTTAATTATACTGCCAGAAACACACCCAAGGCGGCTCCTCTGCCCATTTAGTGGCTAATATTTGCTCTGTACAGTTTGTTGTCAGTCAGGACCAGTTAGGCTTTGAAATACAAATACGGAATTTATGATCTTCCCACCCCGGCCATCCACGAACCTCCCAGATGTGCATGTCACTGGTAACCACACTACCATTCGCCCTACCTCTCAAGCCCGCTGTCTGGGTGTCACAGAGCCGGGACAAGGTCCTCCAGCACCCAAGGCTGAGACACCAAAGTGCGCCCCTCCACCCCTCCTACCCCAGCCGTCACACACTGATTGCTATTAGACTAAGAGGTGCCACAGGGTCCACAACCTCTCCAACACCTTAATCTCTAGTTATCTGGCTTGCAGTCACTGCCATGTATCCCTTTTCTTATTTCTTTCTGCTTCAAACACAATTAGGAATGACAGCTGAATGAATTCTGCGCCCCCTACTACACTGCGCCCTGAGGCTGGAGCCTCTCCAGCCTATGCCTCGGCCCGGCCCTGGGGTGTCACCCTGGACTCCGCACTCTCCTTCACTTCCCACATCCAAAACCTCACAAAGTCCTGCAACTTCCACCTTCGTAACATCTGTAAGATTCGCCCTTTCCTGACCTCTGCCACCACCAAACTCCTCATCCATGCCCTCATAATTTCCCGCCTTGACTACTGCAATGCCCTGCTGTCTGGTCTCCCTATGACCCGAACAGCCCCACTGCAGTCCATCATGAATGCGGCAGCCAGAATTATCCACTGCTCCCATCGCTCCACCACGGCAGATCCCCTCCTAGAATCCCTCCACTGGCTTCCTATCCAGTCCAGAATCAGATTCAAGATACTGTGTCTGACCTACAAATCTGTCCACAAAACCTGTCCATCCTACATTTCCGATCTTACTCAGAGGTACACACCTAGCCGCTCACTCCGCTCTTCTAATGAACTTCGCCTAACCACCCCCCGCATCACCCAGTCCCATGCACGCCTCCAGGACTTCTCAAGAGCTGCTCCAACACTATGGAACTCCCTACCTCCACCCATTAGGGCAGCCCCCTCCTTCAACATCTTCAAGAAAGCCCTCAAAACTCACCTTTTCACTCTGGCCTACTACCCCTCACAAGTGCTCTAAACCTACAGCTGAACTCTGGTCCCCTACCATTCGTGTCCTTACCTCTCCCTCTAGATTGTAAGCCTTTGGGCAGGGTCCTCCTCCTTTTGTGTCCTACCTGATCTGGCACCTCCATTACTGTGAACCCATGCCATGCATTTGAGTGAACCTAACTTGCCTAATCTCCATGCTCCCCTCCAGTGACTGACTAAGCATTACCTGGTACTCATACTGTGCTGTGTGATCTGGTCTTTCTTGTATTCCTGTATTGTCATATTGCTGTATGTCACCCCTAAATATTGTCTGTAACCTAAATTAATGTTCAGCGCTGCGTAATATGTTGGCGCTTTATAAATACAATAAATAATAATAATAATAATGGCTGATAGAGATTGTCAATCCTATGGTAAAGCAGGCAAGAGCTTGCTGTAATCACAATTCAAGGAAACCTGAAGCAAGGGGGGTATGGAGGCTGCCATTTTTATATCCTTTGAGGCTGCTTTCACAGTGGGACGTTACAGGCGCAGGTTAGAGCAGCCTGTAACGCACCCCAACGCACAGTAATGAAAAATCAATGGGCTGTTCACAGTGCCCACGTTGTGTTACATAGTAACGCAGCTCGTCTACATAACGTACTGCATGCTGTACTTTACACGCGGCTAAGCCGCATTAGACTGTTTGCACATGCTCAGTACGGGTGTTTTTTTTATATTTTAGGGGCGGAGAGGAGGCGGGAAGAGGCCGCTACGTAGCTAGGCACATGGTTACTTGGCATTCACTGCACTTGCAGTGTTTTCTTCTTGGAGCGGCCGCTGATTGGCTGGCGGGACCACGTGATGCAGAGAGCTCCGCTCACGTGGTCTCCGCAGCGCCTCCGACAGAGCAGGCGCACCAAGAGCTGCTTGTAACGCGGCTCTTGGTAGCGTCCTGTTCCACCACCACCAGGCGTTGCGTTAGGGGCACGTTATGTGCCCTATAACGTCCCCTAAACGCAACGTCCTGGTGTGTAAGTGGCCTTAAACAATGCAGATTTCCTGGCTGTGGTGCAATCCATTGTCTCTAATATGTTTAGCCATAGCCCCTGAACAAGCATGCAGATCGGGTGCTCTAAATGAAGTGTGACTGGATTAGCTGCATGCTTGTTGTGATCCAGACATTACTGCAGCCAGAGAGATCAGCAGGACTGCTAGGTGTTGCTTAAAGCGGATCCGAGATGAAAAACTAATTATAACAAGTAACTTCTCTATATATCTTTATGATTATTTATTCCTGTGATACAATGAGAGCAGCTATGTTCTGTTTGTCACATTACACACAGACAAGCTGATCTGCATCTCTAGCCCTCAGCCTGTGAAAAATCCACTCCTATCTCCTCCTCCCTCCTTCCCTCTGCCTCTGAAATCTCTGGCTAGTTACACCTCCTCCTGCCCAGACTGAGCTCCGATAAGCCCTTGCTACTAAAGCTGAGTACACACGTCCGATAACGATTGTTCGAAAATAGACGATAACGATAATTGGAGAGATAATCGTGCGTTTCTAATCTTCCAACGATCGGTTTTTCGAACGATAACAATCGTTATCGTTCAATCTGGCCGATCCAACCCGGTGGATTTTTTTTAACAGATAATCGTTCAATCGTTGTAGTGTGTACAAAGATTGTCCGATAACGGTTATCTGTGATGTTCTACGCATGTTTGTAATTCCGGAAGTTGCCCACTCCCTATATATACTCTCATTAATTACGTACACGTTCGATACATTGAAAAAGCCATCTGTAAACGTCACTTCCTATATTCTATTCGGCACTAGTATTACGTGATTGGCCACTTTTTATGATAGGTTTCCACTGTACGAATGTTAAATAACGTACTTCCCACTGAGATAAATACATTTATCTTTTAAAACGTACGGTTCACAAAACAAACATCGTTACATGTGTACTACGTCGGCCGATTTTTAATAGCGTCGCTTCCGTTTGCGCACGCATTTTTTATTGGTCGTCATTCAGTACTTTTTAGAAAAATTGTTCATGTGTGTACACGGTTGTTCGTTACGAACAATTCTTCACTTCTCATTTTAATATCATGCATATATCACGAATCGTTCGTTTTGAACGATCTTTATCGGACGTGTCAAGGCTCTCTGGAGAAGCTGTAGGCGAGGCTTGTTTAGTTTATAGGGAATTAGAGTATTAAAACAAAAACAAAAAGTATTTGGCTTGAGGAATGCCCTATAAATTATAGGAAAGGAACACAATTATGCAATGAGTAAAAGTTTATCTCGGATCCACTTTAACAGGAAATAAATATGACTCCACATACCTCTCTCACTTCAGGTTCCCTTTAACACAAATGCATAACTCCCAACTGTCCCTATTTTGGAGGGACTGTCCCTCTTTGGGAACCCTGTGCCTCTGTCCCTCTTTCCTCCTCATGTGTCCCTCTTTCAGGACTGATGTACAGATCTGTGTTAATATATGTATTTTTCTACTGAATAATAAGTTTAGGGGCTCGTTTCCACTAGTGCGGTGCGAATCCCTGGGATTCCACCGATGACGAAATCGCATGCGGATGCGATTCCGCGTGCGTTTTTTGCCGCGAATTCGCATGCGATTTCGCATAGGCAGGGTCTATGCGAATTTAACCATGTCACTGCCTGACTCAATTTGTATTACTTTTCATGCGAATTCGCACGCGAATTCGCGGCAAAAAACGCACGTGCGTTTTCCCTATTAAATACATGGGCTGCGATTCGCCTGCATTCCTCACGCAGGCGAATTCTGCAGGCCCTACCGTGCAGAAAAATCCTGCACAGAAAAACGCACGAAAACAATGACAAGTGGAAACAGTCCCATCCACTTTCATTGCCTATGCGAATTCGCATGCAGGCCACGCATGCGAATTCGCCCTAGTGGAAACGGGCCCTAATTGACTCTAAACTTTTTACCTATCCTTTAAATTGATATACAGTGGGTTGCAAAATTATTCGGCCCCCTTGAAGTTTTCCACATTTTGTCACATTACTGCCACATACATGCATCAATTTTATTGGAATTCCACGTGAAAAACCAACACAAAGTGGTGCACATGTGAGAAGTGGAACGAAAATCATACATGATTCCAAACATTTTTTACAAATAACTGCAAAGTGGGGTGTGCAAAATTATTCGGCCCCCTGAGTCAATACTTTGTAGAACCACCTTTTGCTGCAATTACAGCTGCCAGTCTTTTAGGGTATGTCTCTACCAGCTTTGCACATCTAGAGACTGCAATCCTTGCCCATTCTTCTTTGCAAAACAGCTCCAGCTCAGTCAGATTAGATAGACAGCGTTTGTGAACAGCGGCTTTCAGAACTTGCCACAGATTCTCAATTGGATTTAGATCTGGACTTTGACTGTGCCATTCTAACACATGGATATGTTTTGTTTTAAACCAGAGCAGCCCCAATTGTTATGCCCCTGACCCCCATCCCTCATATTCCCAACCATATTCTTGCACTGCATCCTTATAGGAAACATGAGGCTAAATGGCTGCAGATTTACTTACCTGGACCTTCCTTCAGGCCCTAGAGTTCTCTGTGTTTCTTTGCTGCAGTTCTGCTGTCAGCCGCTCTTCTGGGGTCCCCTCCATGGCCAGTGCACAGAAGAGTGGCTGACAGCAGAGCTGTGGCGAGGGACACAGAGACCTCTAGGGGCTGGAGGAAGCCCCAGGTAAGTAAATCTGTAGTCAATAATTTAGCCTCATGTATCCTATAGCCATAGTCCAGCCCTGCAGCCCCAACGGTTCTCTACTTTGTAGTTATCTCCTACATGGAAATATTTTCTGGGAAAATCCGGGCTGCGCTCCCCTCATGCAAAAGCGTGGCTGTGCTTCCATTGTGCAAGCATGGCCGAGCACGATACCCCAGTAGCTGCTACCCCCTTTCCCCATCCCATATGAAACCTTTACCTTTTCTTGCATAGATCATCAGGGCGGTCTGTATGGCTGATATTGTGGAGAAACCCCTCCCACAGCAAGCAATATCTCCCTCTGTGCATAGATTGCTCAGTAACGAACATTCCGTACAGATCACCTGGCAGGACTGGAAATGTCACCACCAGAGATACATTTCAGAATGTGAATCAGGGAAAGAAAAGATTTTACAATGAGCAAAACTGACTAAATAATCTATAAATAACTATTAGAAAAAAATAAGCGTTTTATTTATGTTATTTTCATTGCAGTGGCTCTTAGTTTTTATAGCTGTCATCATTTGTCATCATCCAGTGCTCACATTATAGTCATGGCAGCCCACAGAGGTCGGGGGAACAGGGAATGATGGGGAAATGTCTCCAGGAGGAGCACAGAAAGCAATAAAACACAAGCTGCAGCCTCTCTCCACACAATATAGTAAGTGAAAGGAGTTTCCCTGAAGAATAAAGCAGAGGAATTTCTTACCGGAGTGCAGGCAGATGGCAGCCAGGAGGGATCCCCACACCGCTCTCATCCTGGTGCACTACAGTAGCCAGCCGCGCTCAGCAGCAGGTCCGCCTTCCCAGCTCTGCTTATATACCTATAGGATATACATTATTATTTCACAATCTGACAGTTATCAAGCAGAACAGGTTTATCACATCGCTGCACGTCCAGCAGCTGGGAAAGTACAAGTGGAAAAGTTTATAATAGTTGTTTACGCCACTGGCGGAGCTCACATCTGTCTATCTGACAGCAGAACGTGCCTCGCTCAATCACACGCTAATTCCCCGGTGTCACACACAAGGCCCGCGGGCCAAACGCAGCCCTCCTCGCCATTTTATGCAGCCCTGCTCCTTGCCATTTTATGTGGCCCTGCTCCTTGCCATTTTATGCGGCCCTGCTCCTTGCCATTTTATGCGGCCCTGCTCCTTGCCATTTTATGCGGCCCTGCTCCTTGCCCTTTTATGTGGCCCTCCTCGCCATTTTATGCAGCCCTGCTCCTTGCCATTTTATGTGGCCCTGCTCCTTGCCATTTTATGCGGCCCTGCTCCTTGCCCTTTTATGTGGCCCTCCTCGCCATTTTATGCAGCCCTGCTCCTTGCCATTTTATGTGGCCCTGCTCCTTGCCATTTTATGCGGCCCTGCTCCTTGCCATTTTATGCGGCCCTGCTCCTTGCCATTTTATGCGGCCCTGCTCCTTGCCATTTTATGCGGTCCTGCTCCTTGCCATTTTATGCGGTCCTGCTCCTTGCCATTGTATGCGGCCCTGCTCCTTACCATTTTATGCGGCCCTGCTCCTTGCCATTTTATGTGGCCCTCCTCGCCATTTTATGCAGCCCTGCTCCTTGCCATTTTATGTGGCCCTGCTCCTTGCCATTTTATGCGGCCCTGCTCCTTGCCATTTTATGCGGCCCTGCTCCTTGCCATTTTATGCGCTCCTGCTCCTTTCCATTTTATGCGGTCCTGCTCCTTGCCATTGTATGCGGCCCTGCTCCTTGCCATTGTATGCGGCCCTGCTCCTTGCCATTTTATGCGGCCCTGCTCCTTGCCATTTTATGCGGCCCTGCTCCTTGCCATTTTATGCGGCCCTGCTCCTTGCCATTTTATGCGGTCCTGCTCCTTGCCATTTTATGCGGTCCTGCTCCTTGCCATTGTATGCAGCCCTGCTGCTTACCATTTTATGCGGCCCTGCTCCTTGCCATTTTATGTGGCCCTGCTCCTTGGCATTTTATGTGGCCCTGCTCCTTGGCATTTTATGTGGCCCTGCTCCTTACCATTTTATGCGGCCCTGCTCCTTGCCATTTTATGTGGCCCTGCTCCTTGCCATTTTATGTGGCCCTGCTCCTTATCATTTTATGTGGCCCTGCTCCTTGCCATTTTATGTGGCCCTGCTCCTTACCATTTTATGCGGCTCTGCTCCTTGCCATTTTATGTGGCCCTGCTCCTTGCCATTTTATGTGGCCCTGCTCCTTGCCATTTTATGTGGCCCTGCTCCTTACCATTTTATGCGGCCCTGCTCCTTGCCATTTTATGTGGCCCTGCTCCTTACCATTTTATGCGGCCCTGCTCCTTTCCATTTTATGTGGCCCTGCTCCTTGCCATTTTATGTGGCCCTGCTCCTTACCATTTTATGCGGCCCTGCTCCTTGCCATTTTATGCGGCCCTGCTCCTTGCCATTTTATGCGGCCCTGCTCCTCGCCATTTTATGCAGCCCTGCTCCTCGCCATTTTATGCAGCCCTGCTCCTCGCCATTTTATGCAGCCCAGCTTCTTGTCATTTTATGTGGCCCTGCTCCTTGCCATTTTATGCGGCCCTGCTCCTTGCCATTTTATGCTGCCCTGCTCCTCGCCATTTTATGCGGCCCTGCTCCTTGCCATTTTATGCAGCCCAGCTTCTTGTCATTTTATGTGGCCCTGCTCCTTGCCATTTTCTGTGGCCCTGCTCCTTGCCATTTTATGTGGCCCTGCTCCTTGCCATTTTATGCGGCCCTGCTCCTTGCCATTTTATGCGGCCCTGCTCCTTGCCATTTTATGCTGCCCTGCTCCTCGCCATTTTATGCGGCCCTGCTCCTTGCCATTTTATGCGGCCCAGCTTCTTGTCATTTTATGTGGCCCTGCTCCTTGCCATTTTATGTGGCCCTGCTCCTTGCCATTTTATGTGGCCCTGCTCCTTGCCATTTTATGTGGCCCTGCTCCTTGCCATTTTATGCAGCCCTGCTCCTTGCCATTTTATGTGGCCCTGCTCCTTGCCATTTTATGCTGCCCTGCTCCTTGCCATTTTATGTGGCCCTGCTCCTTGCCATTTTATGTGGCCCTGCTCCTTACCATTTTATACGGCCCTGCTCCTTGCCATTTTATGCGGCCCTGCTCCTCGCCATTTTATGCGGCCCTGCTCCTCGCCATTTTATGCAGCCCAGCTTCTTGTCATTTTATGCAGCCCTGCTCCTTGTCATTTTATGCGGCCCTGCTTCTTGTCATTTTATGCGGCCCTGCTTCTTGTCATTTTATGCGGCCCTGCTCCTTGCCATTTTATGTGGCCCTGCTCCTTGCCATTTTATGTGGCCCTGCTCCTTGCCATTTTATGTGGCCCTGCTCCTTGCCATTTTATGTGGCCCTGCTCCTTGTCATTTTATGCGGCCCTGCTCCTTGTCATTTTATGCGGCCCTGCTCCTTGCCATTTTATGCAGCCCTGCTCCTTGCCATTTTATGCAGCCCTGCTCCTTGTCATTTTATGCGGCCCTGCTCCTTGCCATTTTATGCGGCCCTGCTCCTTGCCATTTTATGCGGCCCTGCTCCTTGTCATTTTATGCAGCCCTGCTCCTTGCCATTTTATGTAGCCCTGCTCCTTGTCATTTTATGCGGCCCTGCTCCTTGCCATTTTATGCGGCCCTGCTCCTTGCCATTTTATGCGGCCCTGCGTCTTGTCATTTTATGTGGCCCTGCTCCTTGCCATTTTATGTGGCCCTGCTCCTTGCCATTTTATGTGGCCCTGCTCCTTGCCATTTTATGCAGCCCTGCTCCTTGTCATTTTATGCGGCCCTGCTCCTTGCCATTTTATGCGGCCCTGCTCCTCGCCATTTTATGCGGCCCTGCTCCTTGCCATTTTATGCGGCCCTGCTCCTTGCCATTTTATGCGGCCCTGCTCCTTGCCATTTTATGTGGCCCTGCTCCTTGCCATTTTATGCAGCCCTGCTCCTTGCCATTTTATGCAGCCCTGCTCCTTGCCATTTTGTGTGGCTCTGCTCCTTGTCATTTTATGCAGCCCTGCTCCTTGTCATTTTATGCGGCCCTGCTCCTTGTCATTTTTCCGACCCCCCTCCCCGACGCTAGGCCCAATACCCCCTTCCTGCCCGCTATCCCCTCCAGCTCGGGCGGCCCCTCACATCCACGGCTTGGGGGGGGTTGCTTAAAGCTTGCCTCAGGCGGCAAAAAGTCTAGGGCCGGGCCTGCATAGTTCCACATAGCCCCACATTAATTATCACTGACTACCATTTGTTCAGTAATTATTCAAATTAGCAAGCAAGTAAGAAGAGCAGGAAAGCTGGCACTGCTGCACGTGTTCAATTTATTGTAGCATACATAAAGTGCAGGCATGCAACATCTTGCAAAATGGCATAAAAAGTCATAGACATACCCTTGTGAGAGGAGGCGTGGGTGGTGGTGGGTGCTGGACAATGATGCCTGACGGCTGTTTCGCGCTGGGATAGCGCTTCTACGGAGGCTGCAGAGTTATGGGCAAAGGCTCTGGTTAAATATCCTCCAGAGCCGTCATGTAACATTTACTTCCGGTGTCAGCGCCGCCCATATTTCCGCGTCACGTGTGCATACGTATTGACGCCTAGGCGTCCCGCGTACGCTGCACGCGTACGTAAATCCGCATGGCGCCAGTGATGTACGCATGTCAATTGGATGCATGCGTACTGCATTATTATGCTTATGGCGCATGCGTCAAAATGGTCGCATTGGGAATGGGAAAACTCCCCCTAGCGGCCAAATTGAGGTAGGGCCCGACTCAGTCATACCTGCACCAGGGTGAAAGAAAGAAAAAAAATGAAAAAGATAAAGGGGGAGAAATAAGAGGGGAAAGGAACCAGAAAGAAATGCAAGAAAAAACATGTTAGACGAAGTAAAGGTGGATGATCAGGAGATCCTGAAACAGTGAGACAAAGTGCATTACCCAAGGTGTCAGTATGTTTGGATCGTGCCCCACAAAACGCAAATTACTGCTATAAAAGGCACAAGGAAGCCACAAGTCTTCAAAATGTGCAAAATCAAGAGGGGAGGAAAATGGGAGGTTATGGTAAAGTAAAATTGCCCACTACCCCTGATGAGTGTTCACCATGGGGGCGAACAAGCCATGGATAGAGGGAGGGAGAAGGAGGACCAGCCACTGGTCGTATTGCCACTCTCCACAAATTAACAGCAAAAGTGATCGTATATAACATATAAGACAATAGACAGACAACAAATAGGACACATCGGAGGAGTCCGAATATGGGGAGGGAAGATACAGTCTCAAGGACGACAAGAAATGCTCTGTGGTGCAAGATAGCAACCTCCTTAGCGGTAACCCCGTGCTGGACACGGGGTAAGCCGCCGGAGGGTGCCGCTCAGGCCCTGCTGGGCCGATTTTCATAATTTTTTTTTTGCTGGACGCAGCTAGCACTTTGCTAGCTGCGCCAGCACTCTGATCGCCGCCGGCCCCCGCCCGATCGCCGCTATTTGCTGCGGCGCGCGGCCCCCCCCCCCCCAGACCCCAGCGCTGCCTGGCCAATCAGTGCCAGGCAGCGCCGAGGGGTGGCCCGGGACTCCCAATGACGTCCCGACGTCAGTGACGTCGGTGACGTCATCCCGCCCCGTCGCCATGGCGACGGGGGAAGCCCTCCAGGAAATCCCGTTCTATGAACGGGATTTCCTGATCGGAGATCGCCGAAGGCGATCGAAGCGGGCGGGGGGATGCCGCTCAGCAGCGGCTATCATGTAGCGAGCCCTCGGCTCGCTACATGATTAAAAAAAAAAAATTTTTTTTAAAAACTGCTGCGCTCCCTCCTGGCGGTATTTTTCATACCGCCAAGGAGGTTAAGGAACGTAAATTAAGAAAGTTCCAAAGAGACAAAGAGGACTACGCCCTTAAAAGATTTTTTTCTTGGCAGAGAGGAGTCAGACGGGGAACACCCAGGAAGGGTAAAGGGCACTGGACGACCGATACTGAATCCAGTGAGGACGAAACTAAGTCCATCAACCCGCCCGATTCTAACACGAACAAATCAGATTGCCCTTTAGACGGCACACAAGGAGGGGGAGGAGCAAAACCAAAACAAAAAAGAAAAGGAAAGCATCTGTCCTGGGAGGACAAGAAGCCCCCAAGGGACCCAAAGCGGAAAAGGCACTGAACCGAACGGGGGTAACCCCTGAACCATTGGAAATCCTAAATCTCTCTGAACAGGACCTTCCAGAAGGCACAGTATCCCTACTTCAAAAAGGTTTAAATTTTCCACTGAGTACTAACTTTGACTTTCCAAGATTCAAAGTTGACCTCTACAAAACCATCAGACGTCTTAGTATACAGTTACATTTCGCCAAGCAGAATTTGACGTTGGCCAAGTCGGAAAATATGGGCTGGGGCAACTCGCAGGTGGGCCCTTTGGGGTTCAGTCCTCAGTTTGTATGGGATGAACAAGATCTTAAAAACCTGGAACTTCTATGTGAGTTGGAAGATAGTACGATGAGTACAAACGATCAGAATGAGGCTCCACCTCCCAAATTTAAACCCTGTAGGTCAGTAGCACCTTTTCCGGTGCAACCAGGATCTAGCTTGGACATCTTTCAGAAAGTGGTTGAACGTGAACTGAAGGCAGAAATTTATCCAAAAACGACGGACAACATTACAGCTAAAGAGAAACATGCCTTGAAGTGGCTACGATCTAGACCAGATTTACAAATTAAAAGAGCCGATAAAGGCGGAATAATTGTTGTCATGTCCTCAAAGCAATACCATGAGGAAGCCCTTAGGCAATTGCAGGATAGAACAATCTATCAACCACTGTCGAGAGATCCCACTATCCATTTTTTAGACCAATTGAGATCCCTCCTAAGGAAAGGAGTAGAGATAGGAGCCCTTTCTCCCTCACTAGCGAGTGGCCTCATCCCTTTCCACCCAACCAAGCCCATCTGGTATCATATACCCAAGGTTCACAAGTCCCGGACCAACCCTCCGGGTCGCCCCATTGTCTCTGGCATGGGGTCGACCATGGAGAGGTTGTCCAGGTATTTGGATCACGTCCTCAGACCTCTCCTGGAGGAAATACCTTCTCACCTCTGGGACACCATGGACGTGCTCAGGGGCCTTGAGGGCTTAATATGGCACAAAGGCGATTTGTTAGCCACTATTGATGTTGAAAGTCTTTACAGTCGTATACCCCACACATTAGGCATTATAGCCGTAAGACATTTTTTGGATAAAACTGACAAATCTACAGCCTGTAAGGACTTTATTTGCGAGTGCCTCCTGTTTGTATTGACCCACAATGCATTTCTTTTTGACAGGAAATGGTATTGGCAGGTGTCGGGGACCGCCATGGGGACGGCGGTCTCCTGCACTTACGCCAACATTTTCCTAGCATGGTGGGAAGAACTTTTTATATATTCAGAGGACAACCCATACAGGGCGGATCTCAGGATGTGGTCCAGGTACGTGGATGACATTTTGGTG
This sequence comes from Hyperolius riggenbachi, assembly GCF_040937935.1. Lineage (NCBI taxonomy): Eukaryota > Metazoa > Chordata > Amphibia > Anura > Hyperoliidae > Hyperolius > Hyperolius riggenbachi. The sequence continues at coordinate 443,861,740 of NC_090650.1, read as the reverse complement.
TTTTGGTCCGGGACTTGTGATTCCTTTTTTAACTTCCTATCCCACATTAATTGCAATTTTGTCAATATGGCTTTTACAGCCGTTATTCATCCAAAAAGAATTGCCTTCCTTGATCTTGAATTAATAATCAGTGAGGATAGGTTATTATCCAAGGGATATCGAAAACCGACAGCAAGCAATGCTTTATTGCACAAATCGAGTTTTTACCCCGCACACGTGGCCCGGACTCTGCCCTACTCCCAATTCCTCAGACTGCGTCGCAATAATGCTAACGATGCGGATTTCCGCCAGCAGTCTGAGGAACTGGGAGTGAGGTTGTTGGCAAGAGGCTACAATGAGCAGGACATCCAAGAGGCCTTTGTCAAAAGCAAGTACAAAACGAGATCAGACCTCTTAAAGAGGAAACCAATGAATCTTCCTATACAGCGAAAAACTCCCTTCTCTTTTGGCTACACCAATATGGTTGACCATATAAAGAAAGTAATCCATAGGAACTGGGATATCCTGACCAGGGATCCCATACTGAAGCCTCTAGTGACTGAAGGACCATTATTCTCTTTCAGAAGATCTCCTACAATAGGCTCATTGGCGAGCAGAAGCGAGTTCAAAACAGCAAGTGGTAGTGATTGGTTACGTGAAGGAGGCCCTCGGGGTAACCACAGGTGTGGACATTGCAAATCATGCAGTCAGATGGTAGTGGGTTGCCAATTTCGCAATACGCGCTCTTTTTTTACCTGCCAAACGCGGTTTGTTGTTTACACAATGTGGTGCCCCTGTGGAAGGTTTTATATAAGCTTGAGCACGCTGAAGACGTTCTAGAGAAGAGGTGTATAAAATCCTCCTGTGCACACTGCATGTCCTTCTAACTGAGTAGTCTTTGTCGCAATCGCTGTAGTGCCAACCGCCTGCCTCTTTCTGTTTTGGTTTATTATTAAAATTAGTGTCTGACGCAGATTGTGAACAATGTTTGTATGGAGGTAATAAGGATAATAATCTGAGCATAATCTGAGCAGGATTTCCTGGCCGCAGGGCGACTGATGAGGGGTGGGACAAATCCCAAAAACCAAAGATAATTAAAATTAAATGAAAGCACCCCTGAATCAGGAAAAAATATTGAATAAAGCCATAGGGGGCTAGATTCTTTTTTTCCCCTTTAGAGTGTCCTGGTGCTGCTTGTTGTCCTGGGGACCCTTCCAGTGATCGGTTGAAAAGGGCGCCCGAGCTGCCTGTATGAAAAGGGCGCCGCCATAGACATCAATGTTATTTCTGGAAATATGGGCTACAAGGTGTAGAAAAGGGCGCCCGAGTTTTGATATAGGCTACAAGTGGGCTCCCCTTTGTAGCCCATATTTTTTCGGCTACAAGGTTTTCGGCTACAAGCGGGCTCCCCTTTGTAGCCCATATTTTTTTCGGCTACAGTAAGGTGCCCCTCTGTAGCCCATATTATTGACCTTTTTTTGTAGCCGAAGTTTTTATATGGGCTACAAGCACTGTAAGCTGAATTATTTCATTCCCCCACTATCCATGGCGGCCTGGAGGGGGAATAGTAATTAACACATCCCGGAGTTTTTTTCTAGCCGAAGTTTGTTATGGGCTACAAGCGCTGGAAGCCGAATTATTTCATTCCCCCACTATCCATGGCGGCCTGGAGGGGGAATAGTAATTAACACATTCCGGAGTTTTTTTCTAGCCGAAGTTTTTATATGGGCTACACCAGGCGCCTTGGTTTTTTTGTAGCCGAAGTTTTTATATGGGCTACACCAAGCGTCTTTTTTGTAGCCGAACTTTATATGGGCTACACCAGGCGCCTTTTTTGTAGCCGAAGTTGGTATATATATGGGCTCCACCAGGCGCCCTTTTTTACCGGCGCCCTTTTCATGTAGACCCCCCTTCCATTCCCCACCCCCGGTCAACTTACCTTCCGAGCCATTCCCCTTCTCTGGTCCACTTACCTTCCGAGCCGTTCCCCGTTCCTGGTCCACTTACCTTCTGAGCTATTCCCCGTCCCCGGTCCACTTACTTTCTTAGCCATTTCCTGTACCCTGTCAACTTACCTTCTGAGCCATTTCCTGTCCATTGTCCACTTACCTTCCAAACCGTTCCACATCCCCGGTACACTTACCTCCCGAGCCATTCCCTGTCCCAGGTCCACTTACTTTCCGAGCCGTTCCCCGCCCCTGGTCCACTTACCTTCCAAGCCATTCCCTGTCCCCGGTCCACTTACCTCCCGAGCCGTTCCCTGTCCCCGGTCCACTTACTTTCCCAGCCGTTCCCTGTCCCCAGTCCACTTACCTTCCGAGCTGTTCCCTGTCCCCGGTCCACTTACCTTCTGAGCCGTTCCACGTCCCGGTCCACTTACCTCCCGAGCCGTTCCCCGTCCCCGCTCCACTTACCTCGTGAGCCGTTCCCCGTCCCGGGTCCACTAACCTCTCGAGCCGTTCCCCGTCCCAGGGCCACTTACTTCCCAATCCGTTCCCCGTCCCCTGTCAACTTACCTTCCGAGCCATTCCCCTTCCCTGGTCCACTTACCTTCCGAGCCATTCCCCTTCTCTGGTCCACTTACCTTCCGAGCCATTCCCATTCCTGGTCCACTTACCTCCTGAGCCATTCCATGTCCCACTTACATTCTGAGCCATTTCCCGTCCCCGGTCCACTTACCTTCTGAGCCATTTCCCGTCCATTGTCCACATCCCCAGTACACTTACCTCTCGAGCCGCTCCCCGTCCCCGGTGCACTTACCTTCCGAGCCGTTTCCTGTCCCCGGGCCACTTACCTCCCGAGCCGTTCCCTGTCCCCGGTCCACTTACTTTCCGAGCCGTTCCCTGTCCCCGGTCCACTTACCTTCCGAGTTGTTCCCTGTCCCCGGTCCACTTACCTTCCGAGCCGTTCCCTGTCCCCGGTCCACTTACTTTCTGAGCCATTCCCTGTCCCTGGTCCACTTACCTTCCGAGCCGTTCCCTGTCCCTGGTCCACTTACCTTCCGAGCCGTTCCGTCCCCGGTCCACTTACCTTCCGAGCCATTTCCCGTCCCGGTCCACTTACCTCTCGAGCCGTTCCCCGTCCCAGGTCCACTTACTTTCCGATCCGTTCCCCGTCCCCAGTCCACTTATCTTGCGAGCCGTTCCCCGTCCCCAGTCCACTCACCTCCCGAGCAGTTCCCTGTCTCCGGTCCACTTACCTCCCAGGTCATTCATGCAGCACGTCATGCAGTCATGCAGCACTTTCTAAATATTACTACACGTTACACACAACGCAACATGTGCACTGTGAATGTCGGACAGACTTTGCATTGCTGTGCGTTAGTCTGTGTTGGAACATTTTCTAACGTGCGACTTTAACGTCGCACTGTGAAAGAGGCCTGAATCTCCCCTCTTGGGTGTGCACAATCGCGTCCGGAGCAGGGGAGGGAGGGACTTCAAGGATGTTAGAGTTACGTCCTATCAGCCACAGACTGCCACACAGAGGACGTAACTATAGCGTCCTCAATCCTAAAGAGGTTGATCAACTCACATTTCAGAGGTTCAGTGCACACCGAGCGGTTTTAGCAGCAATCCGCCAACCGCATCCGCCTGTGAAAACGCTTGGCTAATGTATTTCAATGGGATGGTGCACATCGGCGGTTTGTATTTTTAGCAAACCGCAAACGTGCCTCCTGCAGCACGTTTGCGGCTTGCAGAAGCGTTTTTGCCTCAATGTTAAAGTATAGGAAAAGCTCAAACTGCTCTAAAAAACGCTAGATCAGAGCGGTTTTCCAGGCGTTTTTGTTACAGAAGCTGTTCAGTAACAGCTTTACTGTAACAATATATGAAATTCACAAAAACTCTCCAAAAATGCTAAGCATGATTAGAAAACGTCTCTAAACATGCCTAGAATAGCTCTGAAATCTGCTTCACAAAAACCGCTAGCGTTTTGCAGATCTGCAAGAGGTTTTAGTGTGCACTGGGCCAGACAGCTTTTTTCCAAGCTAAATAAGCCTTTCTTGGTAAGTGAGATCTTCCATCCCTCAGATTAATTTAGTTGCCAGTCTTTGTACCCGTTCCAGAAGGTCAATGTCCTTCTTATAGTGCGGTGCCCAAAACTGTATGCCATACTCCAGATGTGGATGAGAATCAGGCCTATGCATGGTGTGTGTGGCATTGTGACTAGTGATGGTCAAGTATATGCAAATAACTTTGAGTTGTTGCAAATGTATGCACATTTTGTATGCAAATTTCCGCAGCTTTAAAATGAACCAATCAAATCCTGCTGAGGTAAATTTTGATTGGTTCATTTTCAATGTGCATAAAAGTTTGCATACATTTTCATCAACTCAAAGTTATTTGCATCTACTTGACCATCACTAATTGTGACCAGGGTTGCTCAGCAGGACCCCGAATGCAAAGTTTCCCCGAAAAATTCAGGTGTTTTTTAGGTTTGCCGCATGCGAACCTGAATGCTGCGATTCCGAGCCGAACCCGAATACGAAGCATGCCGAATGCGCGTGCTGGAATTCGGCCGGATGGAGCTGTGGGTTCGATTTCGGCTTCGGGATTCGGGGATGACGTGATTGGGCCAATCAGAAGTCCTCCTGCCGAGGAGCTGGCAACCCTAGCAACCAATCAGAGGAGGGGAGCCTGGCCCTCCCCTCCTGTATATAAGGCGGCGGCCATTTTGCGGAGCCACGCACTTGTGTGACTGCTGCTGGTACTGAGAGATTCTCCAGTGCTGTGCTGTGTCTGAGCAAGTGCTTTTCACGCGTACGTACAAAAAGGGCGCCTGGACAAAAAGGGCGCGGGGTGTAAACTCTAAATAATAATTAATCATTAATAGGGTTTATAAATATAGTGTGCTATATTTCGTTTACAAATAATGTTTAACAAAATTATAAATCATTAAATAATGTTTATTAAATCGGAAATTGTGAAAACGTTAATCTTCCCTGTTTCAAAAGTTAAACTTATAATTACGTTTATAAAAAAACCAATAATATATGTTTAATTGTTATAATTGTATATTATTGTGAATAACCGTCATTTATGGTTTGTTCTTATAATAAAATCTGAAAATATTGTTTATAAAGATGATATAAATATAACTACGTTCGTAATAAGTGTTGTAATACATTAGTAATTATTACTAAAATTATACTAAAACTATACCTAAGCCTACTCTTACATAGAACCCTACCTGTACCTATCCCTAACCCCTAGACTCCCCTGTTGGTGCCTAAACCTAAGACCCCCCTATTGGTGCCTAAACCTAAGACCCCCCTGTTGGTGCCTAAACCTAAGACCCCCCTGTTGGTGCCTAAACCTAAGACCCCCCTGTTGGTGCCTAAACCTAAGACCCCCCCCTGTTGGTGCCTAAGTAACCCTCCCTGTACCTACCCCTAACCCCTAGACCCCCCTCTTGGTGCCTAAACCTAAGACCCCCCTGTTGGTGCCTAAACCTAAGACCCCCCTGTTAATGCCTAAACCTAAGACCCCCCTGTTGGTGCCTAAACCTAAGACCCCCCTGTTGGTGCCTAAACCTAAGACCCCCCCTGTTGTTGCCTAAGTACCCCTCCCTGTACCTACCCCTAACCCCTAGACCCCCCTATTGGTGCCTAAACCTAAGACCCCCCTGTTGGTGCCTAAACCTAAGACCCCCCTTTATTATGTGGATAATAATGTTTTACTAATTGTGGATTCAAAAAATATTTTGCAATTTATGTTACGTACTGATCGCTTTATTTTGTGAATAATAATGTTTTACAAACAGTAAGGGATAAAACTTTAAATAATGTTTTAATTATTTAAATAAGATAAATATGTTTAGTATTTTCATAAACGTTATTCGGCACGGGTGCATTTTATAAACGTAAATCACCACAAGTTCAGTTATAAATCATTAAACATCGCCGGGCGCCGTTTGTAAACTTTATTTAGCTCCTGGCGCCGTTTATAAACTTTATTTAGCTCCGGCGCCCTTTTTTCCTACTCGGCGCCCATTAAACTCTATTTATTATGGGAGTGAATGGCGGCGCCCTTTTTGTCCACTAGCGGCATGCGCCCTTTTTTCCCAGCTCCGCTTTTCACTGCTAAACCTAGCGTTTTGCTTCCTAAACACCTCCTAAACACATTTATTGTTGTCTTATATAGTTAGCTAGTATTTTGATTGTTTTTAGTCAGCTAGTGTATAGGATCCATCTGAAAATGGCGCCTGAGAATAATGGCGCATGGTGTTGTCGCTAATCCGTTTGCCGCTTATCGCTATTTAACGTTAAAGCCTTATTGTTATTTAATGTTAAAGCCTTATTGTTATTTACCGTTAAGGCTGCTTACACACTAAAACGTTACAGGCGCACGTTAGTGCGCCTGTAACGCTCCCCCAACGCACAGCAATGTAACACAAGTGGGCTGTTCACACAGCCCACGTTGCGTTACATGTAATGCTGCACGTTCTCCGGAAAGTGCAGCATGCTACGGCGTTGGAGCGGCTATAGCCGCGTTAGACTGTTTGCACATGCGCAGTGGGGGGCGGAGAGGAGGCGGGGAGAGCCAGCTACAGTAGCCGCGCACATGGCTACTTGATATTTACTGCACTGGCGGTAGCTGATTGGCCGGCGGGACCACGTGATGCGGAGTGTCTCGCTCCGCATCACGTGGTCCCGCTGGCCAATCAGCGCCACTCTGGGAGACATTATAGGAATCGAGCCGCCTAATGCGGCTTACTCTACCGTCCTCACTTGCAGCACCATACGTTGTGTTAGGTGCACGTTATGCGACCTTAACGTAGCACCTAACGCAACGTCTTGGTGTGCAAGTAGCCTAACACACAGAACCCTCTCTGCACCTATCCCTAACCCCTAAACCCCCCTGGTGGTGCCTAACCCTAAGACCCCCCCTGGTGGTGCCTAGCCCTAAGACCCCCCCCCCCCCGGTTGGTGCCTAACCCTAACCACCCCCTAGTGGTGCCTAACCCTAACCACCCCCTGTGGTGCCTAACCCTAAGACCCCCACAGTGGTGCCTAACCCTAACCTTGACAGTGTTACATTAAATCCATTCACCGTTTTGCAGTTAAATAACATCTGAAGTTTGGCTTATGTAGGGGGCTATTGATAAATAACGTTACTGTGTGCAATAACGTCTGCTGTTTGGCAAATGGACGGCACTAAATAATGTTAGTGTGTGCCACTATTGATAAATAACGTTAGTGTGTGCCACTATTGTTTTTTTCCCTTTGCGCCATTATTATGCAGTACTAACGATAAATAGCGATAAGCGTATCTTTTTAATGCGGCGCCATTTTCATGCATAGGCGCTGTGCGCCATTATTCACTGACCTGAGTGTATAGTGTATACTGTGCTAGGCTAGTGTTAGTCTGTGAGCAGGCTAGGCCTGCTAGCCTAGGTAGCCTTAGCCTACTACTAGCTTAGGTAGGTTAGGGATTCTAGTTAGTTGTGTACTAGTATTACTAGTTTAGTTAATTATTACTGCTGTAGTCTGTTACTTTATTAGTTTCAGTACTGTGTTAGATAGTTACTGACTGTGAGTGACAGGTCACCACCAGCATCCATTGTGAGTGACCTGACCTGTGACTGTCTGTCACCTCACCTGCCCCCTGAGCCTATTGATTGATTACGTCTGACCGCGTGTGACCGTTTTTAATTGTCACCGATTGTCTGCCGCACGACTTACTTGTAGCCTATTACGCTAGGTGTTTCTTAGTTACCTGCGTGCATACTACTAGTGTCTACTGTCTACTACTATACTACTAGTCTACTAGTCTAGTACCCGTTCACTAATTTTTTTTTCAATTTTACTGTGTGATTTTATTATCATCTGTAGTGTGTGTAATAAATAAGAGTTACTTACAACACATACAGGCCACCACACCAGCATCCGTTGTGAGTGACCTGTGACTGTCTGTCACCTCACCTGCCCGAGCCTATTAATTGATTGCGTCTGACCGTGTGCGACCGTTATTAATTGTCACCGATTGTCTGCCGCACGACTTACTTGTAGCCTATTACGCTAGGTGTTTCTTAGTTACCTGCGTGCATACTACTAGTGTCTACTGTCTACTACTATACTACTAGTCTACTAGTTTAGTACCCGTTCACTAATTTTTTTTTCAATTTTACTGTGTGATTTTATTATCATCCGTAGTGTGTGTAATAAATAAGAGTTACAACACATACAGGCCACCACACCAGCATCCGTTGTGAGTGACCTGTGACTGTCTGTCACCTCACCTGCCCGAGCCTATTGATTGATTGCGTCTGACCGTGTGTGACCGTTTGTAATTGTCACCGATTGTCTGCCGCACGACTTACTTGTAGCGTAGTACGCTAGGTGTTTCTTAGTTACCTGCGTGCGTGCATACTACTAGTGTCTACTACTGTACTACTAGTCACCACCAAGTCACAACCAACACAGACTTTATTAAAGTTTACACCCTTTCCCGCCCTCTTTTACTTATTTTCTTTTACTGTATTTGTATAGTGCACTATGACTGGCAGAGGTAGAGGGCGAGGCACCACCTGGAGAGGAAGTACCATTGCAGGAGCCACTGCCAGCAGCAGCAGGTCTGGGACTGGTGCGCCGCCAGCCACTGACCACAGCGAGGAGGGAGCAGAGGCGCAACAGCAGCGTGTTGCGCCCATCTTTGAGATGGGTCGTTGCCCACGGCCCATTGGGGAGAGTCAGGTGCAGGCTGTGGTGGAAATGATGGCGGGGCAGGAAGCCACCTTTTCCAGCCAGGCCTCCAGCAGCAGCGAGACTAGTGCCACCAGCAGGCCTCCACCAGCGCTTGAGGCCATGGTCACGGTGACCCCATCGACCAGCCTGCCCTCAATGAGCACGCTCTTTTCCCCTGAGACTGTGACTATGTACAGGGATGTTTTGGAGAAGTATGAGTTGGAGATGATGGGGCCATGAAAGGAGGAGGAGGAGTTACAGGTGCAGAAGTTTGTTGTTGGCGCTGAGGAGGAGGGGCGTGATGCAGGGGATGTTGGGGTAGAGGAGTTGGTTGAGTCGGGCTCACATGATTTGTTTGGGGTTGATGATGATGACTTGATAGATCCTTCCTATGTGCCACCAGTACCACCAGCACAGTTGGTTGAAGGCAGCTCGTCATCGGAAGGAGGAGGCGTCTCTGGCGCAGAGGCGCGGCAGCAGCAAGGCGGCCAGCACAGGGCGTGGAAGGCAGGAGCCACAGCCTACTGCTTCAGTCGCTACCACCACTCGCAGCAAACCTCTAACTACAACCAAAAAGGCACAATCCTCTAAGGGCACCCAAAAACCCCAGCCCTCAAGCGCAAAGAGCAGGTTGAAGTCCCCAGTCTGGCGGTACTTCACCAAGTGCCCAGTGGACCCGACCCGTGCAATTTGCAACAGTTGCAATCTCAGGCTCAGCAGAGGTCGCGATATCCACAAATTGAGTACCTCGTGCCTGCAGACCCACTTACAGAGCAGACATTTTGAGGACTTTAATGAGTTGGAGAAGCTTATGCAAAGTGGTGCAAGCAGTGGTCAGAGCCAGACAGCCACTGCACAGATTTCAGCAGCAGCAGCAGCAGCCAACCCTCCTGCCCATCCAGCAGCAGCAGCAGCAGCAGCACAGCAGCAACTCACTCCCACCCCCCCACCCCAAGCAGCCAGTCCTCAGTGGCCTCATCAGCTCCCTCCACAGTGGCCTCCTCATCCTCCCATGCAGGCAAACGCCGCCAGACCCTGCTCAGCGAAGCATTCCCCGGTGTGACCAAGGTGCTGCCTCCCGCCCACAGGCGCATCCGGTTGCTGAACGGGTTGCTTGCCCGGGCCATGTGCTCCCAGCTCCTGCCATATTCCTTTGTGCAGGAGGGGAGTGACATCAGAGCGCTGCTGCAGGTTGGGATCCTGGAGTGGCAAGTCCCCAGCCGCCACTATTTCTCACGCAGGGCGATCCCAGCACTGCACCGCTCTGCCATGGAGAATGTGGGCCGCGCGCTGGATCACGCTGTCAGTGCACGGATCCACATAACCATGGATTCCTGGAGCAGCCGGTTTGGGACAGAGCGCTATCTGTCCTTTACGGCCCACTGGGTCAGCCTGGTGGAAAGCCCGAGCGAGGAAGCAGCAGATCCATCCTCGGGCACAGCAGTACCAGTCGCCCACTACGTGGTGCCACCGCGCGGGGTCAGGGGAGAAGCAGCAGCTCCCACCGCCAAGCGATCCCGTCTCTCCAGCAGCGTGAAGGCCCGCCACTGCCAAGCGCTGCTGGAGATGAAAAGCCTGGGGAAACACTCCTTGACGGCAACTAACGTGTTCCGGTACCTTAGGGAGCAGGAGAGGACGTGGCTGACCCCCAGAGGCCTCACTGTGGGATTGGTGGTGTCCGACAATGCCGCCAACCTGCTGTCTGCCATCAGCAGTGGAGACTTGCTCCACGTCCCCTGCTTGGCCCACGTCCTGAACCTGGTGGTGCAAAAGTTCATGCACACCTACATGGGGATGGAGGAGCTGTTAGAAGCGGCGCAGAAAATTGTACGCACTTTCCGTCGCTCAGCAGCTGCCGCAGCAAAACTGGCTGACATCCAGCAGCAGGAGGGCCTGCCATGACACCGCCTTATCATAGATGTGCCAACTCGCTGGAACTCCACCCTGGCGATGTTGGAGCGGCTGGTTGAGCAGAGGAGGGCTGTCAACCGGTACATCTATGATGCCACTGTCGCCGGCACCAGCAGCAGAAGCAGCACCACACTCCAGCTCCTCACCAAAGCGCAATGGGGGCAGATGCAGCAGGTCTGCTTGGTGTTGGCTCCCTTCCTGCAGGGAACCAACCTGGTGAGTGAACAACGGGCATCCCTCTGCCAGTGGGTGCCCTTTGTTTGTCTGCTGGACAGGGCACTTGGCGATTTGGTAGATTTGGGAGAGGAGGCCCTGAAGCAGCTGGAACAGCAGCCACCTGCGCAGTCCACTGCTCCGCAGGTATTTGAGTCCCTGGAGGAGGAGGAGTTGGAGGTGCTGGACGTTGCTGCTGGGGGGGAACATCGGAGCGCAGCAGTAGTGGTGCAAGGGTGGAGAGAGGAGGAAGAGTCTCAGGGGCAAGAGGAGGATGAGGAGGAGGACGCTGACCCTGATGTCTCTGTTAGACGGTCCACCCTGTTCCCCATGGCAGCGCACATGCTGCGCTGCCTGCACACAGACCCCAGGGTCAAGCGGATGCAAGCGAGGGAGGACGCCTGCATCAGCATGATCCTGGACCCACGGTTGAGGGGGAGGTGGGATCAGTTTCTGCCTGCCAGAGACCGTGAGCAGCGAGCAAGGGAGTTGCAGGAGATCCTTGTTCGGCGACTGGAGGAAGCCTTCCCCCCGCCTTCCACTCCCTCTGTCCCTGGCCAGCAGCACAGCAGCAGGTGCCTGCGGCCAGCAGCAGCATCAGGCGCCCAGGAGACCTTCTGTCATTGACGCAGGCGTTCTACATGAAGGAACAGCAGCCGAGAGAGGAGGTGCGGGCAGCAGCCACCTTCGGTGAGAGTCACAGCCAGCGCATGATCCGGATGGTGGCCGACTACATGGGGTCCTTCAGTGGGCTTGACACCGGCAGTGAAGAGCCTGTGGACCCCATGGAGTACTGGGTGGAGTGCTTGCACATCTGGAGGGAGCTTGCGCAGTACGCCCTGGAGGTATTGTCTTGCCCCTCTTCCAGCGTGCTGTCTGAGAGGTGTTTCAGTGCGGCCGGTGGCGTGGTCACCGAGAAGCGCTCTCGTCTGTCCACAGAGGGCGTGGACAGACTGACATTTTTGAAGATTAACCAGGCCTGGATAGAAGGCACGTTCCTGGCACCTGTTGTTGGCGAAAGGAGGACATGAGGTGCCTGCCTGGGAATTACAATACATTGCCTGCTGCCTGCCATACGTGACGACTCCTCCTCCTCCTGCTGGCCTGCTGCATTGATTTACCTATGAATTTATTTATGTATTTATTTATTGTATTTCTACCGGACTCCTGCTGCTGCTGCTGGCCTGCTGCATTGATTTACCTATGAATTTATTTATGTATTTATTTATTGTATTTCTACCGGACTCCTCCTCCTCCTGCTGGCCTGCTGCATTGATTTACCTATCAATTTATTTATGTATTTATTTATTGTATTTCTACTGGACTCCTCCTCCTCCTGCTGGCCTGCTGCATTGATTTACCTATGAATTTATTTATGTATTTATTTATTTATTGTATTTCTACCGGACTCCTGCTGCTGCTGCTGGCCTGCTGCATTGATTTACCTATGAATTTATTGATGTATTTATTTATTTATTGTATTTCTACCAGACTCCTCCTCCTCCTGCTGGCCTGCTGCATTGATTTACCTATGAATTTATTTATGTATTTATTTATTGTATTTCTAACGGACTCCTGCTACTGCTGCTGGCCTGCTGCATTGATTTACCTATGAATTTATTTATGTATTTATTAATTTATTGTATTTCTACCGGACTCCTGCTGCTGCTGCAGGCCTGCTGCATTGATTTACCTATGAATTTATTTATGTATTTATTAATTTATTGTATTTCTACCGGACTCCTCCTCCTCCTGCTGGCCTGCTGCATTGATTTACCTATGAATTTATTTATGTATTTATTTATTGTATTTCTACCGGACTCCTGCTGCTGCTGCAGGCCTGCTGCATTGATTTACCTATGAATTTATTTATGTATTTATTAATTTATTGTATTTCTACCGGACTCCTGCTGCTGCTGCAGGCCTGCTGCATTGATTTACCTATGAATTTATTTATGTATTTATTTATTTATTGTATTTCTACCGGACTCCTGCTGCTGCTGCTGGCCTGCTGCATTGATTTACCTATGAATTTATTTATGTATTTATTAATTTATTGTATTTCTACCGGACTCCTGCTGCTGCTGCAGGTCTGCTGCATTGATTTACCTATGAATTTATTTATGTATTTATTTATTTATTGTATTTCTACCGGACTCCTCCTCCTCCTGCTGGCCTGCTGCATTGATTTACCTATGAATTTATTTATGTATTTATTTATTGTATTTCTACCGGACTCCTGCTGCTGCTGCTGGCCTGCTGCATTGATTTACCTATGAATTTATTTATGTATTTATTAATTTATTGTATTTCTACCGGACTCCTGCTGCTGCTGCAGGTCTGCTGCATTGATTTACCTATGAATTTATTTATGTATTTATTTATTTATTGTATTTCTACCGGACTCCTCCTCCTCCTGCTGGCCTGCTGCATTGACTTACCTATCAATTTATTTATGTATTTATTGTATTTCTAAAGCGGCAACATATTACACTGCGCTCATTTTCCTCCTGCTGCTGTCAGTGGTCCCACCACCAGGGCCCACACAATGCATTGCCTGCTGTCAGTGCCACACGTCACTCCACCTCCTCCTGCTGCTGCTGTTGTATTTATCCTACTGCTGTCAGAGGTCCCACCGCCAGGGTCCACACTATGCATTGCCTGCTGTCAGTGCCACACGTCACTCCTCCTCCTACTGCTGCTGTTGTATTTATCCTGCTGCTGTCAGTGGTCCCACCACCAGGGTCCACACTATGCATTGCCTGCTGTCAGTGCCACACGTCACTCCACCTCCTCCTGCTGTTGCTGTTGTATTTATCCTGCTGCTGTCAGTGGTCCCACCACCAGGGTCCACACTATGCATTGCCTGCTGTCAGTGCCACACGTCACTCCTCCTCCTACTGCTGCTGTTGTATTTATCCTGCTGCTGTCAATGGTCCCACCACCAGGGTCCACACTATGCATTGCCTGCTGTCAGTGCCACACGTCACTCCACCTCCTCCTGCTGCTGTTGTATTTATCCTGCTGCTGTCAGTGGTCTCACCGCCAGAGTCCACACTATGCATTGCCTGCTGTCAGTGCCACACGTCACTCCACCTCCTCCTGCTGCTGCTGTTGTATTTATCCTACTGCTGTCAGAGGTCCCACCGCCAGGGTCCACACTATGCATTGCCTGCTGTCAGTGCCACACGTCACTCCTCCTCCTACTGCTGCTGTTGTATTTATCCTGCTGCTGTCAGTGGTCCCACCACCAGGGTCCACACTATGCATTGCCTGCTGCCAGTGCCACACGTCACTCCACCTCCTCCTGCTGCTGCTGTTGTATTTATCCTACTGCTGTCAGAGGTCCCACCGCCAGGGTCCACACTATGCATTGCCTGCTATCAGTGCCACACGTCACTCCTCCTCCTACTGCTGCTGTTGTATTTATCCTGCTGCTGTCAGGGGTCCCACCACCAGGGTCCACACTATGCATTGCCTGCTGCCAGTGCCACACGTCACTCCACCTCCTCCTGCTGCTGTTGTATTTATCCTGCTGCTGTCAGTGGTCCCACCGCCAGGGTCCACACTATGTATTGTCTGCTGTCAGTGCCACACGTCACTCCTCCTCCTACTGCTGCTGTTGTATTTATCCTGCTGCTGTCAGTGGTCCCACCACCAGGGTCCACACTATGCATTGCCTGCTGTCAGTGCCACACGTCACTCCACCTCCTCCTACTGCTGCTGTTGTATTTATCCTACTGCTGTCAGAGGTCCCACCGCCAGGGTCCACACTATGCATTGCCTGCTGCCAGTGCCACACGTCACTCCACCTCCTCCTGCTGCTGTTGTATTTATCCTGCTGCTGTCAGTGGTCCCACCGCCAGAGTCCACACTATGCATTGCCTGCTGTCAGTGCCACACGTCACTCCACCTCCTCCTGCTGCTGCTGTTGTATTTATCCTACTGCTGTCAGAGGTCCCACCGCCAGGGTCCACACTATGCATCGCCTGCTGCCAGTGCCACACGTCACTCCACCTCCTCCTGCTGCTGTTGTATTTATCCTGCTGCTGTCAGTGGTCCCACCGCCAGGGTCCACACTATGCATTGCCTGCTGTCAGTGCCACACGTCACTGCTCCTCCTACTGCTGCTGTTGTATTTATCCTGCTGCTGTCAGTGGTCCCACCGCCAGGGTCCACACAATGCATTGCCTGCTGCCAGTGCCACACGTCACTCCTCCTCCTACTGCTGCTGTTGTATTTATCCTGCTGCTGTCAGTGGTCCCACCACCAGGGTCCACACTATGCATTGCCTGCTGCCAGTGCCACACGTCACTCCACCTCCTCCTGCTGCTGCTGTTGTATTTATCCTACTGCTGTCAGAGGTCCCACCGCCAGGGTCCACACTATGCATCGCCTGCTGCCAGTGCCACACGTCACTCCACCTCCTCCTGCTGCTGTTGTATTTATCCTGCTGCTGTCAGTGGTCCCACCGCCAGGGTCCACACTATGCATTGCCTGCTGTCAGTGCCACACGTCACTGCTCCTCCTACTGCTGCTGTTGTATTTATCCTGCTGCTGTCAGTGGTCCCACCGCCAGGGTCCACACTATGCATTGCCTGCTGCCAGTGCCACACGTCACTCCACCTCCTCCTGCTGCTGTTGTATTTATCCTGCTGCTGTCAGTGGTCCCACCGCCAGGGTCCACACTATGCATTGCCTGCTGTCAGTGCCACACGTCACTCCTCCTCCTACTGCTGCTGTTGTATTTATCCTGCTGCTGTCAGTGGTCCCACCGCCAGGGTCCACACAATGCATTGCCTGCTGCCAGTGCCACACATCACGTTTTCAGTGTTGTTTTTTTAAGTACACCTATTTCAATGTGAATTCACTTTAAAAAAACACACAAAAACCCCCCGAATTCACGAATACGAATTTTTAACGAATTTTTAGGCGTAACTTCGAACCGAATATGAACTCGAACCGAATTTCGTGGTCAAAGGCAAATTCGAATTCGAATGTCATGCGGACCCGAATTCGAATGTACCCGAACCGAATTTTGGTACATCTGAGCATGCCTGATTGTGACTCCACACTGAAGCATGTATTAGAAACATCCGCAGTCATTACATACGTGTGCCCTACATGTGCTGGCATGCTGCATATGTCACACAGGAGCCCTACTTCACATTAGTACTGCATGTACTGGCACATCACCTTCTATTAAAGACTTCAGTGCTATTGAGGTGAATCTTTATCCTCATTACAGCAACACACCTTATTATTACACTGCTGTGCTCCAGCTATTATGGTACAGGTAATAAGCACTGCGATAGGCTGTAATTGCTTCATACAGTGTGAGCTGAGGCTACATATGGGGAGAACAGAGATGAATTCTGGAGAAGCCAAACAGACCTGTGCCTAGGGGGATGCTACCTGAGGGAGGGGGCTGCACATGGAAGAGGATGGAAAAGGGAGGTTGCAAATGGGAGCAAAACATGGAATGGGAGGGGCCTCTGGACATGGATGCTACACATGGAAGAGGGGGGCTGCACATGGAATGGGAGGGGCTGCTGTACATGGATGGTACACATGGAAGAGGGGGAGGCACATGAAATGGGAGGGGCTGCTGTACATGGATGTTAAACATGGAAGAAGGGGCGGCACATACATTGGGAGGGGCTGCTGTTCATGGATGTTACACATGGAAGAGGGGGCTGCACATGGAATGGGAGGGGCTGCTGTACATGGATGTTACACATGGAAGAGGGGGCTGCACATGGAATGGGAGGGACTGCTGTACATGGATGTTACACATGGAAGAGGGGGCTACACATGGAATGGGAAACAAAAACAGGAAACAAAAACGGGAGCCCAGTAGTGCAATATGTAAAGATCAGGGTTTAAAATAAAAGGTAAATAGATTTTCTACTTACAAAGGAGGGTTGCAGAGGGGCAAACAACCACTAGAAGCAGGTGGAGACCATAAACCTGACTCCACTCGGGGTGGCTCAACTGGACCCGGATGCGGTCTCTCTCCTTCAAAACAGTGACAGACGACTAGCGGGGCAAAGACCACTAGAGGTCTGTCTTGACCCCTCCAACAGCCTTTTTGGGGGGTATACAATTGGGAAAAGAGGCGCCCGGGTGTACATAAAACTTTTAAAAACAAATAAAATGGGAAAAAGTGATGTGGCTTACCTCAATCATGACGTGTATGTTTGTAGTGACTTTTTTAGTTCATGTTTGCCTTAAAGCGAGATTGTCACCATAAAAATCAAATTTCAACAGCAACCTGTCTGAGTATATTAAAGAGACCCTGTACTGGGGGGTACTCACCTCGGAAGGGGAAAGCCCCAGGGTCCCAATGGGGTTTCCCCCTCCCCTGTAGCTGCAGGCAGTCCAGCGTTGGCTCCCCGGAAGTGTCCCGGAATCCTCCCCCGACAAGCCTGCCAAGCACTGATAAGCGCTGATTTATTTACCTTCCCTGGCTCCAGCGGGTGGAGCCGCAACTGCTCTAAGCACGGAAATAGACCGAAATAGCCGATCTCTGTTGGGTCCGCTCTACTACGCAGGCACAGGCGACTTGTACCTGCAGTAGAGCAGACCAACAGAGATCGGCTATTTCAGCCTATCTCCGAGCGGAGAGCTGATACTGCGCCTGCACTGGAGCCGGGAAGGTAAATATTTACATCCCCGCTGTTCGGAGGGGCACAGCAAGACCACCGTGGGACTGAGAAGGAGGACGGGGGAAGCCTCGATAGGATCCGGAGGCTTCCCCCAACCGAGTTGAGTATCCCCCAGGGGAGGTTTTTCTCATTACAGGTTTTCTTTAAAGGAGTAAAATAAGGGCTACTTACCCGGGGCTTTGTCAAGCCCCAAGCTCCCAGCATGTCCCTCGCCGCAGCTCTCTCCGCAGCCGTTCGCCGCCTCTCCCTCCCGGTCCGCGGTGATGACATCAGGCTGATCTGGAGGTCGGCCTGTACTGCGCCTGCGCGAGTGGTGCTGTCAATCACCGCCACGTGGACCGTGCGCAGGCGCATGCAGTACTGCAGCGAGGGACATGCTGGGAGCTTTGGGCTGGACGAAGCCCTAGGTAAGTAGCCCTTATTTTACTCTTGATGCCTGATAACTCCTTTAAGTGATAAAGATGCTAATCCTGCATTAAAAACTTTCAAAACTGTTTCTGCTGTTATGGTTTAGAGTTATCACATACCTTAGGAGCACTGGCCCTTTAAGTGCCATTGCCAAACAGTTGCATGCTGGGAGTCTTTTTTATTTATAATATATTTCTCCTCTTCCCTTTATTTCCCCCTCCTTCTAATGACATAAGACAGTGCACTTTCTAGTATAGACCTCGGTGGGAGTGTCTGAAGACTCTGGGAGGAGGTCAGGTAACGAATACACAATTAGCAAGAGGAGAAAAAAAGAGTGAGGGAGGAAATGATGTCAGGAGGTCAAAGGTAACAAAGATAGAAAATGCCTAGAATAGGATTCTCTGCTTTTCCTTTATAAAATTCACAGGAATCAGTACGTGGATAGCACAATACATCTCTTATGTCAGTAGAAGTAGTATTTATCTACTTATATATGTGTTTTTTTATTTCTAGGTTAGCATGGGTTTCACTTGTTCTTTAAAAAGAACTTGCTGCCTTTGGAGAAATAGACCGGAAACCCTGTGCTTTAATATACACACAATTGGTACAGCTGTTCCCTACCTGTGTATGACTAATCACAGTGGGTGATGGGGAGGGTGCAGCACACAATGCTAATGGTGTGGGCGTACCTGCATCGGCCTCGGCCCGCCGACTCCTCGGAAACACCAGATACAAATGGTCGTCCTAGTGTCGTGTAGCTCCCAGTTTGCAGGGAACATTTATACAGCACAGGTTTCAAACTTTCTATAAGGGATTTTTCACACCACAAGCAATTCCGCGGTGTTCCTTCTGCAATTTCTGATCGCCAGTGATCTGCAAACTCCTGATGCAGTGGGCTGCTGTGTTTGTAGCTATATACACCAACAAGCAGTGCCAATCTAATGCAAAAACCTTAAATTCACCAATGTCTCTTGACACCATACAATAGTCCTGTGAGTTCGCTGTGGGGATATCCAGTTAGGTGAAAGTCAATAGAAAGAATCCACTGCGCTCTCATTCCAATTAATAAGACCTAGAATTAAAAAACAAACTGCGTGATACTGCATTCAGGAGATTCAAGCACTTCGAACACTTCACAAGCCCGTGCAACGTGAATAAACAGTGCCTCCACTCGTGACACCACCACCCGTAATTGGAGAGGCTCACCAGATTCAAACCACCTCGCTTTTGCAGGTGGGTCTCTCGCTTTAGTATTATGCTTCACTAGGATGCATCAGTGAACCATACCCAGGGGCGCCTCTAGCTATTTTGTCACTCCAGGCAAGAAAATCTGTGTCGCCCCCACCCCCATGGCGCCCTTCCATGAAAATAATCATAATGCGGCAGTGTTTAGACCAGGAAATAATCCTAATGCGGCAGCGTTTTTCATCAGAAAGTTCGCAATGCGGTTAGTGTTTCACCAGAAAATACACGTAATGTAAGGCTGCAGAAGTGAGCTTACGGGCTGCAGGCCAGTGAACTGACGCGGCGTCTATTAGATGCTGCAAGCCTGTTCACCACCTGGGGACACAACATCTGGCGAGGGGGTGACCGTGGTTCCCCCTGCACAGCATTCATGACTGCCTGGTCAGCCTGACACCCTTTACAATGGGTCAGAAGGAGGCACAAAAGGGGACAGAAGGAGTCACAGGGGGACTAAAGGGAGCACACGGGGACAGAAGGAGGCACAAAGGGGCACAGAAGGAGGCACAGGGGGACAGAGGAAGGCGCAGGGGACAGAGGAAGGCGCAGGGGACAGAGGTGGCACATGGGGACTGAGGAGGCACATGGAGACAGAAGGAGGCACAAAGGGATACAGAAGGAGGCACAGGAGGACAGAAGGAGGCAGAGTGGGACTGAAGGAGGAACAGGAGGGCAGAGGTAGCACAAGGGCACAAATAAAGGCAAAGGAGACATAAGGAGGCACAGGGAGGGGGACAGAAGGAGGCACAAAGGGCACAGAAGGAGGCACAGGGGGACAGAGGAAGGCGCAGGGGACAGAGGAAGGCGCAGGGGACAGAGGTGGCACATGGGGACTGAGGAGGCACATGGAGACAGAAGGAGGCACAAAGGGATACAGAAGGAGGCACAGGAGGACAGAAGGAGGCAGAGTGGGACTGAAGGAGGAACAGGAGGGCAGAGGTAGCACAAGGGCACAAATAAAGGCAAAGGAGACATAAGGAGGCACAGGGAGGGGGACAGAAGGAGGCACAAAGGGCACAGAAGGAGGCAGAGATGGCACAAAGGATGAAAGAAGGATGCACAAGGCACAGAAGTGTCAGCTGCCTGCAACTTACGCTAAGTAGATGCAGCAGAAGCAAGTAATAGAACACCCACATGGGTGTGGCTTAATTTAGGGTGGGGCTTAATTTAGGGGTGTGGCTTAATTCAGCAACATGGCGCCCCCCAAAGACCAATGGCACTCCAGGCAATGGCCTGTACTGCCTATGCCTAGAGGTGCCCCTGACCATACCAATGTGCTGGTACAAGACTTGTTTATTCTCTTCATAAAAACTTCAATAAAAACACAATAAAAATTTAATTGCGCAATATGCTGTAAAGGTTGGCTCTCAACCGCGCTTCTGGCGCCAACTAATTACTCACAAGCTCCACAGTAGAAGAAAAGGCATATCTGAGCGATGCTCCTAGGGTCCTTGTTAACGTCTAGGTGGCTTCCGGGCGGCGCCCGCTTCCTAAAGTCCCCTCGCTACTATGGGCTCCCTCTCGCTGCACACGGCTGCTCTGGAGGCGTGCTTGCGTCAGGCGTACTGGCTGCGCCCTACGCGTTTCGTCATCAATCCAGACTCATCAGGGAAGCATAATACTAAAGCAAGAGACCCATCTGAAAAAGCGAGGTGGTGAGCCTCTCCAATTACGGGTGGTGGTGTCACGAGTGGAGGCACTGTTTATTCACGTTGCACGGGCTTGTGAAGTGTTCGAAGTGCTTGAATCTCCTGAATGCAGTATCACGCGATGTACAGTTTGTTTTTTAATTCTAGGTCATATTAACTGGAATGAGAGCGCAGTGGATTCTTTCTATTGAGTGTTTGTAGCTGACTGTAATACCAACACTGGCCACATGAGGTCAGCAGATCACCAGACTACGCTGATCATACATTTAACAATAACAATAATAATATTTATATAGCGCTTTTCTCCCTGGGGACTCATAGCGCTATGACATTATGCAGTCTCAAAGGCTCGGGAAAAGAGGTGAGTTTATAGATTTTTTTTTTAAAGCTGTCCAGAGAAGGAGCCTCTCGTACTGACTGTGGAAGTGAGTTTGTCTGTATAGTATGAACACCACAGGTGTGAAACACAAGGCGCCCCCCCCCCCCCACCCCCCCACCACCATTTTATATGACCCAAATCTGCCCCTTTCCCATTTTTTATGGCACAAATCTGGTCGTCCCCCATTTTATACGACTTGTTTCCCCATTTTATTTCAGAGCAGTTGCGATCACAAAACATTGTGGCAAAATTGCAAAAAATTGTGATCACAATCAATGTGAAACATCCCTTGCTGCTTACATTTGAATCTCCCACGGGCCACAGAAAATGGGGAGATGGGCCACGTAATATGGGGGGAGGGGATCTTATGCTTGACACCTGTGGTGTGTGCACTGTACAGGCAAATGTACGATCAGTGTCAGTCTTGTGATCAGATGACCTCCTGTGGCCAGTGATGGTATTACAGGCAGTTACAAATTTTTGCTTTATGGCCTCGTTCACATTGCGCTACGATCGCGTTCGCGTTCATGTTGGCTGTTTTTTGATACATTTTTTTTTCAATTTCTATGCGTTGGACGTTTTTGTTAAGTGCTTTTCTAAGTGCTTTTGCAGAGCAATTGCGTTTTTTTTTCCCTTCCTGACGTCAAGTAAACTTTTGATCCAATTTATTTATTCTTAAAACCGCTCACACAATCTCTGCACAGAGCGATTTTGTGAGCATTTTGCGTTTTTCCTATACCTTCCATTGAGGCGGAATCACCTCAAAAATTGCCCAAGCAGCGCTTATCTGAGCGGATTGTAAAGGAACCGCTCAGATGTAAACTTTCTCATAGAATCATTGCACAAGCCCTTTCGGGATGATTTTGAAAATCGCCAGTGCTTAAAAAATTTCAAAAACACCCCTAATGTGAATGAGTCCTGTGGCCTCGTTGACATTGTGCTTTGATCGCGTTCGCCGTTTATTGATGCATTTTTTTTCCAATTTCTGTGCGTTGGACGTTTTTGTTAAGCGCTTTTCTAAGCAGGTAGTAGTACCTTTAAAAAGGTCAAAAACACCCCTAGTATGAACGAGCCCTATGAGATGATCTTTTAAACCAAACATCATAACATTGCGTTACCTGTGCTCACTCTGCCCCGCTGGAGTAACAATTGCCCCCACAGAGGCAGGGGGCGGGGCAAAGGGAGTTTGCCGAAGTGATCACTTGTAGGGCAGCACGGTGGCGTAGAGGTTAGGTCTCTCGCCTTGCAGCGCTGGGTCCCTGGTTCGAATCCCGGCCAGGGCACTATCTGCAAAGAGTTTGTATGTTATCTCCGTGTCTGCGTGGGTTTCCTCCGGGCACTCCGGTTTCCTCCCACATTCCAAAAACATACAGATAAGTTAATTGGCTCCCCCTAAAATTGGCCCTAGACTACAGTACTTACACTACATAATATAGACATATGGCAATGGTAGGGATTAGATTGTGAGCTCCTTTGAGGGACAGTTAGTGACAAGATATATATATATATACACTGTACAGCGCTGCGTAATATGTCGGCGCTATATAAATACTAAATAATAATAATAATAATAATAATAGTGCAGCGGCAGCAGAACGCGATACTTTACCTGCTTCTGGCGGCAAGACGGGTCCACACACCTCTCAGCCACTTTCCATACAGCCTATAACCTACCGCTAGAGCTTTGCGGGAGTGATTGTGCCGCGATTAACGCGGAACAATTACTGGACAGAGTAGCGTTTTGGGAGCGATAACGATTAACGGTTCTATACATGCTAATCACAATCGTTCCAGAATCGCCACCAAAACGCTGCATGTAACGCTTTTGCGATGAACACAAATCGCGAAATGCCCTCGACCCCGACAGTGAGAACACTGCCATAGGGAAACATTAGCTATGTGGTTTACAAAACCGCTAGCGATTTTCGGTGAGCGGGAATCGCGCGATTCCTGCTCAAGTGTGAACAGGCCCTAACTGACTCTATACTTTATCCCCATGAATTAGATTAATATATTACTTATTTTCAAATGTTAAAATGAAGGAAAACTACTGATAATAGTGAGGACCAGCGCAGCGTGGACTGAATGATCTTTTGCTTCTGAGAACACACTTGCAGGGCCGTTTTCCCCGATTTCCATCAATGTTTTGCGTTCGTGTTTAACACGTGCGTTTCCATGTTTATGTGTTTGCATGGCATGTACCGCCATGCAACGTGTGGGAAGAAGCAGGAAACTGCATTTAGAAAACGAAAAAAAACGTAAACTCGCACAAATGGACACAGCGCATGTGTTTCCCGCGCAAGGCTATTGACTTAAATAGCCTATACAAACGTGTGTGTTGCCGTTCCCGCCAAAACGTGCAAAAATGCATGTAGTGTGTTCCCTGCCTGAATTCTTTGTGATATGCATGGTGAGGGATGTGATGGGGGTGTGACTAGAGGTGTGGCAGGGGCGTGTCTTAAAGGGAATCTGAAGTGAAAATAAACGTATGATATAATGATTGGTATATGTAGTACAGCTAAGAAATACAACATTAGGAGCACAGATATGAATCTCATATTGTTTCCAGTACAGGAAGAGTTAAGAAACTCCAGCTGTTATCTATGCAAAAGAGCCACTGAGCTCCACGGCTTTCAAAGTTGCAGAGAGCTCTGTCTTCTAAAGCTTGTTATCTCAACTGTCAGTCATTGTATTTTGTTTTTTTCTGCAGAGGAAAGTTCAAACATTCACTGGCCTGCTCTGTAAAATCATTTAGAATGCTGAGTGTTGTGTAAACTGCAAAAATTAGAGAATGATGCAAGGTTATAAAAAACACTATGTAACTGAAAATAAAAATATGAGAATATTTTCTTTGCTAATAATTGTTCTAGTTATTATCCGTACTACACAACCAATTCATTATATCATGTTTTTTTTTTTTCGTTTCAGTGTCACTTTAAAAGAGTCCCTCTTTCTTATCACAAAAAGTTGGGAGATATGGTTTGGGGGTTTTGCAATCGACTGTGAAAAACAACCTTGCAGACGTCAATACAAAACACTCCAAAGTGATGAAACTCGGTATGAAGTAAATTCTGCTTGTTGTATTTGGACAGCCGATGTCTGTTTGGAAACTTGAAAAAGAGAATTATTCTGCATCCATAGATCAGGAAGGCTGAGCTCTGCTGTCCTGTACGACACACACCATTACAATACACAAGGCCAGACCAGGAAGGCTGAGCTCTGCTGTCCTGTACGACGCACACCATTACAGTACACAAGGCCAGACCAGGAAGGCTGAGCTCTGCTGTCCTGTACGACACACACCATTACAATACACAAGGCCAGACCAGGAAGGCTGAGCTCTGCTGTCCTGTACGACGCACACCATTACAGTACACAAGGCCAGACCAGGAAGGCTGAGCTCTGCTGTCCTGTACGACACACACCATTACAATACACAAGGCCAGACCAGGAAGGCTGAGCTCTGCTGTCCTGTACGACACACACCATTACAATACACAAGGCCAGACCAGGAACGCTGAGCTCTGCTGTCCTGTACGACGCACACCATTACAGTACACAAGGCCAGACCAGGAAGGCTGAGCTCTGCTGTCCTGTACGACACACACCATTACAATACACAAGGCCAGACCAGGAAGGCTGAGCTCTGCTGTCCTGTACGACACACACCATTACAATACACAAGGCCAGACCAGGAAGGCTGAGCTCTGCTGTCCTGTACGACACACACCATTACAATACACAAGGCCAGACCAGGAAGGCTGAGCTCTGCTGTCCTGTACGACACACACCATTACAATACACAAGGCCAGACCAGGAAGGCTGAGCTCTGCTGTCCTGTACGACACACACCATTACAATACACAAGGCCAGATTAGGAAGGCTGAGCTCTGCTGTCCTGTACGACGCTCACCATTACAGTACACAAGGCCAGATTAGGAAGGCTGAGCTCTGCTGTCCTGTACGACGCACACCATTACAATACACAAGGCCAGATTAGGAAGGCTGAGCTCTGCTGTCCTGTACGACACACACCATTACAATACACAAGGCCAGACCAGGAAGGCTGAGCTCTGCTGTCCTGTACGACACACACCATTACAATACACAAGGCCAGACCAGGAAGGCTGAGCTCTGCTGTCCTGTACGACACACACCATTACAATACACAAGGCCAGACCAGGAAGGCTGAGCTCTGCTGTCCTGTACGACACACACCATTACAATACACAAGGCCAGACCAGGAAGGCTGAGCTCTGCTGTCCTGTACGACACACACCATTACAATACACAAGGCCAGACCAGGAAGGCTGAGCTCTGCTGTCCTGTACGACACACACCATTACAATACACAAGGCCAGACCAGGAAGGCTGAGCTCTGCTGTCCTGTACGACACACACCATTACAATACACAAGGCCAGTTCTAGACTTTGTGCTGCCTGAGGATGAGAATGTACTATGAGGATTAAAGCTGGCCATACACTGGCCCGATTTGCCGCCGTTTCGACAGCAGATTCGATCACTGGGATCGAATCTGCTGCCAATCGTTCACGCTACACGCCGAATTTCGATCCATTCACTGAGATTCACTGAGCTATTTACACCTCGTGTGGTGCCGGTCCTTTGAACTTTTGGATTATATTGACCCTTTGGTTCAGGGGTGAAGACCTGGCACACCTTCTTATACTAATTCATGTGGTGCTCCTAGACTTTTGCTTTAATTGTTAAAAAAAAAAAAATGGTATACGTGAATGTTAAGCTACATACACACGGGGGACAATCGTCCCCCGTTGCATGTATATACGCGACCAGGGAGCGACAGCTGTCCACACGTCTCTCCAGAAAGGCAGAGACGCGGCGGAAGCTGTCTGTGAATGGCGCATCCCCTGGCCGGATGCTCCATTCACTTGCGTAGGTCTCCTGTCGCTAGTCCGCATACACACGCAGGACTAGCGACAGTTGCGGCGAAGTTGCGGCGACAGCTGTAGCTGGCGATTGATCAAGTCAATCGCCCAGCAACAGCTCCGACTAGCGACGGTTCGGGGGGCACGCGCGTCATACACACGGGCGACCTGTCGCCGCAACACGCGCATGCCACGTGGTTGCGGCGACAGTTGTAACCCATGTGTATGCGCCATTAGACAGATTGCAGAAAGGAGTTCTAGGGAATTGGGGAAACTCAAGAGAAATCCTTTATGTGCAAACGAGGAGAGGCGACTAGAGAGGAGAATGCTGCTTGTAGAGCAGAGATTACATCCAGGGTGGTAAATACACTGACCAGTGTAGTTAAAGGACACCTGAAGTGACAGGGATATGGAGGCGGCCATATTGAGTTCCTTTTAAACAATGCAATTTGTGTGGCTGTCCTGCTGATCCTCTGCCTCCAACACATTCAGCCATAGCCCCTGAACAAGCATGCAGCAGATCAGGTGCTCTGACTGGAGTGTGGCTGGATTAGCTGCATGCTTGTTTCAGGTGTGTAATTCAAACACTACTGCAGCCAAAAAGATCAGCAGGACTGCCCGGCAACTGGTATTGGAAATATATACGGCAGCCTCCATACCCCTCTCACTTCAGGTTCCCTTTAAAGGAGCAAGACTATCAAGTGCTTTGTAGATGAGTGCAGATCTTGAATTGTATTGTTTGTGTGATTTGCAGGCATTTCAGTTTTGTCCATAGTATTGGAAAGCAGAAGGACATGAAGGAGGAAAATGCGCTGAGACAGTCGGGATGCAAGCTGTTAATGCAGCTAAAACAGGAGAGGTACAAATGACTGAAAACTAAAAAAGAGCTGATAAGTTGCCCAAGATCAGAAGTAAGGATGGAGAGAAGAGAAGGGGACTAAGGACTGAGCCTTGTGGTACCCAACAGAGAAGAGGTAGAAGGAGGAGATCGTGGCACAGTGTGCCACTCTAAGGGCCTGTTCAGACTATGCGCGTTCCTAGCCGTTTTCAGGGAACGCGTACGGGTACCAAAAACGCATAGAAACGGCTCCTAATGCTTTTGAATGGGCTAGTTCACATGTATGCGTATGAGACGCATACGTTTCTCATCCGCATTGCTGCACGCAGTTCTGTGCGTCACACATAGAAACGGACGCAATGGAAGTCTATGGACGCGTATCAAAAACGCGTACTATTGCGTTTTAAGCGTACAGATTCCTCTGCGGTTCCCATAATTCTTTTTTTTCCCCCTGGATCACGTGTGTGTGCAAAACGCAATAGAAAACGCATTAGAACGCAAGAAAAATGCATGCGTTTTTCAACTTGCGTTTCTTTGATTTTATACGCGTTCTTCATACGCTGACAATCTGAAAAGGCTCTAAAGATTCTATCTGATAGACGGCGGGAATCCAGGAGAGAGCAAGACCCAGGATGCCCAGAAAGGAGAGGATTCGGAGAAGCAGAGAATTGTCCACCTTGTCAAATGTAGAGATCAACAAGGATGAGTACAGAGTGCAAGCCTTTATCAGTCTGAGGCCAGAAACCCACTAGGAGCTATTTTCTGAGAGATTTGTGATTTGAAAACTCTTGCTAATGTAATGCTATGGGTGTGATTCCATTTGAGTGATGTGATTTTACAAAAATCCCCCATAGCATTGCATTAGCAAGAGCTTTACAAATCACCAGCGATTAGAAATCGCTCCTAGTGGGTTTCTAGCCTACGTTGACCACTTCTAGTGAGTGACTGGAGCAGAAGCCCAATTGAAAGTAATGAAACAGTAGGCTGGCAGCAGAGCTGGGACAAGGTCCTCCAGCAGCCAAGGCTGATACACCAAAGTGCGCCCCCCCCATCCCCCTCACCGCTGCCGTCACACACTGATTGCTATTAGACTAAAAAGCCCCTCCCCCAACACCTTAATATCTAGTTATCTGGCTTGCAGTCACTGCCGTGTATCCCCTTTTCTTATTTCTTTCTGCTTCATACACAATAGGGGAATGATAGCTGAGTGAGTTATGCGCCCTCTCCTACACTGCGCCCTGAGGCTAGAGCCTCTCTCACCTCGGCCCGGCCCTGTGCCCCCTCCTACACTGCGCCCTGAGGCTGGAGCCTCTCTCGCCTCTGCCTCGGCCTTGCGCCCCCTCCTACACTGTGCCCTGAGGCTGGAGCCTCTCTCGCCTCTGCCTCGGCCCGGCCCTGTGCCCCCTCCTACACTGTGCTCCGAGGCTGGAGCCTCTATCGCCTCTGCCTCGACCCGGCTCTGCGCCCCCTCCTACACTGCGCCCTGAGGCTGGAGGCTCTCTCGCCTCTGCCTCGGCCCGGCCCTGTGCCCCCTCCTACACTGTGCTCCGAGGCTGGAGCCTCTATCGCCTCTGCCTCGACCCGGCTCTGCGCCCCCTCCTACACTGCGCCCTGAGGCTGGAGCCTCTCTCGCCTCTGCCTCGGCCCGGCCCTGTGCCCCCTCCTACACTGTGCTCCGAGGCTGGAGCCTCTATCGCCTCTGCCTCGACCCGGCTCTGCGCCCCCTCCTACACTGCGCCCTGAGGCTCTCTCGCCTCAGCCTCGGCCCGGCCCTGGCTGGCAGTGAGGTGACGTACCAATTCTGAGTAGACATGTCACTGAGGTAGGTTAGAGGAGAAGGTAAGGAGGAAGATAGGCCTGTAGCTGGGGATATGCTTGAACCTGTTTGGGAAAGTACCAGTGGAGAGGGAGTGGTAGAAGATAGAAGTTTGGGAAGGTGAGATGGAAGAGGAGAGGTATGTAAGAGGTGAGAGGGGATAGGATCAGGGGGCAATGGTGGGATGTGATTTGGA
This sequence comes from Hyperolius riggenbachi, assembly GCF_040937935.1. Taxonomy (NCBI): domain Eukaryota; kingdom Metazoa; phylum Chordata; class Amphibia; order Anura; family Hyperoliidae; genus Hyperolius; species Hyperolius riggenbachi. The sequence goes on along the minus strand of NC_090650.1, from coordinate 443,832,853 downwards.
GAGAGGAGAGGTGAGTATGTAAGAGGTGAGAGGGGATAGGATCAGGGAGTAATGGTGGAATGTGATTTGGAGAGAGGTGAGGTGAGTATGTAAGAGGTGAGAGGGGATAGGATCAGGGGGTGATGGTGGGATGTGATTTGGAGAGAGGAGAGGTGAGTATGTAAGAGGTGAGAGGGGATAGGATCAGGGGGCGATGGTGGGATGTGATTTGGAGAGAGGGGAGGTGAGTATGTAAGAGGTGAGGGGGAATAGGATCAGGGGGCGATGGTGGGATGTGAGTTAGAGAGAGGGGAGGTGAGTATGTAAGAGGTGAGAGGGGATAGGATCAGGGGGAGATGGTGGGATGTGAGTTAGAGAGAGGAGAGGTGAGTATGTAAGAGGTGAGAGGGGATAGGATCAGGGGGTAATGGTGGGATGTGAGTTAGAGAGAGGAGAGGTGAGTATGTAAGAGGTGAGAGGGGATAGGATCAGGGGGTGATGGTGGGATGTGATTTGGAGAGAGGAGAGGTGACTATGTAAGATGTGAGAGGGGATAGGATCAGGGGGTGATGGTGGGATGTAAGTTAGAGAGAGGAGAGGTGAGTATGTAAGAGGTGAGGGGGGATAGGATCAGGGGGTGATGGTGGGATGGGATTTGGAGAGAGGAGAGGTGAGTATGTAAGAGGTGAGGGGGGATAGGATCAGGTGGTGATGGTGGGATGGGATTTGGAGAGAGGAGAGGTGAGTATGTAAGAGGTGAGAGGGGATAGGATCAGGGGGCGATGGTGGGATGTGAGTTAGAGAGAGGAGAGGTGAGTATGTAAGAGGTGAGGGGGATAGGATTAGGGGGTGATGGTGGGATGTGAGTTAGAGAGAGGAGAGGTGAGTATGTAGGAGGTGAGAGGGGATATAATCAGGGGGCGATGGTGGGATGGGATTTGGAGAGAGGTGAGTATGTAGGAGGTGAGAGGGGATAAGATCAGGGAGTAATGGTGGGATGTGATTTGGAGAGAGGAGAGGTGAGTATGTAAGAGGTGAGGGGGGATAGGATCAGGGGGTGATGGTGGGATGTGAGTTAGAGAGAGGAGAGGTGAGTATGTAAGAGGTGAGAGGGGATAGGATCAGGGGGCGATGGTGGGATAGGATTTGGAGGAGAGGAGAGGTGAGTATGTAAGAGGTGAGGGGGGATAGGATCAGGGGGTGATGGTGGGATGTGATTTGGAGAGAGGAGAGGTGAGTATGTAAGAGGTGAGAGGGGATAGGATCAGGGGTTGATGGTGGGATGTGAGTTAGAGAGAGGAGAGGTGAGTATGTAAGAGGTGAGAGGGGATAGGATCAGGGGGCAATGGTGGGACGTGATTTGGAGAGAGGAGAGGTGAGTATGTAAGAAGTGATGGGGGATAGGATCAGGGGGTAATGGTGGGATGTGAGTTAGAGAGAGGAGAGGTGAGTATGTAAGAGGTGAGAGGGGATAGGATCAGGGGGTGATGGTGGGATGTGATTTGGAGAGAGGAGAGGTGAGTATGTAAGAGGTGAGAGGGGATAGGATCAGGGGGTAATGGCGGGATGTGAGTTAGAGAGAGGAGAGGTGAGTATGTAAGAGGTGAGGGGGGATAGGATCAGGGGGCGATGGTGGGATGTGAGTTAGAGAGAGGAGAGGTGAGTATGTAAGAGGTGAGAGAGGATAGGATCAGGGGGTGATGGTGGGATGTGAGTTAGAGAGAGGAGAGGTGAGTATGTAGGAGGTGAGGGGGGATAGGATCAGGGGGCGATGGTGGGATGTGATTTGGAGAGAGGGGAGGTGAGTATGTAAGAGGTGAGGGGGAATAGGATCAGGGGGCGATGGTGGGATGTGAGTTAGAGAGAGGGGAGGTGAGTATGTAAGAGGTGAGAGGGGATAGGATCAGGGGGAGATGGTGGGATGTGAGTTAGAGAGAGGAGAGGTGAGTATGTAAGAGGTGAGAGGGGATAGGATCAGGGGGTAATGGTGGGATGTGAGTTAGAGAGAGGAGAGGTGAGTATGTAAGAGGTGAGAGGGGATAGGATCAGGGGGTGATGGTGGGATGTGATTTGGAGAGAGGAGAGGTGACTATGTAAGATGTGAGAATGGATAGGATCAGGGGGTGATGGTGGGATGTGAGTTAGAGAGAGGAGAGGTGAGTATGTAAGAGGTGAGGGGGGATAGGATCAGGGGGTGATGGTGGGATGGGATTTGGAGAGAGGAGAGGTGAGTATGTAAGAGGTGAGGGGGGATAGGATCAGGTGGTGATGGTGGGATGGGATTTGGAGAGAGGAGAGGTGAGTATGTAAGAGGTGAGAGGGGATAGGATCAGGGGGCGATGGTGGGATGTGAGTTAGAGAGAGGAGAGGTGAGTATGTAAGAGGTGAGGGGGATAGGATTAGGGGGTGATGGTGGGATGTGAGTTAGAGAGAGGAGAGGTGAGTATGTAGGAGGTGAGAGGGGATATAATCAGGGGGCGATGGTGGGATGGGATTTGGAGAGAGGAGAGGTGAGTATGTAGGAGGTGAGAGGGGATAAGATCAGGGAGTAAAATGGGACTCCAGCCCAACAGAAATCTTCCATCTAGAGTTCTGCAAGTATCTCCTCCAAGTCCATCGAAGCACTTCAAACTCAGCTTGCCGGGCAGAGCTAGGCAGGTTCCCACTATGGCTTACTATCCAGCAGAGGGCACTCTCATACTGGGCGCATATACAGAGCAGCAACCCCAGCACTTACCACCATAAAGCCTCACTGAGCCAGGGGGGCGAGGCCATACCACGCGCTCTCAAGCAAAGCATCAGCAGCCAGCCCAGCCAAGGCCACCAACACAGTAGAGATGGGAAGTTCGGATCTTTTCAATGATCCGGATGATTCGAATCGGATCATTGAAGAGATCCGGATCTTTGATCCGAATCTCGGATCATTTTACTACAGGAGGCATTCGGGGGTGAAATGAACAGCAGGACAGGTCTGTGGACAGGAGAAGGGGAGGGAGTGGACACACAGAGAAGGGGAGAAGATGGACAGAGGGCAGGGAGTGGACAGAGAAGGGAGGAGGGACGAGCAGAGAGCAGAAATGTTTGCACGTAATACCCACATGCTGCAATATGCTTTACATGTATTTCACCTATATGTTCATCTGTACACTTTGAAAGAAAAGGTCGCACAGTGAAAGAAAGCATTCCCAGAAGATAAGTGCAGCTGTTTAGTGCCGAGTGCAGGAGGATTATATTGCCTTTTAATCACAGTGTCTGCAAAGTTACTGAGCTGTGCTGAGCCAAAAGCTTCCAATGTGTTCACTGTGCAGCACTACGGAACAGACAGCCTGTAATGAGCAGCACATTGCAGCCAGTATGTGTGCTCTACACATGTCTGGCAGTGGCACCCATGTCCCCTCTCTCTCATCTACCTGTCTCCCTGCAAGGCTGGCTCCCATCCAACAGAGCGATCCCTGCTTCCAGGACCCCGCTGCCCGCTGAGAGGGGGCGTGTCGCTCCTGGCCCCGCCCCTTTTGCGATCCGAATCGTTCATTTTGATGATTCGGATGATCGACTCATAAAATAGATTCGGATCAAAGATCCGAATCGTTCATGATCCGGACAACACTACAACACAGGCTGACAAAAGCCCAAATAAAACAGACTATAGAAAGCTGCAAGGAACGATACATAGAGGAATGGAGAAGTGACATAAAGAATTCCAAGAAACTCGCTGTCTATCAATCACTACAGAGGGAGTACACAATGGCTCCATATCTGGGGAGGCTACATCACCACAAAGACAGACAGGTCTTGAGTTTGTACCGTCTGAGTGCCCACAGCCTGGAGATAGAGACAGGGCGGCACAGACAGACATGGAAGCCCCGGGAGGAGAGACTGTGCAGACAATGCGACCAGGAGGTCTTGGAGGATGAGGCCCACTTCCTGCTACACTGCAGCAAATATGCACCTGTGAGGACCGCCCACTTCCAGAGACTCTCCGCCCACATCCAGGATTTTACCTCCACAGATGAGGAGCGGAAACTCTACATCCTACTGGGGGAGGAGGAAACAACCGTGCAAATAGCTGCCCGATATGTCACAGCCTGCCACCAACTGAGAGGAACATGATACCACATGGACTGTATTACCCCCCAATACCCCCCTATGGACTGTATATCCCAGTCCCCATGCTGCCCCTTACATCATTCACACACCTATGGACTATATACCCCAACTCCCTATATCCTTCCCTATTCCCACAAACCCCCCCCCATGTTAATGTTTTGTCTTGTTTTGCTTTGGCAATGCTAAATGTATTTGGTCCTGCCAATAAAGCTTTTTGGATTTGGATTTGGATTGGAGTAATGGTGGGATGTGATTTGGAGAGAGGAGAGGTGAGTATGTAAGAGGTGAGGGGGGATAGGATCAGGGGGTGATGGTGGGATGTGAGTTAGAGAGAGGAGAGGTGAGTATGTAAGAGGTGAGAGGGGATAGGATCAGGGGGCGATGGTGGGATAGGATTTGGAGGAGAGGAGAGGTGAGTATGTAAGAGGTGAGGGGGGATAGGATCAGGGGGTGATGGTGGGATGTGATTTGGAGAGAGGAGAGGTGAGTATGTAAGAGGTGAGAGGGGATAGGATCAGGGGTTGATGGTGGGATGTGAGTTAGAGAGAGGAGAGGTGAGTATGTAAGAGGTGAGAGGGGATAGGATCAGGGGGCGATGGTGGGATAGGATTTGGAGGAGAGGAGAGGTGAGTATGTAAGAGGTGAGGGGGGATAGGATCAGGGGACGATGGTGGGATGTGAGTTAGAGAGAGGAGAGGTGAGTATGTAAGAGGTGAGAGGGGATAGGATCAGGGGGTAATGGTGGGATGTGAGTTAGAGAGAGGAGAGGTGAGTATGTAAGAGGTGAGGGGGGATAGGATCAGGGGGCGATGGTGGGCCGTGATTTGGAGAGAGGAGAGGTGAGTATGTAAGAGGTGAGGGGGCATAGGATCAGGGGGTAATGGTGGGATGTGAGTTAGAGAGAGGAGAGGTGAGTATGTAAGAGGTGAGAGGGGATAGGATCAGGGGGTGATGGTGGGATGTGAGTTAGAGAGAGGAGAGGTGAGTATGTAAGAGGTGAGAGGGGATAGGATCAGGGAGTAATGGTGGAATGTGAGTTAGAGAGAGGAGAGGTGAGTATGTAAGAGGTGAGAGGGGATAGGATCAGGGGACGATGGTGGGATGTGAGTTAGAGAGAGGAGAGGTGAGTATGTAAGAGGTGAGAGGGGGTAGGATCAGGGGGTGATGGTGGGATGTGATTTGGAGAGAGGAGAGGTGACTATGTAAGAGGTGAGAGGGGATAGGATCAGGGGGTGATGGTGGGATGTGATTTGAAGAGAGGAGAGGTGAGTATGTAAGAGGTGAGAGGGGATAGGATCAAGGGGTGATGGTGGGATGTGATTTGGAGAGAGGAGAGGTGAGTATGTAAGAGGTGAGAGGGGATAGGATCAGGGGGTGATGGTGGGATGTGATTTGGAGAGAGGAGAGGTGACTATGTAAGAGGTGAGAGGGGATAGGATCAGGGGCTGATGGTGGGATGTGATTTGAAGAGAGGAGAGGTGAGTATGTAAGAGGTGAGAGGGGATAGGATCAGGGGGCGATGGTGGGATGTGATTTGGAGAGAGGGGAGGTGAGTATGTAAGAGGTGAGGGGGAATAGGATCAGGGGGCGATGGTGGGATGTGATTTGGAGAGAGGAGAGGTGAGTATGTAAGAGGTGAGAGAGGATAGGATCAGGGGGTAATGGTGGGATGTGAGTTAGAGAGAGGAGAGGTGAGTATGTAAGAGGTGAGAGGGGATAGGATCAGGGGGTGATGGTGGGATGTGATTTGGAGAGAGGAGAGGTATGTAAGAAGTGAGAGGGGATAGGATCAGGGGGTGATGGTGGGATGTGAGTTAGAGAGAGGAAAGGTGAGTATGTAAGAGGTGAGGGGGGATAGGATCAGGGGTTGATGGTGGGATGTGATTTGGAGAGGAGAGGTGAGTATGTAAGAGGTGAGAGGGGGTAGGATCAGGGGGCAATGGTGGGATGTGATTTGGAGAGAGGAGAGGTGAGTATGTAGGAGGTGAGGGGGGATAGGATCAGGGGGTGATGGTGGGATGTGAGTTAGAGAGAGGAAAGGTGAGTATGTAAGAGGTGAGGGGGGATAGGATCAGGGGGTGATGGTGGGATGTGAGTTAGAGAGAGGAGAGGTGAGTATGTAAGAGGTGAGAGGGGATAGGATCAGGGGTTGATGGTGGGATGTGATTTGGAGAGGAGAGGTGAGTATGTAAGAGGTGAGAGGGGGTAGGATCAGGGGGCGATGGTGGGATGTGATTTGGAGAGAGGAGAGGTGAGTATGTAGGAGGTGAGGGGGGATAGGATCAGGGGGCGATGGTGGGACGTGATTTGGAGAGAGGAGAGGTGAGTATGTAAGAGGTGAGGGGGGATAGGATCAGGGGGTAATGGTGGGATGTGAGTTAGAGAGAGGAGAGGTGAGTATGTAAGAGGTGAGGGGGGGGTAGGATCAGGGGGTGATGGTGGGATGTGATTTGGAGAGAGGAGAGGTGAGTATGTAAGAGGTGAGGTGGGATAGGATCAGGGGTTGATGGTGGGATGTGAGTTAGAGAGAGGAGAGGTGAGTGTGTAAGAGGTGAAAGGGGATAGGATCAGGGGGAGATGGTGGGATGTGAGTTAGAGAGAGGAGAGGTGAGTATGTAAGAGGTGAGAGAGGATAGGATCAGGGGGTGATGGTGGGATGTGAGTTAGAGAGAGGAGAGGTGATTATGTAAGAGGTGAGAGGGGATAGAATCAGGGGGCGATGGTGGGATGTGATTTGGAGAGAGGAGAGGTGATTATGTAAGAGGTGAGAGGGGATAGTATCAGAGGGCGAATGTGGGATATGAGTTAGAGAGAGGAGAGGTGAGTATGTAAGAGGTGAGAGGGGATAGGATCAGGGGGAGATGGTGGGATGTGAGTTAGAGAGAGGAGAGGTGAGTATGTAAGATGTGAGAGGGGATAGGATCAGGGGGTGATGGTGGGATGTGAGTTAGAGAGAGGAGAGGTGAGTATGTAAGAGGTGAGAGGGGATAGGATCAGGGGGTGATGGTGGGATGTGAGTTAGAGAGAGAGGAGGTGAGTATGTAAGAGGAGAGAGGGGATAGGATCAGGGGGTGATGGTGGGACGTGATTTGGAGAGAGGGGAGGTGAGTATGTAAGAGGTGAGGGGGAATAGGATCAGGGGGCGATGGTGGGATGTGATTTGGAGAGAGGAGAGGTGAGTATGTAAGAGGTGAGAGGGGATAGGATCAGGGGGTGATGGTGTGATGTGATTTGGAGAGAGGAGAGGTGAGTATGTAAGAGGTGAGAGGGGATAGGATCAGGGGGCGATGGTGGGATGTGAGTTAGAGAGAGGAGAGGTGAGTATGTAAGAGGTGAGAGGGGATAGGATCAGGGGGCGATGGTGGGATGTGAGTTAGAGAGAGGAGAGGTGAGTATGTAAGAGGTGAGAGGTGATAGGATCAGGGGGCGATGGTGGGATGTGATTTGGAGAGAGGAGAGGTGAGTATGTAAGAGGTGAGGGGGGATAGGATCAGGGGGTGATGGTGGGATGTGAGTTAGAGAGAGAGGAGGTGAGTATGTAAGAGGTGAGAGGGGATAGGATCAGGGGACGATGGTGGGATGGGATTTGGAGAGAGGAGAGGTGAGTATGTAAGAGGTGAGAGGGGATAGGATCAGGGGGCGATGGTGGGATGTGATTTGGAGAGAGGAGAGGTGAGTATGTAAGATGTGAGAGGGGATAGGATCAGGGGGTGATGATGGGATGTGATTTGGAGAGAGGAGAGGTGAGTATGTAAGAGGTGAGAGGGGATAGGATCAGGGGGCGATGGTGGGATGTGATTTGGAGAGAGGAGAGGTGAGTATGTAAGAGGTGAGAGGGGATAGGATCAGGGGGTGATGGTGTGATGTGATTTGGAGAGAGGAGAGGTGAGTATGTAAGAGGTGAGAGGGGATAGGATCAAGGGGTGATGGTGGGATGTGAGTTGGAGAGAGGAGAGGTGAGTATGTAAGAGGTGAGAGGGGATAGGATCAGGGGGCGATGGTGGGATGTGAGTTAGAGAGAGGAGAGGTGAGTATGTAAGAGGTGAGAGGGGATAGGATCAGGGGGTGATGGTGGGATGTGAGTTAGAGAGAGGAGAGGTGAGTATGTAAGAGGTGAGAGGGGATAGGATCAGGGGGTGATGGTGGGATGTGAGTTAGAGAGAGGAGAGGTGAGTATGTAAGAGGTGAGAGGGAATAGGATCAGGGGGCGATGGTGGGATGGGATTTGGAGAGAGGGGAGGTGAGTATGTAAGAGGTGAGTGGGAATAGGATCAGGGGGCGATGGTGGGATGTGATTTGGAGAGAGGAGAGGTGAGTATGTAAGAGGTGAGAGGGGATAGGATCAAGGGGTGATGGTGGGATGTGAGTTGGAGAGAGGAGAGGTGAGTATGTGAGAGGTGAGAGGGGATAGGATCAGGGGGTGATGGCGGGATGTGAGTTAGAGAGAGGAGAGGTGAGTATGTAAGAGGTGAGAGGGGATAGGATCAGGGGGTGATGATGGGATGTGATTTGGAGAGAGGAGAGGTGAGTATGTAAGAGGTGAGAAGGGATTTGATCAGGGGGCGATGGTGGGACGTGATTTGCAGAGAGGAGAGGTGAGTATGTAAGAGGTGAGAGGGGATAGGATCAGGGGGTGATGGTGGGATGTGATTTGGAGAGAGGAGAGGTGAGTATGTGAGAGGTGAGAGGGGATAGGATCAGGGGGTGATGGTGGGATGTGAGTTAGAGAGAGGAGAGGTGAGTATGTAAGAGGTGAGAGGGGATAGGATCAGGGGGTGATGGTGGGATGTGATTTAGAGAGAGGGGAGGTGAGTATGTAAGAGGTGAGAGGGGATAGGATCAGGGGGTGATGGTGGGACGTGATTTGGAGAGAGGAGAGGTGAGTATGTAAGAGGTGAGAGGGGATAGGATCAGGGGGTGATGGCGGGATGTGATTTGGAGAGGAGAGGTGAGTATGTAAGAGGTGAGAGGGGATAGGATCAGGGGGTGATGGTGGGATGTGATTTCGAGAGAGGAGAGGTGAGTATGTAAGAGGTGAGAGGGGATAGGATCAGGGGGTGATGGTGGGATGTGATTTGGAGAGAGGAGAGGTGAGTATGTAAGAGGTGAGAGGGGATAGGATCAGGGGGTGATGGCGGGATGTGATTTGGAGAGGAGAGGTGAGTATGTAAGAGGTGAGAGGGGATAGGATCAGGGGGCGATGGTGGGATGTGAGTTAGAGAGAGGAGAGGTGAGTATGTAAGAGGTGAGAGGGGATAGGATCAGGGGGTGATGGTGGGATGTGAGTTAGAGAGAGGAGAGGTGAGTATGTAAGAGGTGAGAGGGGATAGGATCAGGGGGTGATGGTGGGATGTGAGTTAGAGAGAGGAGAGGTGAGTATGTAAGAGGTGAGAGGGGATAGGATCAGGGGGTGATGGTGGGACGTGATTTGGAGAGAGGAGAGGTGAGTATGTAAGAGGTGAGAGGGGATAGGATCAGGGGGGTGATGGCGGGATGTGATTTGGAGAGGAGAGGTGAGTATGTAAGAGGTGAGAGGGGATAGGATCAGGGGGTGATGGTGGGATGTGATTTGGAGAGAGGAGAGGTGAGTATGTAAGAGGTGAGAGGGGATAGGATCAGGGGGTGATGGTGGGATGTGATTTGGAGAGAGGAGAGGTGAGTATGTAAGAGGTGAGAGGGGATAGGATCAGGGGGTGATGGCGGGATGTGATTTGGAGAGGAGAGGTGAGTATGTAAGAGGTGAGAGGGGATAGGATCAGGGGGCGATGGTGGGATGTGAGTTAGAGAGAGGAGAGGTGAGTATGTAAGAGGTGAGAGGGGATAGGATCAGGGGGTGATGGTGGGATGTGAGTTAGAGAGAGGAGAGGTGAGTATGTAAGAGGTGAGAGGGGATAGGATCAGGGGGTGATGGTGGGATGTGAGTTAGAGAGAGGAGAGGTGAGTATGTAAGAGGTGAGGGGGGATAGGATCAGGGGGTGATGGTGGGATGTGAGTTAGAGAGAGGAGAGGTGAGTATGTAAGAGGTGAGAGGGGATAGGATCAGGGGGTGATGGTGGGATGTGATTTGGAGAGAGGAGAGGTGAGTATGTAAGATGTGAGAGGGGATAGGATCAGGGGGCGATGGTGGGATGTGAGATAGAGAGAGGAGAGGTGAGTATGTAAGATGTGAGAGGGGATAGGATCAGGGGGCGATGGTGGGATGTGATTTGGAGAGAGGAGAGGTGAGTATGTAAGATGTGAGAGGGGATAGGATCAGGGGGCGATGGTGGGATGTGAGATAGAGAGAGGAGAGGTGAGTATGTAAGAGGTGAGGGGGGATAGGATCAGGGGACGATGGTGGGATGTGAGTTAGAGAGAGGAGAGGTGAGTATGTAAGAGGTGAGAGGGGATAGGATCAGGGGGTGATGGTGAGATGTGAGTTAGAGAGAGGGGAGGTGAGTATGTAAGAGGTGAGAGGGGATAGGATCAGGGGGTGATGGCGGGATGTGAGTTAGAGAGAGGGGAGGTGAGTATGTAAGAGGTGAGAGGGGATAGGATCAGGGGGCGATGGTGGGATGTGAGTTAGAGAGAGGAGAGGTGAGTATGTAAGAGGTGAGAGGGGATAGGATCAGGGGGTGATGGTGGGATGTGAGTTAGAGAGAGAGGAGGTGAGTATGTAAGAGGTGAGAGGGGATAGGATCAGGGGGCGATGGTGGGATGGGATTTGGAGAGGGAGAGGTGAGTATGTAAGAGGTGAGAGGGGATAGGATCAGGGGGTGATGGTGGGATGTGATTTGGAGAGAGGAGAGGTGAGTATGTAAGAGGTGAGAGGGGATAGGATCAGGGGGTGATGGTGGGATGTGATTTGGAGAGAGGAGAGGTGAGTATGTAAGAGGTGAGAGGGGATAGGATCAGGGGGAGATGGTGGGATGTGAGTTAGAGAGAGGAGAGGTGAGTATGTAAGAGGTGAGAGGGGATAGGATCAGGGGGTGATGGTGGGATGTGAGTTAGAGAGAGGAGAGGTGAGTATGTAAGAGGTGAGAGGGGATGGGATCAGGGGGTGATGGCGGGATGTGATTTGGAGAGAGGGGAGGTGAGTATGTAAGAGGTGAGAGGGGATAGGATCAGGGGGCGATGGTGGGATGTGATTTGGAGAGAGGGGAGGTGAGTATGTAAGAGGTGAGAGGGGATAGGATCAGGGGGTGATGGTGGGATGTGAGTTAGAGAGAGGAGAGGTGAGTATGTAAGAGGTGACGGGGGGGGGGGGGGGGGTAGGATCAGGGGGTGATGGTGGGATGTGAGTTAGAGAGAGGAGAGGTGAGTATGTAAGAGGTGAGGGGGGATAGGATCAGGGGGTGATGGCGGGATGTGAGTTAGAGAGAGGAGAGGTGAGTATGTAAGAGGTGAGGGGGGATAGGATCAGGGGGTGATGGCGGGATGTGAGTTGGAGAGAGGAGAGGTGAGTATGTAAGAGGTGAGGGGGGATAGGATCAGGGGGTGATGGCGGGATGTGAGTTAGAGAGAGGAGAGGGTGTGTTGGGAGCAGACTGATGGAAAGGAGGTGAGGGTTGTGGGTCTGTATGTAAGGATTAGGACTATTCCCTGCAGCCATCTTGTCATGCACAGGGGAATTATTTATTACTAGAAGACAAACACTCATTACACACATCAGTTTCCTGACAGAAAATATTTCCTTAATTAGTGAAAGTGATAAATCATTCTTTGCCACACATAGAAAGTTTTACGAGAGGAACTTCCTGAGCCAATGAGGAAACCTCCAGCCCTGATTAACCTTTTATGAGACACGTTACACCGCGGAGGATGAATGATTCGCAGGCTGAACGTCTCAGTCAGGAAACACGGCTGATCATCCACAGAGCCCGATAATCACTGCAGATCCCTCCCGGCCGCCGTCACTCTCTCTCCTCATTCAATTACTATTTTCTCCTAAGATTTTTCCTAGGTGATATTTTCACAACTTGTTATAAAATGCTTTTCAAGTCACCAACCAGCAAGTAATACATTTCTGACTTTCAAAGTGGCCTTTCTTTCTGGGTCTAAAGAGCAAGTCAGAAGCGAACACTGCTATTCCAGCGCAGAAGATTTGGGTGCAGCTGGCGCCACCATAGGCCTTAATAGGAATTACAGCTATAGCGGCGCACACTGAGTAACTTTAGCGCCGTCAGAAGGCGGAGCTGAAGTTACTTTTTAAACACTGTAATTCGTCTTCCAGCAATTGCTGGAAGCCGATTTATTTCATTTCCCCATTATCCACATGGACCTGGAGGAGGAATAGTAATTACCGCTGCCGGGACGTGTGCAGCAGCAGGATAAGCCATATACCGGCTGTATCCTGCGCCCAAGTCTCAGATTTCTGTTGTACGCAGTCAGAAGAAGGATCTTTTGCGTCTGAAGCATTGAAGGTGGCTTCTTTATACGATTGCTGGCAATCGATGGATAGTGTCACATGTTTTCTTCATTACTGAATATTTAGAGCCAGTAGATATGGCCCAAACATCAAATTTTGGGTTCGCAAACAGCGAACGTGAACTTCTGCAAATGTTTGCGAACATGTAAACCGCCATAGATTTCAATGGGCAGGGAAATTTTAAAACCTACAGGGACTCTTTCTGGCCACAAGTGATGGAAAAGTTATTTCAAGGGGTCCAACACCTGGACAGGGGTGTGGCGGAGTGGGATACATGCCAAAAGTCCCACCAAAAGTTACGGAGTTTACCCAGAGTCAGGTTTTAATCCCTAAATGGCAGCCAGGGCCGGGCCAAGGCATAGGCTGGAGAGGCTCCAGCCTCATGGCGCAGTGTAGGAGGGGGCGCACAATTCATTCAGCTGTCATTCCTAATTGTGTTTGAAGCAGAAAGAAATAAGAAAAGAGGATACATGGCAGTGACTGCAAGCCAGATAACTAGATATTAAGGTGTTGGGGAGGTTGTGGGCCCTGTGGCGCCTCTTAGTCTAATAGCAATCAGTGTGTGACGGCTGGGGTGGCAGGGATGGAGGGGCGCACTTTGGTGTCTCAGCCTTGGGTGCTGGAGGACTTTGTCCCGGCTCAGATGGCAGCTATCACATTATGCACAGCTCTGGGTGTCAGTGGGCTGTGGAGTGTCTCACACAAAGAAATGAAGTAGTGCTATCATCAGAATACAGTGAAAAATAATGCACTGGAGAGGTACTGTGCTTGTTACTAATGTGGCAAACAATGGCAGTAGTACTGTGCACAGCTCTGCATGGGTACCAGTGGGCTGTGGAGGGTCACACATAGAGGGAGATATGCAATAGTTCTATAAGAATACAGTGGAAAAAAACACTGAATTGGTACTGTGCCTGCAACTCAATGTGGCAACAGCAGTATTGCACACAGCTCTGGGTGTCAGTGGGCTGTGGTGTGACACACACACAAAATAAAAAACAGGAGACCGATGTGCTAGCCCTCAAAAGGGCTGTTTGGGGTGCTTTCAGCAAGTAGTCAGTGAGGAACAAGAACACAGGCCTAGCTAATGCATTCCCTATCTGCAGCAAGTCTGTCCCTGCTCTCACTAACAGCCAGCAGGCAGCAGCCAGCAGAGAATTGATCCAATATGGCCACTGCAACTGCTTTTTGATAGAGGGGTGGGGGGTCCAGGAGGGGGTGCTAGCCGATTGGCTGCCATGTGTCTGCTGACTGTGAGGTAAGGGGTAAAAGTTTAGCTCAATGATGATGTATAGGGGCGGGTCGAACACGACCCGCCCCTATACATTGAATGTTCACTGTTTGCCCCGTATGTGAACAGCAGAAATTCGGCGGGAACCATCTGCCGGCGAACAGTTCAGGCCATCTCTAATTGCTGGCAATCGATGGATAGCGTCATGTGTCTTCTTCATTGCTGAACATTTATTGCCAGTTCTCACCTCAGAGTTTAGTGTCAGCACTTAGCATTGCACACCTGTTACGCGACACTCCGGCCACCAGGTAATTAAGAGAATGAGTTATGGGACAGCCAGGATGGAAATTGTTCTTCCAAAGCTCTTTTGGCACGGAGTTCTTCCGGAAGGAAAGATATTTGTGGTTAAATACATTCACAGTCTGACGGTAACACTGATGAGTTGGGAGATTTCCAGGTTCCAGATATAGCTCAGTCTATAAAGGAAATGACAGGACAATGCTTTCTCTGTTTACAATATCATTTCCTTATTATGGTTATTTTTCCCAATCTTACCTCCATGGGCTTGTGCAGCTCAACCCTGACCTATAGGGGCCCATACACTGGTCATGTTCGGCCATTGATCGACAGCGATTTGACCTCTCTTATCGAATCAGCTAGAAATCGATGCAGCAAGATGCATGATTGATTGGCCGATCGAACGATTTCCAGCCTATTTAGATCGATTTGCTCGATCATTCCAAATGGAAAATCTAGGTTGATCGGGTGCTGGCAGCAGATCAATGGCCCATAGCGTTGCATTAGATTGAATGGTGCAATAATGCATTTTGATCGATTTTCAATAGATTTCATTCTGAAATCTGTTGGAATCTGTTCCTAGTGTGTGGCACACATCAGATAGATTTGTGTCAGATTCGACCTGACAGGCATCTGACAGGAATCTATCTAATGGTCTAATCTGCTGCAAATCTATAAGTGTATGGCCATCTTTAGTTCAGAATCAGCTATCTTTGCCGTGATCAGGCGAATGGTTACTGAAACCCCAAGGAAGATACACCAAGGTTCCCAAATCATACCTAGGTGGCCATACACTCGTTAGATTAGCAGCAGATAGATCATCAGATAGATTTCTGATCTATCTGATGTATTTAGGAACATTTTTTACTAGGAACAGATTTTCAATAGATTTCAGTATGAAATCTATTGAAAATCGATCTGATGGCATTTTTTGCCATCAGATTTCCATTAGGTCCAATGTAAAATGATAAGCAATCTCAAGAGATCGACCTAGATTTTCCACCCTGCTAGATCGATTGAAATTGATCGAAATCGGCTGCAAATCGATCGATCAGTCAGCCGCTAATCGGCTCAGTTTGTGGGCCCCTTGAAGTGAAAAGAATATGGAGATTGCCATATTTGTCTCATTTTAAGCAATACCAGTAACCTGGCAGCCCTGCTGATCTATTTGGCTGCAGGGGTGTCTGAATCACACCAGAAACAAGCATGCAGCTAATCTTGTCAGATCTGACAATAATGTCAGAAAAGCCGCATCTACACGCGTAGATGCGGCTCCGATCCTCCTTATCAATAGAGCTGCTGATGCGGCTCGATTGATAAGATCCGACAGGACGGATCTCCGCACCGCCGATTCCCTGCTCGCTCGCCGCGAGGGGACAATGGCAGGGAATCGAGCGGAAGATAAGCGGGGATTAACGGGAAATCGAATCCGGCGCACGCGCAACGAGCGGGGATGCGGAAGATGCGATCCGGCGGCTAATCGAGCCACCGGATCGGAGCCGCATCTACGTGTGTAGATGCGGCTAAACACCTGATATGCTGCATGCTTGTTCAGGGGCTATGGCTAAATGTTTTAGAGGCAGAGGGTCAGCAGGATAGCCAGGCAACTGGTATTGCTTATAAGGAAATAAATATGGAAACCTCCATATCCCTCTCACTTCAGTTGTCCTGTTGATACTGACACATCTAGGATATGCAGGTTCTGGGGCTAGTTGCACATAATCAGTGCCTACACAGTATCTATCTAAGCAGAGGCGGGACAAGGTCCTCCAGCACCCAAGGCTGAGACACCAAAGTGCGCCCCTCCATCCCTGCCTCTCCAGTCGTCACACACTGATTGCTATTACACTGAGGCCCCTCCCCCATCCCTCCCACCGCAGCCGTCACACACTGATTGCTATTAGACTGAGAGGCACCACAGGGCCCACAACCTCCCCAACACCTTAATCTCTAGTTATCTGGCTTGCAGTCACTGCCATGTATCCCCTTTTCTTATTTCTTTCTGCTTCAAACACAATTAGGAATGACAGCTGAATGAATTGTGCGCCCCCTCCTACACTGCGCCCTGAGGCTGGAGCCTCTCCAGCCTCTGCCATGGCCCGGCCCTGTATCTAAGCACAAGACTGTATAATTCATATGTGTCTGTATTTAAAGGGATGAGTTGGAAACACTAAGAGACACTGGTGCTAGGATGACCAAACCTGCACCACCCAAGTCGCCTGTGCTGAGATTAGATATGTAGCTGTGTCATCTCAAATTTCATCCTCTCAGCGTCGATCTTTTTGGCACAGCACTCCTCTCTCTCAGTTACTTTATTGCAGTTCTGTGAAGTTTGATATTAGTTACGGGGTTCTTCTAAGTTTTGTAGTGTAACGGGGAACATTAGACTGTTATGTGAAGTAGAGAAAGGGCTACAAATAAGCACCAGAGAGAACTATGCTTGGTTTGGGGGATGGGATGATTATTATTATGGACTCTGGAGCTTAGATATAGTCTATTCACTGTATTCTGGAGATGCTCTGGGGTCTCTGATTTGTGGGATGTTCTAATCTAGTGTAACAATCTGATCATGCAGATCATGACTGTACAATACCAGTGGTGCAAGATGCTGCAATGCACCTGGCCCAGATGGCATCCACCCCCGGGTATTAACCAGCTGAGCGGTCTGGACGAGCTCAGCTCGTCCAACACCGCCAGCGGCTGCCGCTCAGGCCCTGCTGGGCCGATTTTAATGAAATAAAAAGCAGCACACGCAGCCGGCACTTTGCCAGCCGCGTGTGCTGCCTGATCGCCGCCGCTCTGCGGCGATTCGCCGCGAGCAGCGGCGAAAGAGGGTCCCCCCAGCCGCCTGAGCCCAGCGTAGCCGGAACAAAAAGTTCCGGCCAGCGCTAAGGGCTGGATCGGAGGCGGCTGACGTCAGGACGTCGGCTGACGTCGATGACGTCACTCCGCTCGTCGCTATGGCGACGATATAAGCAAAACAATTCTGGGCGCCGGAGGCGATCGGAAGATCGCCTCCGGAGCGCCCTCTAGTGGGCTTTCATGCAGCCAACTTTCAGTTGGCTGCATGAAATAGTTTTTTTTTTATTTAAAAAAAACCCTCCCGCAGCCACCCTGGCGATTTAATCAGAACGCCAGGGTGGTTAAAGGAGTTGAGTTCAGTTATTGATAAGCCACTTTATCTTATTTTCTGTGATTTTCTTTTAAGTTCCTTCTGACGGGCGTACAGCTAATGTTTCCCCCTTATTCAAGAAGCGAAATAAATCAGAACCAGGAAACTATAGACTATAAGCTTAAAGCGGACCCAAACCAAACATTTTTTTAATTAAAAATATTTAGTTGCGCCTCTCTGACACATACAAAGATAAATAAACACTCCTTCAAACCTATGATCATTTCAGTGCATGGCTTTCACCTTTCTGTTTTCATAACTAGGGTTATACAGGTGGCAGCCATTAGCAATTCTTCCATTGCCAAACACCATCTACTCCACCAGTTTGCCGGATTTTGTCCCGGCAATTTGAAAGGAAGGGAGGGGTTCCTCCAATAAATGTAAAATATTTTATATTTGCCATCATGCAGCTGAAAAAAGGCTACTATTTATTATTATCATTTAGAAAATAGATTTTATTTCTGAAATCTTGTATTTTTAATTTGGGTCCACTTTAAAGGAGTTATCAGGCTTTAATAAAAAAATAAGTTAGGCTAGATTCACAGTGGGACGTTGCGTTTTGATGCCACGTTAAAGTCGCACCGCAAGCTTACAACGCAACGCGCCCAAAAAGTGGCAACGCAGTGTTACCGTCGCATACAGCAGATACAGTAAAAAATACAGGCAATGAAAAGTATGCATCCAAGTCATTACTGAGCATGTGCAAACAGTCCAACGCAGCTAATAACGTGTATAACGCACAGCATGCAGTACTTTTACTTAACGTGCAGCGTTAGTCACTAACGTAACGTGTGCACTGTGAACGGGGCATTGATTTTTCATTGCAGTGAGTTATTCTGCGTTAAATGCTGTTTTAATGCGCGACTTTAACGTCCCACTGTGAACTTAGCCTGATACTTACCGGGGGCTTCGTCCAGCCCCAAGCTCCCAGCATGTCCCTCGCGGCAGCTCTGCCCGCAGCCCTTCGCCGCCGCTGCCTCCCAGTCCCCGGCGATGACGTGAGGCCGACCTGGAAGTCGGCCTGTACTGCGCCTGGCGAGCGGCGCTGTCAATCACCGCCATGTGGACCAGAGCGTACTGCGCAAGCGTACTGCCGTGGCTCAGTTTCGCATGATGTTGCAATGCCGTTGCTGCATACTCTACCAGAGTTTATAATGATGCATGGTGTCTGTGCAGGCTTTGAGCCTGTGCAAGATAACCAGGCTGCAGGATGCTTACTGTAGATGCCCATTGCACGTTAGATTGTACACATTGGGATGATGAGCTTGGGAAGAATTTCTGTTTCATTTCAGAAATGGAAGTCTTCTGAATCACAGTATCAAGTGAATGAAAAGCCCTTGCAGGTGGTTGCCGTAAGCAATGGGGTCACAGGTTTATTCCAGGACAAAAGTATGGGCCTTGCCGTGGGTGGTCTTGTGGTTGAAAACGACCACTAGTGGCCGGATAGTGTACTGGTTAAAGGAGTTCAAATCCTGGCTATGGTCAGTACCTATTCAGTAGGGAGTCCTTAGGCAAGACTCCCTAAGGCCCCGTTCACACTTGCGGTTTAGTAAAAACCGCACCGGATGTCCGGACCGCACCGTATCCGGACCGGACCTGATCCGTACGGTTCCTATCCGGATCCGGTCCGGATCCGGTCCGTTTGCATCCGGTTTCCGTGCGGTGTGAACACGGTTGCGGTCCGGATCCGGTTTCTTAAGGAGATAACATCCTTTTAATTACCTGGGGTCTGGGAGGTCAGCAGAAGGGTCTGGGGTCATTGTTGGAGACAGGTGGACGTGTGGAGACCATCCGTGGATACAGAGACTGCAGTTGGGACCATGGATCCAGGCATTTTTTACTCGTAAACCTGGGAATTCTCTCTGTTGTTCGCCTCCTTCAGACATATCAGACATGTTGCTGGCAAAAAGAGCTCCAGCATGAAATCGCTGCTGCCCCACTCTTCGCTGGGCCCATGTGGTCCCCATCCAAAATGCATAGGAAGTGGGGTAGAACATCCGGATTTTATAGCCAGTGTGTTGTGCGCTCTCCGGCTCTCATTGCTTTGTATTGGCCGGATGGTGCAGTCCGGCTCCGCTCCGGATACTGCTGCCGGAGGAGCCGGACCAAAAAATAGCGCATGTTGGAACGGACGCCGGAGTCCGGATCCGGTCCGGATCCGGTCCGGCTCCAGTCCGGCAGAACGGACGCATGTGAACGGACGCATAGGCTTTCATTGCCATGCCGTGCGTCCGTTCCGTCCGTTCTGAAAGCGGTCAGGCTCCGGCACGGCGATTCCGGACGGCCACCGCTAATGTGAACCGGGCCAGCAGTGTGGCCTCTTGAACGCATCCTAGTGGCTGCAGCTCTTGAGCAATTTGGGTCCGACAGGAGAAAAGCGCTATACAAGTGTTTGGATTTGGATTATTAAAACATTTGGTTTAGGTACAGCTAAGCCAGAGTCCTTGGAATTGGTTACTACAGACAGGTTGGGATTTCTAGACATGGTGGTCATGGTTGGAGGACTCAGCTTTTTAATATGTATGTCAGGAGGGTATATTACTGTTATTATTGCAAATAAGGGCTTGTATTTATTGACAGGGTACAAAAAATACAGATCAAAAAAATACATCTTTATTTCCAAATAATATATTGCCACCATACTTTGTACTAGAAACATAATTTAAATGTTGTAATAGATGGGACAAATGGGCAAATAAAATGTGTGAGTTTTATCTACAGTAGCATTGTTTATTTTAAAAGTGTAAGGGATGGAATTGGAGAAATATTGCATTCATTTTTTTTTAGTTTTTCCTTTAAAGGAAAACTTAAGTGAACTATAAAAAAATGAGATTTACTCACCTGGGGCTTCCATCAGCCCCCAGCAGCTGATCGGTGCCCTCGCAGCCCCGCTCTGACGCTCCAGGACCCGCCGGCGAACACTTCCGGTTGGGCCGTCACTGGCCGACAGGCATGGGAACGCGAGTGATTCTTCGCGTTCCCAGCCTGTATATCGCCCCCTATGCTGCTATTGCGACAAAAATATGCGTTGCCGCATTACGCACGTATAGATATGCGGCAATGCGTATTTTTGTATGCATTGCGGCCCGCAATAGCGCTAATTACAGTCGGGAATGCGGAAAAAGCTACGCGTGGCCAGTCCTGACGGGCCTGTCGGCAAAAACGAAACTAGCTGGCAGCGGGGGACTAGAGGATTAGTGAGTGGCTGCGAGGGCTCAGGATTGCTGCATGGGGCTGCTAGAAGCAGAACTAGCTGGCAGCGGGGGACCAGAGGATTAGTGAGTGGCTGCGAGGGCACAGGACTGCTGCAGGGGGCTGGTAGAAGCAGAACTAGCTGGCAGCGCGGGACCAGAGGATTAGTGAGTGGCTGCGAGGGCACAGGACTGCTGCAGGGGGCTGGTAGAAGCAGAACTAGCTGGCAGCGGGGGACCAGAGGATTAGTGAGTGGCTGCGAGGGCACAGGACTGCTGCAGGGGGCTGGTAGAAGCAGAACTAGCTGGCAGCGGGGGACCAGAGGATTAGTGAGTGGCTGCGAGGGCACAGGATGGCTGCATGGGGCTGGTAGAAGCAGAACTAGCTGGTGGCGGGGGACTGGAGCAGCAGTGAGTGGCTGCGAGGGCACAGGATGGCTGCATGGGGCTGGTAGAAGCAGAACTAGCAGGCAGCGGGGGACCAGAGGATTAGTGAGTGGCTGCGCGGGCACAGGATGGCTGCATGGGGCTGGTAGAAGCAGAACTAGCTGGTGGCGGGGGACTGGAGCAGCAGTGAGTGGCTGCGAGGGCACAGGACTGCTGCAGGGGGCTGGTAGAAGCAGAACTAGCTGGCAGCGGGGGACCAGAGGATTAGTGAGTGGCTGCGCGGGCACAGGATGGCTGCAGGGGGCTGGTAGAAGCAGAACTAGCTGGTGGCGGGGGACTGGAGCAGTAGTGAGTGACTACGAGGGCACAGGATGGCTGCATGGGGCTGGTAGAAGCAGAACTAGCTGGTGGCGGGGGACTGGAGCAGCAGTGAGTGACTACGAGGGTACAGGATGGCTGCATGGGGCTGGTAGAAGCAGAACTAGCTGGTGGCGGAGGACTGGAGCAGCAGTGAGTGACTACGAGGGCACAGGATGGCTGCATGGGGCTGGTAGAAGCAGAACTAGCTGGTGGCGGGGGACTGGAGCAGCAGTGAGTGACTGCGAGGGCACAGGATGGCTGCATGGGGCTGGTAGAAGCAGAACTAGCTGGTGGCGGGGGACTGGAGCAGCAGTGAATGACTACGAGGGCACAGGATGGCTGCAGGGGGCTGGTAGAAGCAGAACTAGCTGGCAGCGGGGACCAGAGGATTAGTGAGTGGCTGCGAGGGCACAGGACGGCTGCAGGGGGCTGGTAGAAGCAGAACTAGCTGGTGGCGGGGGACTGGAGCAGCAGTGAATGACTACGAGGGCACAGGATGGCTGCAGGGGGCTGGTAGAAGCAGAACTAGCTGGCAGCGGGGACCAGAGGATTAGTGAGTGGCTGTGAGGGCATGGGGCAGCTGCAGGGGGCTGGTAGAAGCAGAGCTAGCTGGCAGCGGGGGACCAGAGGATTAGTGAGTGGCTGCGAGGGCACAGGACTGCTGCAGGGGGCTGGTAGAAGCAGAACTAGCTGGCGGCGGGGGACCAGAGGATTAGTGAGTGGCTGCGAGGGCACAGGATGGCTGCATGGGGCTGGTAGAAGCAGAACTAGCTGGCGGCGGGGGACCAGAGGATTAGTGAGTGGCTGCGAGGGCTCAGGACGGCTGCAGGGGGCTGGTAGAAGCAGAGCTAGCTGGCAGCGGGGGCCCAGAGGATTAGTGAGTGGCTGCGAGGGCACAGGACTGCTGCAGGGGGCTGGTAGAAGCAGAACTAGCTGGCAGCGGGGGACCAGAGGATTAGTGAGTGGCTGCGAGGGCACAGGACTGCTGCAGGGGGTTGGTAGAAGCAGAACTAGCTGGCAGCGGGGGACCAGAGGATTAGTGAGTGGCTGCGAGGGCACAGGACTGCTGCAGGGGGCTGGTAGAAGCAGAACTAGCTGGCAGCGGGGGACCAGAGGATTAGTGAGTGGCTGCGAGGGCACGGGACTGCTGCAGGGGGCTGGTAGAAGCAGAACTAGCTGGCAGCGGGGGACCAGAGGATTAGTGAGTGGCTGCGAGGGCACGGGACTGCTGCAGGGGGCTGGTAGAAGCAGAGCTAGCTGGCAGCGGGGGACCAGAGGATTAGTGAGTGGCTGCGAGGGCACAGGACTGCTGCAGGGGGCTGGTAGAAGCAGAACTAGCTGGCAGCGGGGCAGCAGAGGATTAGTGAGTGGCTGCGAGGGCACAGGACTGCTGCAGGGGGCTGGTAGAAGCAGAACTAGCTGGCAGTGGGGGACCAGAGGATTAGTGAGTGGCTGCGAGGGCACAGGACTGCTGCAGGGGGCTGGTAGAAGCAGAACTAGCTGGCAGCGGGGGACCAGAGGATTAGTGAGTGGCTGCGAGGGCACAGGACTGCTGCAGGGGGCTGGTAGAAGCAGAACTAGCTGGCAGCGGGGCAGCAGAGGATTAGTGAGTGGCTGCGAGGGCACAGGACTGCTGCAGGGGGCTGGTAGAAGCAGAACTAGCTGGCAGTGGGGGACCAGAGGATTAGTGAGTGGCTGCGAGGGCACAGGACTGCTGCAGGGGGCTGGTAGAAGCAGAACTAGCTGGCAGCGGGGGACCAGAGGATTAGTGAGTGGCTGCGAGGGCACGGGACTGCTGCAGGGGGCTGGTAGAAGCAGAGCTAGCTGGCAGCGGGGGACCAGAGGATTAGTGAGTGGCTGCGAGGGCACGGGACTGCTGCAGGGGGCTGGTAGAAGCCCCAGGTGAGTAAAACTCATTTTCTTTTTCTGGCTTAAGGTTCACTTTAAGTGTGATAAGCAGTGATAAAGTTATGGGCAAATTAATGGGAGAGGCACCTATACTTGGCTACCTATACCTGTGGGCTTAAAACTGCATCACAAATAACGTTCACGGGCCACGGGGTGGGGGGTCATTTTTCCACCCTCACCCTGGGAGTAATTTAGCCTAGTAACTGATTGGAAGCTGAGTTTCCATTCCACACTCTGTATCACACACATAGAGGAGACAAGCAGGGGGGGGGGGGGGTCTTATACTGGAGTCGGTTTATACTCACCATTGGCGTCTGATCCCTCATTGTGTACCTCCAATAGCTTCCCCAGTGTCTTATTCCATGCCCGTCGGCATACTTGCTTCTCCCTCAACGATGACATGTTCCCCGCTGATCGGTGTTCATGACAGCAACCTAATTTTTTTTTTTTGTTTTTTTTTTATTGAATTTAATATAATAACCCGTATTAAATTCAATATGAAAAAAAAAGTACAAGTGCAAAAAATGCTTGAGAATTATGTGAAATTAACTGACCCACTTTTTGTAAAGAAATCCTGGGGAGAGAACGCCAGGGAGGTTAAACATTCGTATTGTATATGAACAACAAGGTCATATATGTACAACAGGCGTTTTGTTTTGTCTTTTTTCATTTTTCTGAAGTTTATCTAAAGAGTGCCAGATTCTTGAACAAATAAAAAAAAAGCAAAGAAATGACAAGAGGAAGAAGGATAAAGGATTAGCCAGATCATCCAAACAAATATTTTTCTGAGAACTACGATGGCGGGAATCCAGAGGGGGGTGGGGGAGGGGGGCATGTAGCCTAGACAAAGCTATATAAACATGACACTTTTGTCATGATTCAGCTGACACAAGATCCAGGCAGGTAGGTGATGTGAAGGGGGAGGATGGTGATGATTCTGGGAGGATGACGATGATGATGGTGGAGATTAATTATTTGTATGATCATTGTGAAGGCCCATACACATGACAAATGTCTCTCAAAACAGGTGACGGAGGACGGTTTGTGCAACAATTGCTCCGTGTGTACAAAGACTGTCTGCAGACAAGCCCTAGCACGAGAGATCAGACCGGCCAATCACTCACAACTTTTGTAGTACAAACCGTCTCACAATTTAGAGTTGTTGTGTACAGGGCTGTGGAGTCATCTGACTCCAACTCCGACACCGACTCCTCAGTTTATGAAACCACTGACTCCAACTCCGACTCCGGGTAACCAAAATGGCTCAGACTCCGACTCCTCGACTCCGACTCCTCAGTTTATGAAACCACTGACTCCAACTCCGACTCCAGGTACCCAAAATGGCTCAGACTCTGACTCCTTAGTCTAATACTTACCAGGGTTGGGGATTTGGTACAAAAATCATCTGACTCTGACTCCTCAGTTTATGAAACCACAGACTCGGACTCCAACTCCTACTCCGGGTACCTAAAATTGCTCCGACTTCGACTCCGACTCCAACTCTGACTCCACAGCCCTGGTTGTGTGTACAAATGTCTTTAAGTCGACCCAAATTAAATATACAAGATTTCAGAAATAAAATCTATTTTCTAAATGATAATAATAAATAGCAGCCTTTTTTCAGCTGCATGATGACAAATATAAAATATTTGACATTTATTGGAGGAACCCCTCCCTTCCTTTCATATTGCCGGGACAGAATCCGGCAGACTGGTGGAGTAGGTGGCATCCGGCAATGGAGGAGTTGCTAATGGCTGCCCCCAGTATAACCCTAGCTATGAAAAGAGAAGGGTGAAAAGCATGCACTGAAATGCTCATAGGCTTGATGGAGTGTTTATTTATCTTTGTATGTGTCAGAGTGGTGCAACTAAATATTTTTAAAAAAAAAAAAATTGGGTTTGGGTCCGCTTTAAAGACGGACAGCTTGTGGACAGCTTGGAGGCAGACGACGCTGACCACTTTACAAGTCCGTGGCAGACTGCTTCTGTTGAGATCACTCGGTATGTTGTCGCGTGTGTACAATTGTTGCTGGTGCGAATTGTTGCTCAAAGCTACATGCTGCAATCATCTGTCTTTCGTTCCTAAAAAAAACCCCAAATACAGTTAACCCTCTTTCACACTCGCATGTGAATATTCATACAAATGCATTCAGAGCAATCACTCATCCAGGCGACACTGTTTTCCCTACAGCTAAATTAAAAGCCGGGGTCTAGTTACAGAATAATGCATTCTTATGCTTAGTCACCTATACTGCGCAGAAGTACCCAGGTAAACATAGGTGTCCTAGCTCTGGCCCTGTAACATGCATAGTGCAGACATGCAAACCTTCATTGCATCAAACCTATCTAGGGATTAGGAGCACACATCCTGACGTCCTCTCCTGGGACAGATAGTGCATTAAACTAAACTCACAAGGGAGCTAACAAAATACTGTATTTACTCGAGTATAAATTTAGAAATTTAGGTTTGATTCACTTCATAAAAGTATAGGGGTCGGCTTATACAGGAGTCACAGGCAACACTGAGCAATGTGTGTACTGTCAGTGACATTCCCGCAATTTACCCAGTGGTAAGTGATACTTTGAGGAAAGGAAATGCCAAGAAACCACAGGTGTGAAAGTCCTGGCCACAACAATTATCAAGGAAAGGGGGGGGGGGGGGGAATACTGGGCTGCAGGAAGGGGGGGGATGCTGGGCTGCAGAAAGGGGCAGGGGGGAAATACTGGGCTGCAGGAAGGGGCGGGGGAATACTGGGCTGCAGGAAGGGGCGGGGGAATACTGGGCTGCAGGAAGGGGCAGGGGGGAAATACTGGGCTGCAGGAAGGGGCGGGGGAATACTGGGCTGCAGGAAGGGGGGGGTACTGGGCTGCAGGAAGGGGGGGGATACTGGGCTGCAGGAAGGGGCAGGGGGGAAATACTGGGCTGCAGGAAGGGGCGGGGGAATACTGGGCTGCAGGAAGGGGCGGGGGAATACTGGGCTGCAGGAAGGGGCGGGGGGAATACTAGGCGGCAGGAAGGGGCAGGGGGGAAATACTGGACTGCATTAAAGGGAAGATCCACGCTGCCCAAACAAAACAAACTCCACTTACCTGGGGCTTCTTCCAGCCCCTGCCAGTCGATCTGTGCCCTCGCCGCAGCTCCTCTCACTCCCGGTGTCCAGCGGTGAAGAAGCCGTCCTCCCCAGGTCGGCTTCCGGGTCGGCTTCATTTGCACTCCACGGCGCAGGTCACGTGGGGTACGTGACGTCATCAAGTCTCTACTGCGCAGGAGTGAGCGGAGCTGTGGCGAGGACACAGATCGACTGGCAGGGGCTGAAAGAAGCCCCAGGTAAGTGGAGTTTGTTTTGTTTGGTCAGCGCGGATCTTCCCTTTAAGGAGAGTGAATAATTGCTGCACTTTGGGGCCTGGAGGAGGTATTGGCTGCACATAAGGGACAGGAGGGGTTAGTGGCTGCAATACTGTATGCAATGCAGCCATTAACCCCTCCAGAGCCCCAGGTGCAGCTATTAAATTTGCTGGGAAGACTTATACTTGAGTCAATACAAAATTCCAGCTTAAGAGGGTTGAATATTGGAGTAGACTTATCTACGAAGTCAACTTGTATTCCAGTATATAATGACCACTATGCACACACCATGGAGAGGGAAGTCTCTGGACCCCGTGGAGTCCCCCGATCCTCTCTCTGTCCCCTCATTCCCCTTCTGTCCTTGTTCTGATTTTGGGGCTCCTCGGAAGGCTTCGGAAGTGCTGGCCTCCCATTTGCTTCTGAAGAGGCGTGTATCTGTACTGTGCATGGGCGGGACCAGACTTACCCATGCGCAGTGCAGATCCGCTCATCTTCAGAAGTACTCGGGGACACCAGTGCTTCCAAAGCTGCCCAAAGATTCCTAAGGAGGGCTGAAGACATTATGTGATTTTGTCAAATAATTTCACTGGGGGGTGGGGAGACAGTGGGGGAGGGGGGGACACGGAGAGGGGACTGGTGGGACAGCGGGGGGATACGGAGAGTGGACTGGGGGGACAGCGGGGGGGACACACACAGAGGACTGGGGGGATCTGTGAGATCCAGAGCCTCACCTCTAAACAGGTGAATATCTTGCCATTTTTTTGCAGCTAGCTTCAGGGTCCTTTTAATTAGGAACAGTAATATTAGTAGCATTATTTTTTGTGCAGGTCAGATGTTGTATTTTGCTGGGCAGTCTTCTTATTTTGTCAGTGATTTTTAATCACTACTACGGCAGAAACTCACTATAAAATTCCCAACATATTTTGAAGAGGACCGCGACTGCGGCTGACAGGCTGTAAAAGAGGGGAAAAAAGCCACTATTTCTATGTACAGCGCTGCGATCTTTCTGTCACTGAGCTGTCCCCTCGAGTGGCTCACAAAGTGACCGCCGCGCATAGGCTGATGCCTATAACAGCCAATCACACTGCTTGACTCTCGGGGGGAGGGAGGGAAATTTAAAAAAAGGGACATTTTTATTAAATAAAAAGACTTTATAAATTAATTTAAAGAAACAACACACATCGCAGCAGCAATCAGATGCCACCAACAGAAAGCTCTGTTGGTGGCAACAAAAGGGGGGCAGATTCATTTGTGTGCCGAGTTGTCTGGCCGTGCAGCAAGCTGTTACAGCTGCAGAGCCCTGAATTGTAAAAAGTAGCCTGGTCATGGCATTTTCATTACAGTTCCTCTTTAAAGTAGACCTGAAACAGGGGGAACAAGTTCTATTTTACCTACCCGGGGCTTCTTCCAGCCCCCCGCAGCCTCACAGGTTGTTCGTTTTTTTCCCAATCTTTTTCGTTTTTCCACTGATCCCCGAAAGTTCACCGACTAGACTCGTTGCGGACTATGTACTATTCATGGCCTCGGCCGGGTGTCTCCTCAATCGCACTCCGATGACCAGAAGGGTTGTGTGTATGTGCAGTTCATGAAGGCTTAAACCACGCATGCGCAGGACAATCCAGGCAGCTCCCATGTTCCTCTGCCAGCCAGCAACTGAAACTGTCGTGCTGAGAGCAGGGCTACGGGAAAATGGTGCCCGGAGCCCTGCACTGCAGACTCGAAGTCTCCAGAGCAGGGCTTCAGACGCCATTTTACTGTAGCCCTGCTCTGCTGCTGCCGGAGCTGCAGGCTGCTGCTGCCGGTGAACTGACACGGCGTCTATTAGACGCCGAAAGTCAATTCATGCTTGGGGGTGCTTTAGGGGTGCTTGAAGAATTTTAGGGGGTGCTTCAGCACCCAAAGCACCCCCCTGGCACCGCCACTGCCTGGCCACAACAATTAACAAGCAAAGGGCCAGTGAGAAAATACTGGGCTGCAGAGCTTACTAAGGAGGGGGTGTGGATAATGGCTACACTTGGGAACCTGGAGGAATGACCGGCTACACATAAGGGACAGGAGGGGATAATGGCTGCAGTACTGTATGCAGTGCCGTCATTAACCCCCCCTGGTCCCCAAGTGCAGCCATTAACTTTGCTGGGTAGACTTATACTTAAGTCAATAAAAAAAATCATCTTAAGAGGATCAAATGTTGGGGTCGACTTATACACAAGGTTGACTTATATTCTTGGATATATGGAAATTGCACAACATGCACTATCTAACTGGTATACGTACTGTAATTTCTTGGAAATATTGGAAATCGATCAAAATTACAGACAGCCAGGTTGGGGCATCGATCACCAGGTGATTCAATCACAGGAATCAAATCCCTCAGGGAAAATCAATAAGTATATTATTATTATTATTATTTATTATTATTATTGAGTTATAAAGCACCAATATATTCCGTGGTGTAAATGAGCATCTGCACAGGAAATAGCTATCTGTTCTCTAATCTGTATCTGTTTATCGTTTATCTAGCAGGATGAAGACTTTACTAATTCTCCTTGTCTGTGGCCTGATCACACACACGACAGAAGACGAGATATGTAATCAACCTACTTACTGTAAGTAATTACATCCTGATAGTATTAGAAATTTGGTGGGAGAAGGCACGTCTTGAAGAAAATCTAAAAACTTTTTTAAATGGTAAAAGCGGCTTACCTTAAAGAAGTCAACCAGCATTAAATTATCTGAAGATGACAAGTTTATTAGGAACAGTACAAATGACGTGTTTCGCTGGCAAAATCCTACTTCTTTGGGCCAATAAAAGTGTCTTAGAGTGGTATGCAAACAGCACGAAACACCTGTTGCCCGTAAAACTTAAATAGCCGTCCTCAGCCAATTTTCTGCTAGTCGTCTTCTTTAACTGGTTAAGGTTCTTCTTGGACGTGGATTCTATGGTGTGCCTTAAAGAGAGTCTGAAGCGAGAATAGATCTCGCTTCAGACCTCATAGCTAGCAGGGGCATGCGTGCCCCTGCTAAAACGCCGCTATAGCGCGGCTTAACGGGGGTCCCTGTCCCCCCAAACCCCCTCCGAGCAGCGGGGGAGCGCTTCCTGGTTGGGGCAGGGCTAACCGCCGCAGCCCTGCCCCATGCGCGTCTGTCAGACGCGTATCTCCGCCTCTCCCCCGCCCCTCTCAGTCTTCCTTCACTGAGAGGGGCGGGGGAGAGGCGGCGATGCGCGTCTGATAGACGCGACTGGAGGCAGGGCTGCAGCCGTTAGCCCTGCCTCCAGGAAGATCAGCTCCAGCGACCTTTTTCCGACCCAGGTTTGCGGGGGGTGGGTTGGGGGTGAAGGGACCCCCGTTAAGCCGCGGGATAGCGGCGTTTTAGCAGGGGCACACGTGCCCCTGCTATATATAAGACCTGAAGCGAGATTTAGTCTCGCTTCAGTGTCTCTTTAAGGTTTCCATGAGTGACCCAGCCATAAACATTGGCCACAATTCACTAAGCTCATCTCCTGTCGTTAATAACGATTCTGTGCTGTTTTTACGGTTATCATCATGGTGATAAAGTATGTACTATTCACTAAGCAATTTACCTCAGGCAGATCTTCAAACAAGGATTTTGTCCTTATGTTAAGGAGTGTTTCCTAAAGTTAAGGTTTCAATCCTTAAACTAAAAACAGGATGTTAATTCACAGAAACATTTTACTAGTTTATCCAGAAGGAGACTCTGCATAGAGAGAAATATACTCAGCAGGCACACAGAGAGGGATGGAAAGAGAGACACCAAACATACACACACTGTACACACACACACACTGTACACACACACACACTGTACACACACACACTGTACACACACTGTATACTCTCTTTCTCTCTCTCTCTCTCTCTCTCTCCCCTATACAGGCTAACTATAATCGTCCTGGCAGCAGGAGAGGTGGAGCTACATCCTGCCTGCGTGTGCTCCTCCCCTCCCTATCTCCTGCATGTGAGAGTAATACAGAGCTTGAATGTTAAGACAACACTCTCACTGTGAAAATATATCACTACATGTTAATAAGGCAAGCTTCTTTAGTGAATTAACCCTTAGAATGCCGATCGATGTGTGGTGATACGTTTTCACCTCCCTTATTATCACTAGTATGATCTTGAGTTGTGGCCAATGGTTTTTTCTTTTTACTTGTGCGATATTCTTGGCTTACGCTCCCACTAATTGTGTTTGAGGACTCTTGCACACTACATGCGATTCCAATTTTTTATACATCCAATGTTGGATTCAGATTAAAAATCGTAGCAGCAGCACATTTTTTTTAATCGGAATCAAAAATCAGATCAGATAAAAAATCGTAATCTCATGTAGTGTGCCAGAGACCTCAAACTGCTGAATATTGAGTGATAACCTATCATTTAGGAGTATTCTGAGCGCGACTTTCTCTCTTTTCAGCACAAAACCTGGCGCAGTTTGCGAAGGCGTGCATGAGCTCCACCTACGACGTCGTGCCAAGTCCGGGACCGGATCGCGGAGTGGATGGCATTACTGATACCAACCATACTCTATTTCCCTGCTCAGTTACCAACTTGGAATACCAGTCGTATTTCCAGGTGGACCTGGAATTATCGTATGTCGTTGGCAGAGTGGTGATCTTCAACCGGCGGGACTGCTGCTGGAATTGGCTGGAAGGGGCAAAAATCTTAGTTGGAGATGAACCCGGCTTCAACAACCCTGTGTGAGTCACCCTCCTTCCCGAATGATGTCACTGTATCAAGACTCCGCCTCTATATCATGTGACGCTCATTGCCGAACGCCCAGCTACACCCACCACTCAAGAAGACAAATTCTACTATTAATACATGTATAGAGCTGGACAGAGTGTCTGCTCCATGGGGCACTGTGGTACAGCTTGCTTCCTCTCCAGGGGCGTTGCTTTCCCCAAAGATCAGTGGCACGTGCCCCGGATGTCCCCCAGGCAGAGTTAGCTGTGGTGCTTCAATGGCGGGCATGCTGGGAGCTTTGGTGCATCGATCGGGGGTATGCTGGGTGCTGTGGTGCCTCTAAGTGGGCATACTGGGTGCTGTGGTGTTTTTTATGGGGGCATGCAGGGAGCTGTGGCTCTTCTATGGGGGCATGCTGGGTGTGGGAACATGGGAGAGGGTCCACTAGAAGGTCAGGGAATGCTATGGTGGGACTACAAGACAACCTGACAGCAGGCCAGCCCGCCCAGCAGAAAGCCAGACCAGCCAGCACAGAAGCCAGGTAACTCTGCCTAGTTATGTTTAAAGGATACCCAAAGTGACATGTGACATAATGAGATAGACATGTGTAAGTACAGTGCCAAGCACACAAATAACTAGGCTGTGTTCCTTTTTTTCTTTCTCTGCCTGAAAGAGTTAAATATCAGGTATGTAAGTGGCTGACTCAGTCCTGATGCGAAGAAACTTTCCCAATAGGACTCGACCCTTCACGGATGCATAGCAATCTTTTTATTGCATATCAATAGCAGTGGTACAAGAGCATAACAACAGCATGACGTTTCGGGCGGAGGCCCTTTATCAAATGCTGAAGTTCACATCCTTTCCTTCCAACATATATACTGATACAACATCACGCCCCCCACCTAGGGGGCGGGCACAATACTTAAAGTTACACATCCCTTACAAGAGGAAAGAGCATAGACATGGATTATAGAAAGCATCTAAGGCTAAAATCTTAATTTAACCCACCCAGAAACTGAGTCCTCAGCCTGTCCATCCAGCAAGCCTCACGCCTAAGAAGGGTATTCCTCTGAATACCCATTTTTTGGGACAGGACGCTCCGGGGCACATCCGGGGGTACTGCAGGTTTATTGATGATTTGTTTTTTTGTTGGAGTGGGAGTGAGGAGGAGTTGCGCCTGTTCTTTGCTGACCTCAATCTGAGGCAAATGACGCTTAAATTTAAGATGGAGCATGACGCCCACAGGTTACATTTTTTGGATGTAGAGATCATGAGGAGGGAGGGAGAGGTGGTGACAAATTTATATAGAAAGGAGACCGACAAGAATTCTTTTCTTTTCGTCAATAAATTTTTATTGATGATAACAAAATTATGATGTGAACATTCAATAAGTAATGTTAAAAAGTGCTTAACATAACTAGAATTTGCTCATAAACAAGGAGCAGTAACATAGATACTTTACTTTGCTTATTATATTATCTTGAGGTACAAAATTAGTACACAGTATGATGATTATATCTAGTTTCGACCATATCTTTTCCATTTCCAGCAGGTATGCTGGATTTATATTTGTTTTTAGAAGGTGGTGGGCCGTTTCACCCTCCGAAGATGTAGCAGTAATTTGGGCATTGGGAAGGTAGAGGTGCTAGTGGGCTTAGAAGGTCTGGTGGGGAGGGGGGGGGGGGAGTGTATAGGGTTGGGGGGAGGGGATGAGAGCAAGGGAAAGACATGTGCTACTTACTTTTCCTTTCCATTCATGGACAGAATATCTTCTACTCACTTTTCATGACCACTCTGGGTGGAGCAGAAGTCATTCTAATCGCTATACGTCCTGTTGTTTTAGGAGGGTTAGGTACAGGGAATTGGGGGAAGGGGGGTGTGGGGGGTATGGAGGGGGATAGGCAGTGGTACGGCTAGTAAGCCAGGGGGTTTTTAAAGGAAATAAGTGAGGGTCATCTGTGTGCTAATTTGTACTCGTGTGAATTTTATATCATGTTCACTGATAATGTTACAGCTAGTATACAGTATATAGCATTCCACATATGGTGAACTAGAGAAAAACACATATAAACAAACAGTAACAGTCAACGGCAAGTACCACCTACAAGATTATATAAACTAGGGAAAGGGGCAGCTGGGATGTATCAATTACTCAGTGGTGCATAGTTGCGTGGTGCGTAGGGGAATCGTTAGCAGATCTTTTTTCTGCTAATGATACCAATGGGATGGCAGTTCAAAGTTACATTTATGATGAGTGTAGCCTACTTGTAGACTTTGTTCCAGCCTCAAGTTATTTTGTACGAGGGCTTTTAGCTGTTCTAGCGAGATATCTTCTGTGGACTTCCATGAGGATAAGATTAAATGTCTCGCCACTAGTAGAATGTGGCAGACTTTTGGTTGCACGGATGGTTTTAACTCATTAAGGCCAATGGTTAAAAGGGCTAGTTGTGGGGTTAATATAAAGTATGGGTGCGTTACCGACCTGATGAGAGACAAGAATTCTTTTCTGTCGGCAGATAGTTGCCATCCTCGCCCCCTCATTCAGGGTCTCCCCAAAAGTCAATGTATTAGGGCTAGGAGGATTACCTCCACAGATGAATTGTATCTTGAACAGGCGCAGCTCCTCACTCAAGATTTCGTCGCTAGAGGCTATAGTCGGAAGAGATGTGAGGAAATTCTAACAGAGGTGTTGGAAATGGACAGAAAGGCACTAAGAAAGTATAAAGCAGATATTGATGTTGAGTTTACTGATGTGAATTTCATTACAACTTTCTGTGGCGAATCTAGATTGCTTCAAGACACAGTTCTTAAATTCTGGCCGGTTATTGAGAGTGATCCCCAGCTTGTCCATATATGTAAGACCCCGCCGAGGTTTGTGTATAGACGGGGTAAGTCTTTGATGGACCACCTGGTGCGGGCAGATGTTGGCCGCACAAGGGTTAAAACACAGAGATTTTTAGGCCCGGGAAAAGTTGGGACGTTCCCTTGTCTCAATTGCCAACATTGTAATAGTATTATTAAGGGTCCTGAAGTACGCCATCCCAGTTCAGGGGTCTCCTTTCCCCTCAAGCATTATGCCACATGTGACACCAGGGGGGTGGTTTATCTCATCAAATGCCCGTGTGGTCTGGCATATGTAGGCCAGACCACACGGGATATAAAAACGAGGCTTAATGAACATAAAAGTACCATACAGAACCCAGCAAAGGAGAAAGAAGGTGATACTCAGACTAAAAAAGATTCCCCTTTGGCACGTCATTTTGTTGAATTACGACATAGAGTGACACAGATAAGATGGCAGGTGTTAGAGGTGGTGCAGTGTCAACAAGGGAGGGATCAGAGGAATACCCTTCTTAGGCGTGAGGCTTGCTGGATGGACAGGCTGAGGACTCAGTTTCCGGGTGGGTTAAATGAAGATTTTAGCCTTAGATGCTTTCTATAATCCAAGTCTATGCTCTTTCCCCTTGTAAGGGATGTGTAACTTTAAGTATTGTGCCCGCCCCCTAGGTGGGGGGCGTGATGTTGTATCAGTATATATGTTGGAAGGAAAGGATGTGAACTTCAGCATTTGATAAAGGGCCTCCGCCCGAAACGTCATGCTGTTGTTATGCTCTTGTACCACTGCTATTGATATGCAATAAAAAGATTGCTATGCATCCGTGAAGGGTCGAGTCCTATTGGGAAAGTTTCTTTGCATTGGATTTATGAGGAGGAGTGATGGACCTCTCAACCTGACAGGACTCCCCAGTATACATCATTTATCCCAGAGGCGGGCAGATACACTTTAGATTGCGATTGACTCAGTCCTGACTCAGACAGGAAGTGACTACAGTGTGACCCTCACTGATAAGAAATTCCAACTATAAAACACTTTCCCAGCAGAAAATGGCTTCTGAGAGCAAGAAAGAGATAAAAAGGGGAATTTCTTATCAGTGAGGGTCACACTGTAGTCACTTCCTGTCTGAGTCAGGACTGAGTCAGCCACTTACATACCTGATATTTAACTCTTTCAGGCAGAGAAAGAAAAAAAAGGAACACAGCATAGTTATATGTGTGCTAGGCACTGTACATACACATGTCTATCTCATCATGTCACATTTCAGTTGTGGTATCCTTTAAGTGACACTATTTATGTGATATGTATTTTTTTTTTAAATAGTGGAGGGGACTTCATTCAATATTTTGCTGGGCAGGCCTACATAGGCCGCTGTTCAGTTCATGTAAATTTGGCTCCACCCACGACCAAACCCACATTCTGGTGCATGGCCACACCCAATTTTCATCTCGAATGCTTTAAAGTGCCCCGGATCTCTTAGGATCTATTCATCTCCTCTCTGAATTCAGCTGCTGGGCGGGTCAATCAGGTGTGTCCATGTGACTGAAGTAGTTGTACCTGTAAGCAGGCCCGTTTCTAGTGCCGCTGCCCTGAGCGCTGAGGGAGGAGAGGGCGCTGTAATGGAGGGGGAGCCGCAGGGAGGGCAGCCCGACCTCTACCTTCCTTCCCTCCCCGGGCCGCCCTCCATGCTTTCCCCTCGGAGTGCAGAGTGAGCGCGCAGGGAAGCACTGTACACAGCTACTCACCTCCCTGGTTCCAATCGCCGCTCACTTAACGCTGATCTTTTCCTCTCTGCATAGATGCTGATACACACGCTGCTTCCTCCTGTTTAGCAGGAAGCAGTGTGTGTATGAGCGGCTATGCAAAGAGGAGACCAGCGGCGAGTGAGCGGCGATTGGAACCAGGGAGGTGAGTAGCTGTGTACAGTGCTTCACTGCGCGCTCACTCTGCACTCCGAGGGGGGAGCATGGAGGGCGGCCCGGGGAGAGGAAGGGAGGGAGAGGTCGGGCTGCCCTCCCTGCGGCTTCGGCTTCTCCCTCCATTATGGGGGGGCACCTACCTACCTAACCTATACTGGGCAAGCTACCTATCTAAACTATACTGGGGGCAGCTACCTAACATAACCTATACTGGGGGGCAGCTACCTATCTAAACCGGGGGTGCCCAATAGGTCGATCGCGATCTACCGGTAGATCGCGACCGCCTATTTGGTAGATCGCGGCCTCTTGGCCGCATCCCGTCACATTTTGCGGCTGGCAGCTGTCCCATCGATTTCTGCTGCCAGCCGCTGGCCAATAGGAAGCAGGGAAGGAGAGAGGAGGCGCGGCTGAAGAGGCCATGACGCGACGTCATGGCTGGGGGCGGCGCCGGGCACGCACGCACGCACGCCTGCCTTCCTGATTCAATTGTGCTGCCCGCCGGAGCGCTCCGAGTGCGAGAGGGGAGACCAGACATCGCCGCTGGAGGGAGGTAAGTGATTGAGCACCCATCCCCACCCACCTATGCTACAGGGACCCATCCCCACCCACCTATGCTACAGGGACCCATCCCCACCCACCTATGCTACAGGGACCCATCCCCACCCACCTATGCTACAGGGACCCATCCCCACCCACCTATGCTACAGGGACCCATCCCCACCCACCTATGCTACAGGGACCCATCCCCACCTACCTATGCTACAGGGACCCATCCCCACCTACCTATGCTACAGGGACCCATCCCCACCTACCTATGCTACAGGGACCCATCCCCACCTACCTATGCTACAGGGACCCATCCCCACCTACCTATGCTAATGGCACCCATCCCCACCTACCTATGCTAGAGGCACCCATCCCCACCTACCTATGCTAGAGGCACCCATCCCCACCTACCTATGCTAATGGGACCCATCCCCACCTACCTATGCTAATGGGACCCATCCCCACCTACCTATGCTAATGGGACCCATCCCCACCTACCTATGCTAATGGAACCCATCCCCACCTACCTATGCTAAAGGGACCCATCCCCACCTACCTATGCTAAAGGGACCCATCCCCACTTACCTATGCTAAATGGCACCCATCCCCACCTACCTATGCTAAAGGGACCCATCCCCACCTACCTATGCTAAAGGGACCCATCCCCACCTACCTATGCTAATGGGACCCATCCCCACCTACCTATGCTAATGGGACCCATCCCCACCTACCTATGCTAAAGGGACCCATCCCCACCTACCTATGCTAAAGGGACCCATCCCCACTTACCTATGCTAAATGGCACCCATCCCCACCTACCTATGCTAAAGGGACCCATCCCCACTTACCTATGCTAAATGGCACCCATCCCCACCTACCTATGCTAAAGGGACCCATCCCCACCTACCTATGCTAAAGGGACCCATCCCCACCTACCTATGCTAAAGGGACCCATCCCCACCTACCTATGCTAAAGGGACCCATCCCCACCTACCTATGCTAAAGGGACCTATCCCCACCTACCTATGCTAAAGGGACCCATCCCCACCTACCTATGCTAAAGGGACCCATCCCCACCTACCTATGCTAAAGGGACCCATCCCCACCTACCTATGCTAAAGGGACCCATCCCCACCTACCTATGCTAAAGGGACCCATCCCCACCTACCTATGCTAAAGGGACCCATCCCCACCTACCTATGCTAAAGGGACCCATCCCCACCTACCTATGCTAAAGGGACCCATCCCCACCTACCTATGCTAAAGGGACCCATCCCCACCTACCTATGCTAAAGGGACCCATCCCCACCTACCTATGCTAAAGGGACCCATCCCCACCTACCTATGCTAAAGGGACCCATCCCCACCTACCTATGCTAAAGGGACCCATCCCCACCTACCTATGCTAAAGGGACCCATCCCCACCTACCTATGCTAAAGGGACCCATCCCCACCTACCTATGCTAAAGGGACCCATCCCCACCTACCTATGCTAAAGGGACCCATCCCCACCTACCTATGCTAAAGGGACCCATCCCCACCTACCTATGCTAAAGGGACCCATCCCCACCTACCTATGCTAAAGGGACCCATCCCCACCTACCTATGCTAAAGGGACCCATCCCCACCTACCTATGCTAAAGGGACCCATCCCCACCTACCTATGCTAAAGGCACCCATCCCCACCTACCTATGCTAGAGGGCACCTATCCCCACCTACCTATGCTAGAGGGCACCTATCCCCACCTACCTATGCTAGAGACACCTATCCCTACCTACCTATGCTAGAGGCATCTGTGCCCAGTGAAGGGACCTGTACCCAGCTACCTTTGCTGAAGGGACCTATACTTTGCTACCTATACTGGAGGCACTTGTACCTGGGGGCTGTTCAACCGGGGGGGGGGGGGGGGGGGGGGGTCTGTGACACTTTAAATTTTGGTAGATCTCCTGGACTTGGCAAATTTTAAAGTAGCTCGCGAGCCAAAAAAGTGTGGGCACCCCTGATCTAAACTATACTGGGGGCAGCTACCTAACATAACCTATACTGGGGGGCAGCTACCTATCTAGCCTATACTGGGGGGCAGCTACCTATCTAACCTATACTGGGGGGCAACTACCTAATCTAATCTATACTGGGGGCACCTACCTAATCTAACCTATACCGGGGGCAGCTACCAATCTAACCTATACCGGGGGCAGCTACCAATCTAACCTATACCAGGGGGTAGCTACCTAACCTATACTGGGGGCACCTACCTAATCTAACCTATACTGGGGGGCACCTACCTAATCTAACCTATACTGGGGGGCAGCTACCAATCTAACCTATACTGGGGGGCAGCTACCTATCTCACCTATACTGGGGGCACTTACTTACCTAACCTGTATTGCTAGCCTATACAGGGGGCAACTATACTGGCTACCTATATTGGAGGCACATAACTAACCAATACTGGGGGCACCTACCTATCTAACCTATGCTGGGGGCAACTATTGTGGCTACCTATATTAGAGGCACCCACCTAGCTAACCTGTACTGGGGGGCATCTACCTATCTAACTTATACCGGAGGTGCCTGCCTATCTAACCTATACTGGGGGCAACTATATTGGCTACCTATACTGGAGGCACCTACCTGGCTAACCTATACCGGGGGCAACTATACTGGCTTACCTATGCCTGGCTACCTATACTCGGGAGGACTTATAGCTGGCTACCTATACTGGGGGGACCTATACTGAGTGAAAATAGACCTGGCTAAACTGTGGGCACCCATACCTGGCTCTGGGGGGCAATTTTTATAC
The DNA here is from genome assembly GCF_040937935.1 of Hyperolius riggenbachi. Lineage (NCBI taxonomy): Eukaryota > Metazoa > Chordata > Amphibia > Anura > Hyperoliidae > Hyperolius > Hyperolius riggenbachi. Next base: position 443,793,661 of record NC_090650.1, on the reverse strand, counting down.
CCTCGCCCTGGGTGCATTTTAGCCTAGAAACTGCACTTCCTGTAATTAACCAATCATGCTCCTTCTAACCCCCCCCCCCCCCCCCCCCCCCCATGGCATTTTGTGTTACAAACCCCCCTTATGGGCAGGATTCCTATCAGTGTCCCGCTACAAAGACATTGTCCTTGCTCATTTAGATTGCGATGTGGTCGGTCTTTCAGCAAAGTTTCTTCAAAGAGACAAAAAAACACTTCATAGTGTGGCTGTATATGAAAAGGTGCCTACCACCGATGTCCACATTTCTCTGTGGTATCTATAATTATCATTAGTGATGGTCAAGTAGATGCAAATAACTTCGAGTTGATGCACATTTAGGCAAAATTTTATGCAAATGTATGCAGCTTGTAAATGTACCAATCAAATCCTGCTGAGGTAAAATGTGATTGGTTAATGTTCAATCTGCATAAATTTGCATACACATTTGCAAAAACTTGCATCAACTCGAAGTTATTTGCATCTACTTGACCATCACTAATTATTATCAACAAGTTTCACCCCATGCAACCATCACCAGCTTAGTACCACACTCACCAAAAAAGGCACAGTACCAGGGCAGAGGGACTACCAGGGCTGACAGCGGGAGAATGGAGGGGGCAGAATGGACACCGAGGGAACCCACAGCCTACAGCAGAGCTCCCAACTGTCCCTCTTAGGAGGGACAGTCCCTCTTTGGGAACCCATGTCATATGCAAAAGCAGCCTGCACTGTCCCCCTGTCCCTCTTTCCTCCTCATTTGTCCCTCTTTCAGGACTGATGTAGAGATCTGTGTAAATATCTGTATTTTTCCACAGAAAATGTGTTTAACCACTTTACCACCGCAGGTGCGTATATCTCCGTCCCTTTGCACAACCTTTAACCACCAGGGACGGAGATACAGTATATGCACCTCCCGCTCGCTCATGTGCGCGCTTCCGCGCTCATGCATGCCGCCGCCCGCTCGCCCAGAGATCAATGAACAGGAATTACCATTCCCGTTCGTTGATCTAAGCCCCCCAGCAGTGATCGGCTGCTTCTATGAGAAGCAGCGCGATCATTGTGAAAAAAAAGAAGTTTCCCAGCCTCCTTGAACTTCCTGCAAGCGTACTTCCTAAGTTCCTACGCTTGCAGGACGCATTCACAAAAAGTTACTGTGGCCATCTTGTGGCCAAATAGTAAAACTACACCCAAAAACATTTTTCATATACTGTACTTATACATAGTTTTACATTATAAATTAACTCATTACCTCCCACACTCCCCAATTTTTTTTTTTGTTGTAATAAAAAAAAAAAAAAAATTATAATAAAAAAAAATACATAAATAGTTACCTTAGGCACTAGAGATGGGCCGAACGGTTCGCCTGCGAACGGTTCCATGCGAACTTCCGTGGTTCGCGTTCGCGTCCCGCAGGCGAACGTTTGCGGAAGTTCGGTTCGCCCCATAATGCACCATAGAGGGTCAACTTTGACCCTCTACATCACAGTCAGCAGGCCCAGTGTAGCCAATTAGGCTACACTAGCCCCTGGAGCCCCACCCCCCCTTATATAAGGCAGGCAGCGGCGGCCATTACGGTCACTCGTGTGCTGCCTGCGTTAGTGAGAGTAGGGCGAGCTGCTGCAGACTGTCTCTCAGGGAAAGATTAGTTAGGCTTAACTTGTTCCTGTCTGGCTGCATACCTGTTCTGTGAACCCACCACTGCATACCTGTGCTGTGAACCCACCACTGCATACCTGTACTGTGAACCCACCACTGCATACCTGTTCTGTGAACCCACCACTGCATACCTGTTCTGTGAACCCACCACTGCATACCTGTTCTGTGAACCCACCACTGCATACCTGTTCTGTGAATCCACCACTGCATACCTGTTCTGTGAACCCACCACTGCATACCTGTTCAGTGAACCCGCCACTGCATACCTGTTCTGTGAACCCACCACTGCATACCTGTACTGTGAACCCACCACTGCATACCTGTTCTGTGAACCCACCACTGCATACCTGTTCTGTGAACCCACCACTGCATACCTGTACTGTGAACCCACCACTGCATACCTGTTCTGTGAACCCACCACTGCATACCTGTTCTGTGAACCCACCACTGCATACCTGTTCTGTGAACCTGCCACTGCATACCTGCTCTGTTCAGTGAACCCGCCACTGCATACCTGTTCTGTTCAGTGAACCCGCCACTGTATACCTGTTCTGTTCAGTGAACCCGCCACTGTATTCCTGTTCTGTTCAGTGAACCCGCCACTGTATACCTGTTCTGTTCAGTGAACCCGCCACTGCCGTCACTACACAAACAGCTGTTTGCGGTGCGTTACACGGTGAGTTTGGTGTGTCAGTGTGAAGCAGTACCTTAATTACACTACCTGATTGATGTATACACATGCAAGATGTTTTAAAGCACTTTAGGCCTGTCATTTAGCATTCAATGTGATTTCTGCCCTTAAAACGCTGCTTTGCGTCAAATCCAGATTTTTCCCGGGGACTTTTGGCCTGTATCCCACTCCGCCATGCCCCCCTCCAGGTGTTAGACCTCTTGAAACATCTTTTCCATCACTTTTGTGGCCAGCATAATTTTTTTTTTTTTCAAAGTTCGCATCCCCATTGAAGTCTATTGCGGTTCGCGAACTTTAACGCGAACCGAACCTTCCGCGGAAGTTCGCGAACCTAAAATCGGAGGTTCGGCCCAACTCTATTAGGCACTGAACTCTTTAAATATTTATGTCAAGAGGGTATAACACTGTTACTTTATAAACTATGGGCTTGTAATTAGGGATGGACGCAAAACTGAAAAAAATGCACCTTTATTTCCAAATAAAATATTGGCGCCAAACATTGTGATAGGGACATAATTTAAACGGTTTTATAACCGGAACAAATGGGCAAATACATTTCATGGGTTTTAATTACAGTAGCATGCATTATTTAAAAACTATAATGGCCGAAAACTGAAAAATAATGATTTTTTTCCCAAATTTTTTCCTATTTTCCCATTAAAACACATTTAGAATAAAATAATTCTTGGCATAATGTCCCACCTAAAGAAAGCCTAATTGGTGGTGAAAAAAACAAGATATAGTTCATTTCATTGTGATAAGTAATAATAAAGTTATAGGCGAATGAATGGAAGGAGCGCTGAAATGTGAAAATTGCTCTGGTGCTCCAGGGGTAAAAACTCCAGGGGTAAATTTATATATTTCGTATTTTCAAATGTTAATATGAAAGAAAATGAACGAGGATAGAAAGGACCAGTGTGGATTGAATTATACGACAACATACTTTTCTTATGAAATCTTTATGGTATGCTTGACTAGGGGCGTGGTTATGGGTGTGGCAGTGGCATGACTAGGGACGTGGTGGGGATGTGATTAGGGGTGTGGTAGGGGTGTGGCTTAAGTGTCCCTCTTTCTTATCTCAAAAAGTTGGAAGGTATGTCTACAGGGGTTTGGAGGAAGCCTCAGATCACAGAATTACATTAATAATGTCAGAGTCATCGGCCCCAAAAAAGCATGCACATCAGGTGTTCTGACTGCAGGGGGCGGGCCTGCCTATAACAGAGCGCACAGAGGATCCACATCAATGTGTTCTGAGGCTGATGATTGGAGATGGTTAATAAGATGCTAATAACACTGGCTTTCATGCAAATATGCAAATTGTATCCAGCTTGGCCAATCAAAACTGATGGGAAGTTTGCATTCAGTTTGCATGCAAGCTTTCAGATTATCTCTAGAGATGCTATAGGGGCTGTTGGCATTTCTGCTTTCTGTACTGTCTGAAGCCGGCTGCATTAAGAGTCTGAAGCGATTTAAAACACCTGTTTTCAATCATCAGGCCGCTTCAGCATTACAATCCAAACTGATTCGCTGTATTCCCGCGGCAGAACGAGGTCTTAATCACCCCAAAACCCCCGGGGCAAATTTCAGGGCTCCTTCCTGGTAGAGGCAGAGCTTTGTGCTGTTGCTCTGTCTCTACTCGCGTCAATCCCCGCGGGTCTACGCCCCCCCTCCCGCCCCTCTCAGTCTTCTTTCACTAAGAGGGGCGGGGAGAGGTGGAGATCGGTGGAGATTGACTGGATAGGAGGCAGAGCTACTGCGTAAAGCTCCGCCTCCCCCAGGCAGCAAAATTCATGACCTGGAAAGATGTGGAATTTTGCCCCAGGGTTTCGGGGGGTTAAATACATCGTTCTGCCACACTGTTGCGGCAAATCTGATTGTATTATAATGCTGAAGCGGCCTGATGAATAAAAACTGTTTTTTTTTAACGCTTCAGTCTTTCTTTAAAGAGTGAACATTTTTACTGCTGGCAGGTGATGTAGCTGCTGCATGTTTTTTTGGCAGTTGGAAACAGCTGAGGCACAGGATGGCGGATTCCTGGGGACGATCGCGATGGCGGTATTTGCCGCCATCCACAGCGCCTACATGTATTTAAGGCAGACACCCCTCAGGGTCATCTAACTACCCATTAGAGGGTCGATACAGTGTTGACTGCCAATTTACTTTAAGACACGCCCCAGACAAGGGGCGTTGTCCACTTCCCCTTCCACCACCTATTTAAACAGAGGCCTGACATGGCTTGGTTAGCTTTGACTTAAGCTTTGAGGGATGGCGGTGGGGGGGTCTGTGTAGATATTTTAATCACTGTTTATGTAAATTTGTATATATTGTATAGCACCTTCTGAGGAAGCCCTGTCTATGGGCGAAATATGTTCATATTAAGGTTTTATATGTACAGCACTGGGCACTTGTGATGACACAGCACTCTATCCATCCTGTCTCCTTTGGGCACAGTAGTGTGAGGCAGAACTCTGGGCTCTACCCTATCTGTTATTAATAGATTGCAGGTAGCTTGTTTATGCCCCTCTAACCTCACGCACTGTCCCGGTACACTAGTGCACTGCCTGCGGGATAGCTACACCCCACGTCGACACATCGAGTGGGGGGGATCAGCAAAGACCCCCGCAGTAATTTGCACATACTTGTAGCCAACTATCCCTATTAGGAGAGTGTACCGTTGATATCCCTCCAAACACAGGAGGCATATCACTTGACCAATTGGTCTAATTTTGACAAGACACCGTACTGAGGTGTTTTTACCTATAGGGCTTGTCTTCTTTTAGACTTTGTTTGATTTACTGTTTCCCTGGTATCCCACTTCGGCCAGTGTGTGTTCCTTTTCTCATTGGTGTGCCGAACACCCATTTTTTGTGGTATGGCCTACCTATCGGAAGGCCTACCATATATTGATTCCCTTACTAAAGAGGCGAGGGAGAGTTTTCAACACCTGGCTGATGGAGGAGAATCAGACCAAGAGCACAATGACACTGACATAGAACCTGTTTTTGTTGACATATTTAAAACCTATAAAGACTTTACCCGCTCCTCCTGGGAAGTAGCATCATTCAAGGTCTACTTAAAGGAACAGATCACGGTCAGGGGTTTACGCATCCTAACGAAACCTAACTCCCACACAGATGATGCAGATTTCATTAAGGGATGGGAGGAATTAAAGACAAAACAGACACTTGAGCAGATGCGCTACCTACACGATTATGAACTCAGATATTCAGATAAAGTAAGGGCAAAACTTTTGCAGGAACAAAAGATCCTGCTGGAATTGTCAGGGCACCCTGAATTCGAGAGATTTGAATCCAAGTTACAGAGGAAGGTCGAGGCACTCACAGAGGAAATTAAAAATAGAAAACAGAAAAAGTACCTACGGGATAGCCAGGATTTCAAAAATAATAAAGTTTATACCTGGATGAGCCAGACACAGTCCTCACCTCAGGACAGTGCACAGGCCAGTGGAGTCTCTGAAACTGACACACAATCTGGCAGTGAATCTAACACCTCCACCTCTCGTGACCGACCACACAGTAACAAAAAGAGCAAAAAGAGAAAGCCTGGTCAACGTAAACCCCAAAATCCACCTAGGAACCCACGCAGAAACAGTCAAACCGGTTTTTTAGACCACACCCCCACCAATCCCAAACCAATATGTGTAGAGGGACAAGAGCGGGAACCTCATACAGGCAAAATGAAAGAACAGGCAAAGACACTAAGAAACAGACAGCAATGGGGATACACAGGCAGGTGGAGGGGCAAACCGAATCATCAGTGGTAGAGGTAAAGGGTGGCAGTAGTACAGATCAGCCACTGACGAGATCTGACCAACTAAGGGTCGTTAACCTTTCTTCTGTTACCCTGACACCTACTCAAATCTCTTTGTTGACTAAAGGCCTCACCTTTGTACCGACTAGCAGATTTAACGCCTTTGATTGGACTAAGGACGTAAATCTCTTCGCAAGAAAACTCACACTTATAAAGATGTTTGAGAATAAAGATGCAAAGGACAAAAGGAGTGCACAGAATGAAAGGGAAGCTTTTAAAGCTCTCCAGGAATTGTTGAATGAAAACGAAAGGGACAGTGTGACTCTAGCACCCCCTAGTGGAACTAAACCAAAAAGCACATTCTGTCCATCCATAAGTCAATATCCCCAAATTCACACGTTTGTGGACATGGTGACACGCGCCTTACGCACATTAGAGACAAACACAGCACGGACTCCAGTTCGGGACAATTTAAGTTGTGAGGAAAGACAAGCCTTGAACACACTTAGAAATAACGATCGCCTTATCATCAAACCTGCAGATAAGGGGGGGAACGTTGTGGTATTAGACAGGGAAATGTATGAACAAATGTGTCTCACGATTTTAAATAACAGGGAGCAATATGCAATATTGAGTAACAACCCCATCAAAACACATTGTGAACAATTGCGTAACATCTTGAAAAGGGGTAGAGACAGTGGTTGCTTGGACATTGATGATTACACTTGGTTATATAGATCCACTGAATTTCCTGTCCTATCGGTTTTTTACGCCTTGCCGAAAATTCACAAAAACACTTCCCCACCTCCAGGCAGACCTATTGTATCAGGTAGGGACAATCTGACTGATGTGACCAGTCAGTATATTGACAAATTCTTGAGACCGTTTGTCGAGGCCCTCCCATCATATCTGAAAGACACAAAAGATGTTTTACTGCGTCTGCAGGACATGGAGGTACCCCCCGCCACTTGTCTGGCTAGCCTGGATGTTGAGGCCCTCTACAGTAATATTGAACATCAATTAGGCCTGAATGCTGTAGGCTTCTTCCTCAATACTAGAGGACAACACCTATATGAACACAATAGATTGCTTTTGGAACTACTGGAGTTCATCCTTACACACAATGTGTTTATGTTTGGGGGGCGCATGTACCACCAACTCAGGGGCAGCGCAATGGGGACGGCGTGTGCGCCGTCCTACGCAAATCTGTTCCTGGGTTGGTGGGAGGATCGTATGGTGTTCACAGATGACCTGTCTTTCTTTACATCACACATTCTCTACTGGGGTAGATTTATTGACGATGTGTTGATATTGTGGGAAGGCCCCACCTCTGTTTTTCATGATTTTGTGGGCATCCTTAATGACAATCGGATAGGGATGAGATTTACTCATGAGATCCACCCTAACAACATTAATTTCTTAGATCTCAACATATCAATCAATGATAATGGACGCATTGAAACTGAGATTTATCGTAAACCAACATCCACCAACGCATTGTTAAAATGGGAAAGTTCTCACCCCAGCTCTCTCCGACGAAGTATACCGGTGGGGCAGTTCCTGCGGGCTAGGAGAAACTGCTCTTCGGAGCCGGCGTTTAAGAGAGAATGTGAATTACTACACAAACGTTTTAAACAGCGGGGTTTCCCTGATGAGGTTATCGACAGGGCATACAGGAGGGCTCTGCATACACCTAGGACAGAGACCCTAGCTGACAAAAAGAGACCCATAGGTGGCATGACATCAGGCACTCCAAACAGGACACAATCAGCCAATACACCAAGACTGATTGGGACCTTCACTGAGCACTCGCATGATGTATTTGAAATTATTAAACATTACTGGCCGATTTTGCAAAAGGACAAGGACCTCGTGAAACATCTATCCCCCCTCCCAGCTATCACATATAGAAGGGCGGCTAATCTCAGAGACATGCTTGTACATAGTACATTTTCAAAAGCCATTACACCCATCCAGACCTGGCTCCCCCCTAAACCTGTGGGGTCCTTTAGGTGTGGACACTGCAAAGCATGCAAGTATGTACCCACTGTCAAAAGCTTTACAGCCCCACATAGTGGGAGAACGTTTACAATCAAATCATTCATTAACTGTGAGACACGCGGAGTAGTGTATGGAGCGAAATGCCCATGCAACCTGTGGTATGTGGGTAAAACCACAAGACAATTCAAGGAAAGGGTACTGGAACATGTGGGCAATATCACACATAAAAGCAGCACCCCTATTGCCAGGCATATGAATGAATGCCATAGCGGCCATCGTTTTGACATTTCCTTCTGGGGAATTCAATGTTGGAAACGGGATAAAAGAGGGGGCAATTTTGATCGCAAGCTCACACAGATAGAGTCCGAGTGGATATTTCGTCTGGAAACTATTGCACCAAAGGGATTAAACGAGGACTTTAATCTGGCCTGTTTCCTATGACATACCTTGTCTGCCACCCATTCTATATGTTATTGTGCTTCCATGTGAGTCTGATTCTCTCTGTATTGGTTTAGCCAAGTTTAGCCAGGTTCCTCCCCCTCCTACCTATTGCTCTGTTTGTGGTGGAATGGATATAGTGTCTCTCCCCTTTTCCCTACCATGCCTCCTGTATCTCTGCCCCATTGTACATTTAAGTGATGTATCAATATGACGTATCGCACATCACTCAATGGGCTGACCTGTTTATGTCTGCACATACACAGATTATGCGCATAGAACACTCTCAGTGCGTCAGATGGCGTGCTGACAGTTTATATACTGTCTTTGATCTGGCTGTATCATGCTATCATGATCTGGCTGTATTATGTTGCCATGACAACTTATGCGCCCTCCCTCTGGAAGACGTCACTCGGAGATGTGAGTATCTATGAGTGCCGCCCCACTGGCCAAGGACGGACCAATCGGTTGCCGGCATCGCCGTTACCCTGGCAACTTAGCAGGGGGCGGATGCGGCGCCGAATGAGGCCAGGCCGGCACCTTGACTATACTCCATGCCACTTTTACATGCTGGGCGGGGATAGTCTGCTCCGTTATGGAGCCCCGCCCCATGGGTCTGACGCAGACCTATGCGCTGGTGGCATTGCGTCTCCCTGACTACATGGGAGGAGGCGCATTGTGACGCCGGCTTTGTCCGGCGCCGTCACTATGGTTACATACAGCACATGACGTATACGCCGGGCGGAAACGGGCTGCTCCGCCATGTACACATGGAACTAACCCGGCTTGGAGGCACAGGATGGCGGATTCCTGGGGACGATCGCGATGGCGGTATTTGCCGCCATCCACAGCGCCTACATGTATTTAAGGCAGACACCCCTCAGGGTCATCTAACTACCCATTAGAGGGTCGATACAGTGTTGACTGCCAATTTACTTTAAGACACGCCCCAGACAAGGGGCGTTGTCCACTTCCCCTTCCACCACCTATTTAAACAGAGGCCTGACATGGCTTGGTTAGCTTTGACTTAAGCTTTGAGGGATGGCGGTGGGGGGGTCTGTGTAGATATTTTAATCACTGTTTATGTAAATTTGTATATATTGTATAGCACCTTCTGAGGAAGCCCTGTCTATGGGCGAAATATGTTCATATTAAGGTTTTATATGTACAGCACTGGGCACTTGTGATGACACAGCACTCTATCCATCCTGTCTCCTTTGGGCACAGTAGTGTGAGGCAGAACTCTGGGCTCTACCCTATCTGTTATTAATAGATTGCAGGTAGCTTGTTTATGCCCCTCTAACCTCACGCACTGTCCCGGTACACTAGTGCACTGCCTGCGGGATAGCTACACCCCACGTCGACACATCGAGTGGGGGGGATCAGCAAAGACCCCCGCAGTAATTTGCACATACTTGTAGCCAACTATCCCTATTAGGAGAGTGTACCGTTGATATCCCTCCAAACACAGGAGGCATATCACTTGACCAATTGGTCTAATTTTGACAAGACACCGTACTGAGGTGTTTTTACCTATAGGGCTTGTCTTCTTTTAGACTTTGTTTGATTTACTGTTTCCCTGGTATCCCACTTCGGCCAGTGTGTGTAAACAGCTATTTCCCAGAATGCAGCAAGGTTCCCAGACAGGAAACTGCCAAGAGTACATAGTTTTCTTGTTTCTTGTGGGAGGGGTTTCACCACAATATCAGTCATACGGCGCCCCCTGATGGTCTGTTTGTGAAAAGGAATAGATTTCTCATGTAAAAGGGGGTATCAGCTACTGATTGGGATAAAGTTAAATTCTTGGTCGGAGTTTCTCTTTAACCATGCTTCTCCTGTAGGTGCGCCACCATCAGGAACTGCAGCAAGTCCCGGCCAATGATGGAATTCAACTGCAACGGGATGCAAGGCCGCTACGTCACCATCGTCCACTTTAACTCATCGGGGATCATCGCCGTGTGTGAAATGCAGGTCTATCAGCATAATGTCATGGAGCAAAGGCAACTACTATGAATCCTGATCCTGTTTCCTTCGCTCATCAGGAGTCTCAACGCAATAATAATACCGAAATGTCTGCTTTATTAGCAACTACAAATCAAGCTGATTACAATCTATAATTCCGTGTGATGTGCCCAATACTACCTTGTTGTGCGCCTGCTGTGCGAATTCGCTTCAAATCAGTGGAATGGGCGGAGCTTGGAAATATACGGACAATACAGTTTGTCAATGACATAGTCATAACGGTGGCCATACATGTAGCAATGATGGGCAGATTCAACCAAGAGACAGATCTCTCTCTGAGGGCTCGTTCACACTAGAGGCATTTGTATTTTTTTCAGCACTGTCGATTTTCAAAATCGAGAGAGTTCACAGCTGAGCGGTTCGTTTCCGTCCGCTCAGCAAAGCGCTGCCTGTACCATTTTTGAGGTGATTCCGCCTCAATGGAAGGTATAGGAAAAACGCAAAACGCTCACAAAATCACTTTGTGCAGCGATTGCGTTTGCGTTTTTAAGAATAAATACATTGTATTTATTCTTTCCCGGTTCAAAGAGTTCACTTCCTGACTTGGGTCCGGGAGTGAATTAAAAAAACGCTCGGGAAACGTGCTTAGAAAATCGTCGGAAATTGGAAAAAAAATGGCATCAAAAAAAGCAAAATGCAACACAACGCGAACGCAACACAATGGGAACGAGGCCTGATAGAGGCCTCTTGCACACTACATGCAATTCCAATTTTTTGAACGATCTGATTTTTTTATCACGATTTAAAAAAATTACTGCATGCTGCTGTTTTTTAGTCAGAATCAAAAATCTGATCGTATAAAAAATCGGAATACACAAGTAGTGTGCAAGATGCCAGAATCTGATTAGAGAGAGATCTGCCGGCTGCCGATACACTGCAGACCGATTCCCGGACGATTGCAGCATGAAATCTCTCGGGAATCGGCTGAGTCTGCCGCCTCACCGCTGTTCCTCTAACATATAAATGTATATGTATGTGGGCGTTTATACATTACCTGTCCTGTGTAGCGGTGCCAGTCTGTCTTTGGAATCTGATGCTTTTTACATTAGCCCTACACAGTATATGCCGTAATATGATTTTTGCATTTTTTGTGAATTTTCACGGTAAAAAATGATTTTTCGTATTTCTGGGAATTTTTTTTTTTTCAATGTATTTTTGTGAATACTGTAGTTTCTCGAAATCGAAAATAGCACTTTTAATGCAAAAATTTGCAAGCTACAGCAGTAATGGAAGAACGCCAGATACAGATACGGACGGGCACCGCGACACAGGGCGGGTTATGTATAAATGCACACATACATGTACAATGATACGATATGTGGGAACAGTGGTGGGTTTTTTTCATGGTTGCCGCTCGTCCCGATATTACTGATCGTTTCCACCGCACACCCGGGCATGCACTAGGTGGCACTAATTTTCATATAATTTCAATAATTATCTAATCGGATGGTTGATCTGCCGCTAAATCGCTAGATGTACGGGCACCTTAATTTTGAGTTGATGCACATTTTATACAAATTATCCTGAAAGAAATGTGTTTAATAACACCACAGATTTTTGAGGCATATCTACTAAATAAAGGGCAGTGCAATTTCAACATTACTCATTCCATTGTCGATAAGACGTGTTACCTTGGCAACATGGGTTGTGCTAATTGCGCAATGTGCGCTATGTCACCGGTGTAAGTAATGGAAAAATGTACCACTAAAGTCAAATCATGCAGTTCAAATTCCCTACTAAGCAGTCAAGCCACACCTTTCTGACACACATGATCACACCTCACCACTCCCTTCTGAGTCATGCTGTCTAGGTGGGGAGAAGACAGCATGACTCATCAGAAGGAAGGAGTGGTCTCATGGGAGTCAGCATACAGGCTTGTTTAATCTGCACATGCAAGACATGCCGCCTGGTAGAATTTGAGGCTCCATTCCTCGGACTAACATTGCAGGGCCAATTCCGTACAGAGGTATTCTGTTGCTATGAGGGGGAGGGGAAGGACTGATGGAGTTGAATGGAAGTGATGTCACGCAGTGGGAGGAGTGAGTAGAGAGAACAATGCTCTCAAGCAACGTTCAGCTGAAATTATCAGCTGGACTGTTCGCTGGCTGAGGCATTGGGGGCCGCTGTACACACTAAATTCTCAGCAGAGTCGGTCATTATTGAACAAGTTTCATCTAGTGTGTGTACACAGTTTAAGGGCTGGGCTCCACAATCATGGATAGCAATCACAAACTCTAAGGATTTGCGAATAGGAACAAAAAGAACACCTCGATTATCAAAGCGATTTCCAGGAATGCGATTCTGCCCCTGCATTTCTTCAAATATAATCATTCTGAAAATGCTGCATGTTGATCGCTAATCCCCAAGCGCTGATTGCACAATAATTCCAGACAGCGGATGTGTTTCCCACAGAAGCCTGGAGTGTAAACGCATCAGCTTCAGACTCCAGCCGCATACAATGCACGCCTCGGACAATGACACTGCACTGCCCGCTCCTGCTGGCCGTCTATAATCCGGCTCTATGTGTGTACGTAGCTTAACCCCTCTCCCTCCCCCTGGATGAGTATCTACATCCCTGCTTTACCTACATACTCCTCCCTTGCCCCCATGCACTCCCGCTCGCTCCCGCGCTCGTTTTCGCCGACCGATCGGTAGGTGGGGACAAATGAATGGGAACTGAACGCCGGCGATCAATGAGGTCCCACGTCATTCACAGAAACCGAAAGCAACATGGCTACACATTGCATCCTGTTTAGCGTACTAAAGCTGGCCATACAATGGCCCGATTTGCCGCCGTTTCGACAGCAGATTTGATCACTGGGATCTAATCTGCTGCCAATCTCTCGCGCTACACGCCGAATTTCGATCCTTTTCGTCCGATCCCGTCGATCGCTCCGTGCGGAAAATTAGCGTCGATCGCCCGCGGGTAGGGAGCACGTCGTTAGCGGCGTTCGAGTGTCTGACGACCGACGCAATAGAGCGGCAATACATTACCTGCTCCGCCGGCACGACTGCCCCCGCTGTCACCGCTGCTCTGTGTCCGCGCTGGTCTCCGGCATGCTTCAGTTCCTCCTGCCCGGCAGGAAGTTTAAACAGTAGAGGGCGCTCTACTGTTTAAACTTCCTGCCGGGCAGGAAGAAGTAAAGCATGCTGGACCTGGAGACCAGAGCAGAGAAGACAGCGGAGACCTGGGGACTGGAGTCGCGCCGGCGGAGCAGGTAATGTATGCAGGGGGGGGGGGGGGGAGCGGCAGCACCACAACAGATTGTGAACGGTTTCAGGCTGAAATCGGTTCACAATCTGTTTGCAGTAAAGGTAGCCATACGATCCCTCTCTGATCAGATTCGATCAGAGAGGGATCTATCTGTTGGTCGAATCTGATGGCAAATCGACCAGTGTATGGCTACCTTAATAGTACGCAACAGAAAATAATGCACGAGGACATCTTGTGGCCAAATAGTAAAATTACACATAGATACAATTTTTTTTGTAAAAAGTATAATATTTACATTTAAAATTAAATCTTTCCCTCCTACGCTCTTTTGTTTGTTTTTTGTGGTATTAATTTAAAAAAATAAATAGTTACCCTAGAGACTGAACTTTTTAATATGTATGTCAAGCGGGTATATTACTGTTATTTTTTAAATCATGGGCTTGTAAATAGAGAGGAACGCAAAATTGAAAAAAATGCACCTTTAGTTCCAAATAAAATATTGGCACCCTACATTGTTAAATGTTGCAATAACCGTGACAAATGGGCAAAAACTGAGAAATAATGGGTTTTTTTTCCCAATTTTGTCTTATTATTCCCATTAAAATGCAGTTAGAATAAAATAATTTTGGGGAAAAAGTACTAACCAAAGAAAGCCTAATTGGTGGCAAAAAAAACAAGATATAGATTGTTTTGTTGTGATCAGTAGTAATAAAGTTATAGGCGAATGAATGGAAGGAGCGCTATTGCTCTGGTTTTTAAAGGATACCCGAACTGAAATGTGACATAATGAGATAGACATGAGTATGTACAGTGCCTAGCACACAAATAACTATGCTGTGTTCCTTTTTCTCTTTCTCTGCCTGAAAGAGTTAAATATCAGGTATGTAAGTGGCTGACTCAGTCCTGACTCAGACAGGAAGTGACTACAGTGTGACCCTCACTGATAAGAAATTCCCCTTTTTTTACCTCTTTCTTGCTCTCAGAAGCCATTTTCTGCTAGGAAAGTGATTTATAGTTGGAATTTCTTATCAGTGAGGGTCACACTGTAGTCACTTCCTGTCTGAGTCAGGACTGAGTCAGCCACTTGCATACCTTATATTTAACTCTTTCAGGCAGAGGAAGGAAAAAAGGAACACAGCATAGTTATTTGTGTGCTAGGCACTGTACATACACATGTCTATCTCATTATGTCACATTTCAGTTCGGGTATCCTTTAAGGCCACGTTCACATCTATGTAGTGCAGATCACACGCCATCTGTGCCACTACCCGCGCACTGCTGATTCCATTCATTGACGGTGAATGGATCAGCTCTGCGCTTGCGGGCAGAAAGCATGCAGCAGTACACAAGCGCATCATATCGCCTCGTACTGCTGCGCAGCGCCTATGATGTGAACGGCAGGAGGGCTGTCTATGCCTTTCAGCCGCTCTTGCTTGTCGCACATCATACGCGCTTCCAAATGCTCACAGAAGTGTGTTTGATGTGAACGAGTTCTGAGGCCTCGTTCACATTGGGTGCGCTGACAAACGTATAAAAGAGCATGATCAAAAACGCATGTGTTTGAGCGCACTCTAGTGTGCGTTTCTGTGTGCTGTGGTGCGCTTTTTTTAAGCATGTTTTGCTTATTGTAGCAGTTGTCAATAAAGATTTGTTTTCAAATGAAAATGTGTTTTGTTTTTTATTTAGGGGTAAAAAACACATGCATTTCTATGCGCTTTGTATGCACTTCTATGCTCTAAAAAAAAGCGCACCCATTCACTTGCATTGATGTGCGCTTTACAGCCCAACGCACAGAAATGCATGCAATACTACCTTTTTGTAGCTCAGCGCAGCGCATAGAAGTGAACCAGGCTAGTGTTGGGCGAACATCTAGATGTTTGGGTTCGCAAACGTTCGCCGAACATCGCCGCGATGTTCGGGTGTTCGCGCCGAACTCCGAACATAATGGAAGTCAATGGGGACCCGAACTTTCGTGCTTTGTAAAGCTTCCTTACATGCTACATACCCCACATTTGCAGGGTATGTGCACCTTGGAAGTGGGTACAAGAGGGAAAAAAATATTTGAAAAAGAGCTTATAGTTTTTGAGAAAATTGATTGTAAAGTTTCAAAGGAAAAACTGTCTTTTGAATGTGGAAAATGTCATGTTTCTTTGCACAGGTAACATGCTTTTTGTCGCCATGCAGTCATAAATGTAATACAGAGAAGAGGTTCCAGGAAAAGGGACCGGTAACGCTAACCCAGCACCAGCAGCAGCACACGTGATGGAACAGGAGGAGGAGGCGCAGGAGGAGAAGGCCACGCTTTTTGAGACACAACAACCCAGGCCTTGCATGAGGACAAGAAGCGTGCGGATAGCATGCTTTTTACCGCCATGCAGTCATAAATGTAATAAAGATGAGAGGTTCCATAAACAGGGACCGGCAACGCTAACCCAGCAGCAGCAGCAGCACACGTGATGGAACAGGAGGAGGCGCAGGAGGAGAAGGCCACGCTTTGAGACAAAACAACCCAGGCCTTGCATGAGGACAAGAAGCGTGCGGATAGCATGCTTTGTACCGCCATGCAGTCATAAATGTAATAAAGATAAGAGGTTCAATAAACAGGGACCGGGCGGCAACGCTAACCCAGCAGCAGCAGACGTGATGGAACAGGAGGAGGCGCAGGAGGAGAAGGCCACGCTTTCAGGCGCAACTCAGGCCTTGCATGAGGACAAAAAAATGCGTGCGCAAAGCAATGCAATGAGTAGTTTTCAGGACAGAATGGGCTATTCGGAGGAGCTATTCCCACTCCCACAAACTTCTACCTGTGAAAGGTCAATGGAACAGCCACAAATGTTGTGCCCGGATTCACAACCTTTTTCTGTGGAAAATGCACCTCGCACTGAAATGCAAGGCGAGGCCGAGGATGAACATGACGTCAACAACTCAACATGACGCAAAATGGGGGGCGGAACAGAAAGCTGCTTTCAATGTTTTGAAGGCCTTAATTGCCTCCGGTGGCCAGTTAGATGCATCATTCATCACACCCAAATCCCAGAGCAATGTGTGCAGGAATTTGAATCGCAGGAGGTGTACCGAGATCATCTGGACAAGTGACCAAGTGACAAGTGACCAAGTGACAAGTGACAAAGTGAAAGTGACAAGTGACAAGTGACAAAGTGACAAGTGACAAAGTGACCAGTGACAAAGTGACAAGTGAGAGGTTGTTCTGGGGAGCTCCACTCCACTGCACACAGTCACATATGAGGAGAGGTCTCGTCGGGACTGCTGATCCTCCTCAGCTTGCTCAAAGCCTTGAGGGTCCCTGAAGATTCTCTGCTTGGAGTTCCCCGGGGTTCAGCTTGGTGTCGGGGTCGGCGGCGTCCTCCTCACTCCAACGTGGCAGATCTTCTGTTGAAGGAAAAAAAAAAACATTTTTTAAAGTCCAGTACCGCTTCTGAAGGACTCCCCAAGAGATGCAGGAGCGCTTCAATCTAGCGCACCATCGCTCGCTGGGTGATGTCCCTCCCTACACGCTGGAATTCTACGCTGCACATGCTAGCACGCTTTTGCGCAGTGCCGAGGCGCATTCCAGCAGCTAGCTACCAAGCTTCTGTGGATCTGATTGGGCCACCATGTTGGATCTCTGCCAAGTCCTCCAAAATTTTGAGCAATCCACGTTGCTTGTGACTGAGCAGTGACAACTCTCTGCACAGAGAATTTAAATGTGTGCATTAAACACCAAGTGAACACCTGACACAACTGGCTAAGCAAATTTGGCCTGATTGGCTATTCATGAGGCAATGCTCATGCAAATATGCATTTGCTTTCGCATGCCAACTAATGCAGGGTCCATTGAACCAATGCCGCAAAGCGGTTTGCCCTGCGGGAATTAGTTCATGCTATACAGCACTATCCAGGAGCGCCTCGGGGAGGCTTCCCAATGCCCCCATACAACCGGGGGACCGCGGGGTCCCAGGCGCTCTCACTGCCTGGGAACCACAGCAGCACCCCGGAGGGGGGAGGCTGGGTGGCGCAGGCGGCCCCCCCAAGCGTGGCCAGCGCCGGGGAGAACCATCCGCACCTTTCACCTCCCAATATTTAAAAACAGGCACTTACCTTGACGTCCATTGCGTTCTGCTGGTGTCGGGGTCGGCGGCGTCCTCCTCACTCCAACGTGGCAGATCTTCTGTTGAAGGAAAAAAAAAAAACATTTTTTAAAGTCCAGTACCGCTTCTGAAGGACTCCCCAAGAGATGCAGGAGCGCTTCAATCTAGCGCACCATCGCTCGCTGGGTGATGTCCCTCCCTACGCGCTGGAATTCTACGCTGCACATGCTAGCACGCTTTTGCGCAGTGCCGAGGCGCATTCCAGCAGCTAGCTACCAAGCTTCTGTGGATCTGATTGGGCCACCATGTTGGATCTCTGCCAAGTCCTCCAAAATTTTGAGCAATCCACGTTGCTTGTGACTGAGCAGTGACAACTCTACAGTCAGCATTACAATACCACTGCTGTGTTTACTGAAGAAATCAATGTTGAAGATGGAAACCGCTGGCATGATGCAAGTGGGGGAATCTGAAGATGAAAACGATCAGCGTGATGATACCAACATCAGGCAACCTGCCTCAGGAAACGCTGGTCCCAGCTATGACAAAGAACAGGACGAGGAACAGCTGGAGTTGGAGCAGGAATTGGATGCCCCCACTGCCGAGGGACAGAGCGGTGCACGTTGGACTTCCACAATTTAGCGGGAATGGACAGCAGAAGAGGAAGAAAGTGATGCTGGTGACGAATATGGTGCATCACAACAATCACAACGCTCACAAGAACATGAAGAGTCTGGCAGGATTCTCTGGCACACATGGCTCAATTCATGCTAGACTGCATTGAACGCGGCCCGCGCATTATTCACTATTCATTATTATTCATTATTCTGGACAACACCAATTACTGGGTTTATACCCAGTTTATACAAACACAATGTTAAAAAACTGATTGAAGAAAGTGTCAGACAGGTCAAAAATGGAACAATTCCAGCAGGCCCTTGAGGATGGAGACTTTAGAGAGGAGATTGACATCCTCCTCCTTCTCTAGCCAGTTGTACGCCGACAGACTGACTTGAGCAAACCCAGGAGGACCAGGAGGGCAGCAAAGAACACAAGCTGCTGCTAGTGCCCAAAAGGGAATGGTATTGGCAGTGTCCTTGGAGTGGGAACATTTTCTGACACCCATGCAGCAGCCCACAGAACAGCAATCGGGCAGTTCCACGTCCTCCAACACCAATCGCCTGGAGAAGATGGTCAAGGACTACATGTCAGATGGCGTAGCTGTGTTGAACAATCCATCTGCAGACAGACGGTGAGTGTGACAGGCAGCACAGAAGGACCATGGCAACTCACTCATAGTACCACAGTTTGATAGTGCTGCCCAAAAAATTATATGGATCCGTGGACCCGGGCACTGCAGGCAGTACTGGGAAGTGGGAACGCAGATTTTAGTACCTAAACACACGATACAACATGTTTTCCGGGGTCGGACTGTGAGGCACA
Source organism: Hyperolius riggenbachi (assembly GCF_040937935.1). Taxonomy (NCBI): domain Eukaryota; kingdom Metazoa; phylum Chordata; class Amphibia; order Anura; family Hyperoliidae; genus Hyperolius; species Hyperolius riggenbachi. Next base: position 443,774,325 of record NC_090650.1, on the reverse strand, counting down.
TACAGATGGTCCCGATCATCATCCTCATCATACAACTCTTCTCCTGAGTCTGACCCACCCACCACCTCTGCCACCCCAACATCCCCAGACACAGACCCCTCATCGTCCTCAACATTAACTTGGGACGCTGGCCTGAGCCCGACCTCCTCCTCCACATCAGGCCCCATCATCTACTCAATGGCAGCCCTCAATAATCGCTCTGGCGCCGGACCGATGGACACAACGTTCTCCTCCGGGGAGGGCTGCTGCTGACCACTGGCTGCTGGGGTGGATGTTATAGCTTGCGTGGGGCGTTGGCTGTTGCTGTTGTTGGGAGTGCTGCTCACAGCGGAGGTCTCTGAGGAACTCATGGTGAGCTCATATAGTGGTTGACGTTGAGTGGAGTATTACTGATCCCAGCAATATACACACTGACTGGCACAGTACGCAATGCTATATAGTGGTTGACGGTGAGTGAAGTACTACAGATCCCAGCAATATACACAGTGACTGGCAGTACAATGGTATGGGTGGGTGAGCAGAGTACTACAGATCCCAGCAATGCTATATAGTAATGGGGTGACTGAGTGAGCGGCAGTGTACTACTGTTCCCAGCAGACACAGAGTGGCAGTAAACACAATGCTATATAGTGTGGCTGAGCGAGCGGTGTACTACTGTTCCCAGCAGACACAGAGTGGCAGTAAACACAATGCTATATAGTGTGGCTGGGTGAGCGGTGTAGTACTAATCCTAGCAGACACAGAGTGGCAGTAAACAGAATGCTATATAGTGTGGCTGAGCGAGGTACACAGAGTGGCAGTAAACACAATGCTATATAGTGTGGCTGAGCGAGCGGTGTACTACTATTCCCAGCAGACACAAAGTGGCAGTAAACACAATGCTATATAGTGTGGCTGAGCGAGGTACACAAAGTGGCAGTAAACAGAATGCTATATAGTGTGGCTGAGCGAGCGGTGTACTACTATTCCCAGCAGACACAGAGTGGCAGTAAACACAATGCTATATAGTGTGGCTGAGCGAGGTACACAGAGTGGCAGTAAACACAATGCTATATAGTGTGGCTGAGCGAGCGGTGTACTACTATTCCCAGCAGACACAAAGTGGCAGTAAACACAATGCTATATAGTGTGGCTGAGCGAGGTACACAAAGTGGCAGTAAACAGAATGCTATATAGTGTGGCTGAGCGAGCGGTGTACTACTATTCCCAGCAGACACAGAGTGGCAGTAAACAGAATGCTATATAGTGTGGCTGAGCGAGGTACGCATAGTGGCAGTAAACAGAATGCTATATAGTGTGGCTGAGCGAGCGGTGTACTACTATTCCCAGCAGACACAGAACAGTAAACAGAATGCTATATAGTGTGGCTGAGCGAGGTACACAGAGTGGCAGTAAACAGAATGCTATATAGTGTGGCTGAGCGAGCGGTGTACTACTATGCCCAGCAGACACAGAACAGTAAACAGAATGCTATATAGTGTGGCTGAGCGAGCGGTGTACTACTATTCCCAGCAGACACAGAGTGGCAGTAAACACAATGCTATATAGTGTGGCTGAGCGAGGTACGCATAGTGGCAGTAAACAGAATGCTATATAGTGTGGCTGAGCGAGCGGTGTACCACTATTCCCAGCAGACACAGAACAGTGAACAGAATGCTATATAATGTGGCTGAGCGAGGTACACAGAGTGGCAGTAAACAGAATGCTATATAGTGTGGCTGAGCGAGCGGTGTACTACTATTCCCAGTAGACACAGAACAGTAAACAGAATGCTATATAGTGTGGCTGAGCGAGGTACACAGAGTGGCAGTAAACAGAATGCTATATAGTGTGGCTGAGCGAGCGGTGTACTACTATGCCCAGCAGACACAGAACAGTAAACAGAATGCTATATAGTGTGGCTGAGCGGTGTACCACTATTCCCAGCAGCGACACACAGCACAATGCTATACAGTGGCGGGTGAGCGGTGTACCACTATTCCCAGCAGCGACACAGAGCACAATGCTATACAGTGGCGGGTGAGCGGTGTACTACTATTCCCAGAAGACACAGAGTGGCAGTAAACAGAATGCTATATAGTGTGGCTGAGCGAGCGGTGTACTACTGTTCCCAGCAGACACAGAGTGGCAGTAAACACAATGCTATATAGTGTGGCTGAGCAAGGTACACAGAGTGGCAGTAAACAGAATGCTATATAGTGTGGCTGAGCGAGCGGTGTACTACTATTCCCAGCAGACACAGAGTGGCAGTAAACACAATGCTATATAGTGTGGCTGAGCGAGGTACACAGAGTGGCAGTAAACAGAATGCTATATAGTGTGGCTGAGCGAGCGGTGTACTACTATTCCCAGCAGACACAGAGTGGCAGTAAACAGAATGCTATATAGTGTGGCTGAGCGAGGTACACAGAGTGGCAGTAAACAGAATGCTATATAGTGTGGCTGAGTGAGCGGTGTACTACTATTCCCAGCAGACACAGAGAGAGTGGCAGTAAACAGAATGCTATATAGTTTGGCTGAGAGAGGTACACCGAGTGGCAGTAAACACAATGCTATATAGTGTGGCTGAGCGAGCGGTGTACTACTATTCCCAGCAGACACAGAGTGGCAGTAAACAGAATGCTATATAGTGTGGCTGAGCGAGGTACACAGAGTGGCAGTAAACAGAATGCTATATAGTGTGGCTGAGCGAGCGGTGTACTACTATTTCCAGCAGCGACACAATGACTGGGGGGACCCTGGCTAGCGTGGCTGGAGCGCGAACTACCCTGCCTGCCTACCCAAAGCTAAACACAGACAAATGGCGGAGATATGACATGGTTCGGGTATTTATTTACCCGAACCACGTGACAGTTCGGCCAATCAGAGCGCGTTCGGGTCCGAACCACGTGACCCGTTCGGCCAATCACAGCGCTAGCCGAACGTTCGGGGAACGTTCGGCCATGCGCTCTTAGTTCGGCCATGTGGCCGAACGGTTTGGCCGAACACCATCAGGTGTTCGGCCGAACTCGAACATCACCTGAACAGGGTGATGTTCTGCAGAACCCGAACAGTGGCGAACACTGTTCGCCCAACACTAAACCAGGCATATTAATGGCGTGTAACACTGATATACGTTATGTCAATGTATTAAATGATGGTGACACTGAGATCAATACTCACAACAAGGATAAACTGACCTAATTAATTAATTAGTGCGCTGACCGAGGCCATTCCCCAAGTAATTGGCTCATAACTATTCTAGATATGATCTTTGTTAAGTACCTGAGATGAGAGGGATATGGAGGCTGACATGTTTATTTCCTTTTAAATAATGCAGATTGCCTGGCTGTATTGCTGATCCTCTGCCGCTAATAGCCGCTGAACAAGCATGCAGATCAGGGACTCGATTCACTAAAGTGTGATAACTCAGTTATCACGTGTAAAGGCTTTGCACATGCTAACTCGAGTGTAAAGGCTTTGCATGTGCAAACTTGGGTGCTAAGTAGTTTGCACTTGCAAAGCGGCTTTTCACTGCCATGCTAACACTTAGCACCCTTTAGTGAATCGAGCCCAAGATGTCTATGACAAATCTGTCAAGATTAGCTACATGTTTGTTTCAGGTGTGTGATTTAGACCAGAAAGATCAGCAGGTCTGCCAGGCAAGTGGTATTGTTTAAAAGGAAATAAATATGGCAGCCTCTATCAGTCTCTCACCTCAGATTCCTTTTTAACCCTTCTGGATTTGAAGGCTGGAATTGTGTAAGGCAAAGCAGTGTAATGTTCTGCAGACATGCGCAATGCACGGCCGCTGCTGGGATAGAAGGATCCAAAAACTCCAGCTGAACTTTTATCTCCTCTTCATTTATTTTTTTAACAAATAAGTCATTTCTAATTTAGTTGTGTATCTGGAAGCACAGATTAACTACTTTCACCTTTTGGACATTGCTATTACGTCCAAAAGGCTGCTGTTGCTCTGTTGCATGTGGCTGTGCGCTCCCGTGCGCAATTGCACACACCCCCGTGTGCTCCCGTGCTGCTGCTCGTTAGCCCAGAGATTAATGAATGGGAACACAGTTCCCATTCATTGATCGAAGTCCCCGTTAGAAAGACCGATAGGCTTCTTTTAGAAGCCACAATCTTTCTAAAGGAAAAAACGTTTCCCGTCCTCCCTTTACTTCCTGTAAGCGAGAGAGCTTGCTTACAGGACTAATTTTTTTTTTACTGTGTCCATCTTGTGGCCAAATAGTAAAACTACATCTAAATACATTTTTTGTCAAAATAAATACAATTTATTACATTTCAAATTAACTGTTTACCCCCACATGCCAAAAAATACTCAAATACATTTTTTAATTAAAAAAAAAAAGAAATTACAATAAAAAACAAAAAACAAAACATAAATAGTTACCTAAGGGTCTGAACTTTTTTTTAATATACAATTGAAGAGGGAATATTACTATTATTTTTTTAAACACTTGAGGACCGCAGTGTTAAACCCCCCTAGTGACCAGGCCATTTTTTAGTAATTGGGTCACTGCAGCTTTCAGGGCTCGCTGCAGGGCCACACAACTCAGCACACAAGTGATTCTCCCCCCTCCCCCCCCCCCCCCCCAATTTCTCTCCACCAACAGAGCTCTCTTTTGGTGGGGTATGATCGCCCCCCCCCCCAGTTGCTTATTTTTATTGTTAATATTGTTAAATATTTCTTTTATTTATTTATTTATTTCAGTTATTAGATGGTTTCACCGTCTAACAGTCTCCCAGGCGCTGGGAGAGTGAAGGCGGAATGGAGCTTCATCTTCCAAGCAGGAGATGCACGCAATCTCATGCTAGCCCCATAGAGGGCCGTTCACGCCAATCGGCAAGCAGTTAAATTATAAGCTTGTAAATAGTGATGGACACAAAACTGAAAAAATGCACTGCTATTTCCAAATAAAATATTGCCAACATACATTGTGATAGGGACATAATTTAAATTGTGTAATAACCGGGACAAATGGGCAAATAAAATATGTGGGTTTTAATCATGATAGCATGTATTATTTTAAAGCTAAAAAATGGGTGAAATCTGAGAAATAATGATTTTTTTCAATTTTTTTCTTAATATTCCTGTTAAAATGCATTTAGAAAAAAAAATAATTCTTAGCAAAATGTACCACCCAAAGAAAGCCTAATTAGTGGCGGAAAAAACAAGATATAGATCATTTCACTGTGATAAGTAGTGATAAAGTTATTGGGAAATGAATGAGAAGTGAAAACTGGTTGTATAAGGTGAAAAAATGACTGAAGGCTGAAGTGGTTAATCTCACATCATTGTAACAGCAAAGTGGATGAGCTGACGCTGGATATCTTACTATGGGCACCAAAGTGGCCAGACAACTGGATGCAGCAAGGAAAGGTCTGAGCTATGTCAGGTTCTTCCTGCTGTCGGTGTCCCTGCTGGGGAGATTTCCCTCACATCCTGTCCCAGGTGTTGTCATAGGTTATAGCCTTCCATTTTGATTGGCCCATAAGGTAGGTAAAATCATACTACATGGAGGTGGTAAAATTGGCCAATCACAATTGAAGGTGTGTACCAGGTCTTATATGAACTCTGATGGAGGTGAATAAAAATATTTCAGGGATACCGGTAACCACTCTGGGAAGAAAAAGTTGCATACTCACCTAAGAGGCAAGGAAAGCTGTGGATCCCTTGGAGCCTACCTTTCTGCGTTCCCCTCATTCCACCACTGCTGGGCCATCCGTTTCAGCGTCCAACTTCAATGTCAAAGAAGTACTCAGGTATCCGATTACTTACGAATACAAGAACTGCTCATGCGTGAGCGTAAGGGCGTATGCCTGCGCAATACAGAGCCACTTGGAAGTACTCAGGTATCTGACTACTTATGAATACAAGAACTGCACATGCGTGAGCGTAAGGGCGTATGCCTGCGCAATACAGAGCCACTTGGAAGTACTCAGGTATCCGACTACTTACGAATACAAGAACTGCTCATGCGTGAGCGTAAGGGCGTATGCCTGCGCAATACAGAGCCACTTGGAAGTACTCAGGTATCCGACTACTTATGAATACAAGAACTGCACATGCGTGAGCGTAAGGGCGTATGCCTGCGCAATACAGAGCCACTTGGAAGCACTCAGAGACACAAAGATGCATCTGGCAGGAGATTTGAAGACAACAGAGAAACAAGGAGACAGAAACAAAACAGCTTATAGGATTTGTACTTTTTGAAAAGCATGCTTATATACCATAGCTGGGATTTGAACCCAGGACCTAGTGTGTAGTAGGTATCTGTCTTACCCTCTAGACCAGGGGTCCCCAAACATTTTGGGTTGAGGGCCGGGTCAACATACTTCAGACCGCTGGGGGGCCGGAGTAAACATAAAATGATGTAGAAGTCTTTGCGGACCAGACAGTGAAGCATACCCAGGTGACAATCTGCAAGCCAATTGGACAGCAGTGTCACCTGATGTGGAATTTGATTGGAAACCAGCAAAATTTCTGCTTTCTGGCTTCCATGTGGATGGGGGGTGCTGCACTGCTATTCCATATGTGGACCACCAATATTTAAAGATGTAGCTGACTGCATTTATAAGCAATACATTTTCTGTGTGGGGGGCCGGTAAGAAAGCCTTAGGGGGCCACATTCGGCCCGCGGGCCTTAGTTTGAGGACCACTGCTCTAGACCATCAACCACACTCAGGGCCAGGCTTTAGCATGTAGTGTGGTCAGAGGTGGGACAAGGTACTTCAGCACCCAAGGCTGAGACAGCAAAGTGCCCCTCCCCATCCCTCCCACCCCAGCTGTCACACACTGATTGCTATTACACTAAGAGGTGCCCCAGGGCCCCCACCCCCAACACCTTAATCTCTACTTATCTGGCTTGCAGTCGCTGCCATGTATCACCTTTTCTTATTTCTTTCTGCTTCAAACACAATTGGGAATGACAGCTGAATGAATTGTGCACCCCCTCCTACACTGCGCCCTGAGGCTGCAGCCTCTCCCTTACTAGTGGGTAAGACAGGTACCTACTACTATGCAGTGTGGGTCATGGTCTAGAGGTTAAGACAGATACCTACTACACACTAGGTCCTGGGTTCAAATCCCAGCTATGGTATATAAGCATGCTTTTCAAAAAGTACAAATCCTTAATCATGCTACTTTTTCTATCGAATTGATCATAATGGAAGTATGGTTTATGCTACCGCCAGCTTTAGCATGTAGTGTGGGTCATGGTCTAGAGGGTAAGACAGATACCTACTACACACTAGGTCCTGGGTTCAAATCCCAGCTATGGTATGTAAGCTGTTTTGAAAATCTGCAATTCCCTACTGCCTGAGAGAGAGAGAGAGAGAGAGAGAGAGAGAGAGAGAGAGAGAGAGAGAGAGAGAGAGAGATTCCGTTTGAGAGGTATAGGAATTCCGATTTGACAATCGGAATTAACCTAATTCTGCGGAATTTTCCGAGCATCCCTATATTTTTCATTCTGTATATGGAAGGGTGCTTCTAAAATTGTACACAGGTAGATCATTTTGACTTGCTAATTTTTTAAAGTAGCTCACAAGCCGAAAGAGTGTGGGCACCTCTGATCTAAGGCATACCCAACTGTCCCTCTTTCTTTTTCCAGTAAAAAAAAACAATACATATATTTACACAAATCTGTACATCAGTCCTGAAACTGTCTGTCTTCCTCATGTGTCCCAGTTTTAGGACTGATGTACAGATTTGTGTAAATATATGTATTGTTTTTTTTTACTGGAAAATTTGGATTAACTGACTAAACTTTATTTTTATCCTTTAAATTGATTTCATATTTTTAAATGTTAATATGAAGGAAAATGATCCCTCCCTCCTCTTAGGTGCGTATCTACCTTTTTCTTCCCTGCGTAGTTACAGTTATCCTTTAGGGCCCTTTCACACCAGGGCGGTGCAGCATATTAACCGCACCCCACCGCCGGGAAATGAAAATCTATGGAGACTTTCATACTAGGACATTACGGCACAACACACGGTGTTCCCTGAAGGCCTGCGGTGCGATGCAGTGCAGCGGGCGTGATGTATCACATTGCCAATGCTGGTTTACGGTGTGAAACCAGCCTTAAGACATTCTAATGCATCCCCCATGTGATGAAAATGGGTTTACCTTTTTGCAGTCTGTTCCAAATGGAACCACACCATGTCATATGTCTAGGCACGTATTATGTAGTGTATGTATTGTAGTCTAGGGCCAATTTAGGGGTTATCTGTATGTTTTTGGGATGTGGGAGGAAACCGGAGTGCCCAGAGGAAACCCACACAGACATGGGGAAAACATACAAACTCCATGTGGATAGTGCCCTAGCTGGGATTCAAACCGGGGACCCAGCGCTGCAAGGCAAGATTGCTAACCCCTGCAGCAGCAGCTTCTTACAGAGTATGCAGTCATGCTGCAGTCAGTAATCAGAGGAGCTCACAATCTCTCTGTATACAGACACGCACATGTAAGCATTACAGGACCAGCTGGCTAGCAGGGACTGAACACTGGGAATTGTAGTGCACCAGCATGTACACAGAGCTGCCACTGATGTCACTGTCACACAGGCTGTAATGTGAGCAGCAGGCTGTCTCTGTCACTCCTTTCTGTGGGAGGGGACACCATAATCAGAAGACTCTGCTTCCTCATCCTTCCCCTGATCTGACTGAGGGGTTCACAGAGCTGGGCTGGGGGCAGCTGATCCACTGTGTGCAGCTCTGTGAGTACAATGTGTGTGTAATCTGTGTAACCTACACAACTCTGTGCTGCCTACACTGCTCTACAGCGTGTGTATCTATGTGTGTACAAAGTGTAACGTGTGTAGCAAAACAATATCAACATTGTATCTATCTCTGTACACACACTTACACAATTCAGTGCTGCATACACTCCTGTACAGCAGCTGTGTCTCTATGTGTACAATGTGTAATGTAACATAACACTGTCTATAATGTATCTATCTATGTCCACATACTTACACAACACAGTGTGCTGCAATAACTGCTCTGCAGCATGAGTGTTTCTGTAAGTGCAAGGTGTGTAATGTGTGTATCTCTACATGACATACACAACTCTGTACTGCCTACACTGCTCTACAGCAGCTGTGTCTCTGTACAATGTGTAATGTGTGTAACATAACACTGTATACAATGTATCTATCTCTGTATACACACTCACCATACACAGTGTGGTGTATGCAGTCCTCTACAGCAGCTGTGTCTCTGTGTGTACAACGTATAATGTGTGTAAAATAACACTGTATACAATGTATCTATCTCTGTATACACACTCACCCTACACAGTGTGGTGTATGCAGTCCTCTACAGCAGCTGTGTCTCTGTGTGTACAATGTATAATGTGTGTAACATAACACTGTATACAATGTATCTATCTCTGTATACACAATCGCACAACACAGTGTGCTGCGTACACTCCCTCTACAGCGTGTGTATCTGTGTGTAAGTGTAATGTGTGTAGCAAAACAATATCTAATATTGTATCTATCTCTGTACACACACTTACACAATTATGTGCTGCATACACTCCTCTACAGCAGCTGTGTTTCTGAGTGTACAATGTATAATGTGTGTAACATAACACTGTCTATAATGTATCTATCTCTGTACACATACTTACACAACACTGTGTGTTGCGTACACTCCTATACAACAGCCATGTCTCTGTGTGTGTATAATGTGTAATATGTGTAACATAACACTGTATACAATGTATCTATCTCTGTACACACACTTACATGACACTGTGTGCTGCCTACACTCCTCTACAGCAGCTGTGTGTCTGTATGTACAATGTACAATGTGTAATGTGTGTAAAATAACACTGTATACAATGGGCTTGATTCACAAAGCGGTGATAACTCAGTTATCACGCCTAAAAGACTTTAGGCGTGATAAGCTGTGCACCACTCAGTTATCGCCGATTTTTGCTCTTTATCGCGCGCAAAGTCCCGCGCGCAAAGTTTTTTTACGCGCGCAATCGCGTAATTCCGCGCGCAGTGCCCATAGGGCTTAATGGGCGCATCGCACGCAATGCACCGTGCGATTGCGCGCGCAAAACTTTGCGCGCGGGAATTTCACGCGAGTTTCATTTTATCACGCCTAAACTGAGTTTAGGCGTGATAAGGGGCTTTTCACATGCGTGCAAACACTTTGCACCGCTTTGTGAATCAAGCCCATTGTATCTATCTCTGTACACACACTTACACAACACAGTATGCTGCATACAGTCCTCTACAGCATGTGTATCTATGTGTGTAAAAAGTGTAATGTGTGTATCAATACAATATCTACATTGTATCTATCTCTGTACACAGGGGAGGACTGGCCAGGGGGGAAGGGGGGAGATTTCCCCCCAGGCTGCCTCTAATTTAATGATTTAGGGCTGGCACTGTGCCTGGTGATAGGTTTTTGTATAAGGCAATGTGAAACACTAGGCTGAATGAGGGAAATAAATGCCCAATTAAAGAGCAATTGCAGGGCGGGCAAGCTAGTAAATATACACAGCATGATACAGAGCAGAGGCTTGCCTGCAGGGTCCGTGGGAAAAAAATCTGTCTGGTCTCTTACCATTGTTAACTGCATGTGCACAGCTACATAAGATATTGTCTAGGTTGAAAAGTTTTCGACAGTCCCTAGACTCCGGAAGGGCTGCTTGCAGACAGTCCCTAGACTCCAGAAGGGCTGCTTGCAGACAGTCCCTAGACTCCAGAAGGGCTGCTTGCAGACAGTGCCTAGACTCCGGAAGGGCTGCTTGCAGACAGTCCCTAGACTCCGGAAGGGCTGCTTGCAGACAGTCCCTAGACTCCGGAAGGGCTGCTTGCAGACAGACTCCGGAAGGGCTGCTTGCAGACAGTCCCTAGACTCCGGAAGGGCTGCTTGCAGACAGTCCCTAGACTCCGGAAGGGCTGCTTGCAGACAGTCCCTAGACTCCGGAAGGGCTGCTTGCAGACAGTCCCTAGACTCCGGAAGGGCTGCTTGCAGACAGTCCCTAGACTCCAGAAGGGCTGCTTGCAGACAGTCCCTACACTCTGTAAGGGCTGCTTGCAGACAGTCCCTAGACTCCGGAAGGGATGCTTGCAGATAGTCCCTAGACTCCGGAAGGGCTGCTTGCAGGACTTGTGTAAGAGATAGAAACCCCGACCGTTGTAACTCAAAATGTATTATGTGCCCCCCCCCCGGTGCCAGTGCATTTATACTTTAGCTGTCACGCTGTCCCTTGAGTGTCCTTGCTGTATTTCCCACGTGACTACCGGCATATAGCACGTGGGGCACATGTGTGATGTCATTTGAGCTGGGGCTGCCATGAAAACGGGCCTCTAGTTTGTGTTTTCCCCCCAGGCCAAAAGGTCCCAGTCCTCCCCTGTCTGTACACACACACACACATATACACACACGCACACTATAGTGTGTTTCATACACTCCTCTACAGCATGTGTGTCTCTGTAAGTGCAACATGTGTGTAATGTGTGTATCTCTGTGTAATGCTGGGAATACACGGTTCATTTTTTAGGTGATTAGATGGTTCGATAGATAATTTCTGACATGTCTGATCTCGCTTTTGATCCTTTCGCCGCTCGATTCCTGATAGAAGTGAATGGAAAAAGATAAGAAAAATGAGCGGAAGATAAGAGAATCGCCTGCAGAATCAAGCGCCAGAAACGGACCGTGTATTCCCAGCATAACATATACAACTCTGTGGTGCCTACACTCCTCTACAGCGTGTCTCTGTGTGTACAATGTGTAATGTGTGTAACATAACACTGACTACAATGTATCTACTACCTCTTTATACAAACCTCCACAATTCAGTGCTGCATACACTCAGGTGTCTCTCTGTGTGTACAATGTATCTGCTGTCTACAATGTGTCTACCTCTTTATACAAACCTCCACAATTCAGTGCTGCATACACTCAGGTGTGTCTCTGTATGTACAATGTATCTACTGTCTACAATGTATCTACCTCTTTATACAAACCTCCACAATTCAGTGCTGCATACACTCAGGTGTGTCTCTGTGTGTACAATGTATCTGCTGTCTACAATGTGTCTACCTCTTTATACAAACCTCCACAATTCAGTGCTGCATACACTCAGGTGTGTCTCTGTGTGTACAATGTATCTGCTGTCTACAATGTGTCTACCTCTTTATACAAACCTCCACAATTCAGTGCTGCATACACTCAGGTGTGTCTCTGTGTGTACAATGTATCTGCTGTCTACAATGTGTCTACCTCTTTATACAAACCTCCACAATTCAGTGCTGCATACACTCAGGTGTGTCTCTGTGTGTACAATGTATCTGCTGTCTACAATGTGTCTACCTCTTTATACAAACCTCCACAATTCAGTGCTGCATACACTCAGGTGTGTCTCTGTGTGTACAATGTATCTGCTGTCTACAATGTATCTACCTCTTTATACAAACCTCCACAATTCAGTGCTGCATACACTCAGGTGTGTCTCTGTGTGTACAATGTATCTGCTGTCTACAATGTGTCTACCTCTTTATACAAACCTCCACAATTCAGTGCTGCATACACTCAGGTGTGTCTCTGTGTGTACAATGTATCTGCTGTCTACAATGTGTCTACCTCTTTATACAAACCTCCACAATTCAGTGCTGCATACACTCAGGTGTGTCTCTGTGTGTACAATGTATCTGCTGTCTACAATGTATCTACCTCTTTATACAAACCTCCACAATTCAGTGCTGCATACACTCAGGTGTGTCTCTGTGTGTACAATGTATCTGCTGTCTACAATGTATCTACCTCTTTATACAAACCTCCACAATTCAGTGCTGCATACATGCAGGTGTGTCTCTGTGTGTACAATGTATGTGTAATGTGTGTAACTATGTGTAAACATCACAACACTGTCAACAATGTGTGTATCTCTGTGTGTATGTATGGCCATTTCTGATGTAGTAAACGTCTGATATAGTAAACTACTTTGCCAGTTCCCTCCAAGCTTACTATAAAGGGATTCTACTGAATAGACAGCTTTGTGTGCTCCATACAGTCCTCTACAGCGTGTGTATCTATGTGTGTAACATGTGTGTATAATAGGCTTGATTCACTATACCATGATAACTTAAATATCACACCTTATCAAAGATATCACACCTTATCAAAGTTAACACACCTTATCAGAGTAGCATAGCGAGCGCTAAAACGTATGCCTGCTAATTGGCAATGGCACTTGTCCTGCCCTGAGCCCCTGCGGGATCGTAGCACTCGCTATGCTACTCTGATAAGGCATGTTAACTATAATAAGGTGTGATATTTTTGATAAGGAACTCGTTTCACGAAAGCGTGATAACGCTTATCTCGGCTGTGATGCGCGCTTTTGCGTGCGATTTCAGGTGCGCAAACCTTTACAGGCTATCACGTGATAAACATCAGTATCACGCGACTGCACACAGCACATCACACAATCCGCTTGGAACATTGCGCGCGATAAGCGTAGCACCATTGCTGATTTCAGTACCAAACTCTACCTGCTTAGCCGTAATTATCACGTGAAAAGCGCGCTTATCGCATGAAGTGCAATGCCGTACGCGCAATAAAAATTAACACGCGATGGCTAAACTTTTCACGCGTAACACACGCGCACAATGGTTTGCGCACTCCTTTGTGCGTGAAAATCTTTAACACATGATAACTGTGTTATCACAGTTTATTGAATCGAGCTCAAGGTGTGATATTTGAGTTATCATGGTTTAGACCAGGCATGGGCAAACTGGGCCCTCCAGCTGTTACGGAACTACAAGTCCCACAATGCATTTGCCTTTATGAATCATGACTGTGGCTGTCAGACTCCTGCAATGCATTGTGGTACTTGTAGTTCCGTAACAGGTGGAGGGCCGAGTTTGCCTGTGCCTGGTTTAGTCAGTGAATCAAGCCCCATCTGTGTAACTGTGTATATAAACATCACTACACTGTGTCTACTATGTGTATCTCTGTGTGTACAATGGGCCTGATTCACAAAGCGGTGCTAACAGTTAGCACACTGGTGAAAAGCCCCTTATCACGCCTAAACTCAGTTTAGGCATGATAAGTTTAGGCGTGATAAGTTTAGGTGTGATAAGTTTAGGCATGATAAGTTTAGGTGTGATAAGTTTAGGTGTGGTAAGTTTAGGCATGATAAGTTTAGGCATGATAAGTTTAGGCATGATAAGTTTAGGCATGATAAGTTTAGGCATGATAAGTTTAGGCATGATAAGTTTAGGTGTGATAAGTTTAGGTGTGATAAGTTTAAGCACCAACTGGGTTAGCACCGCAGTGCACAGCTGATCAAAAGTTTTGCGCTAGCAAAGTCTGGTGCACTTTGCATAGAGTTTAATGGTGCTGCTTTGCGTGCGGGACTTTGCGCGCGATATAAACTTATCATGCCTAAACTTATCACGCCTAAACTTATCACGCCTAAACTTATCACGCCTAAACTTATCACACCTGGGGCTCGATTCACAAAGCGGTGCTAACCCAGTTAGCACGCCTAAAATACTTTAGGCATGATAACCATTGCACCATGCTGGTGAAAAGCCAGTTTAGGCGTGATAAGTTTAGGCGTGATAAGTGTAGGTGTGATAAGTTTAGGCATGCTAAGTTTAGATAAGTTTAGATCGCTTGCAAAGTCCCGCACGCAAAGCAGCGCCATTAAACTTTATACGAAGTGCACCAGTCTTTGCTAGCGTAAAACTTTTGATCAGCTGTGCACTGCGGTGCTAACGCAGTTGGCGCTTAAACTTATCACACCTAAACTTATCACACCTAAACTTATCATGCCTAAACTTATCACACCTAAACTTATCACACCTAAACTTATCATGCCTAAACTGAGTTTAGGCATGATAAAGGGCTTTTCACCAGCGTGCTAACTGTTAGCACCGCTTTGTGAATCAGGCCCCTGGGGCTCGATTCACAAAGCGGTGCTAACCCAGTTAGCATGCCTAAAAGACTTTAGGCATGATAACCATTGCACCATGCTGGTGAAAAGCCAGTTTAGGTGTGATAAGTTTAGGTGTGATAAATTTAGGTGTGATAAGTTTAGGCATGCTAAGTTTAGATAAGTTTAGATCGCTTGCAAAGTCCCGCACGCAAAGCAGCGCCATTAAACTTTATACAAAGTGCACCAGTCTTTGCTAGCGTAAAACTTTTGATCAGCTGTGCACTGCGGTGCTAACGCAGTTGGCGCTTAAACTTAGCATGCCTAAACTTATCACACCTAAACTTATCATGCCTAAACTTATCACACCTAAACTTATCACACCTAGGGCTTGATTCACAAAGCGGTGCTAACAGTTAGCACGCTGGTGAAAAGCCCTTTATCATGCCTAAACTCAGTTTAGGCATGATAAGTTTAGGTGTGATAAGTTTAGGTGTGATAAGTTTAGGCATGATAAGTTTAGGTGTGATAAGTTTAGGCATGCTAAGTTTAAGCGCCAACTGCGTTAGCACCGCAGTGCACAGCTGATCAAAAGTTTTACGCTAGCAAAGTCTGGTGCACTTTGTATAAAGTTTAATGGCGCTGCTTTGCGTGCGGGACTTTGCAAGCGATCTAAACTTATCTAAACTTAGCATGCCTAAACTTATCACACCTAAACTTATCACACCTAAACTTATCACGCCTAAACTGGCTTTTCACCAGCATGGTGCAATGGTTATCATGCCTAAAGTCTTTTAGGCATGCTAACTGGGTTAGCACCGCTTTGTGAATCGAGCCCCTAAACTTATCATGCCTAAACTGAGTTTAGGCATGATGAAGGGCTTTTCACCAGCGTGCTAACTGTTAGCACCGCTTTGTGAATCAAGCCCCTGGGGCTCGATTCACAAAGCGGTGCTAACCCAGTTAGAGACTTTAGGGGCTCGATTCACAAAGCGGTGCAAAGTGTTAGCACCATGGTGAAAAGGCCCTTATCACGCCTAAAGTCACTTTAGGCATGATAAGAAGAAACTCGCGCGAAGTTGTCGCGCGTACGCGCGTACGCGCGTACGCGCGTAAGTGCGCGCGCAATACCCGACGCTTCGCGCGAAGCTCCCATTAAGCCCTATGGGACTTTGCGCGCGCTCTTACGCGCGTTCGCGCGAACGCGCTTACGCGCGGTAACTTCGCGCGAAGAGCAGGAAAAATCGGTGATAACTCAGTGGTGAAAAGGTCATCACGCCTAAAGTCTTTTAGGCGTGATAACTGGGTTATCACCGCTTTGTGAATCGAGGCCCAGGCGTGATAACCATTTTTATCATGCCTAAACTCAGTTTAGGCATGATAAGTTTAGGCATGATAAGTTTAGGCATGATAAGTTTAGGCATGCTAAGTTTAGATAAGTTTAGATCGCATGCAAAGTCCCGCACGCAAAGCAGCACCATTAAACTCTATGCGAAGTGCACCAGACTTTGCTAGCGCAAAACTTTTGATCAGCTGTGCACTGCGGTGCGAACCCAGTTGGCGCTTAAACTTATCACGCCTAAAAATTTATCACACCTAAACTTATCATGCCTAAACTTATCACACCTAAACTTATCACACCTAAACTTATCATGCCTAAACAGAGTTTAGGCATGATAAAGGGCTTTTCACCACGGTGCTAACTGTTAGCACCGCTTTGTGAATCAGGCCCTTAAACTTATCACGCCTAAACTGGCTTTTCACCAGCGTGGTGCAATGGTTATCACGCCTAGGGCCTGATTCACAAAGCGGTGCTAACAGTTAGCACCCTGGTGAAAAGCCCTTTATCACGCCTAAACTCAGTTTAGGCATGATAAGTTTAGGGGCTCGATTCACAAAGCGGTGTTAACCCAGTTAGCATGCCTAAAAGACTTTAGGCATGATAACCATTGCACCATGCTAGTGAAAAGCCAGTTTAGGCGTGATAAGTTTAGGTGTGATAAGTTTAGGTGTGATAAGTTTAGGCATGCTAAGTTTAGATAAGTTTAGATCGCTTGCAAAGTCCCGCACGCAAAGCAGCGCCATTAAACTTTATACGAAGTGCACCAGTCTTTGCTAGAGTAAAACTTTTGATCAGCTGTGCACTGCGGTGCTAACGCAGTTGGTGCTTAAACTTAGCATGCCTAAACTTATCACACCTAAACTTATCATGCCTAAACTTATCACACCTAAACTTATCACACCTAAACTTATCATGCCTAAACTGAGTTTAGGCATGATAAAGGGCTTTTCACCAGGGTGCTAACTGTTAGCACCGCTTTGTGAATCGAGCCCCAACTGCGTTAGCACCGCAGTGCACAGCTGATCAAAAGTTTTGCGCTAGCAAAGTCTGGTGCACTTCGGATAAAGTTTAATGGCGCTGCTTTGCGTGCGGGACTTTGCACGCTATCTACACTTATCTAAACTTAGCATGCCTAAACTTATCACACCTAGGCCTCGATTCACAAAGCGGTGATAACCCAGTTATCACGCCTAAAAGACTTTAGGCGTGATGACCTTTTCACCACTGAGTTATCACCGATTTTTCCTGCTCTTCGCGCGAAGTTACCGCGCGTAAGCGCGTTCGCGCGAACGCGCGTAAGAGCGCGCGCAAAGTCCCATAGGGCTTAATGGGAGCTTCGCGCGAAGCGTCGGGTGCTGCGCGCGCACTTACGCGCGTACGCGCGTACGCGCGTACGTGCGGCAACTTCGCGCGAGTTTCTTCTTATCATGCCTAAAGTGACTTTAGGCGTGATAAGGGCCTTTTCACCATGGTGCTAACACTTTGCACCGCTTTGTGAATCGAGCCCTATGTGTCAGACTGTGTATACACACTTACACAACTCTGTGTGCTGCATACAGTCTATAGGGGCCCGTACACTCAGACGATTTTTGGCCAATCGATCGATCAAAATCGATTGATCGATTGCAAATTTGTGGCCAATTTTGATCGATTTTGAACGATTTCAATCGATCTGGCAGGCTGGAAAATCTAGGTCGATCTGTTGAGATTGCTTATCATTTTGCATTGGCCCTAATGGAAATCTGATGGCAAAAAAATGCCATCAGATCAATTTTCAATAGATTTCAAACTGAAATCTATTGGAAATCTGTTCCTAGTAAAAAATGTTCCTAAACACATCAGATATGTGTGTGAGATAGACACAGTGTAGAAAGTGTTGTGTATGTTACACACAGAGTTAAGGTGGCCATACACTTGTTAGATTAGCAGCAGATAGATCATTAGATGGATTTCTGATCTATCTGATGATCTATCTGCTGCTAATCTAACAAGTGTATGGCCACCTTAACTCTGTGTGTAACATACACAACACTTTCTACACTGTGTCTATCTCACACACATATCTGATGTGTTAAAGAGAACCAGAGATGAAGCACCCTCTTGTATTTTACCTTATAAATCAGTGGGAACATGACAGTAAAGGTGGCCATACACTGGTCGATTTGCCATCAGATTCGACCAACAGATAGATCCCTCTCTGATCGAATCTGATCAGAGAGGGATCGTATGGCTACCTTTACAGCAAACAGATTGTGAACCGATTTCAGCCTGAAACCGTTCACAATCTGTTGTGGTGGTGCTGCTGCTGCTGCCCCCGCCCGCCCGCCCCGCATACATTACCTGCTCCGCCGGCACGACTCCAGTCCCCCGGTCACCGCTGCTCTGTCTGCGCTCTGGTCTCCAGGTCCGGCATGCCTCACTTCTTCTAGCCCGGCAGGAAGTTTAAACAGTAGAGGGCGCTCTACTGCCGGGCTAGAAGAAGTGAGGCATGCCGGACCTGGAGACCAGAGCGCAGACGGAGCAGCGGTGACCGGGAGACTGCAGTCGCGCCGGCGGAGCAGGTAATGTATGCGGGCTCTATTGCGTCGGTCGTCGGGCACTCGAACGCCGCTAGCGATGCGCTCTTTACCCGCGGGCGATCGACGGTTATTTTCCGCACGGCACGATCGACGGGATCGGACGAAATGGATCGAAATTCGGCGTGTAGCGTGAACGATTGGCAGCAGATTCGATCCCAGTGATCGAATCTGCTGTCGAAACGGGCGCAAATCGGGCCAGTGTATGGCCTGCTTAAACACCTAATCTGCCCTTTGTTTCATTGTTCTCTGTGTAATCTGACTGTTATCACGTCTGATAAGAATCCCCGACTGAGAAGTCAGGCTGCTCCGTCTAGCTTTGCTACAGAAAGATTATAGCTAAGTCTGTCTTCTGTGGTGTTATTTCAAGCCCAAGCCTGCCCCCTTGTGGCTTTGCTATAATGACTCAGCTATAATCATTCCCAGCAAAGCCAGATTTAATTGCTCAGTCTGGGATTCTTGTGACTGCTGTTAACAGACACTTTTAGCAGTGAGGAGGAAACAGAGAGCATGGTAAGTGTTTTCTCTAATGTTCTTACTGATATACATGGTAAAATACACAAGGGTGCTTCGTCTCTGGTTCCCTTTAAGGAACATTTTTTACTAGGAACAGATTTCCAATAGATTTCAGTTTGAAATCTATTGAAAATTGATCTGATGGCACTTTTTTGCCATCAGATTTCCATTAGGGCCAATGCAAAATGATAGCAATCTCAACAGATCGACCTAGATTTTCCAGCCTGCCAGATCGATTGAAATCGATCGAAATCGGCCGCAAATTTATCGATTGGTTAATCGATTTGCAATCGACCAATTGATCGATCAATCGGCCAAAAATCGGCTGAGTGTATGGGCCCTTTTACACAACTCTGAGTGCTGTGTACAGTCTCTCTACAATGTGTGTACAACACTATCTATATTACACTATTTCTGTATACACACTTACTCTATGCACACAATACACTTTATTTGCAATCCGTCTGCCTATTTGTATAAACACTGAGTACATTATGTGTGTAAGCACTGTGCTCTGCATAAATACAGTGTCCAAATGACGGGTCGTCTAAGAAAATCCGACGTGTGTACGAGTCTTTACTGTAATCAGTGGCATAGGGAGCCATAGGGACTGCTATGGGGCCTGTATCCATACTAGAGGATTCTGCCTAAAGGGGCCCATACACTGGTCGATTTCAGCCATCGATCGATTCTATAGAATCAATTGATCGGTCGGAAATCGATTCTATCAAATCAATCGATTGATCGATTTGTAGCCGATTTCGAACGATATTGATCTATCTGACAGGATGGAAAATCTAGGTCGATGTGCTGCTGGCACCAGATCGATGGCCCAAGCCCATGACATGAAGTGATGCTTTTCGTGTGAAAACGTTTGCAAGCGCCAGTTCGCGTGATAACTGCTGTGATAGCAGTTATCACGCTTTAGTGAATCAAGCACATATTATTAACATCCTGTGCTTTCAAATGAGCTTATCTGCCGTGGCAGCCAGCTGACACAGGGGGCAAATCAAATTACAACTTGTGGTTAGTCACAGATGAGGGGGGATTAGTCAGGCTAAACCCTCTATTTTTCTCTGTTTTCCTTCTGTGCTGTGCAAGAGTTTAGCTCCATTTTACGGTGGCCATACATAACTCAATGGATCGGCCATCAGATAAATCCCTCTTTGAATCTGATCAGAGAGGCATCTATTACCTGTTCACACACTGCACACAGATTCCCAATAGATTACCACTGCACTGCCTCCACTTGCCAGGCCCCCAGCAGAGGCGTATCTAGAGGGGTGCAGGAATGGCTTGTGCCATGGGTGATATCAGTGGTGATTCGGCAAATCAGGAGTGAATTCATTAAAAATTATCTGCTACTAACTGTTTAGGATTGGGCAATCTCACCTGGGTCATATCAGATCATAGGGCTGGAACCCACAGGAGCGCTTTTGGCAGCGTTTTGGCAGCACTGCGATACGCTAGCGCTTTACCAAAACGCTGGGCTAATGTTAATGGATGGGGCAACTTCCACAGGAGCGTTTGCGTTTCCCAGAAACGCAAACGCAGGACCTGCAGCATTTTGGGAGCGTTAGCGCTTCAATGTAAAGTATTGAAACGCTAGCAGAAACGCTCAGCAAAACCTAAACTGAGCGGTTTTGCTAGCGTTTTGCGGTTCAGCACACTGTAACAAAATGAAAAATAATTCACAGGACCAATCAGGATAAAAACGCAAAACGCAAAACGCTAGGCACCCGCTGGGGAAAAAAATACAATGTTGCAAAACGCGACCAAAAACGCGCATGTATCCGCTTGCAAACCGCTCAGACAAAACGCTAGCGGTTGCGTTTTGCGTTTGCGGTTTTCAGTGGGTTCCAGGCCATAGAGTTGCTGAGAGGATTATGAGTTGGTGGCTGTGGGGTTACAGCTGTAACATGCATCACAAGAGTTTTATTAAAGTAGCACTATGGCGAAAATTGTAAAATATGTGCAAACACATACAAATAAGAAGCACGTTTTTTCCAGAGTAAAATGAGCCATAAATTACTTTCCTCCTATGTTGCTGTTACAGTAGGTAGTAGAAATCTGACAGAAGTGACAGATTTTGGACTAGTCCATCTCTTCATAGGGGATTCTCAGGGATTCATTTATTTTCAAAAGCACTTAGGCCTGGTGCACACCAAAAACCGCTAGCAGATCCGCAAAATGCTAGCAGATTTTGAAACGCTTTTTCTTCTTTTTCTGTAGCGTTTCAGCTAGCATTTTGCGGTTTTGTGAAGCGTTTTTGGTGTAGTAGATTTCATGTATTGTTATAGTAAAGCTGTTACTGAACAGCTACTGTAACAAAAACCGCCTGGCAAACCGCCCTGAAGTGCCGTTTTTCAGAGCGGTTTGCGGTTTTCCTATACTTAACATTGAGGCAGAAACGCCTCCGCAATCCAAAATCTGCAGCAGCCCGGGAGTATGCGTTTCTGCAAAACGCCTCCCGCTCTGGTGTGCACCAGCCCATTGAAATACATTACCCAAGCGGATCCGCAGCCGCAAGCGGATCGCAAACCGCAGCAGAACCGCTCTGGTGTGCACTAGGCCTTAGTGAATGGCAGTTGCTCTGTCCAACTGCCAAAACACTGTGTAGCAAGCAGGGAAGCTGGCCAGCATCATTGTTTAAATCTGTTTTAGGGCTGGAACCCACAGGAGCGCTTTTGGCAGCGTTTTGGCAGCACTGCGATACGCTAGCAGTTTGCCAAAACGCTGGGCTAATGTTAATGGATGGGGCAACTTCCACAGGAGCGTTTACGTTTCTCAGAAACGCAAACGCAGGACAGGCAGCATTTTGGGAGCGTTAGCGCTTCAATGTAAAGTATTGAACCGCTAGCGGAAACGCTCAGCAAAACCTAAACTGAGCGGTTTTGCTAGCGTTTTGCGGTTCAGCACACTGTAACAAAATGAAAAATAATTCACAGGACCAATCAGGATAAAAACGCAAAACGCAAAACGCTAGGCACCCGCTGGGGAAAAAAATACAATGTTGCAAAACACGACCAAAAACGCGCATGAATCCGCTTGCAAACCGCTCAGACAAAACGCTAGCGGTTGCGTTTTGCGTTTGCGGTTTTCAGTGGGTTCCAGGCCTAAGGGAATATCTTTATAGAGAATAAAAGCCTTGCTGAGAATCCCCTATGAAGAGATGGACTAGTCCAAAACCTGTCGCTTGTGTCAGATTTCTACTATCTACTGTAAGTGACAGGAACATAGGAGAAAAGTCATGTATGGCTCATTTTACTCTGGAAAAAATGTACTTCTTATTTGTCTGTTTGCACATATTTTAATTTTTACAATTTTTCGCCATAGTTCCCCTTTAAAATAAATACAATAAGGACAGCCTCAGGTTTTTCAGCCTATTAGCAGATAACATGAAATCTCCCAGTCCAGGGCTGGCAGATGAACGCTGCAGGGCAAAGTCTGGACATCTCGCGCCAGTAAATCATCGCAATGTCCAAAGTGAAATGAGAGCTGCAGTCATGGGAAATCCCCACAAGATAATTACAGCCAGGTTGTGACATCAGAGAGGGGCGTGTACAGGAGGCCCCTCCCACTCTGCTAGATCCTAGCATTATCAGCTAGCATGAGCCTGTCAGTACTGCGCCCTGTGCTCAGCATTTCACTAAATAGTCGGCAGAGGACGTGCCTAGACTGGCTGGGTTCTTCCTGGGAATACAGCCTGCAAATACAATACACAGCTACTAATTCACAAACCTCTCAGTCTCACTAAAGGCTCGCACCCACCTTTTTCCAATGAGTTTCCCAACGGCAGGCTATTTTTTTTTTTTTTTTGCAACGTGTGTACAGGTGCCTGATCTTTCTCTACCTGAAAGCAGGGCCGGGCCGAGGCATAGGCTGGAGAGGCTCCAGCCTCAGGGCGCTGTGTAGGAGGGGGCGCAGAATTCATTCAGCTGTCATTCCTAATTGTGTTTGAAGCAGAAAGAAATAAGAAAAGGGGATGCATGGCAGTGACTGCAAGCCAGATAACTAGATATTAAAGGGGAACTGAAGAGAGAGGTATATGGAGGCTGTCATGTTTATTTCCTTTTAGACAATACCAGTTGCCTGGCAGCCCTGCTGATCCTCTGCCTCTAATACTATTAGCCATAGCCCCTGAACAAGCATGCAGCAGATCAGGTGTTTCAGTGGTTCAGACTTATAAGTCTGATCTGACAAGACTAGCTGCATGCTTGTTTCTGGTTTTAATCAGATACTACTGCAGAGAAATAGACCAGCAGGGCTGCCAGGCAACTGGTATTGATTAAAAGGAAATAAACATGACAGCCTCCATATACCTCTCTCTTCAGTTCCCCTTTAAGGTGTTCAGGAGGTTGTGGCCCCTGTGGCACCGCTTAGTCTAATAGCAATCAGTGTGTGATGGGTGGGGAGGCAGGGATGAAGGGGTGCACTTTGGTGTCTCAGCCTTGGGTGTTGGAGGACCTTGTCCCACCTCTGCCTGAAAGTGTTGAATATCAGGTATGTAAGTGGCTGACTCAGTCCTGACTCAGACAGGAAGTGACTACAGTGTGACCCTCACTGATAAGAAATGCCAACTATAAAACACTTTCCTAGCAGAAAATGGCTTCTGAGAGCAAAAAAGAGATACAAAGGGTCAATACTTCATAGATTTTAGCTCTGGCATACTTCAATGAATGTGTCATTGAGCAAAAACAATAAAACAGTTAAAACTTATAAAGTAGATTTAAACATAAAATAAAGCTGTGGAATATCTTAAAAAGTCATTTTTAGGTGAAGGAAGATAGATACAATCATTTATTTCATTAGTTTATTTTTGCTTCGGGTGTCCTTTAAAATCCCTGATGACAACCACACAAAAGTACCGCGATCCCTTGAAGTCTTGTTTGCACCCGTCGTGTAACGTTGCGCAACGCCGTGCACACCCGCCAGGTGAGCGCTTATCGCCCGGGAGACATCACTGGATCCATCTTCCTGCATTGCGAGGTGAGTATGTAGCTTTACACGACCTGCGGCACACGAGTTACATGAGCGTTGCTATGGTAACACACTTTACTAACATGTGTTACCGTAGCAATGCCTGCAGTACTGGAATACCGCAGGTCATGCTAATAGCGTAACTCTGCTGGCGGTAATACCAGTTATATTGCCGGACACTGGATCTGCATGGCAATATTACCGCTGGTTAGTGCATCAGGCCCTATATCTGACTATGATCTGATATAACCCAAGGCAGAGTGGAACATTCTGACCCCTTATTTGGCGGACACACTTCTGATATATTCTCTGGGGTGTTTGGGGTTCACGGGAGAGGCGTTTAGTAAATCAGGCCACAGACCTGCATCTCACAGATAAACTCACTGCAACGTTTCAGCTGGGTGCATGGGATCTTGCAAGGACTGTGAGGTATTTATGGCGAATAGATAAGACCCCTACATAGACTCAGGCTGACATGGAGGGTTTTTTTACAGACTCTATCCTGTTCACTGTATGCTGCTGGTGCCTAGAAACAGTTCATTGTATGTTACTGAGCAAGGGGGGCACAATGATTCCGGGGGGCAGTGCCCCAGCAAGCTCTAGTGTAGCGCTATCCATTATAGCAGTCCACAGTGGGACCTTTCCTTGGAGTGATATGATGGGATGATGGCAGTCCACAGTGGGACCTTGGAATGATATGTTAGCAGTCCACAGTGAGACCTTGGAATGATATGATAGGATGATAGCAGTCCACAGTGGGACCTTGGAATGATATGATAGGATGATAGCAGTCCACAGTGAGACCTTGGAATGATATGATAAGATGATAGCAGTCCACACTGGGACCTTGGAGTGATATGATAAGATGATAGCAGTCCACAGTGGGACCTTGGAGTGATATGATGGGATGACGGCAGTCCACAGTGGGACCTTGGAAAGATATGATAGGATGATAGTAGTCCACAGTGAGACCTTGGAATGATATGATAGGATGATAGCAGTCCACAGTGGGACCTTGGAATGATATGATAGGATAATAGCAGTCCACAGTGGGACCTTGGAGTGATATGATGGGATGACGGCAGTCCACAGTGGGACCTTGGAAAGATATGATAGGATGATAGCAGTCCACAGTGAGACCTTGGAATGATATGATAGGATGATAGCAGTCCACAGTGAGACCTTGGAATGATATGATCAGATGATAGCAGTCCACAGTGGGACCTTTCCTTGGAGTGATATGATAGCAGTCCACAGTGGGACCTTGGAGTGATCTGATGGGATGACGGCAGTCCACAGTGGGACCTTGGAGTGATATGATGGGATGATGGCAGTCCACAGTGGGACCTTGGAATGATATGATAGGATGATAGCAGTCCACAGTGAGACCTTGGAGTGATATGATAAGATGATAGCAGTCCACAGTGGGACCTTTCCTTGGAGTGATATGATAGCAGTCCACAGTGAGACCTTGGAATGATATGATGGGATGACGGCAGTCCACAGTGGGACCTTGGAAAGATATGATAGGATGATAGCAGTCCACAATGAGACCTTGGAATGATATGATAGGATGATAACAGTCCACAGTGGGACCTTGGAATGATATGATAGGATGATAGCAGTCCACAGTGGGACCTTGGAATGATATGATAGGATGATAGCAGTCCACGTGGGACCTTTTCTTGGAGTGATATGATGGGATGATGGCAGTCCACAGTGGGACCTTGGAATGATATGATAGCAGTCCACAGTGAGACCTTGGAGTGATATGATAGGATGATAGCAGTCCACACTGGGACCTTGGAATGATATGATAGGATGATAGCAGTCCACAGTGGGACCTTGGAATGATATGATAGGATGATAGCAGTCCACAGTGAGACCTTGGAATGATATGATAAGATGATAGCAGTCCACAATGGGACCTTGGAATGATATGATAGGATGATAGCAGTCCACAGTGGGACCTTGGAATGATATGATAGGATGATAGCAGTCCACAGTGGGACCTTGGAGTGATATGATAGGGTGATAGCAGTCCACAGTGAGACCTTGGAATGATATGATAGGATGATAGCAGTCCACAGTGGGACCTTGGAATGATATGATAGGATGATAGCAGTCCACAGTGGGACCTTGGAGTGATATGATAGGATGATAGCAGTCCACAGTGAGACCTTGGAATGATATGATAGGATGATAGCAGTCCACAGTGGGACCTTGGAATGATATGATAGGATGATAGCAGTCCACAGTGGGACCTTGGAATGATATGATAGGATGATAGCAGTCCACAGTGGGACCTTGGAATGATATGATAGGATGATAGCAGTCCACAGTGAGACCTTGGAATGATATGATAAGATGATAGCAGTCCACAGTGGGACCTTTCCTTGGAGTGATATGATAGCAGTCCACAGTGGGACCTTAGAATGATATGATAGGATGATAGCAGTCCACAGTGAGAGTAGGTCCACACTTGTCCGTTCCAGATCGGATCCGTTTTTGTAAATCATTTTTATTTCCTCCCCGTTTTCATTAAAACTACCTATTTGCAGCCTACATTTCCAGTCCGTGGAAACGTGTCCCCAGCCCTGGCCATGGGGGGAGGGGGGGGGGGGGGCGCCATGCTGGAGTGGGTAGCAGCCAGGATGGGGGGTTGTAGCAGATGGCGGTGTGGGGAGGTCGTGGGGTCACCCCCCCTTCCTCACCTGGGCCCCCCCTTCTCCGCTCCCCCTCCAGCTAGTTTCTACTTAAAAATCAATGTTATAAAGTGTGCAGCGAGCAGGGAACTTACTTCCTTGCATTCCACCGCTCGCCGCATCACTTCCTGTAATGTCACCCTGTGTTCTTCATTGGACGGCATACAGGAAGTGACGCAGCGAACGGTGGAGCTCAAGGAAGTAAGTTCCCCGTTCACCGCTTGCTTTATAACATGGATTTTTAAGTCTTTTAAGCAGCAACTAGCTGGAGGGGGAGGTGGGGGACCCAGGTGAGGGGGGGACCCCCTTTCCCGCCATCCGCTACAAACCCCCGTCCTGGCTGCTACCCCCTCCAACTTGGCGGCCCCCTCCCCACCCACAGGCAGGGCTGGGCCACAGAAAACGGATCCGTTTCTGTGTCCAACACGGTCTGTGTAGAGGGGGATCCATTTTCCTATTACCCTTCACTACCCCTGCGTGTATCAGGATCCATATGCGGTGTGTGAAAATGCAGCAGATCCGGACCTTCCGTTCAGGTTTTGAAAATGGGTCCCCGCAGACGCATCCGTTTTTTTGTTTTAGTTAAAGACAGCTGTTATTTTTAACATTGCTATCCGTGGCTCCGGTTTTCATCAGGTTTTAAAAACGGACCCACGGGTATGTTCCCGGACCTAGTGTGAACCAGTTCTGAGACCTTGGTGCAGAGCTGGGACAAGGTTCTCCAGCACCCAAGGCTGAGACACCAAAGTGCGCCCCTCCATCCCTCCCCCCCAGCCGTCACACACTGATTGCTACTAGACTAAGAGGCTTCCCAGGGCCCCCCAACCTCCCCAATACCTTAATCTCTAGTTATCTGACAAGCAGCCACTGCCATGTATCCCCTTTTCCTATTTCTTTCTGCTTCAAACACAATTGGCAATGACAACTGAATGAATTGTGCGCCCCCTCCTACACTGCGCCCTGAGGCTGGAGCCTCTCCAGCCTCGGCCCGGCCCTGCCTTGGTGTGATCTGATGAGCTGGACTCTGGTGCTGTGCCATCTCCACTGGTATCAGGGACATCTTATCCTGTCCTGCCTATGAGCCCGAGCAGTTACTACATACGGCCAGCTAGCTGTGTGGATTAACATGAAGCTTAGCAGAGCTGTGCAGCAATGATGGGATTATGATCATTAGTGACATCAATCTTCTCGGATTGAGTTACATGAAAGTTTCTCCACCTTGTGTCTCTCCTGCAGAGAGGATTCTGGTGGATCGTGTCACCCTCTGAGAAGACATGATGGCTGCTGGACTGGCTGCGGAGATGGATGACTTCCTGATGTACTTTATACTGATGGAGAAGGTCCCGCTGGGTTCTCGGACGGTGGAGCCCGGTAAACTCTGCTGCATGAGTGAAGAGTCCTATCTCCAGCGTATCACCGGTGACCAGATCCCTGCCCAGTCCCTTAATGTCACCGTCCTAGAGGATAATGCCCTGATAGAGGTGGATGTCAATGTTGTGCAACCCCTGTCCAAGAGGCAGGCCGCCCTTCTGTTGGCCATCCCCAACCCCACTGAGCGTCTCGGTTGCTTTCTGGAGAGGGGCCTCCTGGAACAGGCAGTGCAGGCCGAGGTGGGCCAGAGGGTTCTGGTAGAGCATGAACAGAAATTTTATCCGGCCCTCATCCACTATGTGGGCAACTTCCTGGACAACAGCACTTTGTTGCCTCCTGTATACTTTGGAGTGGAGCTGGAGGTAAGAGCACCTGTCTTTATAATACTTCAATATTTGTCCAAAAGATATAATTTTATTCTGTTAGTTTAATATCCTGACTAAAGACTGAAATTAAAGTAATCCTGTAAGGAAAAACTGCCCCTGGGGGGTACTTACCTCTGGAGGTGGAAGCCTCTGGATCCTAACAAGGCTTACCCCATCCTACAGGGGACCCGGCGCTGGCAGCTTACGAACATCGGCGATGTAAATATTTACCAGTCCTCCCTCCTGCACAGGCACAGTACAAGCTTCCCCTTGGGCTCCAGCGGAAATAGCCAGGTCTGCTCTACTGCGCCTGCGCAGGAGCGAGCCCGAGGACTGGTAAACAGTAGAGATGGCTCGAATCTCCGATTTTAGGTTCGCGAACCTGGAACGCGAACTTCTGAAAAAGTTCACGTTCGCGCGAACCATGTGAACCGCAATAGACTTCAATTGGCAGGCGAACTTTCAAAACTACAAACACTAATTCTGGCCACAAAAGTGATGGAAAAGATGTTTCAAGGGGTCTAACACCTGGAGGGGGGCATGGCGGAGTGGGATACACGCCAAACGTCACGGGGAAAATTACGGATAATGTGATAATGTGAGCATATGGCTAATCCAACTCAAGTCAGCTTATTCAGGCCTGGAACCCACTACAAAACGCTATCGCTAATCGCAGTCGCTAGCGTTTTGTATCAGTGCTTTGTAAGCAATGTCATGAGCGTTTTTTATAGCAATTTTAAAAAGAGTAATCCATTTGCCAGCAATTGTGTAGCGATTAGCGTTTTAATTCTTATTGGTCCTTTCAATTTTAATTTTGTTACAGTGTGCAGTAACTTTCAAACACTAGCAAAATCGCTCTGTGCAGGTTTTGATGAGTGATTACGCCAGTGATTATATACTTTACATTTCAGAAATGCTAATGCTAAACGCTAAAAATGCTGCATGTCCTGGATTTAGCGATTTGGTACTCGCAATCACTCCAGTGGAATGTGGCCCATCCATTAACATTAGCTGAGCATTTAGTGAAATCGCTAGCGGTTTGAATCGCTCCCTAAACGCTCAAAAAATTGCTCTAGCGGGTTTGAGCCCTCAGAGCACCTGATATGCTGCATGCTTGTTCAGGGGCTATGGCTAAAATATTAGAGACGCAGGATCAGGAAGACTGCCAGGCAACTGGTATTGTTTAAAAGGAAATGAATATGGCAGCCTCCATATCCCTCTCAACTTGGGTTCCCTTTAAAGGGAAGCTGAAGAGAGAGGGATAAGGAAGCTGCCATCTTTATTTCCTATATAATTATAAACAATGCAGATTACCTGGCTGTCCTGCTGATGCTCTGCCTGTAATACTTATAGCCACAGCCCCTGAACAAGCATGCAGCAGATCAGATGACTGATGTGTGACTGGATTATCTGCATGCTTGTTTCATGTGTGTGATTCAGACACTACTGCAGCCAAAGAGATCCGCAGAGCTGCCGGGTAACTGGTATTGTTTCACAGGAAATAAATATGGTAGCCTCCATGTTCGTCTGATTTCAGGTTCCCTTTTACAGGCTTATTTTGTTTTTTAATGAGGATGTAACTGAATCAGAATCCTATTTTGTGGAAAGGTATGTGCACCTTTGGCTTTACAGATGGACTGAATAATGAGAAAAGGGCTTATTATATTCAATATTACTTTATGAATTTATAAATGATTTAGTGTTTGCCCATTGTAACAACCTTCCTCTCCCTGATTTACAGTGTGAAACGTATCACTGGTGGTGGCAGCTTCACTTCTGGCAGGTGCAGTTCTGCAGAATGTTTGTTTATTGTGTTCCAAAGCAAGTAGAAATAACACCTTGTCTCCCAGAATGCTCTGAGAGAAGAAAACATAGCTAAACACCCTGGAGGGCAGGGCTGCATACAAATATATGCAATACATAGATATAGGAAATGTTTCCGATGTTGAAACTAGGATTGTGCTGTTCATACATCTGGCCTGTAGATGGCACTGTGCTACTTGTATTTCTTATGAACACAACAGGGTTGAAAAAGCGGATATCCTGAATAATTTACTATATTCTACTTTGTGTCATTACAGTGCCTTTTTAACACCTGGTATAGCCCCCTTTTGAAGCGGGCATTAGTTACATGTATCTACCAATCGCTGCTGCTTACTCCGAGAAGTGTTGTGTTTCTGTTTGATGCACAATTGTTTCAATCATATGAGGAGTTTCTTGCATAGTTTGTTTCAAATCTCCCAACCCCATGTGAGATGGATTCAGCTCCAGTCTTTGTCTTGGGTATTCTAGAACCCACTGACCATTCTAGGGGTTAGTTGCTGGTTATTTTGCTATTATTATGCTATTATGCTGAATGGTCCACTTTTGGTTGTATCTCAAAACTTAGACAAATGATCGTATGCTGTTCTTAGGCACCAGGTATAGTGATTAATTTGTGCAGTCCTGGCCAAATCCTGACTGATAGCAACCCATTCTTTCATAATCACTTGTTTGAGTTTCTCAGAATTAGTTGGTTTTTGTTTGTCCACCCGCCTCTTGAGGAATGACCACAAGTTCTCAATGGGATTAAGATCTGGGGAGTTTCCAGGCCATGGACCCAAAATGTCAACGTTTTGGTCCCCGAGCCACTTAGTTATCACTTCTGCCTTATGACACGGTGCTCCATCATGCTGGAAAATGCATTGTTCATCACCAAACTGTTGTTGGATTGTTGGAAGAAGTTGCTGTTGGAGGGTGTTTTCTTACCATTCTTTATTCATGGCTGTGTTTTTTGGCAAAATTGTGAGTGAGCCCACTCACTTGGATGAGAAGCAACCCCACACATCAATGGTGGCAGGTGTGAGCGTATCTGCACGCAGTGAGGAGAAGACTTTTGGAAGATGGCCTCGTGTCAAGAAGGGCAGCAAAGAAGCCACTTCTCTCCCAAAAAAACATCAGGGACAGATTGATCTTATGCAGAAAGTATGGTGAATGGACTGCTGAGGACGGGTGCAAAGTCATATTCTCCAATGAAGCCCCCTTTCGATTGTTTGGGGCATCTGGAAAAAGGCTTGTCGGGAGAAGAAAAGGTGAGCGCTACCATCAGTCCTGTGTCATGCCAACAGTAAAGCATCCTGCCACCATTGATGTGTGGGGTTGCTTCTCATCCAAGGGAGTGAGCTCACTCACAAGTTTGCCAAAAAACACAGCCATGAATAAAGAATGGTACCAAAACACCCTCCAAAAGCAACTTCTTCCAACAATCCAACAACAGTTTGGTGATGAACAATGCATTTTCCAGCACGATGGAGCACCGTGTCATAAGGCAAAGTGATAACTAATGCTGGGAATACACGGTTCGTTTTTGCCTTCGTTTAAACCTTCGTTTCGATTGTGCCTTTTGTCCTTTTCGATCCCGAAATAATCGGTCATACGGTTAATATCACCACCCACGGTTTCGTTTTTTTTTTCGATTCTGATGGTTTCGTTTTTCCAATGATCGAAGGCTGCAAAGAAACGAAACGAAAATCCCTTTTTACAGGGACGGACTAGCATAAACGAATATATAATCGATCTGAACAGCCATCAAGCCTACCAATGGCTCGATTAGATGGATAAAGAGAGATAATATCAAACATGTTCGATCACTAGTCGTTCGTTTTTGGGGTCTATTAATCGAAACTATAATGAGATTATGACTATTTTCACATACGTTTTCAACACTCGATTCGTTTACCGAACGAATCAAAGGTTTAAACGAAGGCAAAAACGAACCGTGTATTCCCAGCATTAGTGGCTCAGGAAACAAAACGTTTACATTTTTGGTCCTTGGACTGGGAACTCCCCAGATCTTAATCCCATTGAGAACTTGTGGTCATTCCTCAAGAGGCGGGTGGACAAACAAAAACCAACTAATTCTGAGAAACTCAAAGAAGTGATTATGAAAGAATGGGTTGCTATCAGTGAGGATTTGGCCCAGAAGTTGGGAGCATGCCCAGTTGAATTGCAGAGGTCCTGAAACAGAAGGGCCAACACTGCAAATACTAACTCTCTGCATAAATCTCATGTAATTGTCAATAAAAGCCGTTGAAACGTATTAAGTGCTTATAATTATATGTCAGTACATCACATAAACAACTGAAACGAAGATCTAAAAGCAGTTTAGCAGCAAACTTTGAGAAAACTCATATTTTTGACAGTCTCAAAACTTTTGGCCAGGACTGTATTGGTGCGTTAATGATGGTGCGTTTGTCCAGGTCATGGATAATGCAAACTGTAGCAATTGCACCACCATGCTTTACAGTTAGCCTAACGTGTCTTCTGTAACTGTAGACAAATGACTCTCTATCTTTGCCTTGTCTGTCCAGATGTCATTGTTTCAAAAGTCCTCCTGGGCTTTCCCTAGTTGTTTATCTTGATCATTTTTTTTTTCTTTCCGGATAATGATGTTGCCTCCCGGCACAGCTCTTCTGTAGGCCTTACTCATCCAGCGTCTTAATAGTGGAAGACTTGTGCCCTCTGGCTTCATTAATGGTGAGCTTGCTGTAGGTCACTTGATGAAATTTTGGCTTCATTAGTGGTGAGAGCTTGCTGTAGGTCACATGATTTAAGGGGAACTGAAGTAAGAGGTATACGGAGGCTGCCATATTTATTTCCTTTTAATCAATGCCAGTTGCCTGGCAGCCCTACTGGTCTATTTATCTGCAGTAGTATCTGAATCACACCAGAAATAAGCATGCAGCTAGTCTTGTCAGATCTGACTTTAAAGTCTGAAACACCTGATCTGCTGCATGCTTGTTCAGGGGCTATGGCTAATAGTATTAGAGGCAGAGGATCAGCAGGGCTGCCAGGCAACTGGTATTGCTTACAAGGAAATAAACATGGCAGCCTCCATATACCTCTCTCTTCAGTTGTCCTTTACAGTTTGGGCTTTTAGCATCTTGAGGTCTGCTCTTGGGCTGGACCTGCTGGGATGGCTTGGTTGGGGCAACGTGACTGTTGTTTGAAATCTCCAACCCCTGGAGATGATCTTCCAGGCAGTGAGACACTTGATGATGATGACCATTCATATAACAATGTTTGTTAATGTCTTAGCGGACACACATGGATATGTACCTTTTTTTTTCTGAAATCGTTATGTCGTTTGGCATCTCATAAATCAGTTGTGTGCTGATGGAATCCATGTTTCATGCCACCTCTGGAAATTAGGTCATTCATATTGCATAGCTTCTTTTCCACGCTGGTGGATAATAATTTGCATTCAACATCTTACCAGTATAAAATGACCTTAGGCTGCAGGCCTCTAATAGCGAAACTGCTTTGTGATGTGTACTTAAAGAGAACCTAAAGTCACTAAAAAAAAACCGAGATGAACTTACCTGGGGCTTCCCTCAGCCCCCTGCAGACGATCGGTGCCCTCGCAGCTCCGCTCCGATGTCCCAGGACCCGCCGGCGAGCACTTCCGGTTTGGCCGTCACCGGCCGACAGGCATGGGAACGCGAGTGATTGTTCGCGTTCCCAGCCTGTATATCGCCCCCTATGATCCAGGAGGCCGCAATAGCAGCATAGGGGCGATATACAGGCTGGGAACGCGAACAATCACTTGCGTTCCCATGCCTGTCGGCCGGTGACGGCCAAACCGGAAGTGCCCGCCGGCGGGTCCTGGTCCATCGGAGTGGAGCTGCGAGGGCACCGATCGTCTGCAGGGGGCTGAGGGAAGCCCCAGGTGAGTTCATCTCGGTTTTTTTTTTGTGACTTTAGGTTCTCTTTAAAGAGGAACTCCAGTGAAAATAATGTGATAAAATGGGATGTGATAAAAAACGGGCTCTAGGTCTGTTTCTCGCCGCTGCCGGCACATGTTACTGCGCATGCACCGCACTCTTGTGCGCCTGCACCCGGCTGCCCACTCACACGCCTGCCCGGCTCCCTGGCCCTGTCCTCCTGTCTCTTTGAGGCTTGGTCCGTGCTGAGCACATGCACAGTAGTAAAAAGTACGATCCCAGCTACACAGGGACAGCGTGACGCAGGGAAACGGGTTTTATTATAGAGGATGATTTAGTCCGTGTTTGCCCATTGTAAAATCTTTCCTCTCCCTGATTTACATTCTGACATTTACCACATGGTGACATTTTTACTGCTGGCAGGTGATGTAACTGGACGGAGATGCTGCTTGCTTTTTTAGCATTTGTAAACAGCTGTTATTTCCCACAATGCAACAAGGCTCCCACAGTGTGATGTCAGTACCTCAGTGCTGTGAACTGCTGACATCATTTGTGGGAAGGGTTTCACCACAATATCAGCCATACAGCGCCCCCTGATGGTCTGTGTGTGAAAAGGAACAGATTTCTCATGGGAAATTCTCATCAGCTACTGATTGGGTTGAAGTGCAATTCTTGCTTACGGTTTCTCTTTAAGCTTGGTCTGATTTTTAGCCTCTGTCCAGCCAAAACGGTTGTTATGCTGCCCGCACCCTCCCTTGACCTCTGGTCTTGCAGCACGTGTAATCGCAACAATCTCCGCTTACCGGACAGCATCGCGCAGCGCCTAGGTCATCTGACTACTACAGGAAGATGTAGTAATAGTCATGTGACTCCCTCTGTATTCAACTGCATTTTGATGTTTTTTGGCCTTTTTACACACTTCTATTTATGTTGCAGCACTGGTGGATGGCATTGTAATAACATTTTTCACAGAGCAGCAGATTTAATAATTACTTGTGAAACATGCTACTTATATTTCCAATTTTGACTAGCAGTGGCTAATACTCACCTTCCTGGGATAAGTCACAGCTCTGAAGCTCGTCCAGGTCCAGGACACGAAGGCCCAGATGCAATTCACTTTTTCTTCTAAGTTTTCTCTTAGGAGATAATTTTTCTTTTTCTATTTAAAATAACTCTTTAGCACATTGCAATTGAAAAAGTACCAACAAGTAAGTGAAAAGGATTAAGGATTTTGTTGCTTGCTGGTGAAGTGAATTGCATATGGGCCTATTGGCATGGAGTGGCTATGTTCTCATGTATAATGATATAGTTGTATTATGCTTATCGGCTAGCAAGATGGTAATTATGTGGTTAAAATGTAAAGCTGACATGAGAAAGATGGACGTCATGTTGCTATACAGAAATGTGGAAGCTATTTGTTATAAGTCAGATGTTATGGCTGCACCTGATATATCGCAGATATAATGGTTGTATTTGTTATAAGGCAGATATCATGGCTGTACCTGTACGCCGTGGGGATGTCTAGTAGGGAATCATTTGTGCACATATTATTTATACTGAAGCTAACGCCCTCCTTTGCTGTACCTGTGTTGAATGCATGTTGTGAAATTTTGTGCACATTGTGGAGCTCTGCACATCTTTGTAAATAGCTAATCAGGGTACAGCCTCTGTCTAAAAGCACTGCCACTTCCTCTTGCTGTACCTGATATATGGCGAATATAATGGTTGTATTTGTTATACATTATAAACATTTTTATATGTTATATTCATTTAGTGCGGCATTTATGATCACATAACTTTTTCCCGTTACACATTACAAACTGCAACTATATACCATACCTCCCAACATTTAAACTTCACAAACCGGGACACAGGCCACACCCCCTAACCACACCCCCAACATCCCTAGTCACGCCCACCTTTTTTATAAGAAATAAATATTTGTATTTTATTAATTAATCTTACTTCCGACGGGGGGGGTGCTCGTGGGTGCGGAGGAGGGAGGAAAAAAACCTGATCGAGGCACCAGCCGCGGGGGATCCCGTATGCTATTTGGTATGAGTGGCCGCTATTTCTCCCTCCCTCCTTCCTAAAGTGCCCCCCAGTGTCCCCCCTGCAGAGATAAATGCGCAGCAGCGGAGCGGCCTGTCATAAATCTTACCATTGCCTCTCCGACTACCGGGATCCCGTCTGGTCTTCTCAGCTTCCGGCTTCCTGTGACGTCACAGGAAGCCGGAAGCCTAGAAGAGCCAGATGCCGGTACGGTAGTCGGAGAGGTAATAATGACAGCCCGCTCTCCGCTGCTGCGCATTTATCTCTGCAGGGGGGACACTGGGGGGCACTTTAGGAAGGAGGGAGGGAGAAATAGCGGCCACCCATACCAAATAGCATACGGGATCCCCCGCGGCTGGTGCCTCGATCAGGTTTTTTCCCCCCCTTGCCCAGCGGCCGGGACACAAGGGGGGGTAGCGCGGGATGGCGGGAGGGGCCCCCCAAATCGTGACCGTCCCGATGAAAACGGGACGGTTGGGGCCTATGATATACTACAATGTCTATAAGGGTTTTTTTTTGTTGTTGTTGTTGTTGTCTTTGCCTCTACTGGACATATGTGGAAGGGTTAGATCCAATCCTGGAGTCCCATGCTTCTGTACAGACTGGAGAGATTTCCCCCTCACTTCCTGTTCCTCTGAAGGGTGTCACCGGAGCAGGAAGTCGGGATAAAGCTCTTCACTGAGTGCAGGCAGAGCAACACAAAACAGATTTTGTGGAGGAACTGGAGATGGTCAGTGAGATGATAATGATTCTGGCCAATTGCCGGCAGCTTGGAATTAGGCTGGTCACACTTAAGCTTGGGACACACTTTAAATTATGATTGTCCAATCACTGACCATTTTACCTCCACCATGTAATGAGGGTCATCAGATATTGTACATTATGAGCAGATTGTGTAGGTAAACTCTTATGCTGGTATAATTGGTCAGTGATTGGACAATCAAAATTGAATGTGTGTACCAGGCTTAATTTCTGATGATATGGACTGGCCCAGTTCCAAACTCAGTACAGTTTGCAATTTTTAAGCGAGAAGGAATAAATAGCATCTCATTGAACATTTCCAGGTGTGACTATACACTACACTGTCTATCTGTCTATCAGGGTTTTATTGTTGTCTTTGCTTCCACTGGACAGATTTCCCTCCCTTTCTGTGCTGGTGACACCCAGAGCTCACAGCAAAGGGGGGAATCTCCTCATCAGAGACACAGACAGCAGTAACAACCACTATGGAGGCGGAGCCAGCACACATATAGGAGGAGTTATCTATGCACCAAGCAACTTCTATAATACACAGAAACACACAGCAAATCACATTTTAACTCTTTATTGATACAATGAAACTATTAACAAATCAACAGAAATTGGACTGTTTTATAAGTCCTCTGTCATAATCTAAAAAACCAGTTCTAAAATTATGTCCCTCTGTAAGATTCTTATCAGTCCCATCATTAAATATGATCAGACAGAATTCTGGGAGGTGTCTCCCTGCCCTTGCACTTGGCTGATCTGGATCACTCACCAAACAGTTCTATACAGTCCTGTAGTGAGATAGATATTAGTGTTGTCCGGATCATGAACGATTCGGATCTTTGATCCGAATCTATTTTATGAGTCGATCATCCGAATCATCAAAATGAACGATTCGGATCGCAAAAGGGGCGGGGCCAGGAGCGACACGCCCCCTCTCAGCGGGCAGCGGGGTCCTGGAAGCAGGGATCGCTCTGTTGGATGGGAGGCAGCCTTGCAGGGAGACAGGTAGATGAGAGAGAGGGGACATGGGTGCCACTGCCAGATATGTGTAGAGCACACATACTGGCTATAATGTGCTGCTCATTATAGGCTGGCTGTTCCGTACTTGTGCACAGTGAACACATTGGAAGCTTTTGGCTCAGCACAGCTCAGTAACTTTGCAGACACTGTGATTGAAAGGCAATATAATCCTCCTGCACTCGGCACTAAACAGCTGCACTTATCTTCTGGGAATGCGTTCTTTCACTGTGCGACCTTTTCTTTCAAAGTGTACAGATGAGCATATAGGTGAAATATATGTAAAGCATATGACTTCAGCATGTGGGTATTACGTGCAAACATTTCTGCTCTCTGCTCCTCCCTTCTCTGTCCATCTTCTCTCCTTCTCTGTGTGTCCACCCCCCTCCCCTTCTCCTGTCCACAGACCTGTCCTGCTGTTCATTTCACCCCCGAATGCTTCCGGTAGTAAAATGATCCGAGATTCGGATCAAAGATCCGGATCTCTTCAATGATCCGATTCGAATCATCCGGATCATTGAAAAGATCCGAACTTCCCATCTCTAATAGATATCAGTCCCATG
Organism: Hyperolius riggenbachi; assembly: GCF_040937935.1. Lineage (NCBI taxonomy): Eukaryota > Metazoa > Chordata > Amphibia > Anura > Hyperoliidae > Hyperolius > Hyperolius riggenbachi. Next base: position 443,735,483 of record NC_090650.1, on the reverse strand, counting down.
ATGTGATGTGATCAGGAGGATGTCTGGGAGGTGTCTCCCTGCTCTTGCACTTGGCTGCACTGGGTCTCCCGGGTGAGGGGCTGGCCTTCTCCTGGGGTCATAGTAATGGGGATGGATCTCTCTTTGGCAGGGGGCAGGGCCAGGCGAGGGGCCTGGAGGTGGAGCCGCCCATCCTTGGACAAGAAGCACTGCAAGTCCTCAGGACGGACGTCTTCTAGAGATGGGAAGTTCGGATCTTTTCAATGATCCGGATGATTCGAATCGGATCATTGAAAAGATCCGGATCTTTGATCCGAATCTCGGATCATTTTACTACCGAAGCATTCGGGGTGAGATGACTAGCAGGACAGGTCTTTCCCTGCTGTGGACAGGAGAAGGGGAGGGAGTGGACACACAGAGAAGGGGAGAAGATGGACAGAGGGCAGGGAGTGGACAGAGAAGGGAGGAGGGACGAGCAGAGAGCAGAAATGTTTGTGCACACAATACCCACATGCTGCAATCATATGCTTTACATGTATTTATTTCACCTATATGCTCATCTGTGTACTTTCCATGCAAACGTCACACAGTGAAGGAAAGCATTCCCAGAAGATAAGTGCAGCTGTTTAGTGCCGAGTGGAGGAGGATCATTTTGCCCTGCAATCACAGTGCCTGCAAAGTTACTGAGCTGTGCTGAGCCAAAAGCTTCCAATGTGATCACTGTGCACAACTACGGAACAGCCAGCCTATAATGAGCAGCACGTTATAGCCAGTATGTGTGCTCTACACATATCTGGCAGTGGCACCCATGTCCCCTCTCTCTTATCTACCTGCTGTCCCTGCAAGGCTGCCTCCCATCCAACAGAGCGATCCATCTCAGCTCTGCTTCCAGGACCCCGCTGCCCGCTGAGAGGGGGCGTGTCGCTCCTGGCCCCACCCCTTTTGCGATCCGAATCGTTCATTTTGATGATTCGGATGATCGACTCATTAAATAGATTCGGATCAAAGATCCGAATCGTTCATGATCCGGACAACACTAACGTCTTCTGGCAGCTGGGCTTCTCTGCGCCACTCTCTGTATTCCTGGAAGAAGCCGCCAGTCTCTGTCTCGCTTTTCTTCTGATGTTTTCCCGCCACAATCAGTCTCCTCCCCTCCGTTTTGACTGTCAGCTCTTCTGGAGAGAAGTGACTGCCATCCAGACTGAGCTGGAAGTCTTTCCCATCAGCGCCTGTGTGGTCCTCCATGGTGGGACGTCCGCTCTGAGCCGCTCTCCTCCTCCTATCCATGTCATTAGCCATGAGCTGGAAGGCTTGGGAGAGATGCTGCATTCTCCTCTCCATGTGGCTCCTCCTCATGTCCTCCTGCAGCTCCTGGAAGAGGAGGCGTGTGGCTGGCCAGGAGGTGAGCTCCTCGGGGGTCTCCCAGTCCTGGAGAATGCTGATAGGAAACATGTTGCTGCTGGTCACAGTTCAGCTGTCTGCCTGTTTGTCAGTGTCTGCTGTCTCTCCTTATTAGTGTTGTCCGGATCATGAACGATTCGGATCTTTGATCCGAATCTATTTTATGAGTCGATCATCCGAATCATCAAAATGAACGATTCGGATCGCAAAAGGGGCGGGGCCAGGAGCGACACGCCCCCTTTCAGCGGGCAGCGGGGGCCTGGAAGCAGGGATCGCTCTGTTGGATGGGAGGCAGCCTGAGCCTTGCAGGGAGACAGGTAGATGAGAGAGAGGGGGGACATGGGTGCCACTGCCAGATATGTGTAGAGCCCACATACTGGCTGCAATATGCTGCCCATTATAGGCTGGCTGTTCCGTAGTGCTGCACAGTGATCACATTGGAAACTTTTGGCTCAGCACAGCTCAGTAACTTTGCAGACACTGTGATTGAAAGGCAATATAATCCTCCTGCACTCGGCACTAAACAGCTGCACTTATCTTCTGGGAATGCTTTCTTTCACTGTGCGACCTTTTCTTTCAAAGTGTACAGATGAACCTATAGGTGAAATATATGTAAAGCATATGACTTCAGCATGTGGGGATCAGGGGAGGACTGGCCCAGGGGGACGGGGGGCAATTGCCCCCCGGGCTGCCCGAATCTTAAGTAATTAGGGCCGGCCGCTGCTATACGCAGCGGCCGCAGACATACCACAGGTGACAGGTTCGCAGTGGGGATCGCAACCTCGTGCGATATTTCCCGGCAAGTTGAAGTATCCAATCAAAGAAGGGGCTGAGGCGGCCGGACGTGGTGTGCCCTTGTGCGTGGCTGCGCCTGCGGTGGATGTGAGCGGCACAAGGACACAAATAGCTTAGGTCCTCTCCGGCCCGGTGGGTTGACCCTGCTTGACTCCACCCCCCGCCTGGAGCCATTGCCGCCCGCAACGTGCTGCTGTGCCTGCGGTGTCATCGGAGTGAGCTGTCTCACTCTTCAGCTTTCTGTGCTGGGGGGGCTGGAGCTGCGGCTACGAGTGGCTGGCTGGCCTGGCTGGAGGAGTCGGACACAGTCCTCCCCTGTGCTGCTGTGCCTCTGAGGTGTCGTCGGAGTGAGCTGTATCACTCTTCAGCTTTCTGTGCTGGGGGGGCTGGGGGCCTGGAGCTGCGGCTACGAATGGCTGGCTGTCCTGGCTGGAGGAGTCGGACACTCGGGGGGGGGGGGGGGGGGGCTGGGAGTCGGAGATGCCACCTATAGCTGCTTGCTGCTGTGGAGGAGGAGGAGGTGTAGGACTGAGGAGACAGGAGGTCAGGTCCAGGTTGCCAGAGGAGAAGGTGGTTTTTATAAATTTTGTTTCTGTACTTCTTCTCCCTTCTTGTCACTGAGTTACTCACACTTTGCTGCCTGCCTGCTACTGCTGTCAACTTCAATTCTCTGCCAAGGCCAGTGCCCGCTGAGTTTTTTTTTGTGTGATAATCATCTCCATTCTGACCCTGGCCTGAGGGGGGACGTTTTTTCTTCTTGTGGTGTGATTGGCGGCAGGGGAGGGGGGAGGCAGGCAGTTAGGCACTGTCAAACAGGTAGTTGGAGGGGGGGGTAGGTGTCAGACAAGTAGTTTGTATGGTGGGTGGGCAGGAGTGGGGTTAGGCATCACCAGGTAGGTAGGTTTGTGTTTGTGTGTGTGTGTGTGTGTGGGGGGTTGTTCAAAGGAGTTATCAGGCATTTTTAATGAAATAAGTGCTACTTACCCGGGGCTTTCTCCAGCCCCACGCTCCCAGCATGTCCCTCGCCGCAGCTCTGCAGTCAGCCATTCGCTGCCGCTGCCTCCCAGTCCCCGGCGATGGCACCAGTCCGACCTGGATGTCGGCCTGTACTGCGCCTGTGCGAGCAGCACTGTCAATCACCGCCACATGGACCGGAGTGTACTGCGCAGGCGCAGTAGTTCTGCGTCTGCACAGTAAGCTCTGGTCCATGTGGCGGTGATTGACAGCGCCGCTCGCACAGGCGCAGTCAGCCTGACATCATCGCCGGGGGTTGGGAGGCAGCGGCAGCGAACAGCTGACTGCAGAGCTGCGGCAAGGGACATGCTGGGAGCTTGGGGCTGGACGAGCCCTGGCTAAGTAACACTTAATTTTATAAAAAAAAAAAAAGCAGCCTGATAACTCCTTTAAGGTTAGGCATCAGACACAGACAGGTAGATTGTGCGGAGAAATGGGGTTAGGCATAAGGTACATAGTGTGTGTGTGTGTGTGTGTGGCTGGGGCTGTTAGTCATCACAATTTGAAGATTTGCACACAAGAAAGATATGGCTTTGGGCTGGGGATGCCGTGAAACGGGCCTCTAGTTTGTGTTGTCCCCCCAGGCCAAAAGGTTCCAGTCCTCCCCTGGTGGGGATTGTGTTCAAACATTTCTGCTCTCTGCTCGTCCCTCCTCCCTTCTCTGTCCACTCCCTGCCCTCTGTCCATCTTCTCCCCTTCTCTGTGTGTCCACCCCCCTCCCCTTCTCCTGTCCACAGACCTGTCCTGCTGTTCATTTCACCCCCGAATGCTTCCGGTAGTAAAATGATCCGAGATTCGGATCAAAGATCCGGATCTCTTCAATGATCCGATTCGAATCATCCGGATCATTGAAAAGATCCGAACTTCCCATCTCTACTCCTTATACTGCAGCCTGTCCCAGCCTGACTGCCTATATACTCCCAGCTCTGACTTCTGGCCCCTCCCACACACTGCCATGTGCTCGCCCTATATGGAGGGGAGTGGGAGGGGCCTGTCCCAGCCTAACTGCCTATATACTCCCAGCTCTGACTTCTGGCCTATTCTTGATGTTTCCACACAGGCCCCTCCCTCTCCCCTCCATATAGGGAGAGCACATGGCAGTGTGTGGGAGGGACCTTTGTGGAAACATCAGGAATAAGACAGAAGGGAGGAGGTGGAGCCACAGAGCTCTGAGTGACATCAGCAGTGCTGGAGCTGGGAGGATTCCACTGGAGATGTCTGGAGGATTCTGTGTGTGTTACAGAGAGGCCACACCCTCCTTACACAACCAGCTCCGCCTCCCCCTCTGCTTAAACATTGGCTGTGTGATTATCGGGGTTACATAAGATTGTGCACATCTCCTATTATTAAAGGAAAGCTATCAAAGTTTATGTAACTCAGCAATGATATGTCCCCAAAAGCAATGTTTTGTGTGTGCTTCCCCCCCCCCCCCCCCCCCCCCCCCCGCGCTGCTGGTTGAGAGCTGCACACAATAGTGTGAGGAGGCAGAGAAGCTCCCTCTCTGAACATACTTGCAGGTAGAATCTTGCCTGTCTGCCTTGCACAGAGTAAGCAGCGTACGCTATGCCGGATTGGCTGGGAGGAGTCAGTGAGCTGTCACATTTGCATACATTATGTGCTGCATGCAGCTGTGTGGATTGTGTCTCCACAGGCTGCATTTCTGACCCATCCATCCCGGCGTAGCGTGCGCTGTTCCCTCTCTGTGCGAGGCAGGCAGACAGGATCTTATCTTCAGGCGTGTACAGAGAGGGAGCTTCTTCCTCCTACCATGCCAGCTACACACCATACAATTTTGTGTTAGATAGATGGTTGGTTGGATAGATAATTTCCATCATGTCCGATATTATTTTTTGCTAATTTTTCTGGCAGATTTCTTGTAGAAGTGAATGAAAATAAATAAGTGAATCGTGCATGCAATCTCTCAGGAATCGGCCACAAAGTATACTGCACCAGACATGGGGGGGTGGTGTACATTTTTACATTGGGGGCAGCATCGGTGGTTTCATCATGTTCATCCCGATTTTGCTTGTTATTACCACCGCGTACGCGATCGACCATGATGGCCGGACATCCTGCAGCATGTCCCACACACAACCAATTTCTGGTTGAAATTGGTCGCACTGTCGATCGGGCATGCTCTTGGCGGCACTGATGTTCATCCAATTCGATAAACACTTATCCAATCAGATGGTCGATCGGCCACCAACTCGATAGATGTATGGCTACCTTTATACTTATCCACTAAAATAATTGCCCACCACATCAGGCTGGCATGTCATTGGCTGCAGAGACTTTCTTATCAATTCAAACAACTGTAATGCTAGCTACACACAATGCAATTTTCTGACAGATTTACTGTCAGATCGATTATTTCGAACATGTCAAACATGATTTACAATTGTTTTTCAAACAATTTTTTTTCATACTGCAGCCTGTTCCAGCCTGACTGCTTCTGACTTCTGGCTTATTCCTAATGTTTCCACACAGGCCCCTCCCTCTCCCCTCCATATAGGGAGAGCACATGGCAGTGTGTGGGAGGGGCCTGTGGAAACAACAAGAATAAGACAGAAGGGAGGAGGTGCAGCCACAGAGCTCTGAGTGACATCAGCAGTGCTGGAGCTGTGAGGATTGCACTGGAGAAGTCTGGAGGATTCAGTGTATGGTACAGAGAGGCCACACCCTTACAGAGAGGCCACACCCTCCTTACACAACCAGCTCCGCCTCCCCCTCTGCTAAAACATTGGCTGTGTGACTGTCGGGGTTATATGAGATTGTTCCTCCTGCTCTGATGTATGGAACACTAGCTTTAGGAACATGACATACAGAGCAGAGAGCCAATAGGAAGAGCCCCCCCCCCCCTCCTGCTTCTCTCTGTTTGTTTGCTTCAACATGTTATTGGGAGGGGCTAGTTTCTCTTCTCCACTGACACTGGTTGAGGGGGAGGTGTTCTTTCACACCAGAGCTCGTTTTCTGTGTTGTAACGCTAAGTCGAAACTTTGTGTTAAAGGGATACTGTAGGGGGGTTGGGGGAAAATGAGCTGAACTTACCCGGGGCTTCTAATGGTCCCCCGCAGACATCCTGTGCCTGCGCAGCCACTCACCGATGCTCCGGTCCCGCCTCCGGTTCACTTCTGGAATTTCTGACTTTAAAGTCAGAAAACCACTGCGCCTGCGTTGCCGTGTCCTCGATCCCGCTGATGTCATCAAGAGCGCACAGCGCAGGCCCAGTATGGTCTGTGTCTGTGCAGTACACGCCTGGTGACATCAGCGGGATCGAGGACACGGCAACGCAGGCGCAGTGGTTTTCTGACTTTAAAGTCAGAAATTCCAGAAGTGAACCGGAGGCGGGGCCGGAGCATTGGTGAGTGGCTGCGCGGGCACAGGATGTCTGCGGGGGACCATTAGAAGCCCCGGGTAAGTTCAGCTCATTTTCCCCCGACCTCCCTACAGTATCCCTTTAACCACTTAAGCCCGAAGGGTTGAAATTTTTTTACATCCGAACAACTTTCACCCCCCATTCATTTGCCAATAACTTTATCACTACTCATCACAATTAATTGATCTATATCTTGTTTTTTCCGCCACCAATTAGGCTTTCTGTGGGTGGTATATTTTGCTAAGAGCCACTTTACTGTAAATGCATTTTAACAGGAAGAATAAGAAAAAAATGGAAAAAATTCATTATTTCTCAGTTTTCAGCCATTATAGTTTTAAAATAATACACGCCTCCATAATTAAAACTCACGTATTGTATTTGCCCATATGCCCCGGGTATTTCACCGTTAAAATTATGTCCCTATCACAATGTATGGCAACAATATTTTATTTGGAAATAAAGGTGCATTTTTTCCGTTTTGCGTCCATCACTGTTTAGAAGCCCATAATTTATTTAATCATATTGATATACTCCTTTGACATGCATATTTAAAAAGTTCAGACCCTTAGGTAACTATTTATGGTTTTTTTTTTTTTTTTTATTATTGTAATTTTTTTTTTTTTTTTTTTTAATTTAAACTTGTATGTGGGTATTTTTGGTGTGGGAGGTAAACAGGGTTTTTTTTAATATATTTATATGTTTAATTTGACATTTTTTTTTTTCAGGTGCAATTTGCTATTTGGCCACAAGATGGCCAGAATCAAAAAGTCCTGGGAGCGATCGATCTCGCTCCCAGGCAGAAGAAAGGAGCCCAGAGCTCAGAAAAGCCGCAGCATCTGAAGAGATGCTGTCGGCTTTTCTCCGGGGGGGTCCGATCAGCGAAAGGGATTTATAATCCCTTTCACTGATCGGTGGGCTAGCGGGCAGCAGCGGGGGCGCGCACGGGGGGGCCCGCGGGCGCGCGCGCGACCCGCGGGAGTGCGTGCAGCCCAACTGGACGAGAAATCTCGTCCAGTTGGGCTTAAGTGGTTAACCAAGGTAAACTGAAAGTCCATAGAAGCACCCGGGAGCTATTAATCATCATGAGATGGCGTTTTCCCGTAGGGTTGAATTAATTACTACCGCCACTGATTGCATTGCACCGCTACATCCCGACGACACGCCGCAGGGTATTCAGCGCTTGCAGGAGAACGGCTCCTGCACGCGTTGTAAATGTGAAAGGTTTCAGGAAAGATTTCCCTTGCAGCCCTTTAGACATTAACCCTTTAGGTCCCTGTTTGTAAATGCCCGAGACGCAAGTGATGGAATCCTCTAAGCATGGCATGTGTAATGTTTATTGAGAGGTCATCAAAACACAGGCTATTAAATAAAATGTTAAGAAAGGCGGTACTTACATATTATTCTGTGTGCAGAGTTTGGCAGCTTCAAGTTCTGTTTGCTCCCCTACCAAGATCTAAGCATTTCTGGAAAGCTGAAAGTCCTGGCTTTCCTTTGCACCAGGTCCCGAGTCGGTGCAATGCCCCATTCAAGAGTCAAAGGGTTTGAAAGAAGGGTGTCTGCTGCACTTGGCTGGAGAAAGCCTGATTACAGAACTACCGAAGGAAGCCCGAAGCCGACCACTCGGGAGGTCCTCTTATGAGCAGCCCAGCTACACCCCCTGGTCTCCTCTCTCTCTGTGTTACTGGCCGGGGCTGGAGACTCTATTCCACTGTGCTCTCTGCAGCCAAGTGCAGGGGACACCCCTCTTTCAAACTCCCCTAACTTTTGAATGCAGCATCGCACTGACTCGAGACCTGGTGCAATGGAAAGCCAGGACTTTCAGCTTTCCAAAAATGGTTAGATCTTTATAGGGGAGGGACAAAAAGTAGGGATAATAAAAATTGCACCCTGCAGGAAGAAAACACAGAGACAACAGGAGCCCAAATGGTGCAGTATGTCACAGTACCAGAAGCATGTAAAATATGTGAATGTATTATACTCACAAAGGTGGGTTGCAGAAGGGCAACCGACCACTAGAAGCAGGTGGAGATGTATAACCCCGACTCCACTCGGGTGACCAGACGGAGCTGGTGATGGTCGCACTCTTGATAAAAAGCAAACCTCAAATGACCTAAACTGGTCAAAGAGGGTTGATCCCCCTCCAAAAGGAGGGTGAAGGCACAAGGTAAAGGGGGAAGAGGCGCCCAGAGCAGATAAAAAGGCGCCTTATTTGTGGCTACAAGCACTATTAGGCACTGCTATTTGGCCTGAGGAAGTGGGTATGCACCCACGAAACGCGTTGCCAGTGCAATAAAATTCTATTAATACGTGAACTTGTCTTCATTGAGGTAAGCCACCTCACTTTTTTCATTTTATTTGTTTTTAACGTATTTTATCTGCTCTGGGCGCCTCTTCCCCCTTTACCTTTATAGGGGAGGAAACAGAACGTTAACAAGAAGCTGTCACACTCTACGGACGGGATAATACGTAAACACCAGAATGGCTAAAGGACAGATTCCGAGGGACTACCCAGAAGGGATGTCTCTTAGGTAACCCTGTCACAGCACACACATTGTAGGACCTCGCAGCAACACAACACAGTCCTTCTCTGCAGCTGTTACTGAACGTCTTTGTGAATTGAAGCCGAGTTTGTCTGTAAATTACTGAACTTCTACCGCACCTGTGAAAATCTTTATAAATTAGAAAACCAGTCGCACAGCCCTTTATACATTGGGGCCATAGTCTATCAGGGTTTTATTGATGTCTTTGCCTCCACTGGACAGATTTCCCTCCCTTTCTGTGCTGGTGACACCCAGAGCTCACAGCAAATGGGGGAAACCTCCTCATCAGAGACACAGACAGCAGTAACAACCACTATGGAGGCGGAGACAGCACACATGTAGGAGGAGCTATCTATGAGCCAATCTACTTCTAGAATACACAGAAAGACATAACAAATCACAAGTAAACTCTTTATTGACAAAATAAATGCTTAGAACCATTCAAGAAGAAATAGACAGAAAAAAAAATATATGCAACATTAAACATTCCAATTTAAAAACAAAAACAGTTCTAAAACTGAAGTTCCTCTGTAAGATCCTTATCAGTCCTATGATGTAATATTATCAGGAGGATTTCTGGGAGGAGTCTCCCTGCTCTTGCACTTGGCGGATCTGGATCACTCGCCAAACAATGCTATACAGTCCTGTAGTGAGATAGATATCAGTCCCATGATGTGATGTTATCAGGAGGATGTCTTGGAGGTGTCTCCCTGCTCTTGCACTTGGCTGCACTGGGTCTCCCGGGTGAGGGGCTGGCCTTCTCCTGGGGTCATAGTAATGGGGATGGTTCTCTCTTTGGCAGGGGGCAGTGCCAGGCGAGGGGCCTGGAAGTGGAGCCGCCCATCCTTGGACAGGAAGCACTGCAAGTCCTCAGGACGGACGTCTTCTGGCTAGAGATGGGAAGTTCGGATCTTTTCATTGATCCGGATGATTCGAATCGGATCATTGAAGAGATCCGGATCTTTGATCCGAATCTCGGATCATTTTACTACCGGAAGCATTCGGGGTGAAATGAACAGCAGGACAGGTCTGTGGACAGGAGAAGGGGAGGGAGTGGACACACAGAGAAGGGGAGAAGATGGACAGAGGGCAGGGAGTGGACAGAGATGGGAGGAGGGACGAGCAGAGAGCAGAAATGTTTGCACGTAATACCCACATGCTGAAGTCATATGCTTTACATATATTTCACCTATATGCTCATCTGTACACTTTGAAAGAAAATATCGCACAGTGAAAGAAAGCATTCCCAGAAGATAAGTGCAGCTGTTTAGTGCCGAGTGCAGGAGGATTATATTGCCTTTCAATCACAGTGCCTGCAAAGTTACTGAGCTGTGCTGAGCTGAGCCAAAAGCTTCCAATGTGTTCACTGTGCAGCACTACGGAACAGACAGCCTATAATGAGCAGCACGTTATATAGCCAGTATGTGTGCTCTACACATATCTGGCAGTGGCACCCATGTGTCCCCTCTCTCTCATCTACCTGTGGCTGCAAGGCTGGCTCCCCTCCAACTCAGCGATCCATCCCTGCTCTGCTTCCAAGACCCCGCTGCCCGCTGAGAGGGGGCGTGTCGCTCCTTGCCCCGCCCCTTTTGCGATCCGAATCGTTCATTTTGATGATTCGGATGATCGACTCATAAAATAGATTCGGATCAAAGATCCGAATCGTTCATGATCCGGACAACACTACTTCTGGCAGCTCGGCTTCTCTGCGCCACTCTCTGTATTCCTGGAAGAAGCCGTCAGTCTCTGTCTCGCTTTTCTTCTGATGTTTTCCCGCCACGATCAGTCTCCTCCCCTCCGTCTTGACTGTCAGCTCTTCTGGAGAGAAGTGACTGCCATCCAGACTGAGCTGGAAGTCTTTCCCATCAGCCCCTGTGTGGTCCTCCATGGTGGGACGTCCGCTCTGAGCCGCTCTCCTCCTCCTATCCATGTCATTAGCCATGAGCTGGAAGGCTTTGGAGAGATGCTGCATTCTCCTCTCCATGTGGCTCCTCCCCATGTCCTCCTGGAGCTCCTGGAAGAGGAGGCGTGTGGCTGGCCAGGAGGTGAGCTCCTCGGGGGTCTCCCAGTCCCGGAGAATGCTGATAGGAAACATGTTGCTGCGTGTCACAGTTCAGCTGTCTGCCTGTGTGTCAGTGTCTGCTGTCTCTCCTTATACTGCAGCCTGACTGCCTATATACTCCCAGCTCTGACTTCTGGCTTATTCCTGATGTTTCCACACAGGCCCCTCCCTCTCACCTCCATATAGGGAGAGCACATGGCAGTGTGTGGGAGGGACCTGAGTGGAAAGATCAGGAATAAGACAGAAGGGAGGAGGTGCAGCCACAGAGCTGTGAGTGACATAAGCAGTGCTGGAGCTGTAAGGATTGCACTGGAGAAGTCTGGAGGATTCTGTGTATGTTACAGAGAGGCCACACCCTCCTTACACAACCAGCTCCGCCTCCCCCTCTGCTAAAACTTTGGCTGTGTGACTGTCGGGGTTACAGGAGATTGTTCCTCCTGCTCTGATGTATGGAACACTAGCTTTAGGAACATGACATACAGAGCAGAGAGCCAATAGGAAGACCTTCCCCCCCCCCCCTCCTGCTTCTCTCTGTTTGTTCCAATTGGGTTGAATTAATTACTACCGCCACTGATTGCATTGCACCACTACATCCCGACGACACGCCGCAGGTTATTCAGCGCGCGCAGGAGAAGGAATGATGATGTGAAAGAGCCCTCAGGAAAGAACTTTCCCCTGCAGCCCTTTAGACGTTTAACCCTTTAGGACCCGTTCACACTGCACGCGCTTCCAGACGTGTTTTGGAAACGCGTGCGGGAGGCCGACACGCACGACATCAGACAGTGCATAGAGTGCACTGTCTGATGTTCACACTGCATGCGTTCTGGACCTGTGTGGTCTGGGAACGCATGCTGCACGCATTTTTTACAAAAACACGTGGCTGTCCCATTCACTTTTCAGTGATGGGATCAGCCACGCAATGCACACAAACACGGATGGCGTGCGTTCGCATGCGTTCCGTACGCATGGCCATCCGCATTTTGTACTGTGAACGAGGCCTTAGGTCCCTTTTTGAAGATGCCGAGACGCATGTGATGGAATCGCCTAAGCATGGCATTTTTAATGTTTATTGTGAGTTCATCAAAACACAGGCTATTAAATAAAATGTTAAAGGGACTCCGAGCTCATCTAAAAAATAAAAGTTGTACTCACCCGGGGCTTTTTCCAGCCCAGCGCTGGTCGGGAGGTCCCACGACGGCGTCCTGGCTCCTCTCCTACTCCCCGCTCCGGAATGGCTGACCGGCCGCAGCCTGGGCGACACTCGGCCGAGTGTCGGGCTGATCCTTCCGCGTATGACGCGGCTGACGTCACACGCCGGCCGGCGTGGTAGTACCGCGTATGCGCTCTTTAATCGCGCATGCGCAGTACTTTCACGCCGGCCGCCGTGATGACGCGAGGCGGCCGGCGTGTGACGTCAGCCGCGTCATACGCGGAAGGATCAGCCCGACACTCGGCCGAGTGTCGCCCGGGCTGCGGCCGGTCAGCCATTCCGGAGCGGGGAGTAGGAGAGGAGCCAGGACGCCGTCGTGGGACCTCCAGACCAGCACTGGGCTGGAAAAAGCCCCAGGTGAGTACAACTTTTATTTTTTAGATGAGCTCGGAGTCCCTTTAAGAAAGGTCGTACTTACGTATTATCCTGTCTGCAGAGTTTGGCTTTAAGTTCTGTTTGCTCCCCTACCAAGATCTAACCATTTCTGGAAGGCTGAAAGTCCTGGCTTTCCTTTGCACGACCAGGTCCCGAGTCGGTGCAATGCCCCATTCAAAAGTCAAAGGGTTTGAAAGAGGGGTGTCCCCTGCACTGGGGTGTCCCCTGCACTTGGCTGGAGAAAGTGTGATTACAGAAATACAGAAGGAAACTGACCACTCGGGAGGTCCTCTCATGAGCAGCCCAGCTACACCCCCTGGTCTCCTCTCTCTCTGTGTTGCTGGCTGGGGCTATAGACTCCATACCACTGTGCTCTCTGCAGCCAAGTGCAGGGGACACCCGTCTTTCAAACTCCCCTAACTTTTGAATGCAGCATCGCACTGACTCGAGACCTGGTGCAATGGAAAGCCAGGACTTTCAGCTTTCCAAAAATGGTTAGATCTTTATAGGGGAGGAAACAGAACGTTAACAAGAAGCTGTCACACTCTGCAGACGGCATAATGCGTAACTACCGGATCTGCTAATGGACTAGTGTTGTCCGGATCATGAACGATTCGGATCTTTGATCCGAATCTATTTTGTGAGTCGAACATCCGAATCATCAAAATGAGTGATTCGGATCGCAAAAGGGGGCGGGGCCAGGAGCGACACGCCCCCTCTCAGCGGGCAGCGGGGTCCTGGAAGCAGAGCAGAGATGGATCGCTCTGTTGGAGGGGACTCGGGGAGCCAGCCTTGCAGGGAGACAGGTAGAGGGGACATGGGTGCCACTGCCAGATATGTGTAGAGCACACATACTGGCTGAAATATGCTGCTCATTATAGGCTGTTTGTTCCGTAGTTGTGCACAGTGATCACGTTGGAAACTTTTGGCTCAGCTCAGCACAGCTCAGTAACTTTGCAGGCACTGTGATTGCAGCGCAATATGATCCTCCTGCACTCGCTCTGAACAGCTGCACTTATCTTCTGGGAATGCTTTGGGGAATGCTTTCTTTCACTGTGTGACGTTTCCATTCAAAGTATACAGATGAACATGTATGTAGGTGAAATATATGTAAAGCTGAGCATATGATTGCAGCATTGTGGGTATTGTGTGCAAACATTTCTGCTCTCTGCTCATCCCTCCTCCCTTCTCTGTCCACTCCCTGCCCTCTGTCCATCTTCTCCCCTTCTCTGTGTGTCCACCCCCCCCTTCTCCTGTCCTGCTAGTCATTTCACCCCCGAATGCTTCCATTGTAAAATGATCCGAGATTCGGATCAAAGATTCGGATCTTTTCAATGATCCGATTCGAATCATCCGGATCATTGAAAAGATCCGAACTTCCCATCTCTATAATGGACAGATTCCGAGGGACTAGGAGGGATCATGTAGAAGGGATGTCTCTTACTAATGTAACCCTGTCACAGCACACACATGGGAGAACCTCGCAGCAACACAACACAGTCCTTCTCTGCAGCTGTTACTGAACGGCTTTGTGAGTTGAAGTCATGTTTGTCTGTAAATTACTGAACTTCTTCCGCACCTGTGAAAATCTTTATGCATTAGAAAGCAGGAATCGCACAGCCCTTTATACATTAGGAGGGCCATAGTCTATCAGGGTATTATTGCTGTCTTTGCCTCCACTGGGCAGATTTCCCTCCCTGTCTGTGCTGGTGACACCCAGAGCTCACAGCAAAGGGGGAAATCTCATCAGAGACACAGACAGCAGAAACAACCACTATGGAGGCGGAGCCAGCACACATGTAGGAGGAGCTATCTACGCACCAATCTACTTCTATAATACACAGAAAGACATAACAAATCACAGTTAAACTCTTTATTGACAAAATAAACGCTTAGAACAATTCAAGAAGTAATAGACAGAAAAAAATATATATGCAACATTAACCACTTCAGTGCCGGGGGGGGGGGTGCCTGATCGGTGCTGCGTGGGCTCTCCAGCCCGCAGCACCGATCAGCTGGCAGCCAGGGCGATCAGACTTCCCCCCTTTTTTCCCCACTAGGGGGATGTCCTGCTGGGGGGGTCCGATCGCCGCCGGCTGCATGCGCTTGCGGGGGGGCTCTTCAAAGCCCCCCTCCGCAGCGCTCCCTGGCCTCCTTCCCCTTCCCTCCCTCTCCCTCCCTCTGTGACTGTGAGCAGATAGGATAGGCTTCAGCCTATCAGGTGCCGGCGGTCCCCGGCCAATCAGAGGCCGGGGATCGCCGATCTCTGCCACGGCGCTGCTGCGCAGCAGCGCCGTTTACATGTAAACACCGGGGAAGATCTTCCCCGTGTGTTTACATTTACCCTGCGAGCTGCGATCGGCGGCTCGCAGGGTGTTCACGGAGACACGCTCCGTGAACTGACATGGAACGGCCGCTCGTATGGCATCCACTTCAGGATTCAGGGGCGTAGTTAAGCGTACGCCGAATCCTGAAGTGGTTAAACATTCCAACTTAATAACAAAAAACAAAACAAAAACAGTTCTAAAACTGAAGTTCCTCTGTAAGATACTTATCAGTCCTATGATGTCATATTATCAGAAATAATTCTGGGCTGTGTCTCCCTGCTCTTGCACTTGGCTGATCTGGATCACTCACCAAACAGTTCTATACAGTCCTGTAGTGAGATAGATATCAGTCCCATGATGTGATGTGATCAGGAGGATGTCTTGGAGGTGTCTCCCTGCTCTTGCACTTGGCTGCTCTGGGTCTCCCGGGTGAGGGGCTGGCCTTCTCCTGGGGTCACAGTAATGGGGATGGATCTCTCTTTGGCAGGGGGCAGTGCCAGGCGAGGGGCCTGGAAGTGGAGCCGCCCATCCTTGGACAGGAAGCACTGCAAGTCCTCAGGATGGACGTCTTCTGGCAGCTGGGCTTCTCTGCGCCACTCTCTGTATTCCTGGAAGAAGCCGCCAGTCTCTGTCTCGCTTTTCTTCTGATGTTTTCCCGCCACGATCAGTCTCCTCCCCTCCGTCTTGACTGTCAGCTCTTCTGGAGAGAAGTGACTGCCATCCAGACTGAGCTGGAAGTCTTTCCCATCAGCGCCTGTGTGGCCCTCCAGGGTGGGACGTCCGCTCTGAGCCGCTCTCCTCCTCCTATCCATGTCATTAGCCATGAGCTAGAAGGCTTGGGAGAGATGCTGCATTTTCCTCTCCATGTGGCTCCTCCTCATGTCCTCCTGCAGCTCCTGGAAGAGGAGGCGTGTGGCTGGCCAGGAGGTGAGCTCCTCGGGGGTCTCCCAGTCCCGGAGAATGCTGATAGGAAACATGTTGCTGCGTGTCACAGTTCAGCTGTCTGCCTGTTTGTCAGTGTCTGCTGTCTCTCCTTATACTGCAGCCTGTCCCAGCCTGACTGCCTATATACTCCCAGCTCTGACTTCTGGCCCCTCCCACACACTGCCATGTGCTCGCCCTATATGGAGGGGAGTGGGAGGGGCCTGTCCCAGCCTAACTGCCTATATACTCCCAGCTCTGACTTCTGGCCTATTCTTGATGTTTCCACACAGGCCCCTCCCTCTCCCCTCCATATAGGGAGAGCACATGGCAGTGTGTGGGAGGGACCTTTGTGGAAACATCAGGAATAAGACAGAAGGGAGGAGGTGGAGCCACAGAGCTCTGAGTGACATCAGCAGTGCTGGAGCTGGGAGGATTCCACTGGAGATGTCTGGAGGATTCTGTGTGTGTTACAGAGAGGCCACACCCTCCTTATACAACCAGCTCCGCCTCCCCCTCTGCTAAAACATCGGCTGTGTGACTATCGGGGTTACAGGAGATTGTGCACATCTCCTATTATTAAAGGAAAGCTATCAAAGTTTATGTAACTCAGCAATGATATGTCCCCAAAAGCAATGTTTTGTGTGTGCTTCCCCCTCCCCTCCCCCCCCCCCCCCACCTGCGCTGCTGGTTGAGAGCTGCACACAATAATGTGAGGAGGCAGAGAAGCTCCCTCTCAGATCATACTTGCAGGTAGAATCTTGCCTGTCTGCCTTGCACAGAGTAAGCAGCGTACGCTATGCCGGATTGGCTGGGAGGAGGAGTCAGTGAGCTGTCACATTTGCATACATTATGTGCTGCACGCAGCCTGGGTGGATTGTGTCTCCACAGGCTGCATTTCTGACCCCTCCATCCCGGCATAGCGTGCGCTGTTCCCTCTCTGTGCGAGGCAGGCAGACAGGATCTTATCTTCAGGCGTGTACAGAGAGGGAGCTTCTTCCTCCTACCATTCCAGGTACACACCATACAATTTTGTGTTAGATAGATGGTTGGATAGATAATTTCCATCATGTCCGATATTATTTTTTGCTAATTTTTCTGGCCGATTTCTTGTAGAAGTGAATGAAAATAGAAAATAAGACAATCGTGCGGGAAATCGAGCAGAAAAACAAATCGAAAATTGATTGAACGGAAAATCGCCTGAAAAAAATGCATTGTGTGTACCCAGCATTACACTGATTGCGGCTTTCGTCTAGCGGATCGGGGGGGTGGGGAATATCTCAGGCTGCCACACTACATTATACAGAGCACATAGCGGCGTACTGATGGATCCTGTATCCGATGCCTCCTGTGTGGCATCATGCCATTTGAACTGTGTAGTTCAGTGACACGGTCAAAAAAATCCCTATTTGCTTACAAGTACTTATAATTCCTAAGTCTGGCCTCTCTATTATAGGGTGTTTGCAAAAATCATTAACTTTGATAGTTGTCCTTTAACCTCTTGCCGACCGCTCCATGCCGATTGGCGTGAACAGCTGGGAATGGGCTTTGCAGGAGAGTGCGCATGCATTAGCGCGTACATCTCCGCTCTGATGATGCAGCTCTGCCCCGCCTTCAGTCTCCCAGAGAGCTATGTTGGTGGGGAGAAACGGGGGGAAGCACTTGTGTGCTGAGTTGTGCGGCCCTGCAGTGAGGCCTTAAAGCTGCTGTGGCCCAATTTGTGAAAAAAGGCCTGGTCATTAGGGGGGTTTAACACCGCGGTCCTTAAGTGGTTAAGGTGCCCATACATAAGACGATGTATTGGCAGATTGACCAATCAAATTTGATCAGAGAGAGATCTGTCGGCTGCTCATACACCGCAGGTGGATTCCCGATCGATTTCAGCATGCAATCTCTCAGGAATCGGCCACAAAGTATACTGCACCAGACATGGGGGGTGTACATTGGGGGGCAGCGTCGGTGGTTTCATCATGTTCATCCTGATTTTGCTTGTTATTACCACTGCGTACGCGATCGACCATGATGGCCGGACATCCTGCAGCATGTCCCACACACAACCAATTTCTGGTTGAAATTGGTCGCACTGTCGATCGGGCATGCTCTTGGCGGCACTGATATTCATCCAATTCGATAACCATTATCCAATCAGATGGTCGATCGGCTACCAACTCGATAGATGTATGGCTGCCTTTATACTTATCCACTAAAATAATTGCCCACCACATCAGGCTGGCATGTCATTGGCTGCAGAGACTTTCTTATCAATTCAAACTACTGTAATGCTAGCTACACACAATGCAATTTTCTGACAGATTTACTGTCAGATCGATTATTTCGAACATGTCAAACTTGATTTACAATTGATTTTTCAAACAATTTTTTTTTCATACTGCAGCCTGTCCCAGCCTGACTGCTTCTGACTTCTGGCTAATTCCTGATGTTTCCACACAGGCCCCTCCCTCTCCCCTCCATATAGGGAGAGCACATGGCAGTGTGTGGGAGGGGCCTGTGTGGAAACCTCAAGAATAAGACAGAAGGGAGGAGGTGGAGCCCCAGAGCTCTGAGTGACATCAGCAGTGCTGGAGCTGTGAGGATTGCACTGGAGAAGTCTGGAGTATTCTGTGTGTGTTACAGAGAGGCCGCACCCTCCTTACACAACCAGCTCCGCCTCCCCCTCTGCTAAAACATCAGCTGTGTGACTATCGGGGTTACAGGAGTTTATTCCTCCTGTTCTGATGTATGGAACACTAGCTTTAGGAACATGACTGACAGAGCAGAGAGCCAATAGGAAGAGCCCCCCCCTCCCCCCTCCTGCTTCTCTCTGTTTGTTCACTCACTTTGTTCTTGGGAGGGGCTAGATTCCCTTCGCCCCAGGGCTTTTTCCCACCAGAGCCCGTTTTCTGTGTTGTAACGCAAAGTCGAAACTTTGTATTAACCAAGGTAAAATGAAAGTCCATAGACTTTCATTGTACCTTTTACACCCGACGTTGCGTTTTGGTGCGTTGCAGAACAAAGCACCCGGGAGCTTTTTATCATTGGGAGCTGGCGTTTTCCCGTCGGGTTGAAGTAATTACTACCGCCACTGATTGCATCCCACCGCTACATCCCGACGACACGCCGCAGGCTATTCAGCGCTTGCAGGAGAACGGCTCCTGCATGCGTTGTACATGTGAAAGGTTTCAGGAAAGATTTCCCTTGCAGCCCTTTAGACATTAACCCTTTAGCTCCCTGTTTGTAAATGCCCGAGACGCAAGTGATGGAATCCTCTAAGCATGGCATGTGTAATGTTTATTGAGAGTTCATCAAAACACAGGCTATTAAATAAAATGTTAAGAAAGGCGGTACTTACGTATTATCCCGTCTGCAGAGTTTGGCAGCTTCAAGTTCTGTTTGCTCCCCTACCAACATCTAACCATTTCTGGCAGGCTGAAAGTCCTGGCTTTCCTTTGCACCTGGTCCCGAGTCGGTGCAATGCCCCATTCAAACGTTAAAGGGTTTAAAAGAAGGGTGTCTGCTGCACTTGGTTGGAGAAAGCCTGATTACAGAACTACCAAAGGAAACCGACCACTCGGGAGGTCCTCTCATGAGCAGCCCAGCTACACCCCCTGGTCTCCTCTCTCTCTGTGTTACTGGCCGGGGCTGGAGACTCCATTCCACTGTGCTCTCTGCAGCCAAGTGCAGGGGACACCCCTATTTCAAACCCCCTAACTTTTGAATGCAGCATCGCACTGACTCGAGACCTGGTGCAATGGAAAGCCAGGACTTTCAGCTTTCCAAAAATGGTTAGATCTTTATAGGGGAGGAAACAGAACATTAACAAGAAGCTGTCACACTCTACGGACGGGATAATACGTAAATACCAGAATGGCTAAAGGACAGATTCCGAGGGACTAGCCAGAAGGGATGTCTCTACGTAACCCTGTCACAGCACACACATGGGAGAACCTCGCAGCAACACAACACAGTCCTTCTCTGCAGCTGTTACTGAACGTCTTTGTGAATTGAAGTCATGTTTGTCTGTAAATTACTGAACTTCTGCCGCACCTGTGAAAATCTTTATGAATTAGAAAGCAAGAGTCGCACAGCCCTTTATACATTGGGGCCATTGTCTATCAGGGTATTATTGATGTCTTTGCCTCCACTGGGCAGATTTCCCTCCCTTTCTGTGCTGGTGACACCCAGAGCTCACAGCAAAGGGGGGAATCTCCTCATCAGAGACACAGACAGCAGTAACAACCACTATGGAGGCGGAGACAGCACACATGTAGGAGGAGCTATCTATGAGCCAATCTACTTCTATAATACACAGAAAGACATAACAAATCACAGTTAAACTCTTTATTGACAAAATACATGCTTAGAACCATTCAAGAAGTAATAGACAGAAAAAAAATATATGCAACATTAAACATTCCAATTTAAAAACAAAACAAAAACAGTTCTAAAACTGAAGTTCCTCTGTAAGATCCTTATCAGCCCTATGATGTAATATTATCAGAAATAATTCTGGGCTGTGTCTCCCTGCTCTTGCACTTGGCTGCTCTGGATCACTCACCAGACAATGCTATACAGTCCTGTAGTGAGATAGATATCAGTCCCATGATGTGATGTGATCAGGAGGATGTCTGGGAGTTGTCTCCCTGACCTTGCACTTGGCTGTTCTGGGTCTCCCGGGTGAGGGGCGGGCCTTCTCCTGGGGTCATAGTAATGGGGATGGATCTCTCTTTGGCAGGGGGCAGGGCCAGGCGAGGGGCCTGGAAGTGGAGCCGCCCATCCTTGGACAGGAAGCACTGCAAGTCCTCAGGACGGACGTCTTCTGGCAGCTCGGCTTCTCTGCGCCACTCTCTGTATTCCTGGAAGAAGCCGCCAGTCTCTGTCTCGCTTTTCTTCTGATGTTTTCCCGCCACGATCAGTCTCCTCCCCTCCGTCTTGACTGTCAGCTCTTCTGGAGAGAAGTGACTGCCATCCAGACTGAGCTGGAAGTCTTTCCCATCAGCGCCTGTGTGGTCCTCCATGGTGGGACGTCCGCTCTGAGCCGCTCTCCTCCTCCTATCCATGTCATTAGCCATGAGCTGGAAGGCTTGGGAGAGATGCTGCATTCTCCTCTCCATGTGGCTCCTCCTCATGTCCTCCTGCAGCTCCTGGAAGAGGAGGCGTGTGGCTGGCCAGGAGGTGAGCTCCTCGGGGGTCTCCCAGTCCCGGAGAATGCTGATAGGAAACATGTTGCTGCGCTGCGGTGGCTGCTGGTCACAGTTCAGGTGTCTGCCTGTGTGTCAGTGTCTGCTGTCTCTCCTTA
Organism: Hyperolius riggenbachi; assembly: GCF_040937935.1. Classification (NCBI taxonomy): domain Eukaryota; kingdom Metazoa; phylum Chordata; class Amphibia; order Anura; family Hyperoliidae; genus Hyperolius; species Hyperolius riggenbachi. Next base: position 443,714,187 of record NC_090650.1, on the reverse strand, counting down.
TACTGCAGCCTGCCCCAGCCTGACTGTCTATATACTCCCAGCTCTGACCTCTGGCCCCTCCCACACACTGCCATGTGCTCGCCCTATATGGAGGGGAGGGGCCTGTCCTAGCCTGACTGCCTATATACTCCCAGCTCTGACTTCTGGCCCCTCCCACACACTGCCATGTCATAGCTCCCAACTGTCCCTTTTTCGGAGGGACAGTCCCTTTTTGGGAGCCCTGTCCCTTTTTCACCCTCATTTGTCCCTCTTTCAGGACTTTGTCCCTCTTTCTATATAAATATGTATATTAATATGCTAAAAATGTGTTTAATTGACTCTAAACTTTATTTCCATCCTTTACATTGATATATTACTAATTTTAAAATGTTACTATGAAGGAAAATTAACCAAGATAGAAAGGACCAGTGTGATTTGAATTATAAAACAACATATATTTCTTATGAAATCTTTATGGTATGCGTGGCTAGGGGCGTGGTGGGGGCGTGGCAAGGGGTGTGACAGGGGCGTGGCTTAAGTGTCCCTTTTTCTCATCTCAGAAAGTTGGGAGGTATGCCATGTGCTCTCCCTATATGGAGGGGAGTGGGAGGGGCCTGTGTGGAAAGATCAGGAATAAGACAGAAGGGTGGAGGTGGAGCCACAGAGCTCTGAGTAACATCAGCAGTGCTGGAGCTATGAAGATTGCACTGGAGATGTCTGGAAAATTCTGTGTTATGCTGTGTATGCACAATACAATTTTCTGTTCTATTTACTTGCCAGATTGATTTTTTCCAACATGTCCAATCTTAATTTCTATCAATTTACAGATGTCCTATCGAATTTTTGTTTCTCCTTGACCAAATGGCTGGAGGAGCATTTTCATGCAAAGGTATTTAGGAATCTCTTAGCAGAAGTTCCTCCAAGCACCCAGGTCTTTATCCTAGTTTAACAAGACCACCTAGAAGGTTTATAGCCCCATCCTTCATATCAGCTCAGATATGAGATTGACAGAACCAATTTAAGGTACTCCATCCCAGACATTTCGGCTTCAATCTCAGCAGGCTTTGTCACTTAGCTCTATAGCCTGGAAGATCAAAGGAGGTCATCTTCCAGCTGGCTCGGCTCAGAGAGCAGATGACCTTACAGTGAATCTTAAGTGTCTATAATAATCCATAAACTTCTATATTTGTCTTATTTCCTGTGTTGCAAAGCTGCCAGGTCCTTCAAATTCGCAGAGTGTGTTGGACTTTATGTACAGTAGGTAGAGATAAAGTATGAGTCTGGCACTCGAGCAGTTGACTGGATAAGCAGCTGGATCCTGGTTAAACAACTGTGCTCACCATCACATATACAACTCAATATCGATTAGGTTAGAAGAAAAGTCGATCGGGCACCAGTTGAAATAATCCAGTTTTACTTTTTAATCCAATAGGTACATTTTACACATAGGAGTAGAAACGGTCAGCCTAACAGCTGTTTCACAGGTTTCCCTGCTTCTTCAGAGGCCAAAAAGTGGGCCTCTGAAGAAGCAGGGAGACCTGCGAAACAGCTGTTAGGCTGACCCTTTCTACTCCTATGTGTAAGATGTACCTATTGGATTTAAAAGTAAAACTGGATTATTTCAACTGGTGCCCGATCGACTTTTCTTCTAACCTAACCGGTGTTGGACTTTACGTGGCACTAGTTCTGAGAGGTTTTCAGACCAATCAGGCTTCCAGGACAGGAGTAAGACAGGTTCAAAGTGGCCCTTTAAAACTACAGGGTTCCCACCCCTCATGTTTGATTTCACCGTTGTTGATAATTCCTGACCGACCTAAAAATGTTCTTAGCATAACCTGTACGGTTTTAGAGAGAGGGCACATAACATAATTTAGGTATATTTTCTGTCTCCATGAGAAGGTTCTGGCTCTTCTCAGGTTCCAAGAGGTGTGTGTGATCCATGCCCTCACTCCTCCTTACTGAGCGAGGGGTATAACCATGGCAGAGCACAGAAGTTCAGCGTCCTATACTTTTAATCTGACGTTGAATTACCATTGATTATTTCTCACAAAGGTCTCTGGCTGCATGGCAATCGGCCACCTTGGACTTTGATTGCCGCAAAGACTACCAATAATAGTATTTTGAACTGTATTATAAGACATTCTATTTCCTTTTCATCTCTACCAATTTCTATCAACCCAATCTGTTCTGACTGACGGGGATATTTTTCTGTTGGTTGTAAAGTATATTTGTGTGTATAGTTTTAGAATAAAAGTAACGATTGTATCGTTCAGTCTTGTGCCTGTTCTGGTCATCTGATTGTTGCTACAAAGGATCTGACCTCCGAAGAGTCATACTACCGCATTGTTTATTATTTTTTTATAAACTGTCATTTTGCTAGTTAGGTTTGAAAATAACCATTTCTTCCTCAGAGAAAAAGCTAGCGGGGGTCTCCTCTCCCTTTGAAATTCGGAGAGTGGTGTCAGCGAAATTACCAGATTTCCAGCGTGAAATCGATATTTTTATTTTAACGATTGTACATACAATTGAGATTATATGTGTATGGGCACCATCAACCAATCTTAACCGTTTACTGTGCACACCGTGGATTTGCCTCCAGAAGTCTCTTGTGCATGAGACCTGATTGGCAACTGTGGCCTAGTAATACGGGATCAGTGAGCGGCACATTACATCGTCGGCAGCGGTGCGACCAATACTTAGTGTCAGTCTGTTCACCGTATTTCTAGCCATCGGAAGTGACTAATCCCCGGATGGTAACGGCAGCAGATTAGACGGAATTGGCACACTTCGTCACGTTATCATCGGCGATCCAGCAACTGGTCATTTTAACATCATTTAGACAGGATCGTGGGGCTGGATTGTCACACCAAATCGATCAGAAAAGTGATTGGAATTAAGATCGGACATGTTGGAAAAAATGCACCTAGCAGGTGAATGTAACAGAAAATTGTATCATGTGTGCCTAGCATTAAAGAAAGGCCACACCCTCCTTACACAACCAGCTCCGCCTCCACCTCTGCCAAAACATTGGCTGTGTGACTATCGGGGTTACATGAGATTGTGCACACCCTTCATTCTTATACATATCCACTAGGCTACAATAATTGTATAATAAAGTGCCAAAACACGTGGTGACATCACTGGCACGCTGGCAAACGGGTGTTAGCCTGCTGCCCTCCTCCACCAGGGACTAGGATCACTGCCGGTCACAGCCCTTCCTCCAGGCATCACCTTTGATGTTTTATGGGCAGAGTCCCAGACATGCTTTTAACCACTTAAAGGACCACTATCGCGAAAAACATAAAATGTAAAATGCATGTAAACACATACAAATAGGAAGTATATTTCTTCCTGAGTAAAATGAGCCATAAATTACTTCTCTGCTATGTTGCTGTCACTTACAGTAGGTAGTAGAAATCTGATAGAAGCAACAGGTTTTGGGCTAGTCCATCTCTTTATAGGGGATTCTCAGCACGGCCTTTATTCTTCTAGGGACACTGCCTGAAAAGGATTTATACAAAGATGCTGCCCAGCCTCCCTGCTCACTGCACACTTTTTTGGCAGTTAGACTGAGCAACTGCCATACACGAAGTGCTTTTGAAAATAATGAAAACCCTGAGAATCCCCCATGAGGAGATGGGCTAGTCCATAACCTGTTAGTTCTGTCAGATTTCTATTACCCACTGTAAGTGACAGCAACGTAGGAGACAAGGCATTTACGTCTCATTTTACTCTGGAGGAAATGTACTTCGTATTTGTATATGCTTACATGTATTTAGAATGTTACGATTTTTGTGATAGTAGTCCTTTAAGGACCACAGGCTTACACCCACCTAGTGACAAGGCTATTTCTTACAAATTAATAGCTCGCTGCAGAGCCATACAATTGAGCACACAGATGAATCCCCCTCCCCCCTTTTCTGCCCACAACTTTCTTGTTGTGCAGAAGAAAATTATTATTCAATTCAAACAACTGTAACATAAATAAGATGCTGAATAACAGATACTCCTATATAACTAAACCTGCTCAGCTCCAACAATCATGGATGAGACAGCTTCATCCATCTTCCCCGGCAACACACAACTTTCCCCCCAGCAACCTCTCCCCCTAACACAAAATACAACAGCAGAACAGCCAATCACATCTCCTCTCTCCTCCTCCCTAACCTCAGGTCACAGCGAGGTCGCACTACAGCTAATAGCAGCCGCCTATCAGCCTTCACTACTTCATGTTCTACAGGAAGAAATCCAATTCCAGAACTTTATTATTATCATTATTTTATTAAAAAGATCAGCTGCTTGTCAGTCTCACAGTGTTGGTAGAGTATTTTTATTTTAAAGAGACTCTAAAGCAACATAAAATCCTTGCTTTTACCTTTAATTATGCCTTTAATTTTGTTAAGCACTATGGCTAGTGCTAAAACGCTGCATCCCTGCGGCAGAGCGAGGGGATTATACCCCCCAAATCCCCAGGGCTAAAATCAGGGAGCGCTTCCTGATAGAGGAAGGGCTTTGGGCTGTAGCTCTGCCTCTACACGCATCAATCCCTCTGATCGCTGCCTCTCCCCACCCTCTCAGTCTTCCTTCACTGAGAGGGGCGGGGGAGAGGCGGAGATACGCCGGCAGATTGAAGCGAATAGAGGCAGAGCTGCAGCTCAAAGCTCTGCCTCCCTGGGCAGCAAAATCCATGACCAAGATAGTTGTGGATTTTGTCCTGTAATTAGGGGGTATAAACCCCTTGTTTTGCCATGGGGATGTGGCGTTCTAGCACTAGCCATAATGCTTAATATAAATAAAAGGTAAAAGCAAGGATTCAGAGTCTCTTTAAGGCCCGGTTCACACTTGTGTTGAAGTGGCAAACGAAGCAGTGAAAACGGATCTGATCACCAGTTGATCAGATCCATTTTCTTTCCGTTGCTACTCTGTTTCCGTTCCACTGTTTGCGTTCCTTTTCCCCACATCCCCCTCCCCCCCCCCCCCCCTCCCGGCCCCACCCCAAAGAGGATTTTGCCCTTTAGAACGGTCCATTTCTTCACTAGTGTGTACTGCCCCACCAGGTGTCACTGCATAAAGGGCGACATCTGGGCAGAGGCATAGGTATAAAGGGGTGGTGTATCACGAATGGGATAGAGCAACGACTGGTCAATATGAAGAAGCAGACGGCCAGACGGGCTAATGTGCAAAGTGCGCAGTGATGGGAGAACTCCCCACTCCGGGATGCATCTTCACCCTACAAGATGCTCCTTTTCTTCTCCCTCCACTGCGCACTCTGCTTGGGGAATGGGGGCCGTCTCTGGCCACCTATGCTAGAATAATCAAATGGTCACCTATACTAAGGAAGGTCACCTTTATGGGATTGGACACCTGGCTACCTACACAGGGAGGTCATGTGAATAAAACATGAAATTTCTCTTGGATTTGGGGGATCTTCACCCCTTTACTGTCTCCGCTAGTGTCCTGGAGTCCCATCCGCTCGTGGTCGCGCTCTCGTGGCCGGTAGTTCTGCACCTGTGCAGAATGCTCATGGCCACGGGCGCATGACCGCGAGTGGAAGGGATCCCAGGACACTGGCAGAGAGAGCGGAGCTGCGGTGAGGGACACAGACTTCTAGGGACTGGAGGAAGCCCAGGTAAATCTGATTTTCTTTTATTTCACTCGTATGAAGTGATATGTCCACTTAGTCTACGCCACCTCGTCAAGATCCACCATTATTTTAAGTTAATGAGAATCTAAATTTAAAAGAAGAAACCAGAGGGGGAGGGATGGCTCTGGATCCTATAGCTCCTTCCCACTCCTTTCCCAATGCCCTCCTTGCAGCGGCAGCTCCTCCATTCCAATCCCCCGCTGCAGGGGACTTTGGAAGTCTTCGGGAGTCGAGTCCTCCCAAAGACAGGCGGCTCCATACTGCACATGCGGGAGTGCACAAGAGAGGGCGCACGCGCATGCGCAGTGTGGAGCAGCCTGTCTTCGGGAGCACTTGGGCTCCTGAAGACTTTCGTAGCCTCCCTTCGGTGGCAGGGACAACAGCATTGGACTAAATTGGTCGAATGCTGCTACTGGGGAGCCAGCGCTGGAACGGGCATCGGGAGAGGAGAGGGTAGGCTCATTAGGACCCAGAGTGCCCCTCTCCCTAGGTAAGTATCTGGATATTTTTTTTATGTTGATTCCCAATGACTTTAGTGATCTGATCATTTAGCATATCATCCCTATGCTTTATAAATGTTCATATAACAATGTGTGGATATCTAAAGATGGATTATGAAATGACCTTTCATCTGTTATTTCAAATGATCCGGCTTTCAGTGTGTACGCAGCTTATCACACACAGAATGTTCCAGACATCTCCAGTACAATCCTCACAGCTCCACCACTGCTGATGTCACTCAGAGCTCTGTGGCTTCACCTCATCCCTTCTGTCTTATTCTTGAGGTTTCCACAAAGGCCCCTCCCACTCCCCTCCATATAGGGCGAGCACATGGCAGTGTGTGGGAGGGGCCAGAAGTCAGAGCTGGGAGTATATAGGCAGTCAGGCTGCAGCATAAGGAGAGACAGCAGACACTGACAAACAGGCAGACAGCTGAACTGTGACCAGCAGCCACCGCAGCGCAGCAACATGCTTCCTATCAGCATTCTCCGAGATTGGGACCACCCTGTGTATGTCTGCATGGAGACCCCCGAGGAGCTCACCGCCTGGCCAGCCACACGCCTCCTCTTCCAGGAGCTGCAGGAGGAGATGAGGAGGAGCCACATGGAGAGGAGAATGCAGCATCTCTCCCAAGCCTTCCAGCTCATGGCTAATGACATGGATAGGAGGAGGAGAGCAGCTCAGAGCGGACGTCCCACCCTGGAGGACCACACAGGCGCTGATGGGAAAGACTTCCAGCTCAGTCTGGATGGCAGTCACTTCTCTCCAGAAGAGCTGACAGTCAAGACGGAGGGGAGGAGACTGATCGTGGCGGGAAAACATCAGAAGAAAAGCGAGACAGAGACTGGCGGCTTCTTCCATCAATACAGAGAGTGGCGCAGAGAAGCCCAGCTGCCAGAAGACGTCCGTCCTGAGGACTTGCAGTAGTGTTGTCCGGATCATGAACGATTCGGATCTTTGATCCGAATCTATTTAATGAGTCGATCATCCGAATCATCAAAATGAACGATTCGGATCGCAAAAGGGGCGGGGCCAGAAGCGACACGCCCCCTCGCAGCGGGCAGCGGGGTCCTGGAAGCAGAGCTGAGATGGATCGCTCTGTTGGATGGGAGGCAGCCTTGCAGGGACAGCAGGTAGATAAGAGAGAGGGGACATGGGTGCCACTGCCAGATATGTGTAGAGCACACATACTGGCTATAACGTGCTGCCCATTATAGGCTGTCTGTTCCGTAGTGCTGCACAGTGATCACATTGGAAGCAGAGCAGAGATTGATCGCTCTGTTGGAGGGGACTCAGGGGAGCCAGCCTTGCAGGGACAGGTAGAGGGGACATGGGTGCCACTGCCAGATATGTGTAGAGCACACATACTGGCTGAAACGTGCTTCTCATTATAGGCTGGCTGTTCCGTAGTGCTGCACAGTGAACACATTTGAAGCTTTTGGCTCAGCACAGCTCAGTAACTTTGCAGGCACTGTGATTGCAGCGCAATATGATCCTCCTGCACTCGGCACTAAACAGCTGCACTTATCTTCTGGGAATGCTTTCCTTCACTGTGTGACGTTTGCATGGAAAGTACACAGATGAGCATATAGGTGAAATAAATACATGTAAAGCATATGATTGCAGCATGTGGGTATTGTGTGCACAAACATTTCTGCTCTCTGCTCGTCCCTCCTCCCTTCTCTGTCCACTCCCTGCCCTCTGTCCATCTTCTCCCCTTCTCTGTGTGTCCACTCCCTCCCCTTCTCCTGTCCACAGCAGGGAAAGACCTGTCCTGCTAGTCATCTCACCCCGAATGCTTCGGTAGTAAAATGATCCGAGATTCGGATCAAAGATCCGGATCTTTTCAATGATCCGATTCGAATCATCCGGATCATTGAAAAGATCCGAACTTCCCATCTCTAACTTGCAGTGCTTCCTGTCCAAGGATGGGCGGCTCCACTTCCAGGCCCCTCGCCTGGCACTGCCCCCTGCCAAAGAGAGATCCATCCCCATTACTGTGACCCCAGGAGAAGGCCAGCCCCTCACCCGGGAGACCCAGAGCAGCCAAGTGCAAGAGCAGGGAGACACCTCCCAGAAATCCTCCTGATCACATCACATTATGGGACTGATATGTATCTCACTACAGGGCTGTATAGCATTGTTTGGTGACCCCAGGAGAAGGCCCGCCCCTCAGGGCCGGGCCGAGGCATAGGCTGGAGAGGCTCCAGCCTCAGGGCGCAGTGTAGGAGGGGGCGCAGAATTCATTCAGCTGTCATTCCTAATTGTGTTTGAAGCAGATAGAAATAAGAAAAGGGGATACATGGCAGTGACTGCAAGCCAGATAACTAGATATTAAGGTGTTGGGGAGGTTGTGGGCCCTGTGGCGCCTCTTAGTCTAATAGAAATCAGTGTGTGACGGCTGGGGTGGGAGGCATGGGGGGCGCACTTTGGTGTCTCAGCCTTGGGTGCTGGATGACCTTGTCCCGGCTCTGCCGCCCCTCACCCGGGAGACCCAGAACAGCCAAGTGCAAGAGCAGGGAGACACCTCCCAGAAATCCTCCTGATCACATCACATTATGGGACTGATATGTATCTCACTACAGGACTGTATAGACCCAGAGCAGCCAAGTGCAAGAGCAGGGAGACACCTCCCAGAATTCCTCCTGATCATATGACATCACGGGACTGCTAGGTATTTCACAGAGGGACTTAATTTTGAGAGCTGGGTTTTGTATATGAGGGGGCTTTTAAATTGTTGCTTTAAAATTATTCTCCTGTCTTTTTATTCTTCAATGATTCTAAGCATTCATTTTATCAATAAAGAGTTTAGCTGCAATTTGTTGTTTATTTCTGGGAATTAATGTTTATCTATCTATCTATCTATCTATCTATCTATCTATCTATCTATCTATCTATCTATCTATCTATCTATCTATCTATCTATCTATCTATTGATTCTTCAATAGTTCTAAGCATTTATTTTATCAATATAGTTTAGCTGTGAGTTGTTATGTCTTTCTGTGTATTATAGAAGTAGATTGGTCCATAGATAGCTCCTCCTACATGTGTGCTGGCTCCGCCTCCATAGTGGTTGTTACTGCTGTCTGTGTTTCTGATGAGAAGATTTCCCCCTTTTCTGTGAGCTCTGGGTGTCACCAGCACAGCAAGGGAGGGAAATCTGTTCAGTGGAGGCAAAGACAACAATAAAACCCTTATAGACAATGGACTTTATTCACAAAGCTTCTTCACCTGTTTTCCTTTCTTTTCACAGCAACTATGTTAGTTAGTTTTTAAGCTCCCAAAGACCAAAAATATATGATTAACCAGTTCAGCACCACAGTGTCAAAAACCTGCGGCTGCATCCGAGCCACGTTCACCTCCCATTCATTCGCCAATAACTTATCACAATGAATTGATCTATATCTCGTGTTTTCCGCCACTAATTAGGCTTTCTTTGGGGGGTACATTTTGTTAAGATTTATTTTTTTCTAAATCCATTTTAACAGGAAGATTAAGAAAGAAATGAAAAAAAATCATCTTTTCTCAGTTTTTGGCCATTATAGCTTGAAATTAATATATGCTACCATAATTAAAACTAATGTATTTTATTTGCCCATTTGTCCCAGTTATTACACCATTTAAATGATGTCCCTATCACAATTTATGGCACCAATATTTTATTTAGAACTAAAGGTGCATTTTTTTCAATTTGCGTCCATCACTATTTACAAGCTTATGATTTAAAATAATATAATAATATACTCTCTTGACATGCATATTTAAAAAGTTCAGACCCTTAGGTAACTATTTATGTTGTTTTTGTTTGTTTTTTTATTGTATTTTTTGTTTTGTTTTTTATTAAAAAATGTATTTGGGTAATTTTGGGTGTGGGAGGAAAACAGCTAATTTTAAATGAAAAATAATGTAATTGTTTAATAAAAAATGTGTGTGAATGCAGTTTACTATTTGGCCACAAGATGGCCACAGTCAAAAAAGTCCTGGATGCGCACAATCTCGCATCCAGGAACTAGAAAGAAGACGGAGAAGTTTTCTGGGGGCAGAAATACAGCGCTCTCTGATTAGAAAGGTAATTCTGCGGGGAACTTAGATCGGTGAATGGGAATTATAGTCCCATTCGCTGATCGGGGGGCTAACAGCGGGCGGTGGGAGGGCACGCGGGTGCGCACCACGCAGCAACAGCAGCAGTGCCTATGCCAGTGCCTCTGGACTATGCTCATCCAGTTACGCTGAACTAATTAAGGTAAGAAAAGTAATATTGAAATGAAGTTAATCAGGAACAACGTACTTAGAGTGATTATCTTGCTAGTAAATGTGCTGAAAGGTTATTTTTATTAATTAGGTTATAAATAAAACATTCATGAGAAGTTTTATGAATAAGAGCCCCAGTGGCATACCTAGGGAATTTGACACTCGTGCTGATTTTTTACAGACCCACCCCCCCCCCCCCCCCCCCCACCCCCACTGTAGAAGATGTCACTGCTATATAAATACATAATAATAATATGGTAGGACATTACACTATGACTATGGTAGGATTAGAGTGTGAGCTCCTCCTGAGGACAGTCAGTGACATGACTATGTACTCTGTAATGTGCTGCAGAAGATGTCAGTGCTATATTAATACACAATAATAATATGGTAGGACATTACACTATAACTACGGTAGATTGTGAGCTCCTCTGAGGACAATTAGAAAGGGGGACATATGAAAGAGGAGGATGCATAGCAAGAGGGGGGATAAAGAGGTAGAGGCACAAGACAGAGAGCCTGGTATGAGAGGAGAAATGTCAGGAAGATCTCTCACCAGGACTGCAGACATCATCAGTGCTGTTTGGCAGGGACATGCTGTTAAAATAAGCCACTGAAATCTGAAAAGAGGAAAGTGTCAGGGGAGAAGACAACAAGGTGGGAGGGGGAGCTGGGAAAAGAGATAAGATTACCTGCAATCAAGCTAATCTAAATTGCCTGGAGTTTGCGTCTTTGCTCACTACAGAAGTCGGCTGCACCGGTATCACTGGCTTCTGCAACAGCAGACTGCCCTGCATTATTGATTAATTATTCTGATCAGGATAAATAATCAATAGTCTAGGGCACTCTGGTATTACAGCAGCCAGTGCACATGGTTACTAATGACAGGCAACTTCTGATGCACTAAACACATCCTGACACCTTTCTTTGCTAATGTCTGAGTTGCAGCACAGCAATCATTCTCTCTACTCACCCTGCTGCTCTGCCCATTTACTCACTGCAGGTTGTGTGTAGAGAGCGAGGAGACACATTGCCCACAGGAGCACTAAACACATCCTGCCACCTCTCCCTGCTAATGTCCCAGCTGCAGCACAGCAATCATTCTCTCTACTCACCCTGCTGCTCTGCACATTCACTCACTGCAGGCTGTGTGTAGAGAGCGAGGAGACACATTGCCCACGGGACAGAAGGGGAAGGGGTGCTCCATCTAGTGCAGGAAGTAGTACAGTCCCCGGCACTGCCTGCTGCTATTTTCCTGAATGTTGCCAACTATGAATAAAAGGTCTCAGGTGGAAGAACACAGTGACTGAGCACCACAGCGGCACCCCTAGTCATGGCTACGCCCAGCGCTGTGATCACCTGCAGTCTTATGGTAGCTATGTACTGTAGAGCCCATTGTAGTATATAGTCACACCCAGAAATGGTGAAATGCTATTTATTGCAGCTTGCATACAAATTGCATGCAAACTGTACTGAGTGTGAACTGGGCCAGTCCATATCTTCAGGAATTGTTGTGATTTGCCTAATTCCAAGCTGCCGACAATTGGCCGGAATCACTAGCATCTCACTGACCATCTCTAGTTACTCCACAAAATCGTGTTGTTCTGCCTGCACTCAGTGGAGGGCTGTATCCTGATTTCCTGCTCCGGTGACACCTTTCAGAGGAACAGGAAGTGAGGGGGAAATCTCTCCAGTCAGAGAAACAGGAAGTGAGGGGGAAATCTCTCCAGTCAGAGGAACAGGAAGTGAGGGAGAAATCTCTCCAGTCAGAGGAACAGGAAGTGAGGGGGAAATCTCTCCTGTCAGAGAAACAGGAAGTGAGGGGAAAATCTCTCCAGGCAGAGGAACAGGAAGTGAGGGGGAAATCTCTCCAGTCAGAGGAACAGGAAGTGAGGGGGAAATCTCTCCAGGCAGAGGAACAGGAAGTGAGGGGGAAATCTCTTCAGTCAGAGGAACAGGAAGTGAGGGGAAATCTCTCCAGTCAGAGGAACAGGAAGTGAGGGGGAAATCTCTCCAGTCAAAGAAACAGGAAGCGAGGGGGAAATCTCTCCAGTCAGAGGAACAGGAAGTGAGAGGGAAATCACTGCAGAACAGAAGCATGGGACTCCAGGATTGGATCTAACCCTTCCATATTACAATAATTACTGTCACTAGAGCTTAGTTGGTATACACATCCAACTTTGGAACAATGTTACCACCTCCATGTAGCATGGGAGTTTACCTACACAATCTGTTCATAATAATAAAAATTTCTGGGCCCTCATACTACATGCAGGTAGAGAAATTGGCCAATCAAAGTTGGATGTGTGTACCAGGCTTAAAGGACAACAATCAAAGCTAATGTTTTTGTTGCAGATGCCCTGTAATAGAGAGAATCATACATTATAGACTTGCAATAGATTAGCAATGATATTTATAATTACTTGTAAGCAAATAGGTTTTTTTTACCGTGTCCCTGAACTACACAGTTCAAACGGCCACTCAGGAGGCGTTGGATACAGGATCTGTCAGTACACCGTTATGTGTATTGTACAATCTAGTGTGGCAGTGTGAAAGAGTCCTCCCTGTGATCAGCATAATAGTGTGAGGAGGGAGACGCTGTGCACATGCTTGTGGAGAAAGTCCTGTCGGTCTGCCTCGCATAGACACAGTAAGCCGCGTATGCTATGCAGGGATGGATGGATCAGTAATGCCCGATCCACACAGGCTGCGTGCAACACAGAATATATTCAGATGTGCCCACCCCCCAATACTCCTCCCAGCCAACCCCTGCCCACCAATACTCCTCCCAGCCAAACCCCGCCCACCAATACTCCTCCCAGCCAAACCCCGCCCAACAATACTCCTCCCAGCCAAACCCTCCCACCAGTACTTCTCCCAGTCAACCCCCGCCTACCAATACTCCTCCCAGCCAACCCCAGCCCACCAATACTCCTCCCAGCCAACCCCCACCCACCAATACTCCTCCCAGCCAAACCCCGCCCAACAATACTCCTCCCAGCCAAACCCGCCCACCAGTACTTCTCCCAGTCAACCCCCGCCTACCAATACTCCTCCCAGCCAACCCCAGCCCACCAATACTCCTCCCAGCCAACCCTCACCCACCAATACTCCTCCCAGACAACCCCTGCCCACCAATACTCCTCCCAGACAACCCCCGCCCACCAATACTCCTTCCAGCCAACCCCCACCCACCAATACTCCCAGTCAACCCCCGCCCACCAATACGCCTCCCAGCCAACCACCGCACACCAATACTTCTCCCAGCCAAACCCCGCCCACCAGTACTTCTCCCAGTCAACCCCCGCCTACCAATACTCCTCCCAGCCAACCCCAGCCCACCAATACTCCTCCCAGCCAACCCCCGCACACCAATACTCCTCCCAGCCAACCCCAGCCTACCAATACTCCTCCCAGCCAACCCCCGCACACCAATACTCCTCCCAGCCAACCCCTGCCCACCAATACTCCTCCCAGCCAACCCCCGCCTACCAATACTCCTCCCAGCCAACCCCCGCACACCAATACTCCTCCCAGCCAACCCCTGCCCACCAATACTCCTCCCAGCCAACCCCCGCCCACCAATACTCCTCCCAGCCAACCCCCGCACACCAATACTCCTCCCAGCCAACCCCCGCACACCAATACTCCTCCCAGCCAACCCCAGCCTACCAATACTCCTCCCAGCCAACCCCCGCACACCAATACTCCTCCCAGCCAACCCCTGCCCACCAATACTCCTCCCAGCCAACCCCCGCACACCAATACTCCTCCCAGCCAACCTCTGCCCACCAATACTCCTCCCAGCCTATCAATACTCCTCCCAGCCAACCCCCGCCTACCAATACTCCTCACAGCCAACCCCCGCACACCAATACTCCTCCCAGCTAACCCCTGCCCACCAATACTCCTCCCAGCCAATCCCACACACGCACAAAAAAAACGCAGTTTTCTTACCGGGACATCTCATTGCTGCGTCTCTCCTCTCTATTACATGGCTTCTGAAAAAATCATTGCCTTTGATAGTTGTCCTTTAAAGAGTAACTGTCAGGCTGCAAAAGCTAATTTAAACCTCTATTCTCCTGTGTTAAACAGTTTAGAAGGAAGCCAAAAAGGCAATACTGAAGTTAAAAATCTCTCTTACTTTTGATGTGTGCTGAACAGCAAGGATGTTAGACCCAAGCTCTTAAAAGGACGACAGGCCGCATACCATACTGCAAAGCATTCTGGGGCTGCTTGGGTCCTCCCCTCCGCTGCTAGTGAGTCCGCTATTGTTCCTAGCCACATGGCTAATTAATATTCACTGCACAGTAGTGTTGTATTTTTTCTGAGTGGAATCATCAGGAAGCAGGCAGGACATGACGACACATTTGGCTTCATAGGAGACAGACAAACATGGAACCTGCCATGAGCTGTCAGGAGCATCAGTCTCTGCAAATACTATATAAAGATTCTGTGAAATCCAAACGTGGACAGTGAAATGCATATGTAATGTAAGTACAGCCAATATTTAGCTACTGATATATGTGACCTTATACCCAACAGCTCCTCTTTAAAGTGGACCTGAACACTTGTACAGGACAGAAGGAAAACACAGATAAATGCACCCTGTATGTATTTAGAGAGTTTAGCCTATCTAATTCCCCCTCATCTGTGACTAATCTCAAGTTGTAATTTGATCTCTCAGCTGTGTCAACTCAGGAATCTCCTCTGCCTCGGCAGAGCAGCTAATTGGTAAGCACAGGATGTTAACCCTATGTTTGCTTCCATGAAAGCAGGAAGTAGACACACTGCAGATTTATTGCAGGATTTGTATCAGCTGTAACAGATAAATGTTTTTGTTTAAAGGTTATTGTGCTGCTGCTTATATTTTAGAGCGCAGCGGAAGTTCTGAGTTCAGGTGCACTCTAAGGCTACGTTCACATTGGGGCGCTGCAATGCGTGTTATTCACGTGACGAGACGCATACAGTGAAGCATACCGTACATAGTATGAAGTATGCTTCACTGCATTGCACTGCAATGTGTTATGCGGTACTGCACTGCATGTACTCAGTTATGCTGACAGATTCCACCTGCTGGCACGCTGATGTAACTGCACCATTACAATATAATGCGATTATATTATTGGACGCTATGCTCTACTGTAAATGCATCTCTTAAAGGACAACTGAAGTGACAGGGATATGGAGGCTGCCACGTCTATTTCCTTTTAAGCAATACCAGTTACCTGGCAGCCCTGCTGATCCTCTGCCTCTAATACTTTTAGCCATAGATCCTGAACAAGCATGCAGCAGATCAGGTGTTTCTGACATTATTGTCAGATCTGACCAGATTAGCTGCATGCTTGTTTCTGGTGTGTGATTCAGCCACTACTGCAGCCAAACAGACCAGCAGGGCTGCCAGGCAACTGGTATTGGTTAGAAGGAAATAAATATGGGAGCCTCCATATTCCTCTCACTTCAGTTGTCCTTTAAAAAATTTCCAGAATTTGTGGGTTGTCTTTTTATTGCTGTCTTACCTCCAGTCCTGACAGGAAGCTGTGGAATTAATAATAAGGTTGTTATAAACCTCTGTACAGCGCGGTACACATACAATCTCGATTGGCCAATTTCACTACTTTCATGGACTATGAGGGGTTACTTACACAATCTGTTCAAAGTATTCAAAATCTGTTGGGCCTCATACTACATGAAGGTGGTAAAATTGGCCAATGAAGATTGGATGTGTGTATGCACCTGTAGGATGTGCCAGAGGTTAGGCAGCTACACCGTGCACTCAGCTGCTTTGTACTGCTACTTCCACCTCCTGGAGAGCTGCTACGGCCCACTGCAAAGCCTGCTACACACATACAATCTTGACTGACCAATTACATCATTTGCCAATCAAAATTGTAGGTGTGTACCAGGCTAAAACTGCACAGGCATGGTGACTGAGTTGGGCTGCCTCTTTTTGGATGCTGCATGCTGGGGTTTATCCACCATCAACAACTGACGCCCACTGTACCACCCCCCCATCCCCCCCACCTTCCCTTCCCCGCTCCTCCACATATCTATTTCCTGACCAGGTGGTTCCCATTAGTGTATGCCGGAATGCCCCATGATGGATGAGATCGGTGATTCGGTGTCTTCTAGAGGGGACGTGTTTGGTTGATCTGTTTGCCGCTGGCAATACTTCTGTGCCATAACATAAGTCACCTCCTATTTCCGCAGGGTGAAGGTGAAGGGCGTGGCCAGAACAACGGAACTCACAAGGGGGTGGCCTTCTTCAAATGTAAGAAGAACAGCGGCCTGCTCCTTCCATTCAACAAGGTCATTTTCAGCGGAGTGGCGCCGTCAGAGAGTGTGGCTCCTCCCCCACCGCAGGCCAGCCCACTGAACCCCGTAAATCAGGGGGACACAGTTGCGTTCTTTGTGGAGGACAAGTTGAAGCAAGGCTTGGTCATCTCCTCCAGCCACCAGGCAGACGGCTATGTAGAGGTGTTACCGGTGAGGGTGTGGCTTGTTCTGACCAATCACAGACCTGCCTTTTACTTCTGTTTTTGTTAACAATCCAGAATGTTTGTTTCTGAGAATTCCAAAGCCAGTAGGAAATATATCTGGTATCCCAGAATGCTCTGGGAAGAGAATTCTACATAGCTAATCAGCCTAGGCTAAGCATCAATCACTGAGCAGGCCGTACTACACACCAATGTACAGATAGATATAGATAGATAGATAGATAGATAGATAGATAGATAGATAGATAGATAGATAGATAGATAGATAGATATAGAAAGTGTTTCTGATGCTGAAACCAGAAAAAATACCATAAAAGTGGGTGGTCCCGGATAATGTACAGTATTCTACTGTATGTCACTTCAGGGCCTCTTTAACCATTTCAGCCTTTTGGACATAGCTGCTACGTCCAAAAGGCTGCTGTGTGCTCCCGTGGACAATCACGCGTGCACCCGCGCGTTTCCGTGCCGCCATCCGTTAGCCCAGAGATCAATGAATGGGAACGTAGTATCTCATTCATTGATCTAAGTCCCCATTAGAAAGACCGATGGCCACTATGAGAAGCCGCGATCTTTCTGAACCCCCCCAAAAATTCATGTCCTCCCTACAATTCCTGTAAACGAGAGCGCTCACTTACAGGGTGGAAAAAAAAAAAGACTGTGGCCATCTTGTGGCCAAATATTAAAACTACATCTACATACATTTTCTTTTTAATAAACACAATAAATTCAACTTAAAGTGAACCAGAGATGAAGCAACTTCATGTATTTTACCATATATATCAGTGGGAATATTAGAGAAAACACCTACCCTGCTCTCTGCTTCATCTTTCACTGCTCAGCCTGCTTCTAATCAGCCCCGATAAAATACCCGACTGAGCATTCAGTCTGGCCTTGCTCAGGAATCATTATAGCTGAGCCTGTCTTCTCTGATGTCTTTTCATGCCCAAGCCTGCCCCCTTCTGGCTCTGCTATAATGACTCAGCTATAATGATTCCTGAGCAAAGCCAGACTGAATGCCCAGTCGGGGATTTTATCAGGGCTGATAACAAGCAGGCTGAGCAGTGAAGGATGAAACAGAGAGCAGGGTAGGTGTTTTCTCTAATGTTTCCACTAATATATATGGTAAAATACATGAGGATGCTTCGTCTCTGGTTCACTTTAAAATTAACTGTTTACCTCCCACACTCCAAAAAAAACCCCAATAAATTGGTTAACTAAACAAAAAAAAATTGCAATTAAAAAAAAATACATAAATAGTTACCTAAGGGTCTGAACTTTTTTTTAATATGCATGTCAAGAGGGTATATTGCTAATATTTTTTAGATTATAAGCTTGTTATTAGTGATGGACGCAAAACTGAAAAAATGCACCTTTATTTCCAAATAAAATATTGGCGCCACACATTGTGATAGGGACATCATTTAAATGGTGTAATAACCGGGACAAATGGGCAAATAAAATATGTAGGTTTTAATTATGGTAGCATGTATTATTTTAAAGCTATAATGGCCAAACACAGACAAATAATCATCTTTTTTTTCCTTAAAGAGACTCCGTAACAAAAATTTTAGCAGTATTTCTCATATTCTACAAGTTCCTAAGGCTGTTCCATTGTGCTCTGGCTTACTGCAGCACTTTCTACTTGCACGGTCTTTGTAATAAATCAACTTATCTTTCCCCTGTCGGACTTATCAGCTGTGTCTGGAAGGCTGCCAACCCTTCAGTAATGTGAACAAGTTAACCCCTTCCATGCCCTTCCAGTGCTCCTGTGATGATTATTCCTTACAGACAATGTCCTCAATTCACGGAGCATTATCAAACGTTTATCAAACACTTTATCAAACGTTTGATAATTTACCTCATGGGTAAAATCTCATTTTAAATTCACTAAGGTGTTATATATTTATTGAATGTTTTACCGATAAAACGTTCAACAAATATATAACACCTTAGTGAGATTTTACCCATGAGGTAAATTATCAAACGTTTGATAAAGTGTTTGATAAACATTTGATAATGCTCCGTGAATTGAGGCCAATGTCCCTGCTCTCACTGTCAGCTTGTCTGCTATCTGTGAGGCTGATAAACACAGACTGATAAACTGAACAAAGAATAGCTGGCTGAGGAGGAAGCTGCCTGTCAGACTGACAGGAGTGCAGACCCGAGACTACAGGCTCTAAAGACACAGCTTGTCATGCTTCATTGACACAGAGCTCTTTCAAAACTTGCACATAACCTCTGGAGACTGAATTCTCTGTGTACTCACTGTGTATTAACTGAGTTCACTGCTCTGCTGATGTACTTCCTGTTTTGGTGGCCATCTTTTCTGTTTACAAAACAGTTTATAAAACAGTTTTTTTACCCTCTTTATTGCAGCGGAGAGCAGCAAAAATAATACAGAGGGGGCTAGGAGATGACCCCAAACTAGTGTTGGGCGAACAGTGTTCGCCACTGTTCGGGTTCTGCAGAACATCACCCTGTTCGGGTGATGTTCGAGTTCGGCCGAACACCTCATGGTGTTCGGCCAAACCGTTCGGGTTCGCCCGAACTACTCAAAGCCCGGCCGAACAGGGCCCCTGTTCGGCCGAATACTGCCCCCCTATGGGGTCGTAGGCATAAGGGGGGAGCATGCCCCGATCGCGGGGGAGGGGGTCGGAAATTCCCCCCACCCCCTCCGCTAGCGCTCCCCCCTCTGCCCGCTTCCCCATACAAAAAGTTGGCGTAAAGTTAAATATTACCGGTGGTGGCTGCTGCAGTGGCTGGCTGGCAGTGGTGTGAATGAGGAGGAGGAGTCCGAGTATGACGCGTTGAGGCCGGGCAGCGGGCGGTTCAGCGGTAGTACCCTTGTGGTACTTCCGCCCTTTCTCTGACCTCACGTCCTCTACGTGATGACGCATACGAGGGTACGCGTGACGCGTACCCTCGTATGCGTCATCACGTAGAGGACGTGAGGGCGGAAGTACCACAAGGGTACTACCGCTGAACCGCCCGCTGCCCGGCCTCAACGCGTCATACTTGGACTCCTCCTCCTAGTCCTCACTCACACCACTGCCAGCCAGCCACTGCAGCAGCCACCACCGGTAACATTTAACTTTACGCCAACTTTTTTATGGGGAAGCGGGCAGAGGGGGGAGCACTAGCGGAGGGGGTGGGGGGAATTTCCGACCCCCCCCCCCCCCCCCGCGATCGGGGCATGCTCCCCCCTTATGCCTGCGACCCCATAGGGGGGCCGTATTGCGGCATGTTCGGGTCCCCATTGACTTGCATTGAGTTCGGGGTTCGGGCCGAACATGCCGAACATCTGGCCCATGTTCGGCCTGTTCGGCCCGAACCCGAACATCCAGGTGTTCGCCCAACACTACCCCAAACAGGCAGGGATAAAATAATTATTAGCAAAATTTACCACCCAAAGAAAGCCTAATTGGTGGCAGAAAAAACAAGATATAGATCAATTCATTGTGATAAGTAGTGATAAAGTTATTGGTGAATGAATGAGAGGTGAAAATTGCTCGGATGCATAAGGTGAAAAACGACTGAAGGCTGAAGTGGTTAATCTCCTGTCTCTGGCAGGAGGATAGTGCATCCAGTGACTTGCTGAAGATCCCGCTGGACGCTATTCTAAAGGAAGACATCATTTCCGGTATGTCACACATTATATTATTTGTACAGCGCTGAGGAGGATGTTGGTGCTATATAAATACAATAATTTTAAGTTAGCCAATAAACGGTATCATCCTGATTCATAACTTCTTGCTTTACAAATACTAACTAATAATAATGTGTAACATGCATTTGAAGTAGACCAGTTTAAATTAATTCTTCACAAAAAGATTGCTAAAGGCTCTTTATTGTTGTTTTTGGTAAATAAGAGAACAAATATTTGCTGCAATTTTTTTGTATTGATTCCTCAGCGAACTACAGCTGCCTGCTCATTCCCAGCCACTCCTCCGACAGTCATACTAGCTTTTCTGGTTGGCTGGGTTATCAGAATTCTATTCAGCTGTCTGTCTGGAGTATTAAAATACTCTCACAATACTACAGTGTGCTCCATAGAGTAAAATTATATCTAGGGCCTGAATAACTATCTTCCAAGGTCTCTGATTACTGGAAACCAACAAGGACCTTATAGGGCATTCATTGTGTATATGTATTTTTTGTCACTTAGAATCCTATCAGACGTAGATCCAATCAGTTCATCAGAACAGCCATACACAACACAAACAAATGGAACGCTTTCCTGATTTATTATGTTGTTTGTTTGTTTTTGTTTTGTTTTGTTTTGTTTTTTATAACAAATTGTACAATTAATTTAAAAGAAATTGATTTTTCAGGGTTTTATTTTAATAAAAATAAAAACTGAATGCTTTATTCAAAAATGTTTTGGACATTTTCAGGAACATTGAGTCTCAGTGTTGGTTTATTGGTTTAATTTTTCAAACAAATTGATCAAGCGGAAAAATCGATCACATTCAAAATATTGAATTGTGTATTATTATTATATAGTATTTAAGTTTTCACAGTGAGAGAGTTATCTCATCACTTCAGTCCTTAAGTTACCTCCTCTGAAGTTATTTTCACATGCAGTTAACATAATTGACAGCCTGTCCTTAACTTTAAAATTCTGTAGTTATTTTAAGGATTCAAGAGTCAACTTTAAAGGGATACTTAAGTGTGAGATAAAAAATGATTTTTACTCACCTGGGGCTCCCCTCAGCCCCCTGCAGCTGAACGGTGCCCTCGCCGTGTCCCTCCGATGCGCCTGGTCTCGCCGGCGGCCACTTCCGGTTTGGCTGTCACCGGCCAACAGGCTGGGAACGCGGCTAATTATCCGCGTCTCCGGCCGCAATAGCATTATAGAGGGCGCTATTGCGGCAACTGGTATTATTTTAAAAGGAAAAATCCATATCCTTCTCTGGTTAGGTTCCCTTTAAGAGATCTCACCTTAACTTGAAGACAGAAGATAACTCTAGAAACGTTATTAAAGACAGGAGATAAGCTTAGTGAATTGAGGCCATTGTCCATTAGGAGGGGACACAACTGACATCGGGGTGTATGCAATAAACAGAGTTAGAGCGGACCTGAACTCAGAACTTCCTCTCTGCTCTAAAAGATAAGCAACAGCATAATAACCTTTAAAGAAAAATATTTTTTGTTACAGCTGATAAAGAAATCTGCACGATGTCTACTTCCTGCTTTCATGGAAGCAGACATAAGGTGAACAGCCTGTGTTTACTAATTAGCTGCTCTGCCATGGCAGCTAGCTGACACATCTGAGAGATCAAATTACAGTGTTGATTAGACACAGATGAGGGGGGATTATGCTAAACTCTCTAAATATATACAGGGTGCATTTCTCTCTGTTTTCCTTCTGTCCTGTGCAAGAGTTCAGGTCCAGTTTAACTCTGTTTATTGCATCCATCCCCTAATGTGGAAAGGATCCTCAGATCCATGCTGGATAAAGCTGGGGGCGCACTATACATTTTCCTCAGATGATTGTTGGCCACAAAAATATTTTCTACAAAGATTGTTCAGTCATCTGTGAGGGCCAGTTCACACTAGGGGCGTTTTTGCCCTTTTTTCAAGCGCTGGCGATTTTCAAAAATGCCCTAAAAAAACTTGTGCAATGATTCCCTACAAAAGAGTTCACATCTGAGCGGTTTGTTTGCGATCTGCTCAGCAAAGCACTTCCTGTACCATTTTTGGGGCGTTTGTACCTCAATGGAAGGTATAGGAAAAACGCAAAACGCTCACAAAATCATTTTGTGCAGCGATTGCTTTCGTGTTTTTAAGAATAAATACATTGTATTTATGCTTTTCCGGGTCAAAGAGTTCACTTCCTGACTTGCGTCAGAGAGTGAATTAAAAAAACGCTCTGGAAAAGAGCTTAGAAAATCGCTTTTCTCAAAAACGCAGCGCCCACCCAAGTGCCGGGAGGTGCTAAAAAGAAAAAACTCGCACAAAAACACAAAACGCTTGAGTTTTTAGGTGTGAATGAGGCCTGAGTGCATGTGTCCCCTGACCCCACCGATGACGTTGTGAGTAAACAACCATCCTGGACCACCTTTATTGTTCATCTCTCAGTTGTCTTCCCTCCTCCCTCCCCCTCCATAGAACAGAACAGGCATATTGTTAGTGCTCTGTGGTCAGACGTCCTCTCTATAGTCAGCAATGTGTTTGGGGACATCTACAGATGGACTGCAGACCAAAAGGTCTTGGCCATTGGTTGACCATGTTTCAATGGGCTTCACCATGATTTGTGATTGGCTGAGAATTACTGATCAGTAGCAGTTTTATGTCTGTGTTGCTGTCGGACTCTTGAATAGCTTGATGTTGACCTCATACACATTATGTCTCCTGGTTTTCCAGAAGATGGTGGCACCCCAAGCAGAGACTTTAAGAGCCTCAGTAATGGGGCACTGAAGGAAGAAGCTCCGGTCCACCATCTGGAAGTGGATTCTCTTGTACAGATCCAGTATAAAGAAGGGGAGCTGGCGTATGGCACCATCAGGTGGCTGGGGAATCTGGCATATAGTGAGGACACCATGGTGGGGGTGGAGCTGGTGAGTATCACAGTATGAATAGTAAAATTACTAACGCTGCTCTCAGAAGGGGATCACCATTTACTGAAGGACGACTCTTTCAGTCTTTTGGCGTCAGCCAGTAAATGGTATCATTATAATTTAATCTTTCCACCGGAGTTTCATTAACAAAGTCCTCTCATTCTCCAAGTTGGAGATCATCGGATGTGTGACTTGCCAAACTGGCCTGGCCATATTTACAGAAAGCTGTCCATCTACTAGCTGTATATAGATTACAAGCTAAGCCTGGGTCATATCTGATCTTACTGATCACTGCTGACTAGTGAAATATCAGGCAAGTAGATTTTTTCTGTAGGAATTATCAAACCATTAAGAGCATCAGGTCCACTAGAAGGTTGGGATGTTTGGTACTCGTAAGCATCCTGTGCCAGTTAATTAGCTCCACCCCACTGTCACCTTCAGGATACCCTTTGCCCCGCCTCCCCCATGATATAAAAAAACATAACGATTCTTTGAGAACACTGAGAAAGCACGCAGACTGAAATTCCACCAAAATGTTGACAAGTCAGTTTAACTTAAAGGGACACTTAGGCCAGGAATCAAAAGTAAGTTTTACTTGCCTGGGGCTTCTACCAGCCCCCTCCTGCTGTCCCGTGCGCTCGCAGTCACTTATGGATCCTCCGGTCCCCCGCCGTCAGCTAGTTCAGTTTTCGCTGGCAGGCCCTGATGGGGCCTGGCCACGCGTTATCCTTCTTCATGTTCCTGTCCTCAATAGCGTCCTGCACAGGCGCAGGGCACTATTGCGGACGGGAACGTGAAGAAAAATACGCATGGCCAGGCCTTTCAGTGAAAACAAAACTAGCTGGTGGCAGGGGACCGGCGGCTCCGTGAGTGACTGCGAGGGCACGGGACAGCAGGAGGGGGCTGGTAGAAGCCCTGGGAAAGTAAAACTGACTTTTGACTACTGGCTTAAGGGGAAACTCTGACCAAGAATTGAACTTTATCCCAATCAGTAACTGATACCCCCTTTTACATGAGAAATCTATTACTTTTCACATACGGACCATCAGGGGGCGCTGTATGACTGATTTTGTGGTGAAACCCCTCCCACAAGAAACTCTGAGGACCGTGGTACTCCTGGCAGTTTCCTGTCTGTGAACCTTGTTGCATTGTGGGAAATAGCTGTTTACAGCTGTTTCCAACTGCCAAAAAAAGCAAGCAGCAACTACATCACATGCCAGCAGTAAAAATGTCACCATGTGATAAATGTCAGAATGTAAATCAGTGATTTAAAAATTTTACAATGGGCAAACACTGACTAAATCATTTATACATAACTATTGTAAAAATGAAGCACTTTTTTATTACATTATTTTCACTGGAGTTCCTCTTTAAGTGTCCCTTTAACTGCCTTTCTGATATAGTATTTGGCTGAAGGATGCCAAAGTCTCACCATGTTTATGTTCAGTATATGGAAGGCCAGGGAAGTCACCATGTCATGTGATTAGTCAGAAGTGACTGAGACAATGCTCGTCTAATCACACAGTCATCCAATTGTTGTCAACCTCGGTCTTGCTTTTTAACAATTGGTTGAACTTCATGGATGCTTTGTTTTTGTTTTGTATTTTTCCAACCAAACTAACTCTGTAACTACTATGCAAATTTCCTGCAGGAAGAAGAGAAAGGCTGTACGGACGGTGTCTGGCAGGGACACAGGTACTTTTCCTGCCCCCCAAAACGTGGAATTTTTGTGAAGCTGAAAGCATGTCAGCCAGACACCCGCTTCCTCTCCAGCCGAGAGTGCCAGCCCAAGAGCCTGGAGACGGAGGGATACAGTGAGTATTTATTAGCCTCACAGAGGTGGAGCGGGATGCAGTAAGATATTTTATATACTCAGGGGCAGAACCTGATGGTATTGGTATCTACTCAGGGGCGGGACCAGACAATGATCTTAATATATTCAGGGGCGGAGCCTGACTTATCTTTATATACTCAGGGGCAGAACCTCCCATGGACCTCAGCTGCAGTCTGTGTCTGTCTATGTCTGTCCTCCTGGCTGCCCATTAGTGTTATGCCGGACTGGCTCATCCAGGAGTTACCTCAGTCAGTGAATAAAGTAAACATGAGACAAATGGGAGAAAGGGATTTTTACTTACCTGGGCCTCCTCCCAGCCCCCTATAGTCCATCAGCTCCCTCGATACCCTTCCTGCCCAATCCGTTGTGCTCCTGTGAAGTCTGTACTATCCAGCTGGGTTGCGGAGCGCTGCGCATGCACTGTTCAGGGTCACACACGTCCTCCATCACGCTCCTATAGCTGGGGCATTCTGTGCATGCGCAGTTACAGTCTTAATGAACTGAGCGTAAGCAGAACACTCCCAGGGATGGGAGCGCATGAATATCGGACCCACTGAGATTAGTGTGTTCATGCCTTCAAAGATTGTGATTTTCCATGTGGGGGGCGGAGGGGAGTGAGGGGGGCCCAGTAGTTTTTTGCCCAGTATGGCTCCCAAAATTTTCTGATGGCGGCCCTGGGAAAACCATCTGAAGAACAATTAAAGCAGTATTGGGCCATCATATCCCTTTTATTCCAAACATATTCTTACTGGGTGATAAACCTTCTAACTACCCGGCCCATAGGCTTGTCCAACATATACTGTAGCCTCCACAGCTCAAAGGGTCCCAGCTCGAAACTGGCTCTCTTCACAGTTCTTCCAGTAAAAAATGTCTTCACTTTGGTGTCTGAAATTATGCTGGCTGCCTATATAACAATATAACAGCCAAGGTGACGGACAATATGCAAGGTTTTTACTACACATGACTCCATAGATCGCTAGGTTAGAAAGCAAAGGCCTCTCTCATTACTGCCACACATTTTAAGGCCATTTAATTATCCTTTTCCAAATGGTGTATACCTCTTCAAATGTTTGTTAATATGCTGCGTGGGTTGACAGGCGTTTTAGCCTATTTTCTTCTAAAAATTCAATAAAACTGCTTTGAAACTAAAATCTTTTCTTTCTTCCTTTCTTTCTTTCTTTCTTTCTTTCTTTCTTTCTTTCTTTCTTTCTTTCTTTCTTTTCTTAGAGGTCAGACTCAGTTCAGTGGACGCAATTCCAGACTGATCAGCTGTCCTGTGTAATAATGTGCTGTTTCTATGAATTCTGATTTGTTTCAGGTAAAGATGAGAGTCGCCGGATATCTGGGAAGGTGCCCCCCTTGCAGGGCGCAGCCGCTGTGGATATTTTAGAGGGAGATATGAAGGGGATCCAGGGTCACTGTAACTCCTGCTACATGGATGCTGCACTCTTCAGGTGCCTCAGGGGAGGGTCTAATTATGTCATGGGCTCTGCGGGGGCGGGGAATGTGAAACTGTTCCTTAATGTTACTGGTGGAACAAGATATGCAGTGTTGTAGTATTTCATATTGTGCTCCTGCCGGCATTGTTGCTCCATCCCAGTCCGTGCAATATTATGCACTAATGATTTGTCCTCCTCCATGTTGTCTCTGCAGCCTCTTCTCCTGCAGCTCAGCGCTGGACTGTCTCCTATTCAAGCCATCGCCTCACCCTGATGGGGAAATCCAGCGGACCCTGAGAGAGGAGATCGTCAACCCCCTGCGCAAGTAAGACCCCCTCACCGCTACACCCACATGGGCACAAGTACCAGCTAAAAGAGTAGTGATGGGACATTCGCGAACAAGCTGGCTCTAAGAGCCGGCTCTTTGCTGCGAACGACAAGAGACGGTTCTCAGTTTTGAAAGAGCCGATGCCTCAGCCGCCCCACACAGATCTGCTTTTCTCTGTAATAAAGGGCGCTGAGGCATGCTGGGAGATGTAGTCCTCCTCTTACAGCTTGTAGGAGTGTATGGGGCGGAGCAGAGTAGTAGCAGGAGGGATTGCCCCAGTCAGAGAAGCAGTCTGGAGTTGTCATGGAGACAGGGGCGGGGCTTTTACTCAGATTCTGAGTGGTGTCAAGTGATATTTAATGAATAGCCGATTCAGAGCCGTAAGAGCCGGCTCTTTAAATGGAGCCGATTCAGAAGAGCCGATTCTCTGAGAAGAGCCGGAATTCCCATCACTACTAAAGAGTAGTAACTGCAAAGAGCTGACGTGACGCACAGAAAGCAGCTCAGCTTATAGCAAAGTCCTAGTAGAAGCAATTTTTAATGTCCTTACTTTTTTGAGTACAGTGTTCAACATATAGTGGTTAGTTTCCTAAGGTTGGGACACAGTGGAGAACATGTACGGTTCTGATGCAGCTCTGTATCATGCCTGGAGAAGAAACTTGAGGTTCCCAAAACTTGGAAGAAAACTCTATAGTCAGATGTTACCTACAGCAACTTCAGGAGGGTTGTGACAAGTCCACGCCCCCTAACAGTGCATAAGGACAGTGATCTCCTTCACCAATCACACTGTTCCCGATGACACCACTAAGCACACTGACACACGCTGGGCGTTTCTCTGCCTAGGCGACCACTCGGGGCAGCAGCTGCTGAGTCTAGTGTGTGTACAGCAGCCCCCTGACCCCGCCTCTGTGCCTCGGCCAGTGATCAGCTTGGGGGATCGTCTCCCTCCAGCTCTAGCCAGGGACATTGTTCTCCCCGTTCCCCCCCCCGATCCCTGCTCGGGTGACGGTCCTCCCCCTTGTGTAGGAGGGGCCCAGCATGACTCCTCCCCCCGACTCCCACGCCTGGCCTGAGCAATGTCACTGCTCTGCTGTGTGTATGTTGCTGCCAGTCACTTCCCCTGACTACTGGCCGATGCTGCAGAGAGCGCTGCCAGAGTGATGGGAGCATTACAGGGAACCCAGTCACATCATGGAGAACCAGAACCACTAAGATTCATAAACTTCAGAAACGTCTCATTCCTGGAGTATTTAAAAAGCAAATGTAGATGTGAGCAGATGTCTGCAGACACTCACCATACCCTCCCTGTTAGTTTTGTAGCTTTTGGTGACTGGTGCACTTTAACCCTTTCCAGTCCTATTTCCTGATCTTCCTGATGTGTGGTGGCGGTGTTGATCCCGGGGGTCTGTTCCTCCTTGCACTAGAGCAAGGAGGTCACCTGGCATCAATGTGTATGTGGGGGGCGGGGAAGCAGCTTGTGTAGCTCCACCCCCTTGTAAGCGCACCAGCATAATTTTGTTATTATGTGGCTCTTCCTGGTGCTGGAGGGTTTAAAGGATCAGACTTTGTCCAACACTTTAATCCATGTGGAGACTAGATCTGGCAATGGCAGCACTAGTGGCAGCTCCAAGTGTGCCCACATAGTATGTAGATGGGGCCAGAAGCGATCAAAAGCATCAGGCTAGATTCACAGTGGGACATTGCGTTTTGATGCAATGTTAAAGTCGCAAAGCAAACTTACAACGCAACGCGCCCAAAAAGTCGCAACGCAGCGTTACCTAGTCCGGGGTTAAGCTATTATTTGTGTCTGGTGCAGCTGCAGTGCCGGGTTTGTGGCATGGAAGGACGGTCATTTCCTGACATGCGTACCCTTTTTACTTATTAACATGGATGACGTGTGTAAGGAAGGTACTGATTAAATGTGGATTTATTGTGAATCGTGATGGATAGTGGCTGCACTCAGCGTTTGGTGTTCCGGCAGGCATGGCTTTGTCTCGGCGGACAGCGTGATGATGCTGCGACATCAGCTGATGCAGGAGAGTCAGTGTCCGAGCTTCACCACGTCCGAGAAAGGTAACGGCGGTCGTTTCATGGTACGGGGAGGTCCGGCACCAGCGCTGCCGATACAGCACGACTATTGTCAGCCATGATTGTAGCTTACACTTGTTCTTTAGAAATTATCAGCTGGGGAAGTGTCTTTGGTTTTTCAATGTCCTCCCAAACTCTCCCCCTAGTAGCTGCCTGACTCATGGTCAGTGGAATGAGTCTGAGTCTGGAGGTGATCAGTTCTCTGCAGACAGATTCCCTGCAAGAGGAAGTCAATGGTGAAACAAATCATTCATCAGGTGACCATTTTCCATCTCTCTGATTGGCTGGTCATTAGAAATGATCACGTGATTGGGTTTAGGCAATCAAACAGTAGAAATCCGAGATCCAGTAAATTGGTCTTTTATGAATTCCCCTAGCAGGAGAAATTCTCCTAGGAAAGCTGCTGGCCAATGTGGCTATAAACTTATAGATTTTGCAGCACGATCGACCCTTCTATTCAGATAATTTTATTAGATCGTATAAAAATTTGGTACCACAACAAACATGCCCAGTCGATGATTCGACCGATTTCGATGTCACGTGGCCGCCATGTACAGCATGTGGTGCATGTGTGACATCACAAAGGTGCCACGTGCTATATGTGACAGTCACGTGGGACATGGGAGATATTTTAATGCATGGGGGGGGGGTGTAGGATTAACATTTGGGGGGGGCAGCGGCCAATCAGAGAGAGATCTCTCTCATGGCCGATCAGCCCATGCATTGCTACATCTGTGGGCACCTGTAATCAGATAGATGTGTGATTTTATTAAAACATTGAATTCAATAGATTAGGTGCACATATCCCAGCATCCCACGAGAGGAGCGGCAGGATATGAGCTGCAGATCCTTGGATAGGTTGATACACTGTATGCCTGTATGTTGTATTATGCATGTTACAGGGCCATAGATAGTTAGCATACATACAGATGTAGGGGACCCTCCGCATGGCGTATCTAGTTACACCATGCATGCGCTGTAGCTCAGTGCCACTGCTCTCTCTGCGCACCCTGCAGTCATTGCGATCGCAAGAACGCACTTTATCAGCTGCCCATGTGGATGACAACGATCCAGGCTGGCCAATAATAATAATAAGTTTAGCATTATACAGTTGTCATGTTTTCTTTCCTGATATTTACTATTTTCTTCTTTTTAAAATGGATATTTTATTTTAAAAATGTGTTTCTTAGTACTAAATATAAAACATAATAACAATAATAAATGCGTGAGTCGGATGTGGGGATGCAGCACTTCATCTGTGTGTATATTTTCTGTCGGGAGAATAGCGGTAGTGATGTCATAACGTTTGCATCGTTCATCTTTCAGATCCGGAGGAGTTCCTGAACCTGATCATGCAGCGAATCCTGAGGGCGGATCCTCTGCTGAGGCTGCAGTGAGTGTCATATGTAGCCATTTTGCCCCACCTCCCCAATATGTGTCCCTGCCTCCCCAATATGCAGAGTCACCAGCAGAGCATGTTGCCTGCAGCAGTTACTTACCTCTCTGCACAGTGGGATCCAGCGGTGCCACTGGAGGAGGAACGGGCTGATGCTCTATACTACGGTAGTTGCTGTGTGCAGGGAGTGCACGAAAATGTTACCAATACTATCACCAGGGAGCATTGCAAGTTAAAGATAATCTGTATTGTTAAAATCGCACAAAAGTAAACATACCAGTGCGTTAGGGGACATCTCCTATTACCCTCTGTCACAATTTTGCCGCTCCTCGCCGCATTAAAAGTGGTTAAAAACAGTTTTAAAAAGTTTGTTTATAAACAAACAAAATGGCCACCAAAACAGGAAGTAGGTTGATGTACAGTATGTCCACACATAGAAAATACATTCATACACAAGCAGGCTGTATACACCCTTCCTTTTGAATCTCAAGAGATCCTTTGTGTGTTTCTTTCCCCCTGCAGCTATATTCCACTGAAGTGTCAGGCTGTTTCTTCCTGCAGAGTGCAGACAGCTCTGCCTGTATGTAATTCCTCAGTATGTGAAAGCCCAGCCAGCTCAGAGGAGGATTTATCCAGCTTGTAAAAGATAATAGAGCAGAGAGAAGCTGCACTAATCTAAATAACACACAGCAGTGTGCAGAGAGGGGCCTGGAGGGGGGAGTTCATAGCAGAACCACAACACTGAAGAACTTGGCAGCCTTCCAGACACAGGCTGACAAGTCTGACAAGAGAGAGATAAGTTGATTTATTACAGAGATGGTGATAGTAGAACGTGCTGCAGTAAGCCAGAACACATTAGAATAGCTTTTGGAACTTGTAGGATGATAAAAAACAGGATGCAATTTTTGTTACGGAGTCTCTTTAAGCCTTTAGCACTACAGGCATTACCACGCTAACCCACGCATTGCTATGGTAACACCGTGCATTACCATAGCAATGCACGCACTAACCCAGTAACGCCTGCAGCCCTAAAGCAGTAATGCCTGGTGCTCCCCTGCGCCAGTATCGGTAAAATTCCCAACACACGGTAACTTTACCGCAGTAAGCGCTTCAGGCCCATAGAGAGGAAACGCTACAATGGGCTGAAGAGAGATCCCAGCGACACAGAGAGTTAACTGCTGCCTGCAACAAGCTCTGGACATGATTACACTACAATGGCCAAGCAAGGGGGCCACTCTGGGTACAGGCACGCCATCATGGCTCTGCTCCCAAGTACCTGCCTCAGTCCGGCCCTGGTCATATAATGATGTTTGCCAACTGCAAGTCCCTGTAAAAACAATGCAGCCATCATTAACCCCCCCGCCCCCCAAACCTGTGGTCACAACATTGACACCTGCTCTGGGGGGTAACCTGTATCAGAGGGAGGGCAGGCCCAAGTTGGAGCCCCCCACCAGCGCTGGCTCCCTGCAGTTATGCCTCTGAGTCTTTTAACATAAAGCTGCATTAAACTGTGTTCGGACACAAGCCTGAGTCATAAATTCTGCCCGCCCCTTCCTGCCTTATGCCCGCCACTTCCTGCCTTATGCCTGCAGGAAGTGTCCGCTGATCAAGTCACTACTAGAGATGGTGATAGTTGGCCAATGGAAACAGCTTAGTGAGGCAGGAAGCTTTTTAAGGCCTTGTTCACATTATAAATCGCTATATTAGTGATGGGAATTCCGGCTCTTTTCAGAGAATCGGCTCTTCTGAATCGGCTCCCATTAAAGAGCCGGCTCTTACGGCTCTGAATCGGCTCTTCATTAAATATCACTAGACACCACTCAGAATCGGAGTAAAAGCCCCGCCCCCGGCTACATGACAACTCCAGACTGCTTCTCTGACTGGGGCAATCCCTCCTGCTACTGCTCTGCTCCGCCCCATACACTCCTACAAGCTGCAAGAGGAGGACTACATCTCCCAGCATGCCTCAGCGCCCTTTATTACACAGCAAATCAGAGCTGTGTGGGGCGGCTGAGGCATCGGCTCTTTCAAAACTGAGAGCCGGCTCTTGTCGTTCGCAGCAAAGAGTCGGCTCCTAGAGCCGGCTCGTTCGCGAACGACCCATCACTACGCTATATCGCTATATCAAGCAGCGATGGGCTCTAATTCGGATTCGGGTGATCCGGATAGTTGCTATCCGGATATCTCCCAGTAATGCTGTGCATGCTGGGCGGGGGGTCAAGCTTACCTGTCTGACGTCTTCTTCGGTCCGTCCCTCGGCGCCTCCCATGATGCGGTCCACGCGCGTCACGTGATTACAAACACTTCCTCCTTCAACCCGGAAGGAAGAAGTGTTTGGAGTCACGTGACCGCCGCTTGGAGCGCATTGTGGGAGGCGCCAAGGGATGGACCGAAGAAGACTGGGTGAAATCTGGATAGCAACTATCCGGATCACCTGAATCCGAATTTAAGCCAATGGCTGATCGCAAGTACTGAGCGATTTATACAGTGATTTTTTATGAGCTTTTCCCTGCAATTTGCGCTTAGAAAAGCGATTTCCTAATCGATTTTGCTCAGTGATGACATCAGGAAGTGAAGTCTTATAGCTGGAAACAAATAAATACAATGTATTTATTCATAAAACCGCTCGGGAAATCACTATTTCCCTATACCTTCTATCAAGCCAAAAAAGGCTCAGAAAATGGTACAGGTAGCGCTTTTGCGATCGGAAAGCAATTGAAGCGCTCATATGTGAACACTCTCATAGGGAATCATTGCACAAGCTCTTTTAGAGCGATTTTCAAAGTCGCCAGCGCTTAAAAAAATCTGCAAACACTCATAGTGTGAACAAGCCCTTCGAGTTTAGGGTTGTATTGTATTTGAGTGTGATAGAAGTTTACATTTTTATCCATCAGGAGTGGCTGATTTTTCTGACCAATTTTTCAGAAGATTGAATGGTGTGGGGAAGATTGTCAATTTCTCGATATATAGACATCATATTTTTCATATCTGAGGAAAACTTGAACAGGTGTGTGATACATTGGTCAGATTGTTACAATAACAAAAAAATGATCCTAATTCTAGAATTGACAAAAAAAAATATAAACGATTGTACGGTGTGTGGCCACCTTCCATCGGAGCAGCCATGTTGTCTGTGAAGACTGAGGGGTGTATTTGTGATTCTCCCTTGCAGGTCGGATGGTCAGAGGGTCCAGGAATGTTACTGCTATCAGATCTTCATCGAGAAGCAGCAGGAGATGGCAGCTCCCAACGTGCAGCAACTTCTGGAGCAATCGTTCCACCACTCCAACCTCAAGCTGGTGGAGGTAAAGGGATGGGCGGGGCTGGGATGGGCCGAGCAGGGGCATGCAGGAGCAGGGAAATGCAGTGCAGGGAAAGCTGGAGTAGGAGTGGGCAGTGCAGGGACAGGAGCAGGTAGGGCAGGGACAGGCGGGGCAGAGACAGGTGGGGCAGTAACAGGCGGGGCAAGGAGGAGCCTCTGACTAGGGACAGGCTAATGCGCTATACTGGGACAGGTTTTCCCAGTATGG
Organism: Hyperolius riggenbachi; assembly: GCF_040937935.1. Taxonomy (NCBI): domain Eukaryota; kingdom Metazoa; phylum Chordata; class Amphibia; order Anura; family Hyperoliidae; genus Hyperolius; species Hyperolius riggenbachi. Next base: position 443,680,140 of record NC_090650.1, on the reverse strand, counting down.
TGGACAGTGTCGTGCGCAGCGGGTTACGGACGGGGGGTGCGGCGGCATAGCAAGCATAGTTGCCCCAGTATGGCTAGTATAATTACCCCAGTATGGCTAGTATGGTTACCCCAGTATGGCTAGTGTAGTGTCCCAGTGTAGCTAGTATGGTGGCCAGTATAGCTAGTATAGTCCCAGTATAGCTAGTATAGTCCCAGTATGGGTAGGTAGTGCCCCAGTATAGCTAGTATATTGCCCAGTATAGCTAGTATAGTGCCCAGTATACCCAGTATAGTGCCCCAGTATAGCTAGTATATTGCCCAGTATAGCTAGTATAGTGCCCAGTATAGCTAGTATAGTGCCCAGTATACCCAGTATAGTGCCCCAGTATAGCTAGTATATTGCCCAGTATAGCTAGTATAGTGCCCAGTATAGCTAGTATAGTGCCCAGTATAGCTAGTATAGTGCCCAGTATGGCCAGTATAGTACCCATTATAGGTAGTATATTGCCCAGTATAGCTAGTATAGTGCCCAGTATAGCTAGTATAGTGCCCAGTATAGCTAGTATAGTGCCCAGTATAGCTAGTATAGTGCCCAGTATGGCTAGTATAGTACCCATTATAGGTAGTATATTGCCCAGTATAGCTAGTATAGTGCCCAGTATAGCTAGTATAGTGCCCAGTATATAGCTAGTATAGTGCCCAGTATAGCTAGTATAGTGCCCAGTATAGCTAGTATAGTTGCCCCAGTATAGCTAGTATAGCGCCCAGTATAGCTAGTATAGCACCCAGTATAGCTAGTATAGTGCCCATTATAGGTAGTATAGTGCCCATTATAGGTAGTATAGTGCCCAGTATAGCTAGTATAGTGCCCAGTATAGCTAGTATAGTGCCCAGTATATAGCTAGTATAGTGCCCAGTATATAGCTAGTATAGTGCCCAGTATAGCTAGTATAGTGCCCAGTATAGCTATTATAGTGCCCATTATAGCTAGTATAGTGCCCATTATAGGTAGTATAGCGCCCTAGTATAGCTAGTATAGTGCCCAGTATGGGTAGTATAGTGCCCAGTATAGCTATTATAGTGCACATTATATCTAGTATAGTGCACATTATAGGTAGTATAGCGCCCTAGTATAGTGCCCAGTATAGTGCCCATTATAGGTAGTATAGCGCCCTAGTATAGCTAGTATAGTGCCCAGTATGGCTAGTATAGTGCCCAGTATAGCTAGTATAGTGCCCAGTGTATAGCTAGTATAGTGCCCAGTATAGCTAGTATAGCGCCCAGTATAGCTAGTATAGTGCCCAGTATAGCTAGTATAGCGCCCAGTATAGCTAGTATAGTGCCCAGTATGGCTAGTATAGTGCCCAGTATAGCTATTATAGTGCCCATTATAGCTAGTATAGTGCCCATTATAGGTAGTATAGCGCCCTAGTATAGCTAGTATAGTGCCCAGTATGGCTAGTATAGTGCCCAGTATAGCTAGTATAGTGCCCATTATAGCTAGTATAGTGCCAAGTATAGTTAGTATAGCGCCCAGTATAGCTAGTATAGTGCCCAGTATAGCTAGTATAGCGCCCAGTATAGCTAGTATAGTGCCCATTATAGCTAGTATAGTGCCCAGTATAGCTAGTATAGTGCCCAGTATATAGCTAGTATAGTGCCCAGTATAGCTAGTATAGCACCCAGTATAGCTAGTATAGTGCCCAGTATGGCTAGTATAGTGCCCAGTATAGCTATTATAGTGCCCATTATAGCTAGTATAGTGCCCATTATAGGTAGTATAGCGCCCTAGTATAGCTAGTATAGTGCCCAGTATGGCTAGTATAGTGCCCAGTATAGCTAGTATAGTGCCCAGTATATAGCTAGTATAGTGCCCAGTATAGCTAGTATAGCGCCCAGTATAGCTAGTATAGTGCCCAGTATAGCTAGTATAGCGCCCAGTATAGCTAGTATAGTGCCCAGTATGGCTAGTATAGTGCCCAGTATAGCTATTATAGTGCCCATTATAGCTAGTATAGTGCCCATTATAGCTAGTATAGCGCCCTAGTATAGCTAGTATAGTGCCCAGTATGGCTAGTATAGTGCCCAGTATAGCTAGTATAGTGCCCATTATAGCTAGTATAGTGCCAAGTATAGTTAGTATAGCGCCCAGTATAGCTAGTATAGTGCCCAGTATAGCTAGTATAGCGCCCAGTATAGCTAGTATAGTGCCCATTATAGCTAGTATAGCGCCCAGTATATCTAGTAAAGTGCCTAGTATAGCTAGTATAGTGCCCATTATAGCTAGTATAGCGCCCTAGTATGGGTAGTATAGTGCCCAGTATAGCTAGTATAGTTGCCCCAGTATAGCTAGTATAGTGCCCAGTATAGCTAGTATAGCACCCAGTATAGCTAGTATAGCGCCCAGTATGGCTAGTATAGTGCCCAGTATAGCTAGTATAGTGCCCAGTATAGCTAGTATAGTGCCCAGTATAGCTAGTATAGTGCCCAGTATAGCTAGTATAGTGCCCATTATAGGTAGTATAGCGCCCTAGTATAGCTAGTATAGTGCCCATTATGGCTAGTATAGCGCCCTAGTATGGCTAGTATAGTGCCCATTATGGCTAGTATAGTGCCCAGTATAGCTAGTATAGTGCCCAGTATAGCTAGTATAGTGCCCAGTATAGCTAGTATAGTGCCCAGTATAGCTAGTACAGCGCCCAGTATAGCTAGTATAGTGCCCAGTATAGCGCCCTAGTATGGTGAGTATAGTGCCACGCCCAACATTAGCCGGCGGCGGCGGCCGCTTGTTACCCTCTCATGTCTGTGTAGTGATTCCGCGCGGCTGTTGTGAGGAGGAGGCAGGAAGCAGGAGAGAGCGGCTTCTTGTAGCGGTGATGTGTATCGCCGTCACTATGGGAACCGCTCTCCTGCTTCCTGCCTCCTCACAGCAGCCGGGGAGCGCGCTGCGGGGAATCACTACACAGACTTGAGAGGGGAATATAGATTAGGAGGGGACTGTAACGATCGGTGGGCGCAGAGAGTATCTGATTACCGGTGATCTGCAGTATCACCGGAAATACAGATATATACCAGATTATAAGTGATCTGCAGTCTCACCGATAATCCGATATACAAACTAACCTCTGTTCACCCGAGTAGAGCGTTGTGTTTGGTGCAACAGTAATACAGAGGACAAGCCTCAGTGCAGCAAGGAGTACTGCACAGATACCTTCCACAGGTCTAAGCTCTCCAAAACGGGAGGAGTCAGACTAACAGTGGGAAGGAAAGTCTGAAAGTGACACTCAGACGCAAGTGTCACTAACGGGACAAGGAACCGCCTCCAATCGTGAGGTCGGTTCTCGAGGTCGGGCAAGCCAAGTCGTAAACACACAGACAGATAAGGTACAAGATCAGCAGACAAAAGGCAGAGTCAAAGTACAGGCAGGGTTCGGCAACGGGGTATCAGATATATCGGGGTACAGAATCAGGAGGCAGAAACAGAGTCTAGGAGCGAGCCGGGGTTCGGCAACGGAGTATCAGAAATAACGAGGTACAAGATCAAAGTTCAGAAGAGTAGTCAAGGCAGGCAAGAAGTCATAACAGATAATCACAATCAAACTAGTACTTTAAGCTATCAACGGAATCTAGCTTAGTGTAGGATTACAGCTCCAGCTGGTCCCGGCACACTAACAGATCTGACTACGGATCTGGGTGCTCCCACATGTGTGATCGCACGCCAGACAAAGAGCAAGTGAACAACCAGCAGTATATATACTCTAGGACCTTTCCAGGACCTCCCTAATTGCTGGTCCAATGGGAGCAGTGGAATTTGTCAGCTGACCCAGCTGGTCAGCCGACACCCTTCTAACTGCTATTTAAACTCTGCCTCTGTGCTCGCGCGCGTGTAAGTCTGAGTCTTGGTGGACTACCAGTCCCAGCCACACCAGTACTGTCATGCAATGTATCTAATGCGGGGGCCGCCTCTGATGCGGATTCCGCCGTTACCAATGCGGATTCCACCGCTCTGCCCATGCGGCATGCGGCGGTTTCTTCGCGTTGTGCCGCCATGTCAGACGCGGAAACAGCCGCCTCCCTCTGAGTGCTAGCGGCGGCTTTTCCGCGTTTCCTCACAGTACCCCCCCCCCCCCGAGGAGTGGACTCTGGACAACTCCCACCAGGTTTCTCGGGATGTGAGGCATGAAATTCTCTCCTTAATTCGTCTGCATGCATGCGCGTCCCTGGTACCCATTGCCTTTCCTCAATGCCGTACCCTTTCCAGTGTACGAGATATTGTACTGAATTTTGCACAACACGTGAATCTAAAATCTTTTCCACCTCATATTCAGGTTGATCATCTACCAACACAGGGGGAGGAGGAGCGGAACCCACCTGGACCGCAGGTTTGAGTAGGGACACATGAAACGACCTTACGCCCCGCATGCTGGCATGAAGATCAATGGCGTAAGTCACGTTATTGATTCTTTTGGTTACTGGGAATGGACCCACAAACCTGGGACCCAGTTTGATAGAAGGCTGCTTCAGGGTCAAGTGACGTGTAGACACCCAGACTAACTCCCCTGGCTGAAACTTCCATTCCACGGATCGTCTTTTGTCTGCCTGACCCTTCTGACTCTGGAACGCCTTCTGCAAATTCCCCTTAACAATTCCCCAATTGTCCCTAAGTGATCTTTGCCAATCCTCCAGTGCTGGAAATGGGGATGACACGACTGGAAAAGGGGAAAATTTGGGTGATCTCCCTGTCACAATCTGGAATGGAGAGAACCCAGATGAGGAATTCTTCAAATTATTCTGTGCAAATTCCGCGAAGGGCAAAAACCTCACCCAGTCAGTCTGTGCTTCCGCAACGTAACATCTTAGGAATTGTTCCAAAGACTGATTGATACGTTCCGTCTGCCCATTTGTCTGTGGGTGGTAGCCCGACGAAAAAGACAACTTCATGCCCATCTGGCGACAAAATGCCCTCCAGAAACCAGAGACAAATTGGACTCCCCTATCCGACACAATGTCTTCCGGAATGCCATGCAACCGGAAGACGTGAAGGATGAACAACTCGGCCAGTTCCTGAGCCGAGGGGAGTCCTTTCAGGGGCACAAAATGGGCCATCTTGCTAAAACGGTCGACTACCACCCAAATGACCGACATTCCTTCAGACCTGGGCAATTCTCCCACAAAATCCATGGACAAGTGGGTCCATGGCTCACTCGGGGTGGGCAAAGGCTGCAGCTTACCTACAGATGCCAGCCGGGAGGGTTTACTCCTGGCACAGACCGCACACTCCCTGACGTACTCTTTGCAATCTGTTGCCAAAGAAGGCCACCAAGCACACCTGGCAATCAGATCCTGTGTTCTAGCCGCTCCCGGATGACCAGCATTCTTATGGGCGTGAAAGAGGTGCAGGATTTGTAAACGAAAGGGCAAAGGGATGAACATAACCCCTTCGGGTTTTCCCTCAGGAACGTCCTGCTGAAATGGACCCAAAACCTCCGTCCAATCCTCCCAAGTCTCTGTTGCGGCTAACACTAGTTCCCGCGGGATGATAGACTCAGGAGCGGGTGGCTGTGCCGTTTCTGGTTCAAAACACCTGGAGAGGGCATCTGCCTTGACGTTTTTGCTGCCTGGGGTGTACGTGATTATAAATCTAAACCTTGTAAAAAACAAAGACCATCGGGCCTGACGGGGACTCAATCTCTTCGCCCCCTCGATGTATTCCAAGTTCTTATGGTCGGTGTAAACTGTGATTGTGTGTTCTGCCCCCTCTAACCAGTGGCGCCACTCCTCAAATGCCAACTTAATAGCCAGAAGTTCCCGATTGCCTATATCATAATTTTTCTCTGCAGGTGAAAACCTGCGGGAAAAATAAGCACATGGGTGTAATCTGCCCTGCAACCCAGACCGTTGCGACAGCACCGCCCCCACCCCAACTTCTGAGGCATCAACTTCCACAATGAAGGGAAAGGACGTGTCAACATGCCTCAAAATTGGTGCTGAGCAAAATAATCTCTTCAATAAAGCAAATGCCGTCACGGCTTCAGGAGACCAGTGGTTGGTATCCGCCCCTTTTTTTGTGAGACTGGTAAGGGGGGCGACTAAAGTGGAGTATCCCTTGATGAACCTCCTGTAATAGTTCGCGAACCCCAAAAACCTCTGCAGGGCCTTCAACCCCACTGGCTGTGGCCACTCCAGCACGGCTGTGACCTTGGCAGGATCCATTGAGAGGCCCGAGGTGGAAATTACGTATCCCAGAAACGTGACCGTGGTCACTTCAAATATACATTTTTCCACCTTTGCGTAGAGCCTGTTCTGTCTTAATTTGTTTAGGACAAATTTTACATGAACCCTGTGTTCGGCGAGGTTATTGGAATAAATCAGTATGTCATCGAGGTATATCAATACGAATCTACCCAAAACCTCCCGGAATACCTCATTGATTAATTCTTGGAAGACGGCTGGCGCATTGCACAACCCGAAGGGCATCACTAGGTACTCGTAATGCCCGTCGGGTGTGTTGAAGGCCGTCTTCCACTCATCACCCTCTCTGATGCGGATTAGATTGTACGCCCCCCTCAGATCCAATTTAGAGAAGATCTTTGCGGCTGTGATTTGCGTAAATAAATCGTCTATCAAGGGTAACGGATAGCGATTTTTTATCGTGATCTTATTGAGGCCCCGATAATCAATGCAAGGTCGGAGACCCCCGTCTTTCTTTTTAACGAAAAAGAAACCGGCCCCAGCAGGCGACCGGGAGGGCCGGATGAACCCCTTGGCTAAGTTATCACGAATGTATTCCTGCATAGCCATCTTCTCTGGACCGGACAAGTTATACAGATGACCCCTAGGAGGCATACAACCAGCACGGAGATCAATGGGGCAATCGAACGGGCGATGAGGGGGTAACTGATCAGCAGACTTAGGACAAAATACATCAGAGAATTCTGCATACTCTTCGGGAACCCCCTCCACAAGAATCTTGGTCCGACCCAATGTCACCTTCCCTAAACACCGTTGGTGACAATGATCGGACCATCTGGTTACCTGACCCGTAGCCCAGTCTATGTGCGGAGAATGGATTTGCAGCCACGGCATGCCTAGGATAATAGTCGAGGTAGACATGCGTAACACAAAAAATCGTAACTGCTCCCCATGCAGTACCCCTATGACGACCTTCACCTCCGGGGTCTGTGACAGGGGGCGATCCCGTTGCAGAGGGGAATCGTCCACTGCCGTGACCTGAATGGGGGGACTCACTGGAGTGAGGGGAATACCCAACTCCTGAGCGAATTCAAGATCCATAAAATTAGCCGCCGAGCCAGAATCAACAAACGCTTCAGTGGCTACAGACTTATTCTCCCTTGTGATAGTACAGGGGAGAAGCAATTTTTTCTCTTTAAGAGGTGAAATTTGTGTGCCTAGGGTGTCACCCTCCACTACTCCTAGGCAAAGTCGTTTTCCCGACTTGGTAGGGCAGTTTCGCACCCTATGCCCTGCTGCTGCGCAATACAGGCACAGCTGTTCCGTCATTCTCCGCCGTCGCTCCACCTGGGTCAACCTCGAACGACCAATCTGCATTGGTTCGGGCGGAGGCAAGACCGGAGAGGGTGAGACAGGCGGAGAAGGTGTCACTAGGGGTGTAGCGGACGGTGCCGCATAAGATGTCACCCTGTCGTGGTGAGTACCCCTAACTAGTGTTGGGCGAACATCTAGATGTTCGGGTTCGGGCCGAACAGGCCGAACATGGCCGCGATGTTCGGGTGTTCGACCCGAACTCCGAACATAATGGAAGTCAATGGGGACCCGAACTTTTGTGGTTTGTAAAGCCTCCTTACATGCTACATACCCCAAATTTACAGGGTATGTGCACCTTGGGAGTGGGTACAAGAGGAAAAAAAAATTTAGCAAAAAGAGCTTATAGTTTTTGAGAAAATCGATTTTAAAGTTTCAAAGGGAAAACTGTCTTTTAAATGCGGGAAATGTCTGTTTTCTTTGCACAGGTAACATGCTTTTTGTCGGCATGCAGTCATAAATGTAATACATATAAGAGGTTCCAGGAAAAGGGACCGGTAATGCTAACCCAGCAGCAGCACACGTGATGGAACAGGAGGAGGGTGGCGCAGGAGGAGAAGGCCACGCTTTGAGACACAACAACCCAGGCCTTGCATGAGGACAAGAAGCGTGCGGATAGCATGCTTTGTACCACCATGCAGTCATAAATGTAATAAAGATAAGTGGTTCAATAAACAGGGACCACGCGGCAACGCTAACCCAGCAGCAGCACACGTGATGGAACAGGAGGAGGCGCAGGAGGAGAAGGCCACGCTTTGTGAGACACAACAACCCAGGCCTTGCATGAGGACAAAAAGCGTGCGGATAGCATGCTTTGTACCGCCATGTAGTCATAAATGTAATAAAGATAAGAGGTTCAATAAACAGGGACCACGCGGCAACGCTAACCCAGCAGCAGCAGCAGCACACGTGATGGAACAGGAGGAGGCGCAGGAGGAGAAGGCCACGCTTTGTGAGACACAACAACCCAGGCCTTGCATGAGGACAAAAAGCGTGCGGATAGCATGCTTTGTACCGCCATGTAGTCATAAATGTAATAAAGATAAGAGGTTCAATAAACAGGGACCACGCGGCAACGGTAACCCAGCAGCAGCAGCAGCAGCAGCAGCACACGTGATGGAACAGGAGGAGGCGCAGGAGGAGAAGGCCACGCTTTGTGAGACACAACAACCCAGGCCTTGCATGAGGACAAAAAGCGTGCGGATAGCATGCTTTGTACCGCCATGTAGTCATAAATGTAATAAAGATAAGAGGTTCCATAAACAGGGACCGGCAACGGTAACCCAGCAGCAGCAGCAGCAGCAGCAGCAGCAGCACACGTGATGGAACAGGAGGAGGCGCAGGAGGAGAAGGCCACGCTTTGTGAGACACAACAACCCAGGCCTTGCATGAGGACAAAAAGCGTGCGGATATAGCAGCAATGCTTTTTGCCGCCATGCAGTCATAAATGTAATACAGATGAGAGGTTCAATAAACAGGGACCGGAAACGCTAAACCATCCCAGATGTTCATCGGTCATGTTACTTGGTTGGGGTCCAGGAGTGTTGCGTAGTCGTTTCCAATCCAGGATTGATTCATTTTAATTTGAGTCAGACGGTCTGCATTTTCTGTGGAGAGGCGGATACGCCGATCTGTGATGATGCCTCCGGCAGCACTGAAACAGCGTTCCGACATAACGCTGGCTGCCGGGCAAGCCAGCACCTCTATTGCGTACATTGCCAGTTCGTGCCAGGTGTCTAGCTTCATGCCCGGTTTCAGGTCCAGCGGTGCCAGCCACAAATCCGTCTGTTCCTTTATTCCCCTCCAAATTTCCTCCCCTGTGTGCTGCTTATCCCCAAGGCAGATCAGCTTCAGCAACGCTTGCTGACGCATGCCAACAGCTGTGCTGCACTGCTTCCACGATCCTACTGCTGCTGGTGCTGGGTTAGCATTTCCGGATGAGGTACAGCTTTGAGATGCGTTGGAGGAGAAGGAGTCAGAGAGGTAGGTGCTGCTGTTGTTATCCAGCTGTTTGCGGCGTGGGCAACACCCGCGCCGTAGCAGGTGAGGAATCGCTGCCAGGCTCCACAAGGTTCACCCAGTGCGCGGTAAGGGAGATGTATCGACCCTGGCCGAACGCACTCGTCCAGGTGTCAGTGGTGAGGTGAACCTTGCAGGCAACGGCATTCTTCAAGCTTCGGGTTATTTAGCTGACCACGTGCTCATGCAACTCAGGCACTGCAGAGCGCGCAAAGTGGTAGCGGCTGGGAACAACGTAACGTGGGATGGCCACTGACATCATGCCCTTGAAGCTGTTTGTCTCCACCACTCGATATGGCAGCATTTCGCAGGCCAGAAGCTTGGCTATGCTGGCTGGCTGTTACTGCCACGGCCCGGGGGTCATTTGCTGGCAATTTCCTCTTGTGCTCAAACATCTCAGAGACAGACAACTCAACCGTAGCGCTGCACACCGAAGGGCTGTTGGTTGTTGTGTTTGATGAACACTGGGAGACCTCAAGAGCACTAGTCCGGAAAGTGACAGTGTCAGCATCGTCTGATGTTTGTGAATGTTGTGAACCACGCAATGGCTGGGCTACTGCTGCTGCTGAGGCGGGTCTGGTGGTGAGTCTGGTGAACCCAAGGGAGGCAGTGTTGCTGGTGGTACCCTGTCCTGCCGCGTTTGCCCACAGAGTGGGATGTTTGGATAGAATGTGGCGGCTCATGCTGGTGGTGGAGAGGTTGTTAATACTTTTCCCCCTGCTCAGGCGGGTCTTGCACACCTTGCAAATCGCCATGGTAACATCCTCAGTGCAGTCTTCAAAGAAAGCCCAGACTTTAACTGGCTGAGGACTCGGACCTCGTGCGTGATGTGCTGGTGCTGCTTAACCCACTGCTGGACGCTTGAGAGGTCATCCAAGTAATTATCTGGTCCTGTTCTTTTGGATCTGTGAGGGTTGTTGTCCTGGACAACATGGGCAGTATTGAGTGGGTTTTCTTGGGTGCTCCCCTGTGGCCTGTACGTGAACCGTCAGGGGAAACACCTCTTCCCTTGCCCCTCCCTCTTTCACCGGATTTCTTCCTCATTTCACTTATCCTTAAAGTACACGCTGACTGGCAGCAGTACAGTGGCAGTACAGAAATGCTATACAGTGGTGGGTGAGCGGTGTACCACTATTGTCAGCAGTGACACAGAGCACAATGCTATACAGTGGCGGGTGAGCGGTGTACTACTGTTCCCAGCAGACACAGAGTGGAAGTAAACACAATGCTATATAGTCTGGCTGAGCGAGCGGTGTACTACTGTTCCCAGCAGAATCAGAGTGGCAGTAAACAATGGTATATAGTCTGGCTGAGCGGTGTACACAGAGTGTCAGTAAACAATGGTATATAGTCTGGCTGAGCGAGCGGTGTACTACTGTTCCCAGCAGAATCAGAGTGGCAGTAAACAATGGTATATAGTCTGGCTGAGCGGTGTACACAGAGTGTCAGTAAACAATGGTATATAGTCTGGCTGAGCGGTGTACACACAATGCTATATAGTCTGCTATATAGTGTCAGTAAACAATGGTATATAGTCTGGCTGAGCGAGCGGTGTACTACTGTTCCCAGCAGAATCAGAGTGGCAGTAAACAATGGTATATAGTCTGGCTGAGCGGTGTACACAGAGTGTCAGTAAACAATGGTATATAGTCTGGCTGAGCGAGCGGTGTACTACTGTTCCCAGCAGAATCAGAGTGGCAGTAAACAATGGTATATAGTCTGGCTGAGCGGTGTACACAGAGTGTCAGTAAACAATGGTATATAGTCTGGCTGAGCGAGCGGTGTACTACTGTTCCCAGCAGAATCAGAGTGGCAGTAAACAATGGTATAGCTGAGCGGTGTACACAGAGTGTCAGTAAACAATGGTATATAGTCTGGCTGAGCGGTGTACACACAATGCTATATAGTCTGCTATATAGTGTCAGTAAACAATGGTATATAGTCTGGCTGAGCGAGCGGTGTACTACTGTTCCCAGCAGAATCAGAGTGGCAGTAAACAATGGTATATAGTCTGGCTGAGCGGTGTACACAGAGTTTCAGTAAACAATGGTATATAGTCTGGCTGAGCGGTGTACACAGAGTGTCAGTAAACAATGGTATATAGTCTGGCTGAGCGGTGTACACAGAGTGGCAGTAAACACAATGCTATATAGTCTGGCTGAGCGAGCGGTGTACTACTGTTCCCAGCAGAATCAGAGTGGCAGTAAACAATGGTATATAGTCTGGCTGAGCGGTGTACACAGAGTGTCAGTAAACAATGGTATATAGTCTGGCTGAGCGGTGTACACAGAGTGTCAGTAAACAATGGTATATAGTCTGGCTGAGCGGTGTACACAGAGTGGCAGTAAACACAATGCTATATACTCTGGCTGAGCGAGCGGTGTACTACTGTTCCCAGCAGACACAGAACAGTGAACAGAATGCTATATAGTGTGGCTGAGCGAGCGGTGTACCACTATTCCCAGCAGACACAGAACAGTGAACAGAATGCTATATAGTGTGGCTGAGCGGGCGGTGTACCACTATTCCCAGCAGACACAGAACAGTGAACAGAATGCTATATAGTGTGGATGAGCGAGCGGTGTACCACTATTCCCAGCAGACACAGAACAGTAAACAGAATGCTATATAGTGTGGCTGAGCGAGCGGTGTACCACTATTCCCAGCAGACACAGAACAGTGAACAGAATGCTATATAGTGTGGCTGAGCGAGCGGTGTACCACTATTCCCAGCAGACACAGAACAGTGCACAGAATGCTATATAGTGTGGCTGAGCGAGCGGTGTACCACTATTCCCAGCAGACACAGAACAGTAAACAGAATGCTATATAGTGTGGCTGAGCGAGCGGTGTACCACTATTCCCAGCAGACACAGAACAGTAAACAGAATGCTATATAGTGTGGCTGAGCGAGCGGTGTACCACTATTCCAAGCAGACACAGAACAGTGAACAGAATGCTATATAGTGTGGCTGAGCGAGCGGTGTACCACTATTCCCAGCAGACACAGAGTGGCAGTAAACAGAATGCTATATAGTGTGGCTGAGCGAGGTACACAGAGTGGCAGTAAACAGAATGCTATATAGTGTGGCTGAGCAAGCGGTGTACTACTATTCCCAGCAGACACAGAGTGGCAGTAAACAGAATGCTATATAGTGTGGCTGAGCGAGGTACACAGAGTGGCAGTAAACAGAATGCTATATAGTGTGGCTGAGCAAGCGGTGTACTACTGTTCCCAGCAGTGACACAATGACAGGGGGGACCCTGGCTAGCGTGGCTGGAGCGCGAACTACCCTGCCTGCCTACCCAAAGCTAAACCCACAGACAAATGGCGGAGATATGACGTGGTTCGGGTATTTATTTACCCGAACCACGTGACCGTTCGGCCAATCAGAGCGCGTTCGGGTCCGAACCACGTGACCCGTTCGGCCAATCACAGCGCTAGCCGAACGTTCGGGGAACGTTCGGCCATGCGCTCTTAGTTCGGCCATATGGCCGAACGGTTTGGCCGAGCACCGTCAGGTGTTCGGCCGAACTCGAACATCACCCGAACAGGGTGATGTTCTGCAGAACCCGAACAGTGGCGAACACTGTTCGCCCAACACTACCCCTAACCTGCTTCTGATGGCGTAACCTACAATCAACTCGAATGGCCGATGATATGGCCTCATCGACTGTCTTGGGTACGGGTATAGTCAACATTAGATCAGAGACTTCCTCCGACAACCCAGACAGGAAGTAATCCATCAGAGCAAAGTTATCGAATCTAGCGGTGACTGACCACCTACGGAACTCTGCCGCATAATCCTCGACCGAGCCTCTGCCTTGCCGCAAAAGTTTGAGCTTCCGCTCAGAGGACGCGGCGAGGTCAGGGTCGTCATAAATTATGGCCATGGCCTTAAAGAATTCCTCCACCGAGGTCAGGGCAATATTGGTAGGAGGCAGGTTGTATGCCCAAGACTGGGAGTCCCCAGTCAGCAAAGTTTTAATAAAGATGACCCGTTGGGTCTCCGTCCCCGAGGATCGGGGTCTCAAGTCAAAATACGACAACACTCTACTCCTGAAATTCCGGAAGTCAGACTTGTGGCCGGAAAACTTATCAGGTACAGGCATACGTATATCAGTACTAGGAGAGGATCGCACTGAATCAACTGACGTCTGGAGGGTTTGCACAGAGCCTGACAGGACATTAATCATAGTCTTGTGGCTACCCAGCACTTGGTTGATGTTTTCCACCGAAGTGGCAAGTGCGCCCAGACGGTCAGTGTGTGCGTCCATTTGCATTTTTGGTCTGGCGTTCTGTAACGATCGGTGGGCGCAGAGAGTATCTGATTACCGGTGATCTGCAGTATCACCGGAAATACAGATATATACCAGATTATAAGTGATCTGCAGTCTCACCGTTAATCCGATATACAAACTAACCTCTGTTCACCCGAGTAGAGCGTTGTGTTTGGTGCAACAGTAATACAGAGGACAAGCCTCAGTGCAGCAAGGAGTACTGCACAGATACCTTCCACAGGTCTAAGCTCTCCAAAACGGGAGGAGTCAGACTAACAGTGGGAAGGAAAGTCTGAAAGTGACACTCAGACGCAAGTGTCACTAACGGGACAAGGAACCGCCTCCAATCGTGAGGTCGGTTCTCGAGGTCGGGCAAGCCAAGTCGTAAACACACAGACAGATAAGGTACAAGATCAGCAGACAAAAGGCAGAGTCAAAGTACAGGCAGGGTTCGGCAACGGGGTATCAGATATATCGGGGTACAGAATCAGGAGGCAGAAACAGAGTCTAGGAGCGAGCCGGGGTTCGGCAACGGAGTATCAGAAATAACGAGGTACAAGATCAAAGTTCAGAAGAGTAGTCAAGGCAGGCAAGAAGTCATAACAGATAATCACAATCAAACTAGTACTTTAAGCTATCAACGGAATCTAGCTTAGTGTAGGATTACAGCTCCAGCTGGTCCCGGCACACTAACGGATCTGACTACGGATCTGGGTGCTCCCACATGTGTGATCGCACGCCAGACAAAGAGCAAGTGAACAACCAGCAGTATATATACTCTAGGACCTTTCCAGGACCTCCCTAATTGCTGGTCCAATGGGAGCAGTGGAATTTGTCAGCTGACCCAGCTGGTCAGCCGACACCCTTCTAACTGCTATTTAAACTCTGCCTCTGTGCTCGCGCGCGTGTAAGTCTGAGTCTTGGTGGACTACCAGTCCCAGCCACACCAGTACTGTCATGCAATGTATCTAATGCGGGGGCCGCCTCTGATGCGGATTCCGCCGTTACCAATGCGGATTCCACCGCTCTGCCCATGCGGCATGCGGCGGTTTCTTCGCGTTGTGCCGCCATGTCAGACGCGGAAACAGCCGCCTCCCTCTGAGTGCTAGCGGCGGCTTTTCCGCGTTTCCTCACAGGGACCAAGAGGACTGTCCCGCGGCCCAACTGCAAATGTCCCACAGACCACCAGTGGGCTGCGGACCACAGGTTGGGGACCCCATAGGGGAAAGACTTGCAGCCTACAGACAGTTTTCAAAGTGTTATACACACCAGTTTCCCTCCACCCACATAATGTTCAGTACTTGAAAACAAAGCCCACATTGGCAAAAATGAAATACCTTTTCACAAACTCCAAACTGCTTATCAATGTTACCAGCAGTTTGCCTTGGAAACAAGGTGCAAAAATCCAGCACACTCTTACATCATCTCAGTAGGCGGGTCCTGGATGACCTTCCCCAGACTTCTGGGCTGCTCCCTCTATCTGAGCTTTTTAGGGGGGTTGAAGCCAGCAGGCCCAACCCTCTGCTCAACTAACCATGTGACTCAGCAAAAGTAGATCTAGAGGAAAGAAGGGAGGGTGGGTTTGGATGAGTGGAGCAGAGGAAGGACGGGTTTGGATGGGCGGAGCAGAGGATAGATGGGAGGACAAGTTTGGATGGGTGGAGCAGAGGAAAGGTGGGAAGGTGGGAGGGTGGGTTAGGATGGGCGGAGCAGAGGAAAGATTGCCGGGTTTGGATGGGTGAAGTAGCGTCGCATAAATCGATGTATGGGTTTACTTGTCTGTATCTCAGTCTTACCCTTTGATAGTAATCACAGGACTTATTATTTTCCCGCTACAGGTCCCGTCTTGTTTCATTATCCAGATGCCGAGATTCGGTAAAGAGTACAAGATGTTCAGTAAAATACTTCCCTCCCTGGAGCTGGATATAACCGATCTGCTGCTGGATAGTGAGTTACCGACCAATGCTGAAGGATAACTGTAATCACACACCTCAGCCAAGTTCTCTCTCTGTTTCCTTCTGATAAATCTTGAAGTTTTTTTCCTCCAGTCCCTGCTGATAAAATATTCCATAATCATGGAGTTCTATCAGCTGTCATTAGTTATCGGTGATAGTTACTACAGTTAGACTGCTGCAAAGCTGTGATTTATAGCCCTGGATTATTTCACTGAGAGGAAAAGAGCACAGACTAGTTCTATGTAGGATTGGGACTGTAACGTGGCATAACGTGCGTTACCATAGCAATGCACATATTACCCCGGTAACACGCCTGGTGCTAATAGTGGAACAGGAGCTGCTTTCCTGTTGTTAATGATAGTAAAATTGCTGTGCGCCATGCAGCAATATTACCAACGTTTCCGTACATCAGTACCTATATTATTACATCATATGCTGGTATTCTTATTCCTGCCCTGTACATCTGTTTTTGAGCCTTTAGACCAGTGATGGCTAACCTTGCACTCCAGGGCTGGATTCACAAAGCAATGGTAACTCATAGCATGGTGGCGCTAGCGTTTTGCGCACGTTATAACGCGCATAACGTTTTTCACGCACAATCGGGAATTTTTGAGTGCAATCATGAATTTTCACATGAAAACGTACGCATTCTCACATGAAAAATTGCGATTGCACATGAAAACGTTACGCGCATTGTAACGCACGCAAAACTCTAGTGCGACCGTGCTTTGAGTTAGCACGGCTTTGTGAATCAAGGCCCAGCTGTGACAAAACTACAAATCCCATCACGCCTCTGCCTCCCTGAGTTATGCTTAGAGCTGTCAGAGTACTGCAATGCCTCATGGGACTTGTAGTTCCACCACAGCTGGAGTGCCAAGGTTAGCCATCACTGCTTAAAGCCCCATCTACACCATAACATTTTTTGTCCAATTCAATTCAATTCGATTTATTGATTCAATTCAATCCGACATGTCCGATCTGGATTTGATTCAATTTGCCATTGCAAAACAATGGCAAATTGAATCGAATCCCGATTGGACATGTCGGATTGAATCGAATCAATGAATCGAATCGGACAAAAAATTGTATGGTGTAGATGGGGCTTTAGACTGATATATAAGGAATGCAATCTTTTTGGGCTCTATTAAAGCGGACCTGAACTCAGAACTTCCTCTCTGCTCTAAAGATAAGCAACAGCATAATAACCTTTACAGAAAAACATTTCTTTGTTACAGCTGATACAAAGCCTGCAATAAATCTGCAGTGTGTCTACTTCCTGCTTTCATGGAAGCAGGCATATTGTTAACATCATTTGTTGACCAGTAAGCTCAGGAGCTAACACAGCTGAAGGGATCAAACTACAACTTGTGAATAGTCACAGATGAGGGAGAATAAGACGTACCTGTCCTCCAGCCCTCTGATATGTTGTATGACTGCTATGCACGTACCTGTCCTCCAGCCCTCTGATATGTTGTATGACGGCTATGCGCGTACCTGTCCTCCAGCCCTCTGATATGTTGTATGACTGCTATGCACGTACCTGTCCTCCAGCCCTCTGATATGTTGTATGACTGCTATGCACGTACCTGTCCTCCAGCCCTCTGATATGTTGTATGACTGCTATGCACGTACCTGTCCTCCAGCCCTCTGATATGTTGTATGACTGCTATGCACGTACCTGTCCTCCAGCCCTCTGATATGTTGTATGACTGCTATGCACGTACCTGTCCTCCAGCCCTCTGATATGTTGTGTGACGGCTATGCACGTACCTGTCCTCCAGCCCGCTGACCGCTGATATGTTGTATGACTGCTATGCACGTACCTGTCCTCCAGCCCTCTGATATGTTGTATGACGGCTATGCGCGTACCTGTCCTCCAGCCCTCTGATATGTTGTATGACTGCTATGCACGTACCTGTCCTCCAGCCCTCTGATATGTTGTATGACTGCTATGCACGTACCTGTCCTCCAGCCCTCTGATATGTTGTATGACTGCTATGCACGTACCTGTCCTCCAGCCCTCTGATATGTTGTATGACTGCTATGCACGTACCTGTCCTCCAGCCCTCTGATATGTTGTGTGACGGCTATGCATGTACCTGTCCTCCAGCCCTCTGATATGTTGTATGACGGCTATGCATGTACAGTACCTGTCCTCCAGCCCTCTGATATGTTGTATGACTGCTATGCACGCACCTGTCCTCCAGCCCTCTGATATGTTGTATGACTGCTATGCACGTACCTGTCCCCCAGCCCTCTGATATGTTGTATGACTGCTATGCACGTACCTGTCCTCCAGCCCTCTGATATGTTGTATGACTGCTATGCGTGTACCTGTCCTCCAGCCCTCTGATATGTTGTATGACTGCTATGCGTGTACCGGTCCTCCAGCCCTCTGATATGTTGTGTGACTGCTATGCATGTACCTGTCCTCCAGCCCTCTGACATGTTGTATGACGGCTATGCACGTTCCTGTCCTCCAGCCCTCTGATATGTTGTATGACTGCTATGCACGTACCTGTTCTCCAGCCCTCTGATATGTTGTATGACTGCTATGCACGTACCTGTCCTCCAGCCCTCTGATATGTTGTATGACTGCTATGCACGTACCTGTCCTCCAGCCCTCTGATATGTTCTATGACGGCTATGCGCGTACCTGTCCTCCAGCCCCTCCAGCCCTCTGATATGTTGTATGACTGCTATGCACATACCTGTCCTCCAGCCCTCTGATATGTTGTATGACTGCTATGCACGTACCTATCCTCCAGCCCTCTGATATGTTGTATGACTGCTATGCATGTACCTGTCCTCCAGCCCTCTGATATGTTGTTTGACTGCTATACACGTACCTGTCCTCCAGCCCTCTTATATGTTGTATGACTGCTATGCACGCACCTGTCCTCCAGCCCTCTGATATGTTGTATGACTGCTATGCATGTACAGTACCTGTCCTCCAGCCCTCTGATATGTTGTATGACTGCTATGCATGTACCTGTCCTCCAGCCCTCTGATATGTTGTATGACTGCTATGCACGTACCTGTCCTCCAGCCCTCTGATATGTTGTATGACTGCTATGCATGTACCTGTCCTCCAGCCCTCTGATATGTTGTTTGACTGCTATGCACGTACCTGTCCTCCAGCCCTCTGATATGTTGTATGACTGCTATGCACGCACCTGTCCTCCAGCCCTCTGATATGTTGTATGACTGCTATGCACGTACCTGGCCTCTAGCCCTCTGATATGTTGTATGACTGCTATGCACGTACCTGTCCTCCAGCCCTCTGATATGTTGTATGACTGTTATGCACGTACCTGGCCTCCAGCTCTCTGATATGTTGTATGACGGCTATGCACGTACCTGGCCTCCAGCCCTCTGATATGTTGTATGATGGCTATGCACGTACCTGTCCTCCAGCCCTCTGATATGTTGTATGACGGCTATGCACGTACCTGGCCTCCAGCCCTCTGATATGTTGTATGACTGCTATGCACGTACCTGTCCACCAGCCCTCTGACATGTTGTATGACGGCTATGCATGTACCTGTCCTCCAGCCCTCTGATATGTTGTATGACGGCTATGGACGTACCTGGCCTCCAGCCCTCTGATATGTTGTATGACTGCCATGCACGTACCTGTCCTCCAGCCCTCTGATATGTTGTATGACTGCTATGCACGTACCTGTCCTCCAGCCCTCTGATATGTTGTATGACTGCTATGCACGTACCTGGCCTCCAGCCCTCTGATATGTTGTATGACTGCTATGCACGTACCTGGCCTCCAGCCCTCTGATATGTTGTATGACTGCTATGCACGTACCTGTCCTCCAGCCCTCTGATATGTTGTATGACTGCTATGCACGTACCTGTCCTCCAGCCCGCTGACCGCTGATATGTTGTATGACTGCTATGCACGTACCTGTCCTCCAGCCCTCTGATATGTTGTATGACGGCTATGCACGTACCTGTCCTCCAGCCCTCTGATATGTTGTATAACTGCTATGCACGTACCTGTCCTCCAGCCCTCTGATATGTTGTATGACTGCTATTCATGTACAGTACCTGTCCTCAAGCCCTCTGATATGTTGTAGGACTGCTATGCATGTACCTGTCCTCCAGCCCTCTGATATGTTGTATGACGGCTATGCACGTACCTGTCCTGCAGCCCTCTGATATGTTGTATCTCCGCAGGCCCCCGCGAATGCGTTGTGTGCGGACAGCTGGCTGCCTTTGAATGCTCCGACTGCTTCAAGGACATTATTCTATCTTCTCCGGGCCTAAAGCAGTACTGTACTCTGTGCTGCCAGCAGGTATGGCGCCCCCTGCCTTCAGTGTGTGTATGTGCAGGGTAAACTGTATGCGAGTATTATAGGGAAGGTCCGAGGAACATAAAAATAAAAAAAATATACTTACCTGGGGCTTCCTCCAGCCCCTGGCAGCCGTCCTGTGCCCTCGCCGCAGCTCCGGTGGCTCCCGGTCCCCTCCGGTGCAGGTGCCAACCTCACCAGGCCGCCATCTACTTGCACTCCAGTGTGTGGCTCACTGAGTTACACTGACGTCATCCAGACTGTACTGTGCAGGCGCAGAACTACTACTACTACTGAGCAGTACAGTCCTGATGACATCAGTGCAACCACGTGAGCCCCATGCTGGCGTGCTGGAAGGAGGATCCCTGGCCACCTTCGGGAAGGGGGGGGCGGAGCTGCAGCAAGGGCACAGGATGGTTGCCAGGGGCTGGAGGAAGCCCCAGGTAAGTAGATTTTTTATTTTTATTCTTCCTGTGCGTGTCATTTAAGCTGAGCCTGTACTGCTTGTGGAAACTTCCAATGTATTATAAAGGTATATCCTAAAATATTGGAATCAGACAAGAATAACTGTAACATGTAAACAATATACACCCATAGGGTTTCCATGCTGTTCAGCAGCTGTGGATGGAGATGGGTATAGTGTGTCTTGCTCGCTGTGTTTATGAGGCAGCTGTAAACTGACCTCACATCAGATAACTACTGATTAATGTATAGAGCACATAGGGGGCGGGGCAACACCGGCTCACTCAGACAGACATCTGCTAGAGCAGGGCTTTTCAACCTGTGGTACGCGTACCACCAGTGGTACTTTGCTGTTGGCCAGGTGGTACACACCAGGTTTGTCTGTCACTTGTCATGGCCTCCACAAAGTTCAGCTCCCCCTCGCTCGCTCACCGCTGTGCTGCCCTGCGGCATACTTCAGACCTCAGATCAATGGTGAAGAGACAGCCAGGCAATCGGTGCACAGTGACAGTCGGGTTACTGCTGATCTGAGGTCTGAACTATTCTGCAGGGTAGCACAGCGAGGACCTCGGGAGCTAAAGATGCTTCCCCCTTCCTCCACAGTAGAGGGATCCAGCGAAAGGACGCCCAAAGATCTCCTTGTCAGCATACCCGCATATGCAGTAGCAGCTCTCCGCTTTGATTCTGGTGGAAACAGCCAGGCCTGATCGGGTCCGCTCTACTGCGCAGACGCACAGGTGGTACTTCTAAATTTTCAGGTGATAAAAGTGGTACAATTAGTGAAAAGATTGAAAAGCCCTGTGCTAGAGAGCTGCAGTCATTGTACCCATATCTGGCAGAACATCCTTCACAGCTGCAGTAGAGTCTCGGTTACCCGGCACTGACAGGGATCGGCTGATGCCAGATAAATGGGCTTTCTGGTTGCTTGAGACTTGATGGTAAAAATAGGCCTAGCTAACCCGGTACTATACACCGCTCTATATACTGTACACACCATGAGTTCTGTATTAAATGTTAAAATACAGTAACTGAAAGTATGCAAACCTTGGCAGAGCAGTGGAACCCAGACTTTATGCACAGCAGAGGCACAAACAGCCTAAAGGTGGCCACTAACGGTCCAATTTCTAGTAATCGTTCGAGCAATCAGAAATTCTGATCGGATTGGCTGTAAATAATCTCTGTTGATGGGCACAATGGATTATGAACGAGTATAAAAACATCAGTCGTCAGATTGGATTTTCGTTGAACTAAAATTTGGATTTTCTTGATGGTTGTGATAGATAGGAAGCAAAGATTGGTTCATTGATGGTGTAGTGAACGATTTCACTTCCGATCAGAATTTCTAATCGCTCAAACAATTTTTCACTAGAAATTGTATCGTTCGTGGCCACCTTAAGGATATAATTTGCTGAACAATCAATTATGAATGAGTCTTCATATGAATGATCGTAAAAGATGGTTTGGGACCACTAATGGACAAAAATCTCCAACCAATCTGATCAGAATGAACTAAAATTCGGATCGATTTCATTAATCTGATCAGATTGGTTTGGAGATTTTAGTCCCATTAGTGGTCCCAAACGATATTTTAAGATCATTCATAGGAAGAATCCTTTGTAATCGATTGTTCAGCAAATTATATCCTTAGTGGCCACCTTAAGAAGTTGTCCTTCACCCCTCCCCGCTCGGATTTGTGCTGGTTAGTTGAGACTGCTGGTTAGTTGAGTTCTGGATAATGGGTGCTCTACTGCAGTGTTTCTCAACTTTTTGGAGGACTGCATTTCCCTCTCTGCCAATCAAAGACGGATCCCTGCGCACATCCTCCAATCACAGCCGCCCATGGCTCTGCTCCGTGACTGGCTGGAATGGTCTCGAGGCGGGGCCATGGCTGCCACCCTGGAGATCACTGCGGCCAGTCGCTGAGTAGAGCAGTAGGCAGCTGTGATTGGAGGATGTGCGCATGGATCCTTCTTTGATTGGCAGAGAGGGAAGTGTAGCTGGCATAGAGACAGCATATTATTAATGGCTCATCGCGAAACCACAATCCTATCCATCTCTATCTTGGCAGCATTTTGACATTCTGGCAGGCTAACACCACTATGGGACGCCGCTGATCAGCTAGATTGCCAGCGGCTGGCGCAGTTTACGTGCAGAGGGCGGCTGGCAGGTGGGCACAGCCAGCACAGCTGATTGCGCTGCGTACCCCCGACTGTGGTCTCATGAACCACATGTTGAAAACCACTGCTCTACTGTATTTAAAGAGACTCTGAAGTCTAATTTTTACCAGTTTTTTTAATTTAATCTTGTTTAGCATTATAGCCTAAGTTGAATCGCCGAAATCCCGCCGCAAAACAAGGGTTTTTTTCATACAGAAAACATCCTGCAAAGTTCCATGACTTTGCAGGTCGCAGATCTTGCTACCCTGGAGAGGCAGAGCTTTGCGCTGTAGCCCTGCCTCTCCGCAATCAATCTCCACAGATCTCCGCCTCCTCCCCGCCCCTCTCAGTGAAAGAAGACTGAGAGGGGCGGGGAGAAGCGGCGATCAGCAAAGACTGACTGTGGAGGAGGCAGAGCTACTGCGTAAAGCTCTGCCTCTTCTAAGAAATAAAGCCTTGCGAGGCCAGGAACTTTGCAGGACGTTTTCTATATGAAAAAACACTCGTTATA
Organism: Hyperolius riggenbachi; assembly: GCF_040937935.1. Lineage (NCBI taxonomy): Eukaryota > Metazoa > Chordata > Amphibia > Anura > Hyperoliidae > Hyperolius > Hyperolius riggenbachi. The sequence goes on along the minus strand of NC_090650.1, from coordinate 443,656,905 downwards.
TCTGGAGATCTCATCACACCATGTTTAACAGACATTCATCTGCAGATCATATCCACCAGGCTGGATCTTCAGATCTGCAGGTGGATGTCTGTTAAACAAGGTGTGTATGAGGATCTGCAGATATCATAGACTATGAATGCATTTTGCAGGAACGGATCTTTGGCAGGAACAGATCTTTTGCAGATACTGATCTTTTGTGTCTGTACAGCATCTGTGTGTGCAGCATCTTGCAAAGATTTCTGTCTGATGGGGAGTTCAGCTCCATAGAAAAGACTGTGTAGAGTATGGCTCTCATACTACATGAAGGGGGTAAAATTGGTCTGTGATCTTTCATGAATCTTTCAAGTGTGTACACACCATTAGGCTATTATGCTAAACAAGATTAAATAAAAAAAATGGTAAAAAATGAGACTTCAGAGTCTCTTTAACGCCCATGATCTCCAGTGGGCCACTTCCTGGTCACTGAAGAGCGGCTGGAGATGATGTCAGAGGGGGGTGTGACAGAAGAGAGGGGTGTTTCAAATCCTCCAAATCAGCCCACCTGGGTGTGGCTGAACCAGAAAGAGCCCTCCCATAGGATTCATCTCCACCCCTCCATACAGCAGCTACTAGTCATTCCCCATCCCCCACACCAAGCAGAGCCAACCATGAACTCACATCCAGACGTGTCCTCCAACCACCTGCTATGTGTGAGAGAAGAATGAAACATCCCCGGCTTCAAGGACAACTAAAGTGAGAGGTATATGGAGGCTGCCATATTTATTTCCTGTTAATGTGGCACTATGGTGAAAAATTGTAAAATTTAACATATGTGCAAACACAGACAAATAAGAAGTATGTTTTTTCCAGAGTAAAATGAGCCATAAATTACTTTTCTCCTATGTTGCTGTCACTTACAGTAAGTAGTAGAAATCTGACAGAAGTGACAGGTTTTGGACTAGTCCATCTCTTCATAGGGGATTCTCAGCAAGGTTTTTATTCTTTATAAAGATATTCCCCACAAAGGATTTAAACAATGATGCTGGTCAGCCTCCCTGCACAATTTTTTGGCAGTTGGATGGAGCAACTGCCATTCACTAAGTGCTTTTGAAAATAAATAAATCCCTCAGAATCCCCTATGAAGAGATGGACTAGTCCAAAACCTGTCACTTCTGTCAGATTTCACTACCTGCTGTAAGTGACGGCAACATAGGAGAAAAGTAATTTATGGCTCATTATACTCTACAAAAAAACGTACTTCTTATTTGTATATGTTTGCACATATTTTAAATATTACAATTTTTCACCATAGTGCCCCTTTAAGGAAATACCAGTTAATACCAGTTACCTGGCAGCCCTGCTGATCTGTTTGGCTGTAGCAGTGTCTGAATCACACACCTTAACCCTCTGGGCGATACAATTACATCGCCCAGGAGGGGGAGCAGCACTTTTTTTTAAATTTTTTTTATTTTTAAATCATGTAGCTAGCCAGCGCTAGCTACATGATAGCCCCTGTGCAGCGGCATCCCCCCACCCCCTCCGATCGCCTCCGGAGATCAGCGCAAGCAGGAGATTCCGTTCAGAACGGGATCTCCTGCTTGGCTTCCCCCGTCACCATGGCGACGCTCGTGATGATGTCATTGACGTCGTGACGTCAGAGGGAGTCCCGATCCACCCCTCAGCGCTGCCTGGCACTGATTGGCCAGGCTGCGCAAGGGGTCGGGGGGGCTGCGCGGCACGGCGGGTAGCGGCGGATCGGCGGCGATCGGAAGTTACACGCAGCTAGAAAAGTGCTAGCTGCGTGTAACAAAAAAAAAAAAAAATTATGCAAATCGGCCCACCAGGGCCTGAGAAATCCTCCTGCGCGACATACCCCGAGCTCAGCTCGGGATTATCGCCCAGGAGGTTAAAGTGATGGAGGGGGACTCAGCTGGGGGGAGGGGGGCCTCGACCCTCTCCCCAGGGCCCTTTTCCGTGCTCCCCCCTCCACTGCAGAGTAAGTGCGGCGGTAGACTGGTAAAACACCTCCCCCCCCACTCCAAGTGTTGATCTCTTGCCGCTGGTCTCCTCTGTCTGCAGTGCCTATACTATCACTACTTCCTGATTAGCAAGCCCAGATGCCCCCCCAGTACAGGTTAGCAAGGTGTCTCCATATCCCTCTCACCTCGGCTTCACTTTCATGACAATATATGTGAGTAATGACATATCAGATATGAGAAATCGAACACTAAGCATGCAAGCACTTTATTATTAGATTTATATTTGCAAAATATGCATAATGCAGGTTGTAAGCAAACTTATGAATAATGCAAGTTGTATGCAAATGTATGGTTTTGCTTGATTACACTGATTAAGGCCTGGGGCACACCAGAGGAGTTTTTCTGAGCGTTTTGAGTTTTTAAATCTGCTGCTAATGTTATTCTATGTGTCTGTGCACACTGGAGCAATGAGGTTTTGTAAAAAAACCCATAGCATTACATTGGGAAGAGCTTTTGAAACCTCTAAAAGCTCTTCCCAATGTAATGCTATGGATTTTTTTACAAAACCTCATTGCTCCAGTGTGCACAGACACATAGGATAACATTAGCAGCAGATTTAAAAACTCAAAACGCTCAGAAAAACTCCTCTGGTGTGTTTCAGGCCTATATGTTCATTTAGGGCTGGTGCACACCGAGCGGGTTTTCTCGCGGTTTTACAGCCGCTTGCAGCTGCGGATACGCTTAGGTAATGTATTTCAATGGGGTGGTTCACACCAGAGCGGGAGGCGTTTTGCTGAAACGCATACTCCCGGGGTGAGGCATTTTTTGGATTGCGGAGGCGTTTCTGCCTCCAATGTAAAGTATAGGAAAAACGCAAACCGCTCTGAAAAACGCCAGTTCAGATCGGTTTTCCAGGTGTTTTTGTTACAGAAGCTGTTCAGTAGCAGCTTTACTGTAACAATATATGAATTCTGCTACACAAAAACCGCAAAAACGCTAGCTGAAACGCTGCTTAAAAAGAAAAAGCGTTTCAAAAACCGCTAGCATTTTGCAGATCTGCTAGCGGTTTTTGGTGTGCCCCAGGCCTTAAAGGACAACTGAAGAGATAGGTATATGGAGGCTGCCATATTTATTTCCTTTTAAGCAATACCAGTTGCCTGGCAGTCCTGCTGATCCTCTGCAACTAATACTTTTAGCCATAGCCCCTGAACAAGCATGCAGCAGATCAGGTGTTTCTGACATTATTGTCAGATCTGACAGGATTAGCTGCATTCTTGTTTCTGGTGTGATTCAACCACTACTGCAGCCAAATAGATCAGCAGGGCTACCAGGCAATTGGTATTGTTTAAAAGGAAATAAATATGGAAGCCTCCATATTCCTCTCACTTCAGTTGTCCTTTGAGGACTAGTGCACACCAAAAATCTCTAGCAGATCCGCAAAACGCTAGAGGATTTTGAAGATTTTAGAGCGAATTTAGGCATGTTTAGAGCAGTTTTCTAAGCATGCCTGGCGTTTTTTGGAGCGTTTTTGTGTAGCAGATTTCATATATTGTTACAGTGATTTCGTCGAAATGCTCAAACGCTTGCGCTTTTGAAAGCGCAAGTGCTATTATACCCTATGAGCCCGTTCTTACTTGAGCGATTTCCGCTAATCGCCGCAAATCGCGAAATGCACAAACGCTTAGCCTGCACCATTTTCAGACGATTTCCCGGCGTTCGCATTTAGTGCTAAAGAAGCGCTAAACGCGATCGCGAAAAAATCACTAAGGTGAATGTTTGGGTTTTTTTGCGTTAATCACGCAAAATCGCCATAGCAAAACGCTAGCTTTATTGCGAACAGCAAGTGTGAATGGGCCCTAAAGCTGTTAACAGCTTCTGTAAAAAAAAGAACGCCTGGAAAACCGCTCTGATCTAGCATTTTTCAGAGCGGTTTTCCACTTTCCTATACTTTAAAGAGAACCCAAGGTGGGTTCTGAGAATGAAATCCCCATACAGAGGCTGGGTCTGCCTATAGAGCCCAACCTCTGTTGCTATTCAGATTCCCCCTAAGCCCCCCCTGCGCTCAGCGGGACCCCATAAATCACAGCTGTGCTGTTTACCACCTCCTGTTAGTCTCCGCTCTCCCCCGCCTCCTGCAGAGCTCCGGTCCCCGCCCGCGTCCCTTCCCTCCAATCAGCCGGGAGGGAAGGGTCGTGGGGGGGGGCCCGGAGCGATGCAGGAGAGCGGCGAGAGTGACACTACAAAGGTAAACACAGCCTGCTGTGACACGCTGCGTGTCGACAGCGCGGCTGTGATTTATGGGGTCCCGCTGAGTGCAGAGGGGGCTTAGGGGGGATCTGACTAGCAACAGAGGCTGGGCTCTATAGGCAGACCCAGCCTCTGTATGGGGATTTTGTTCTCAGAATCCCACCTCAGGTTCTCTTTAACATTGAGGCAGAAACGCATCAGAAATCCAAAAAATACTGCAGCCCGGGAGTTTGCATTTGTGGAAAAAACGAGCCGCTCTGGTGTGCACCATCCCATTCACTTTCATTAGCCAAGCGGTTTTCCCCTGCAAGCGTTTTAAAAAATGCTCCAGAACCGCTCCGGTGTGCACCAGCCCTAACACTTAGGCCTCTTTTCCACGAACTGTTTACAGGCAGTGAAATGCCTCTCAAACTCTCACAACTGCTCACTGCTGCCTGGTAACTGCTTGCTGAGCACACAGCTCAACAGTTCGTGGAAAAGAGGCCTTATGGTGCTCTTACCTGGTACAATTTTTTTTGTTTAAATAGATAATTTAATTTGATTATTCCCTTAGATCAAAGGAAAAAAAAACACATAGGCCTCTATTCATAAAGCACTCCCGCATGCGGTAATGCTGAAAACAGCTGACTTTACCGAGCACATAGCAAAATGTCAATTCATCAAGGCTGTTTCCACATGAAAAGCTCAAATTACCGAGCAGTGAGGTAAATTACCGCCTTGTGCTGCCATTATCTCAACACATGTCACTATAATGTCAATTTATAAGGATTAGAGCAGGTATTGGGACAGAGAATAACCTCTGTTTAGAAAAGGTGATAAGAGAGCGGAAAACAGCAAAGCTAATGGAGACAGAACAAAAAAGGCTTTCCGGGAATACCAAGGCTGTGGTTTTTAACCCCTTGGGTACCAGTTTTCAGATATATTTCACATCAGAAAGCCTGCATGTGTAACATTTCTTTTTTAGTTGTTCTAAGCTGTGGCAATTGAATAGATTATTTAGAAAGACTAATAGACAGATTCAGCGCAGATTCAGGGCAAACAGAAGCAGTTTGAGGGCCCGTTTCCACTAGAGCGAATCTGCAAGCGTTTCTTGCATGCAGATTCGCATAGACAATACAAGTGGATGGGACTTGTCAGGATTTGTTAGCGTTTTTCTGTGCAGAAATAATCTGCACGGCAGAGCCATCAGAATTCGCACACCGCAAAGTGGTGTGCGAATCGCATACAATGTAATAGAAAAAACGCATGCGTTTTTGCCATGTGTTTTTCTATGTGTTTTCGCATGCGTTTTTGTGTAAAAACAATGTAAAAAGCACACCAGCATTGACAGGGTTAAAAATGCTTGGCCACAAAATGCATGCAAAATCGCATTGGGAAAAAACGCATCCGCATGCGAAATCGCACATGCGTTTTCCGCACTGGAATTGCAACGCACAAGTGGAAACGGGCCCTCAAAAAAAAATGCACATCTAAATGGAAGTTGGAGATGCCTCTTATTGTAACGCTGTCTCTGGAGGAGAAATTGTAACAACTCAGCAGCACCACCAGCTTAGTTCGGAAATCCCCGACCTATTATCACAACTGTAAACATTTTTATGAATTAGCACACAAAAGTCTAAAATACCGACGCAGTGTTTTCCCTCCAAGATTTTTTTTACCACAAAGCCTTTTATGAATAGAGCCCATAGTTGTTTTCCAGGTATCATATACAAACGTTCAATTTGTTAAAAAAAAATTTGGAAAAAAATGATCGCATATAAAGATTTTTCCAACATGTCTGATCGGATTTTTAAACGTAATAATCGTTCGTTTTTTTTTTTTAAATCGAAAAAAATAATCTTTTTAAAGGGACTCCGAGCTCATCTAAAAAATTAAAATTGTACTCACCCGGGGCTTCCTCCAGCCCAGTGCTGGTCGGGAGGTCCCACGACGGCGTCTTGGCTCCTCTCCTACTCCCCGCTCCGGAATGGCTGACTGGCGGCAGCCCGGCGACACTCGGCCGAGTGTCGGGCTGCTCCTTCCGCGTATGACGTGGCTGACGTCACACGCCGGCCGCCTCGTGTCATCACGGCGGCCGGCGTGGCAGTACGGCGCATGCGCGCTTTAATCGTGCATGCGCAGTACTTTCACGCCGGCCGCCGTGATGACGCGAGGCGGCCGGCGTGTGACGTCAGCCACGTCATACGCGGAAGGAGCAGCCCGACACTCGGCCGAGTGTCGCCGGGCTGCCGCCAGTCAGCCATTCCGGAGCGGGGAGAAGGAGAGGAGCCAGGACGCCGTCGTGGGACCTCCCGACCAGCACTGGGCTGGAGGAAGCCCCGGGTGAGTACAATTTTCTTTTTTTGGATGAGCTCGGAGTCCCTTTAAACTTCATTTGATTGGATTGTTTTGGTTGAATAAATGGGAAAATCGAATGTTTTTATTGTACCATGTATGGGCACCATAAGAATGAGGGCAATTTTATCATTAGATTTATATCTGCAATATAAGAATAATAGAATATGGGTACTTTTCTGTTAGCCGGGTGCAACCACTAGGTTGCGTTAATTACTATTCCCCCTCCAGGCCGCCATGGATAGTAGGGAAAGATGTAACTCTGGTGGAGTTTTATCGCCACCTAGAGGATTCGCCCGGCTAACGGAAAAGAACCGGAATATGTATGCACATATAATTTTAAAAATATCAGGTTATAAAGCCTCATTTCCTGCTATTTGCTGGTGGTGACTGCAGCCATAAACTGGGCCATAACAGAACATAGTGGTGACTGAAGAATGGTTATCTATAAAATATATGGTTAAAAAGAAGCATTTCCCACTATATGCTGGTGGTCACTGCTGCCATAGCCTGGGTCATATCAGGAACTGCTGGTTGGGGAATGCTTACTTATTTGCATTTGCAATTGCTGAATAACACATGGGCACATCTCTATATAGTGGGTGGTGTCCCTCCTGTGTAAGTCAGTCTGCAGTGTGGTGTAATCTCATCACAGAGCTACACATGGTAAATAAGCCTGTACAAGCCTCATGGAGTGTCTGAAGCTCCCCCTGCTGGACACAGTCAGTAAATATGTATATTCATTAGTAATGCTTCCTGTTTATCTGGCCAGATGTTTTGTGGCTACACTTGTTATGGGTGTGAAGATACTGATGGGATGGCTACACCTGTTTTATCACCCTTGTGAGATGGCCCCACCCCCAGGCTGGGAGGGGCACCAAGGGGAGGCTAGGGAAGGGGTGTGACCATTGCAGGGCCCATCAAAGTTTCGCTGGAACCGCCGTGAATTGTTATTATGCCACTGGTGGGCGGATCTATCACATCCCCTGACTCCCCCCAGATATCTTTATATAACCTCCCCTTACTAGAGATGGGAAGTTCGGATCTTTTCAATGATCCGGATGATTCGAATCGGATCATTGAAGAGATCCGGATCTTTGATCCGAATCTCGGATCATTTTACTACCGGAAGCATTCGGGGGTGAAATGAACAGCAGGACAGGTCTGTGGACAGGAGAAGGAGAGGGGGGTGGACACACAGAGAGAAGGGGAGAAGATGGACAGAGGGCAGGGAGTGGACAGAGAAGGGAGGAGGGACGAGCAGAGAGCAGAAATGTTTGCAAGTAATACCCACATGCTGAAGTCATATGCTTTACATATATTTCACCTATATGTTCATCTGTACACTTTGAAAGAAAAGGTCGCACAGTGAAAGAAAGCATTCCCAGAAGATAAGTGCAGCTGTTTAGTGCCGAGTGCAGGAGGATTATATTGCCTTTCACACTGTCTGCAAAGTTACTGAGCTGTGCTGAGCCAAAAGCTTCCCATGTGTTCACTGTGCAGCACTACGGAACAGACAGCCTATAATGGGCAGCACGTTATAGCCAGTATGTGTGCTCTACACATATCTGGCAGTGGCACCCATGTCCCCTCTCTCTCATCTACCTGTCTCCCTGCAAGGCTGCCTCCCATCCAACAGAGCGATCCATCTCAGCTCTGCTTCCAGGACCCCCGCTGCCCGCTGAGAGGGGGCGTGTCGCTCCTGGCCCCGCCCCTTTTGCGATCCGAATCGTTCATTTTGATGATTCGGATGATCGACTCATAAAATAGATTCGGATCAAAGATCCGAATCGTTCATGATCCGGACAACACTACCCCTTACACATAGCACAGCATGGAGGGGCTCAGTGAAGGTGGCAGTGAAGGTGTGGATGTGTCTGATGGGGTCACACAGGGCATAAAAGGAGATCTGCCCGGCCTCATAATCCAGATATATCCTGACTCTATCACTGGGGATCCCATCAGGTAACCGGATCACTTCCCTGTCATGTCTCACTGAGTAACTACTATACAACCTGCTCAAACCCCAGGACTTGTTACTCCATCCAATCTCTGACTGATCTCCTCTCCTGTCTATAGGGGGGTAACACATCCCAACTTCACACCAATCCGATCTCCCAACATCCACTTCCCAGTAATGTCGCCCTGAGGAGAAACTCTGGCTGCTCAACACCTGAGAAGCAGACTGAAGTAGTGAATCTGGGCATTTCTGCCATGGTGAGCTGGATGCAGTTTTCCTGTCATCTGATATTTGTAGCCCATTACTAGCTGTGGTTACATCCAGTAATATGTCTGCAGGCTGTATAGGGATACCCCCAGTTACCCCAAACATGATATCAGCCAGTCCTGTGTGTAATGTGTGTGAGATGCCGGCCACATCCAGATCCCCTCCATCATGGAGCTGCTTATCATGTCTGTCCTCCGTGTCACACAAGTCACCTGTGTGTGATTCCTGTAAGACAGTCAGTGGATCAGTCATGTTACACAGCTCCTCAATGTGACGCATCTTCCTGGGCAGCTCCTCCTTCTTTATCTCCAGCTGTCTGATGATGTCATCATAGTATTGTACCTCCCTCATGATGTCACTCAGGACTCTCTTCTCCAGCTCCTCCAGCCGTCTCTTGAGGTCTCTAAACAGGGCAGTGACTCTCTCTGTCTCACCAGCTGCTTTTTCTTGTGCTTTTCTCCTGCGTTCCTCCAGACTCTGGACTCTTTTCTCAGCCTCCTCTGTCTCTGCCATCAGTTTCGGCAGATCATTTCTCAGCTTCTTCTTCTTCTCCTCAGAGGCCTCATCCAGTGACATCATCTTATGTCCTATATGTCTTCCAAATACACAGCAGGACACACAGACACAGGCAGCATCCTCAGTGCAGTAATACTTCAGTATTTCCTTATGGACGGAGCATTTCCTGGTCTCCGGGGAGGTGGTGGGGGCACATAAGACGTGTTCTGGTGCCTTGCTGTGGACTCTCAAGTGTTTATCACACAGAGAAGCGTCACAGTGCAGACAGGACATAACAGCAGGTACAGGAGAATGGATACAGTAAGTACAATGGACTCCGGACTCCTGATCTGGCTGAGTAGTCAGGAAACGCCCTGCTATGTTCCTCAGAGCAATGTTTGTCTGTAATCCAGGCCGCTCCTTGAACCTCTTCCTACATTGAGGACAGGAATAATCTGACCCCTCCTGTGAGTCCAGCACACGATCAATACAGACCCGGCAGAAGTTGTGACCACATCTCAGGGTTACAGGATCTGTATAAATGGTCAGACAGAGGGAACACTTCTCCTCACTCAGATCAGCAGACGCCATCGCTGCAGTAGGGGAGGGGAAATGAAAGTGAAAGTCTCTGATTCTCGGAATCCAGCAGAACCAGTTACTTATTATTTGCCTGAGGGAGGGACGATGACAGCTGTTTTTTTCTTTTTGTTTTTTAATCAAATAGAAACATTAAAACCTTAGAACTAAAGTGAACTTATACCTGTCTGAAACACATCGATCTATCTATTAAGAGAAAACTCTGGGACGTGTGGATGAGGGAATATGAGAAGTATTAGGGGTGTGAGCAGAGTGGTGACATACTGAATAACACTCTCACCATACAGCACTAGCTTACTGGTTGAAATGTGTTGGTTATTACTTGAGAAGACACTAGCAGCGTGTGATGAGGCAGAACTTGGTTTACTTGGCTGGATTAAGTTGCAAGCATACAGAGCATTTCAGTAAACTGTTAGGCCTAGTGCACACCAGAGCGGTTCTGCTGCGGTTTGCGATCCGCTTGCGGGTGTGAATCCGTTAGGGTAATGTATCTCAATGGGCTGGTGCACACCAGAGCGGGAGGCGTGCTGCAGATTTTGGATTGCGGATGCGTTTCTGCCTCAATGTTATGTATAGGAAAAACGCAAACCGCTCTGAAAAACGGCACTTCAGAGCGGTTTGCCAGGCGTTTTTTGTTACAGTAGCTGTTCAGTAACAGATTTACTGTAACAATACATGAAATCTACTACACCAAAAACGCTTCACAAAACCGCAAAATGCTAGCTGAAACGCTACAGAAAAAGAAGAAAAAGCGTTTCAAAATCTGCTAGCATTTTGCGGATCTGCTAGCGGTTTTTGGTGTGCACCAGGCCTAACAGCAGCAGGGATGCTCATCACGGAATAATCACGAGTAACCACAGTGGTTACTCATGATTCAAATTAGCTTTAATTGCCCCAGCTGAGCAGGTAGATGCGAAGGGGTTAAATACCCATAATGCTGCTCTCCGCCCAGCGTTTCAACAAGCTTGCAAGCAAGGGCGTAACAATAGACCCTGCCAGGGTTGCAGCTGCAGGGGGGGCCAGAAGCCACAGAGGGCCCCTTCCTGAGAGACTGACAACTAAGGGCACAGAGAGAAAAAAAACCTTCTGCTCTCTGCACAACTGTTCTAATGACTGCATCTGCTTGGCCACTGATAAGGAATCATACACGGTTTTGCAGACAAAGATTTGTAGACTGTTCCTTTTCAGTGTTCAGCAGGGTCTTGTGTACATAGCCCAGCCCCCAGCCTCTCCTCCCCTCCCCAAGTGCTGTGTACTGTAGTGATGCTGGAGGAGTCTGCAGAGCCCCGCCCCCTGCCTCTCCCTCCCCTCCCCAAGTGCTGTGTACTGTAGTGATGCTGGAGGAGTCTGCAGAGCCCCGCCCCCAGCCCCTCCACCCCTCCCCAAGTGCTGTGTACTGTAGTGATGCTGGAGGAGTCTGCAGAGCCCCGCCCCAAGCCTCTCCACCCCTCTCCAAGTGCTGTGTACTGTAGTGATGCTGGAGGAGTCTGCAGAGTCCCGCCCCCAGCCTCTCCACCCCTCCCCAAGTGCTGTGTACTGTAGTGATGCTGGAGGAGTCTGCAGAGCCCCGCCCCCAGCCTCCCTACCCCTCCCCAAGTGCTGTGTACTGTAGTGATGCTGGAGGAGTCTGCAGAGCCCAGCCCCCAACCTCTTCTCCCCTCCCCAAGTGCTGTGTACTGTAGTGATCCTGGAGGAGTCTGCAGAGCCCTGCCCCCAGCCTCTCCACCCCCTCCCCAAGTGCTGTGTACTGTAGTGATGCTGGAGGAGTCTGCAGAGCCCCGCCCCCAGCCTCTCCACCCCTCCCCAAGTGCTGTGTACTGTAGTGATGCTGGAGGAGTCTGCAGAGCCCCGTCCCCACCCCCTCCCCAAGTGCTGTGTACTGTAGTGATGCTGGAGGAGTCTGCAGAGCCCCGCCCCCAGCCTCTCCCTCCACTCCCTAAGTGCTGTGTACTGTAGTGATGCTGGAGGAGTCTGCAGAGCCCCGCCCCCAGCCTCTCTACCCCTCCCAGGGGCGTATCTATAGGGGTGCACATGGGCGCCCCCTAAGGGGGGGGGGGCGCATCCCCCTGTAATCAATAAATCTCCCCTTTAGCTGCAGCGTCAAGGGAGCAGGACTGTGTGCGCCGCTAGCGGGTAGCGGCCGCCTATTTACTTCTGCACCTCCTCCCCGGCCCCGCTGCTCTGCCTCTGGCTTCTGTGGTGGTTGCCATAGCTGCTGCCTTCCATCCCTCCCCCCGGCCTCTGCTCCTCCTGATCGGCTTACTTGATCACCGCCGGCGCCGGACCACGGGTTCAGACAGCCGCACTGTGCCCCCTGCTTCTGTGAGTGTGGTCGCCATAGCAACGTCGGCGACTCACTCACCTCCAGGCTCCACTTGCATCCTCCTCCTGATTGGCCGGCTGGGCTGGCTACCTCACCGGGCGGCGGGCGCCGCCGGTTCAGTCAGACAGTTTTCCTCCTTCTGCCCCGTTCGGTCCCAGCGTCTGCAGTCCCCATAGCAATAGCGGCCGCGCCCGCTGGCCACTTTGTTGCCTCTGCAGACCGCAACCTCTCATTCCCGGCGGCCGGCGACGATCCTCCTTCCTGATTGGCTGCCTCGACTGTCACTGTGCCGCTGGGGCTGATGGGGGTGGGACCGTGGGAGAGAGGAAACAGTGCGTAGTAGCTACAGAGTGCACAATGCACATAGAGTGACTGACTGTCTGCAGAGTCAGAGAAGCAGGCAGCTGGCGCAGCACAGCAAGATCAACTGGCTGCTAGTGAAAATAAGTAACACAAGGTAATAATATAATAAGTGATTCACTCACCCACCTCTGTCCACTCACTGACTAAAGATACCAGAGCCAAAGGTTAAATAGGAGGCAGGCATATATGATGTAATGTTGTCTGCTGTTGGTAGGGTAAGGTTAGGATAAATAAATACCGCTTTCCGTTACCCTCCCTCACTCGCCCTTCTAATGCAGTAATTGATGTTCTTTTGGCGGACCCGGGCACCTTGCAAAACCTAGGACCTGTCCTGGACATACTGCGTATGCGCAGTATGTTCTCTCTTTTCCCCTGTGCCTACATTAATAATTGTCACCATGCAGAAGCATGCTCGCTCCCCTCGCTTCTGTCCTGCGTATACTTCTCACTGCAGTGGAGGGTGCATGCCGGAACACACGATCGAGGGGAATGAGCGTCCTGTATAGTGACATAATTCAGGGTGGCGCAGTATGTCCAGGTCCTAGGTTATGCAAGTCGCCCTGGTCGGCCAAAAGCGATTACCGTAAGTCAGGAGAATGGCGAGTGACGAGAACAGAACGGAAGGCACGGTTAGTATTTGCTTATACCACCCTACCCACAACATATGCCTATTTAAGTATTTTGTCTCTGGTATCTTTTAAGTACTGTATGAAAAAACATTACAGAATTATTCTGCAGCAGCAGCTGGTTTAATAACAATTATCAGTTGTCACCACGTACTTAAAGAGACTCTGAAGTCTCTTATAAATCATCTTTTTATTATAAAATCTTGTGTAATATGATAGCCCTACCTAAACCGCCGCATCCCCACCGCTGTAATCTAACTAAATCCCCCCAAACTTCCCAGGAGGCAATCCGGGCAGCGCTTCTGTGAAAGGCAGCGCTATATGAGCCGCAGCTCTGCCTCTCAGTGCGTCTGTCAGCCCGGATCCCCGCCTCTCCCCCGCCCCTCTCAGCGCCCCTCTCCGTCTTCCTTCGCTGCGAGGGGCAGGGGAGAGATGGAAATCCGCCGCTGACAGATGTATGTAGAGGCAGAGCTGCAGCTCATAGCTCTGCCTCTCACGGAGAGTGGGCAGCAAAATCCACAACAAAGAAAGTCGTGGATTTTGCAGGGGAGAGGAAGGGCGGGTTTGGGGGGATTTAGATAGTATACAGCGGCGGGGATGCGGCGGTTTAGTTAGGGCTAATATGTTAAACAATATTTTGTAATAAAAAAAATGATTTTTAAGAGACTTCATGGGTCTACAGGGGTCAGGGCCTAGCTGTGGCAAGGAAGCAGACAACGTCGCTGGCAGGAGACTGAGGCAAACAGGGGTGTTAAAAGTACTGTGGAGCAGCAAAAATTAAGCCATGCGCAGTGATTTGTCGATGGGGGATGATGCAGCTTGTAAAGGGTCGTGCTCTAGAAAACATGATGACGGAGCTGCGATGTGTCTGTGTGGAGCAGCACAAGTTGTTACGACACCTGCCACTGCTTTCCCACTGTCCCACATTTGATTTCAGTTTCTTCATACCCATTCTACAGCAGGTCCCTGCTTTCCCACATTTTAATTCTTGCAATTTCCATCCATTCACAGCAGGCCAATGCTTTCCCACATAAGTTTTTCTGGGATTTTCCCAGAACTGAAATTATGTGGGAAAGCACTGCAGTGGACTGCTGTAGAATGGCTGGAAACTACTGAAATGTGAGAACGCAGGGGCCTGCTGTAGAATGTAAATTGTAAATGTATGTGTATCATAAGATTTCTTCAGTCGGAAATAGAGATTGTTCACGTGAGGTTCTTTACTTACCTGCGGCTTCTTTCAGAATCCAGGTCCTGAAGTCTTGTAGTTCCCTCATCCTCTTGGTCCTCATCCTTGATCCGTTGTGTGGCCCTGTAAACTACTGCGCATACATCGGCTCCGCGGCGGGGCATCTTGCTCACACTCCCATTTGGCATTATGTACAGACACAGTCTATGCTCCCAGTTGGGGAAACGTGATCAAGTAGGCGTGCTACCAGGCCAGCGCATGGGCAGTAGTGCACGACTTAGCTAAGTTTCACATTTTACCGGGCCAGACAGCGGATCAAAAATGAGGACCAGGAGGACAGCAAGTGAACTACAAGACTACGGAGGCTGGTGTAAAGGTGTAGGTGTAAAGAAATCCAGGCCCATGTGCAATTCACTTTTTCACCTGAGTTTTCTCCTTGGTGATATTTTCACACCATGTCATAAAATTATTTTTAAACCACCAGCAAACAAGAGAATGCTCAAAATAATTTTGATAGTACTTTTTTACCAACTTTTGGGTTTTTTCAATTGTAAAATGCTTAAAAGTTAATTTAGAGAATATGAAAATTATCACCTAGCAGAAAACTCAGGAGAAAAACTGAATTGCATATGATCCAACTATGTTAAAGGATATCTGAACTGACATCATCAGGAAATAAAGTACATACATGTATGCACAATGCTATCTGGATTAGGACTGTGTCCTCTGTTCCCTCCACCCACAATTGCAATCCTCAGTTTTTTCCATATTTGGTCTCATTCTAGGGCCCGACTTTGAACCTTTGAAGTTTGAACTGGATATAATGGCTGCATGCATGCGCAGTTGGGTTCATTACACCACTGTGGCCATGTTTATGTCTGTCTCCTGAGCGTGGTGTGCATGATTACAGCACTTGCTGCACTCAGGAGGCAACAGGGGGCATGACACAGTGAATTAATGGACCCAATTGCACATGTGCAAAGCCTATTTATATCTAGTCCAAAAAGGTCTCAACCTAGAATGGGAGCAAATACAGAGGAATGGAGGATTATAGGGGAAACCGCAGCCCTTGCCCAGATAGCATTATGCTTACATGTATGTACTCTATTACTTGCCATTTTTTCAGCTTCAATATCATTTAAGCACACTTTCCACTTAAAATGGATCAGGAGCAAAATGCACATTCTTGACCTGCATGTTTTTTTCAAGAGACCATAGACACTGTAGAAGCTAATAGAATCCATGCAAGCCTATGAGAATAGACAATGTCTGTTCTCACATGGCTGTATCCCCCTTCGTTCCCGATCCTCTGTCTTCCACTGTTATTCGTGTCCTCCACTAGCACCACTGCTGTGCTTGGGGACAAGCGCCATTATATAGCTGAGAGATTTTGCATCTACAATGTTATTTTATTGTTCATGTTTGTTTTAATGAAGCTTTGAAATGAGAGTAAAAAAAACCCTGAACATACTCTTGAGTGTTTTATGTCAGAATCAGAATCAGAATCAGAATTTATTATCGCCAAGTACAACGGTGGGTTGTACCCGGAATTGGTTTTGGCCATACAGGGTCGTCGATGAAAAAAAAGAAACAAGAAGCAGCATACAGATAAGCAGGTACATACATAGACAGGGGACAAGCATTCATAGGACAACATTACAGCTTGTGCGTACAATTAAGCAGAGGACAGCATTGCATACAGTTAAGCATGGAACATACATATAAACAATAAAAAGCAAAAACAAAAGCAAAAACAGAGAGCATTACAGCATACACATACAGTTAACATAGTACAACATAGCAAAAGAATACACTGATAGCAGGAACAGAAAAGAGTGGGACTGGAGGAGCAGCCTGAGAGCTGATATGAGCGCTGCCATTTTCGGCACTGGACGCTACACAGCGACACGCTCCCAACAAGACAGGTGCTACCGATTGTCCGCGAAAGTAGAAAGAAGGCTGAGAAAGCTGGGGGGCATCATAATGGAGGCGGACAGCAGAGTTCACGCGGACCAGGTTGCCCGAGGGGTAGCATTCCTGATTTCAAGTCTGTTCGGCTGGTAATGAGGGAGCAGACGCAGTGGGGGCCATGTGGGGCCAGGAGGCAACATTGTTGGGCCGCAGTGGTGGTGGACGTGGGGCTGGGGGGTTTACCTTGGTGGTGGGAGGACACTGATGCTCAGATGCAGCAGCCAGCTCCTCTGAGAGGGGGGCAGCATCCCCTCCTCTGTGGCTGCGATGGGGCAGGAAGCAAAGGTGGTGGACCTGGCAGCCAGTGGGAAATTTAGCCCCCGGCTTGTGGCCTAGTGCAGGTAAGATGTAGGTGGCAATTTTAGTGCTTGCCATAGGCGCTGTTCTCCCTAGATACGTCACTGACCCCTCCCCAAGTGCTGTATACTGTAGTGATCCTGGAGGAGTCTGCAGAGCCCCGCCCCCAGCCTCTCCACCCCTCCCCAAGTGCTGTGTACTGTAGTGATGCTGGAGGAGTCTGCAGAGCCCCGCCCCCAGCCTCTCCACCCCTCTCCAAGTGCTGTGTACTGTAGTGATGCTGGAGGAGTCTGCAGAGCCCCGCCCCCAGCCTCTCCACCCCTCCCCAAGTGCTGTGTACTGTAGTGATGCTGGAGGAGTTTGCAGAGCCCCGCCCCCAGCCTCTCCACCCCTCCCCAAGTGCTGTGTACTGTAGTGATGCTGGAGGAGTTTGCAGAGCCCCGCCCTCAGCCTCTCCACCCCTCCCCAAGTGCTGTGTACTGTAGTGATGCTGGAGGAGTTTGCAGAGCCCCGCCCCCAGCCTCTCTACCCCTCCCCAAGTGCTGTGTACTGTAGTGATGCTGGAGGAGTCTGCAGAGCCCCACCCCCAGCCTCTCTACCCCTCCCCAAGTGCTGTGTACTGTAGTGATGCTGGAGGAGTCTGCAGAGCCCCGCCCCCAGCCTCTCACTCCCCTCCCCAAGTGCTGTATACTGTAGTGATGCTGGAGGAGTCTGCAGAGCCCCGCCCCAACCTCTCTACCCCTCCCCAAGTGCTGTGTACTGTAGTGATGCTGGAGAAGTCTGCAGAGCCCCGCCCCCAGCCTCTCCACCCCTCCCCAAGTGCTGTGTACTGTAGTGATGCTGGAGGAGTCTGCAGAGCCCCGCCCCAACCTCTCTACCCCTCCCCATGTGCTGTGTACTGTAGTGATGCTGGAGACGTCTCCAGAGCCCCGCCCCCAGCTTCTCCACCCCCTCCCCAAGTGCTGTGTACTGTAGTGATGCTGGAGGAGTCTGCAGAGCCCCGCCCCCAGCCTCTCCACCCCTCCCCAAGTGCTGTGTACTGTAGTGATGCTGGAGGAGTCTGCAGAGCCCCGCCCCCAGCCTCTCCACCCCTCCCCAAGTGCTGTGTACTGTAGTGATGCTGGAGGAGTCTGCAGAGCCCCGCCCCCAGCCTATCTACCCCTCCCAAGTGCTGTGTACTGTAGTGATGCTGGAGGAGTCTGCAGAGCCCCGCCCCCAGCCTCTCTACCCCTCCCCAAGTGCTGCGTACTGTAGTGATGCTGGAGAAGTCTGCAGAGCCCCACCCCAGCCCCTCCACCCCTCCCCAAGTGCTGTGTACTGTAGTGATGCTGGAGGAGTCTGCAGAGCCCCGCCCCCAGCCTCTCCACCCCTCCCCAAGTGCTGTGTACTAGTGATGCTGGAGGAGTCTGCAGAGCCCCGCCCCCAGCCTCTACCCCTCCCCAAGTGCTGTGTACTGTAGTGATGCTGGAGGAGTCTGCAGTGCCAGTTCTGCTCCACCAGCGATGGACAGAGTGGGTGTAATAAGCTGAGGCTGGGAGCACACTCGTCTCTGTCTTTCTGTATACGTTTTCTGCACACCGTGTCTGTATGTGTGATAACATGCACATTTTATCACAGCAGCTAATGTCATTGATAGAGAAAATGCTGCAGTGCTTCACTGCTGTCTGTTTTTATCTGCATGGGGAAAACACACTCAAGTGTGCCCTAGGCAACTGAATAACACTGGTTGTCAGGTTACCTGTGCAGAAAGTGAGGAGGGGGCCCATCCAAAGTTTTGCAGGAGGGCCCAGTGATTTCTAGTTACGCCCCTGCTTGCAAGCGTCTATTGGACACGTTGTAAGCCTCGCTATGGTGCACTTCTTCCTTCAAGCCGCAAGGAGGAGGTGCTCCATAGCAAGGCTTACAATGCGTCCAATAGGACGCTTGCAAGTTTGTTAAAGCGGTATCGTCACCATAAAAATCAAATTTCAACAGCAACAGGTCTGAATGTATTAAGTGATAAAGATGCTAATCCTGCATTCAAAACTTGCAAAACTTTTTCTGCTGTTAGGATTTGGAGTTATCTTATACCTTAGAAGCACTGGCCCTTTAGTAGTCGGTGCCAAAGAATTGCATGCTGGGGGTTCTTTTTAGCTATAATGTATTCCTCCTCTTCCCTTTATTTCCCTGCCAGTTGCTTATCTGAAACCTAATCCCCTACTCACTTGTGTTTACAAGCAAGTCTGAGGTGACTCAGCGATTGGAGGAGACAAGAAAAAAAGTAAAGGGCAGAAATGACATCACGAGTTAGTCTTAACTGTGGGCAAAAGACATGGCCCCCACCAGGAACAGAATTCTCATCATTTACTATATAACATTCACTGAAATCAAAACGTGGACAGTATAATATATGTGTTGTGTAAGTAGATCAAGTATTTATCTACTTATATATATGTGTTTTTTTCCCCTGGAATAGTATGGCTCATCCTACTGCTTTAAAACACTGGGCGGAGAGCGGCATTATGGGTAATTAACCCCGCTGCATTAAGCCACTCAGCTGGGGCAATTAAAACTAATTAGAATCATGAGTAACCACGGTGGTTACTCTGGATTATTCCGTGATAAGCAGCCCTAAACAGCAGACATAACAGTTGTGACATAACAAGTTTTTCAGATAGCAGAGAATAAAGCCAGCGCTCACCACATGGGCTGCATCTGAATGACTTATCACCTCATGTGCACCACTTATACAGCTCAAATACACACTCAGCAATCAAACCGATGCAAAACATATGCATAACGAAATACTTACCATCAGGGCCAGCTCTACCATAGAGGCAAAGGAGGCAGCTGCCCCAGGGCCCCAGAGCTTGTAGGGTCCCCCAGTGGCTACAAGAGGAAAAACAAAATTCGGTACTTATCCGTTAGCCGGGCGCATCCGGCAGGTGGCGACAAAACTCCACCAGAGTTACATCTTCCCCTACTATCCATGTCGGCCTGGAGGGGGAATAGTAATTAGCGCCACCTGCCGGATGCCCCCGGCTAACGGATAAGTACCCAAAATTCAAATCGGCCTTATAGTTTTTGAGAAAATCGATTTTACAGTTTCAAAGGAAAAAAAATACACATTTAAAAACCTGCCGACTTTAATGGTTAATAGCAAATCCACCTTAAATGCTAGAAACCCTAAATTTGCAGGATATGTTAAGGAGATCATTGGGAATAAGAGGAAAAAAACAATTTTTCAAAAAGACCTTATAGTTTTTGAGAAAATCGATTTTAAAGTTTCGAAGGAAAAAAGTATACTTTTAAATGCGGTAAATGTCACTTTTACGGTAGTAGCTAACCTAACGGTAGTGTAATTTTACATGCATCAAACGAAAGCGCAATAAATTTCCTGACGGGGTTTCCAGGGGGTCCATACGCAGCCGCAGCGCTTTGGCCAGGGATCGCTCTACAGCCGCAATATGGCTGTATGAAGATCCCTGGCATTTTTTCCTATTTTCCCAATTTTTTTTTTATGTTTAGAGTGTGGGAATTTTTTTTTTTTTTTAAATTGTGTGGGGTCCCCCCTCCTGAAACTTTTTAACCCCTTGTCCCCCATGCAGGCTGGGATAGCCAGAATGTGGCGCTCCGACCGATTGGGACTTCACACCCTGACTATACCAGCTGCAAAAAAGGTCCCCTAATGCCAATTTTTGTTCCGTGGTATATGTTGGGGGGGCCCCCCAGGTTTATTTTGCCCTGGGGCCCCATTGTTGCTTAAACCGGCCCTGCTTACCATGCAAACAGGGAAGCAAAATGCCAGCAGCCCATGTGGTGAGCGCTGGCTTTATTCTCTGCTGTCCATATTGAATGTAAGTTACACATTTTTGCTTAGCTGCTGCCAGGGTAAGAACATATGCTTTTAACTTAGGTCAGATAGTGTAAGACATCTGCTCCAGAGAATTACCTCAACGTTGGTGCAGATGTCCAGTAAATTGGTGCAGATGTCCAATAAATTGTATTTTGCATGCAATCTATAATGGAAGCTAAGCTTTCTCCATAAACCAGTATTGCGTTGTTTGGATGCGGGGCGTGCAATTTTAGTCCAGGAGGGGCGGTGTATGCCACAGCGATTAACCTTTCAACTGTAGTATTAGGTCCGGGATGCACAGCCTTCTACCTATATTTGTTTCCATAAGTTTTTCAGATAGACACACATAACTGTTAACTTTATTTGCAGCAGTGCCATCTTACTGGTCTAGTGGTGATAATACTCAGTACTCTATAACAGAGTTCCCCAACTCTGTCCTCAAGGCCCACCAACAGTACGTGTTTTGCAGAAAACCAACCTACATTCACAGGTGAGGTAATTAGTGTCCCAGCAGAGCTGATTAACTACCTCCTGTGGATTTCCACAAAACATGCACTGTTGGTGGGCCTGGAGGACAGGGTTTGGGAACACTACTCTATAAAGTACATGTAGTTGTATCTCCAACAAAATTTCCAACATTCTGGTAAAAGCAGCAGATTTCTGGCAGCACTACAGGACAATTACTTGACTCAAATGGTAACTGAACCAACTAGGGGGAATGCGTTACTGGATCTGATCATTTCTAATAGACCAGATAATGTATCAAATGTGCAGGTTCAAGAACATTTGGGAAATAGTGATCACAACATGATAACGTTTGATCTGGTGACTGATAGGCCACGGGGCAGCGGGACCACTAAAACTATGAATTTTAGAAAAGCAAAGTTCAATCAAATTAGGCAGGCACTAAGTTTGGTGAACTGGGATAATGTACTTCAAGGGGAAGACACTGAAGGGAAATGGCAAGCTTTTAAACTTATTCTCAATCAATATTGTAGTATGTATATCCCATATGGAAACAAAATATCTAGGAATAAAAAAAGGCCTCTATGGATGAATAGAAAGGTTAAAGATAAAATGAAGAGGAAAAAGAATGCCTATAAGGCCCTAAAACAGGAGGGGACCGAGGCTGCACTAAGCAATTATAAGGAGTGCAATAAAAATTGTAAAAAAGAAATTAGGCTGGCAAAGATTGAAGCTGAAAATCAAATCGCTAAGGATATCAAATCTAACCCAAAAAAGTTTTACAAGTACATTAACTCTAAAAAATGAAAGGTTGACTGTATAGGACTCCTAAAGGATGAGGGTGGGAACTCAGTGGTGGATGACCAAGGTAAGGCAGAGTTATTAAATGCTTTCTTTGCTTCTGTCTTCACAAAGGAAACAGCACTGTTGCAAATTACAGAGGCAGAAGAGTCTCAATCTTCTAACTGTAATATTAAATACTTAACGCAGGAAGAAGTGAAGGCAAGACTAAATAAATTAAAAATAGACAAGGCACCTGGCCCGGATGGCATGCATCCTCGGGTCCTAAGGGAATTAAGTTCAGTTATAGATAAACCCCTTTATCTTATCTTTTGTGACTCTCTTGCAACTGGCAGAGTCCCAGTGGATTGGCGTACAGCCCACGTTTTCCCATTATTTAAGAAGGGCAAAAAATCTGATCCAGGAAATTATAGACCTGTAAGTTTAACATCAGTTGTATGCAAACTATTTGAGGGGTTACTAAGAGATACTATACATGACTTCATAGTAGAAAATAATCTTATTTCTCAGCATCAACATGGGTTTACTAAAGACAGGTCCTGTTTGACTAACATGCTCAGCTTTTATGAGGTAGTGAATGCTAATATGGATATTGGGAATGCTGTAGATGTGATATACTTGGACTTTGCAAAGGCCTTCGACACTGTTCCCCACAAAAGTCTGGTGCAAAAGTTGAGAATGCAAGGACTGGGGAAGAGTCTGTGTGCATGGATAGGGAACTGGCTAATGGACAGAAAACAAAGAGTTGTGGTCAATGGATCGTACTCAAAATGGGAGACTGTTAGCAGTGGGGTCCCACAGGGGTCTGTACTGGGTCCAGTGCTCTTCAATTTATTTATTAATGACCTAGTAGATGCAGTAGTGATCAATGTTGCTATTTTTGCAGATGATACAAAATTGTGCAGAATCATCAACTCTCAGGAAGATAGTGTCATATTGCAACAGGATCTGGATAGGATGGCTATATGGGCACATAAATGGCAGATGAAATTCAATGTTGACAAATGTAAAGTCATACATTTTGGTCGTAACAATGGTCTAGCACCATACAAAATAAATGGGATACAGTTGGGGACATCAAACTTGGAGAAGGACTTAGGAGTACTCATCGACAACAAGTTAAATAATCGTACTCAATGCCAAGCCACTGCAGCTAAAGTTTTGGATGCATTAAAAGGGAAATAAAAACTCGAGAAGCTAGCATAATATTGCCCGTTTAACTCTCTAGTAAGCCACATCTGGAATATGGAATTCAGTTCTGGGCATTACATTACAAAAAAGATATTGCAGTTTTAGAGCAGGTGCAGAGACGAGCAACAAAATTGATACGTGGGATGGAAGGTCTCACTTACCAAGAAAGGTTAGATAAACTGGGTTTATTTAGTCTAGAGAAAAGACGCCTTAGAGGAGATCTAATTAACATGTATAAATACATCAGAGGGCAATATAATAGCTTGGCGGATGAGCTTTTTGTCCCTAGGCCTTCTCAAAGGACTAGAGGACATGATCTGCGCATGGGGGAAAAACGTTTTAGCCATTTATTTAGGAAAGGGTTCTTTACAGTAAGAGTGATTAAGATGTGGAATGCATTGCCACAGGAAGTCGTTATGGCAAACTCTATACTTGCATTTAAAGGGGGCTTAGATGCTTTCCTTGCGTTGAAAGACATCCATGGCTACAATTACTAGGTAATGCCTAATGATGTTGATCCAGGGATTTTATCTGATTGCCATCTGGAGTCGGGAAGGAATTTTTCCCTCTTGGGGCTAATTGGACCATGCCTTGTAAGGGTTTTTTCGCCTTCCTCTGGATCAACAGGGATATGTGAGGGAGCAGGCTGGTGTTGTGCCTTCCTCTGGATCAGCAGGGATATGTGAGGGAGAAGGCTGGTGTTGTACTTTGTACTGGTTGAACTCGATGGACGTATGTCTTTTTTTCAACCAAAATAACTATGTAACTATGTAGGCCAGAACATGAGCTGCATGGAGTTTGTATGTTCTCCCGTGTTTGCCACGGTTTCCTCCCACACCCAAAAAAAAAGATGAGTTAATTGGCTTCCAACAAAATCAGCAAAAAAGGATACATCTGGGAAATGAAGAAAAATTATCCCCTGGAAGCCTATGTCTCCCTCGCCACAGCTCCATTCCAAGCCGGCTCCCTAGGTCCTCTCCGTACCAGCTGCCGACCAGCCCAGGTCAGCGGCCACTGCGCATGCGCGCTGCTCACGGTTGTGCTCCTGTCGCCGGTAGGGTTCTGCGCAGGCGCAGTGACTACTAACCTGGGTGGGTCAGCAGATGCTACGGAGGGGACCCCGGGAGACCGGCTTGGAGCGGAGCTGTGGTGAGGGACACAGTTCCAAGGGCTGGAGAAAACCCCAGGTAAATAGTACACTGATAATATAATAATTCAAAAATTTGTATAGCGATTTTCTCCTGTTCGACCTAAAGCGCTCAAGAGCTGCAGCCACTGGGACGCGCTCAAGAGGCCGCCCTGCAGTGTTAGGGAGTCTTGCCTAAGGACTCCTTACTGAATAGGTACTGACCCCAGCCAGGGTTCAAAGCCTGGTCTCCCATGTCAAAGGCGGTGCCCTTAACCAGTACACTATCCAGCTGAAGGGGGCCATTAGACCCCTGGGAACTTTATAAGGGAGGAAAGTGGCAGGTAGACATTGAGGTCGGCCTGCGAATAGATGCTAGTGTACAACTTCAGCCCACTTTGTATTTGATATGTAAAACAAGAAGGCAGGCAATTGAGAGCCCCCAATTGTGTATTATTGATAATATAATGTATGTAGTGAATAATACAGGTATGGGTTGCCAAGACCAGGCAACCACTCAACAAGCAAGAGGGGAGATTAGACCTGTCCCCACTCAGACTTAAGGCTCATACACACTCCTGATTTTTGCAAATGACCGTTCGTTTAAGGCCCCTTTCACACTGCACTCGTTTCCAGCCGCGTTTCTGGAACGCATGCGGGAGGCCGACACGCACGACATCAGACAGTGCATAGTAGCACTGTCTGATGTTCACACTGCATGCTTTCCGGACCAGTGCGGTCCGGGAACGCATGCTGCACGCATTTTTTGCAGAAACGCCGAAACTGTTGCAGTTGGGGCCTCCCCACAACTGGGACAGCACAGTTATCAGCCCAGACAACTCCAAAAAAATTACACAGAAATTGTGTTTAGGTAATTACCATGGCACCTATTGTTGGTACCACGGCACTGGTAAAACATTAAAAAAGAGAGGTTCCAGGAAGCGGTCGTACTGCCGCAGTTGGGGCCTCTCCACAACTGGAACAGCACAATTATCAGCCCAGACACCTCAAAAAAAATTACTCTGCAATTGTGTTTAGATAATCACCATGGCACCTAGTGTTGGTACCACGGCTGTAAAAAAAATTTAAACCAGGCTTATTAGTCAAGACGGAGGCAGGAGGTTGTGGTGGTAAAAGGTGGTAAGGTAGGCATAGTGATTCCCAGCCACTTAATTTCCCCCACCTGCCAACAACAGTCTGGGTGGACAGACGAGAGCGTTTCTCGATGACCAGACAACCGGCAGCACTGAAGCACCTCTCTGAAAGCACGCTGGAAGGCGGGCAGGACAGCACTTCCAGGGCATACTGTGCCAGCTCGCTCCAGATATCCAGGCGCTTGACCCAGTAATCCAAGGGGTCCACAGGGGTGTCGGTGTCAAGCCCGCTGTAGGACCCCGTGTAGTCTGCCACCATCCGGGTCAGGCGCTGGTTCTGGCTTTGAGAGCCAGATGCTGCTGCAGGCACCTCCTCTGTCGGCAGATGTACCGACGTGGCGTACAGCGCCTTTGTCAGAGACAGCAGGTTTGTTGCTGTTGCTGGACGCAGGCACCTGCTGCTGTGCTGGCTGCACTGTGACAGCAGGGGGGGTGGAAGTCTGGGGGAAGGCTTCCTCCAAGCGCCGAACCAGGGACTGCTGCAACTCCCTCATTTGGCGCACAGGGTCTCCTCCTGCAGGCAGGAACTGATGCAGCTTCCCCTTCAGCCGGAGGTCCAGCATCATGGTGATCCACATGTCCTCCCGAGCATGCATCTGCTTGACTCTTGGGTCCTTGCGCAGGCACTGCAGCATGTGCACTGCCATGGGGAAGAGGGGCGCCATCTTTGCTGACACATCATCATCACCCCTAGAGCCAAAAGTGCTGTCCTCCTTCTCTGATTCCTGAGCCTCCTCCTGCTCTCTCCAACCCGCACCACTGCGGCTGCTCTCGGCTGTGCCCCCTCATCTTCAAGGCCAGGGACCTCCAACTCCTCAAACTCCAAGTCCTCAACCTCCGCCTCCTGCCGCACAGAGATGGACTGTGCAGGTGGCTGCTGCTCCTGCTGGATCAAGGCTGTCTCTCCCACTTCCAGCAAAGCATAGAGGGCCTTGTCCAGCATGCACACCATGGTCACCCACTCACACAGCGACGCACGGTCCCGGCTGACTAGGTTGGTGGCCTTCAGGAACGGTGCCAGCACCAAGCACACCTGCTGCATTTTTCCCCACTCATCACAGAGGAAGATGTCCGGGAGGTGGGTGGTACCGGTCCCGAACAAGGTGGCGTCCGCTGTGGCTTTGGCCAGGTACTGATTGACAGCCTGCCTCTGCTCAACCAGACGTTTCAACATGGCCAGGGTGGAGTTCCATCGTGTTGCAACATCGATAATCAGCCGGTGCCGTGGGAGGTTCAGCTCCAGCTGCAAGGCTTCCAGGGACGCTGTGGCACCACCCGAGCGGCGAAAATGACCCACCTTTCGCCTTGCTGCTTTCAAAAGTGTGTCCATCTCCTGGTAGGTGCTCAGAAATTTCTGCACCACCAGGTTCAGGACGTGGGCCAGACAGGGGATGTGGGTGAGGTTTTCCCGGTGGGTGGCAGCAACCAGGTTGGCCCCATTGTTGGACACCACCTCTCCGACTCTCAGGCCAAGGGTCAGCCAACTCCTCTCCTGCTCTCGGAGTTTGGCCAGGACGTGGTGTGCCGTCAGCTTGGCCTTCACACTGATGCTGAAGCGGGGATGTTTGGCGGTGGGTTTGCTGGAGGATGGAACCGGATCAGAGCTGGAACCTGCTGCACTTCCCCTGACCCTGCTGCGGGGTGGCACCATCCACTGGGTTGATGATGCTCCTGCTGCTGTGCCCGATGCTGCTGTCCCTTCATCACCCCCTTCCACCAAACTGACCCAATGCGCGGTGAACAACAGGTAGGGCCTGTCCCGAATCGGCTGCTCCACGAGTCCATTGTGACCCGCTTACCCACCGCATGATCCAGCCTGCGTTCCACGTTGGCCATGGCGAAGTGGTGCAGTGCTGGGATGGCTGTGTGGGAAAAGTAGTGCTGGCTGGGCATTGGCCAATCCGGCGCTTCGCACTGCAGGAGTGCACACATCTGGCTCCCCTCCTACACCAACGAGTACGGGAGAAGCTGGGAGGACATGGCCCGTGCAAGCATGCCATTAAGCTGGCGTATGCGACGGCTGCCGAGAGGCTGAGCCCTGACGTGGAAGGACTCGCTCAGCAGGGTCTGGTGGCATTTTGGGCTTGCACAGGAAGCCAAGGAGGGAGCAGAGGAGACCACTGCCAGCGCCAGCTTCCTTCACCCTCTTGAACTCCTCATACTCAAGATAATGTTTTTTTGCCAGATGGTTGATGAAGCTGGAGGTGCCGTAGTTTGAGGGGTTACAGCCTCTGCTCAGCTTCACATGGCACACATTACAAGTCACAAACTGGCTGTCCACTGAGGGCAGATTAAAAAACTGCCAGATTGGGGATAAAAGTTTTCCCTTACGCCCTGAGTGGGCTGCTGCTACTGTTTCCTGTTCAACTCAATGGCAGCAATACTACGGGTTAGTCCCGCCCCCTTGACCCTACAGGACCTGTGACTATAAATCTTTGCTCTGCCCCTCTCTTCCTGCTTTTTTTTCCCCGTCCTCCTACAGGACTGTGGTAATCTTTATTGCAACAGAAATACCGGACTTACCAGAAAAAAAACAGATCTTAGTCAGTTACATAGACGAACTAGTGCAAAAGAAGGCAGTTGTGAGGGTGCCCCCAGAAGAGGAATTCAGGGGCCTGTACTCCCCACTTTTTTTTGTGACAAAAAAAAATCGGGCGATTTAAGACCGGTACTGGACCTTCGTCTGCTGAACTCTCAAATAAGACAGGAAAAGTTCAAGATGGAATCACTACAAAGTATCATCCCGTCAATAGGCTTAAAGGATTGGCTAATTTCGGTGGATTTAGCGGATGCATACCTGCATATACCCATAAAGAACAACTTTCAAAGATTCCTCCGATTTGCTATGGGCAGCTGCCACTTCCAGTTCAGAGTTCTGCCCTTTGGCATTTGTACCGCTCCCAGAACTTTTACAAAAGTTTTAGTAACAGTAATAGCGTTATTACGACAGCAGGGGCTATGCACACATCACTATTTGGACGACATATTGTTAATAGCACCGTCCAGGGAGGTAATGTTAATCCACAGAGATATACTTATCAAAACACTCACACAGTTTGGATGGTTAATAAACCACAAGAAGAGCAACTTGGAGCCGTCTCAGCAAATAACGTTTCTGGGAGCACAACTAGACACAATCAACAACGCGGTCAGATTACCGCCGGAAAAATTAAAACAATCCTGAACAGAGTAGAGGCTGTGCTACAGATGGACCACCTCACAGCAAAACAGTGCCTAGCAATTCTAGGAACGTTCACCTCTACAATTCCGATGGTGAAGTGGGCACGGTGGAACATGAGGATGATACAGAAATCATTTCTGGAACAATGGAACGGGACAAACTATTATCAGAAGATATACAATCTTCCTATTATGAAGCAGCAGCTAGTGTGGTGGAGCGATGAAAACAATCTACGCAATCATCACAGGCTGCGAACTCAGAGCCCCAACGTCATAACCACGGATGCGAGCTATTGGGGCTGGGGTGCCCAGATGGGGAAGAATCTAGCCCAGGGCAGATGGAAAACACCAGCACAGGATCTCCCGTCCAATATCATAGAACTGCGAGCAGCGTTCCGGGCCTTAGTGCACTTCGGGACACTAATCAGCGGTACGGTTGTAACACTCAGGATGGACAATGTCACGGCTGTAGCGTACATCCAAAACCAGGGGGGTACGCACAGCTGGAGCCTGCTTCAGGAGACAACCCCAATAATGAAGTGGGCCCAGGAGAACTTGGCACTACTGCAGGCGGTTCACATACCGGGTATTCAGAATCAGGTGGCAGACACACTCAGCAGAGGGTGGCTGGACAACAAGGAGTGGTCACTCAAGCAGGAGGTGTACGACAGCATCTGCAAGAAATGGGGAAGACCCCAAATCGACATGATGGCGACACCGCTCAACACGAAATGCGCAGCATTCTATTCAAGACACAGGCATCCGCAGGCAGTAGCATGGGATGTCCTGACAGCGGAATGGAAACTCGAGAAGGGGTATGTCTTCCCTCCGACGCCTCTAATACATCGACTACTGAAAAGAATCCAGCAGGAGCCGGTGACAGTCATAGCAGTGATCCCAGGTTGGGCACGCAGACCATGGTTCCCACTTCTGTCGCTCTCAACAGCACTCCCACTGGTTCTACCATGCCCGGAGGATTTGCTGTCGCAGGGACATGTACTCCACCCCCAGCCACAAATCTTGAATTTGATGGCGTGGAGACTGAGAGGAGGACGCTACAATCCCTCGGATGCTCAGCCCAGGTGATAGGTACACTACTAAGAGCAAGAAAGAGTACTACTAATACCACGTATCATAGAACTTGGAAACGCTTCATGGAATTTCTGCAGCAGAAAGAATTACAGGTACCAACGCTACAGGTGACACATGTCCTAGAATTCTTGCAGGCCGGTCTAGACTTGGGTCTAGGTTTGAGCACTATAAAGACACAGATATCATCAATCTCAGCATTAACTTCAAAAAGGTGGGCTCTAGAACCACTAATTATTCAGTTTATTCAGGCTGTGTCAAAGATCAAACCACCAAAAAGAACCTAATACCCAAAGTGGGACATACCCTTAGTGTTAAGGGGTCTATGCAGAGCTCCATTTAAACCGGAGGCAGACACTAACCTTTACAACTTCACACTCAAGGTAGTATTCCTGACAGCTATAGTATCGGCCAGAAGAGTGTCTGAATTGCAGGCTTTAAGCTGTGATGCTCCATACACTGAGTTATTCCATGACAGAGTTACGCTAAGGCCGATACAGGAATTTATTCCCAAGGTGATGTCTACTTTCCATTTTTTGCCAGGAGTGGAACCTCCCGACATTTACGAACCCTAAGCTGGAAAATCCTGAATCATTGAATATTCCATATCTTCTAAGACGATATATCGAAAAGACGGCAACCTTACGGAACACTAATAGATTATTCATCATCCCGGCTGGATACAGGAAAGGGCAACCTGCAGTCACCAGAACAATCGCAAGTTGGTTGGTGAAAACAGTTAAAGAGGCATACAAGGGTATGGGTCAGATATCACCAGAGGGCATAGCAGCCCACTCTACTAGGGCAATTTCCACCTCTTGGGCAGCCTTCTCCAATGTTTCGCCAGAAACAATTTGCAGGGCAGCGAACTGGTCCTCGGAGAATACCTTTATCAGGCATTATAAGGTAGATCCGGGAGCACTGTCTACTTCCCAGTTCGGAAGAGAGGTTTTATCTTCTGTTAAAGGAGTTCTGTGGGGGATTGTGGAAGAAAAAAACGGACACTTACCTTGGGCTTCTATCAGCCCCGTGCAGCGGTAATGTCCCACGCCGTCCTCCTCCCATCTGCCGTTCTCCGCCGCCGGCCCCGGTCTAAGCGGCATGGGATCCAACTGCGGCTGCGCTAGAGTGGCCATGCACCCGCTCGCTTCCGCCTGCATCATCGGAAGCTTACTGCGCAGGCGCAGTACAAGGCTCCGTTGTACTGCGCCTGCGCAGTAAGCCTCAGATGACGCGAGCGGAGGCACGGCAACGCGCATTATTCGTCTGTATGTCAGACGAATAATAGCCCGGTGCCGGCTGCGGGGAACGGCGGATGGGAGCAGGACGTCGTGGGACATTACCACTGCAGGGGGCTGATAGAAGCCCAAGGTAAGTGTCAGTTTTTATCTTCAGAAACCCCCACAGAACCCCTTATAAGGGAATGTTGCCTTGAATATGTAAACAGAAATTATGAAATTAAAGAACTTCCTCCTCCCTTTTTTTCTCTTGCTACTAAGATCCCCGTAGTATTGCTGCCATTGAGTTGAACAGGAAAACGGAAAATTGTATACTTACCTACCGGTAATTTTCCTTTCCTGTTTAACTCCATGGCAGCATACGGAGGACCCACCCATAACAACAGTACATTTTAGGACTATTAAAAAAGCAGGAAAAGAGGGGCAGAGCAAAGATTTATAGTCACAGGTCCTGTAGGGTCAAGGGGGCGGGACTAACCCGTAGTATTGCTGCCATGGAGTTAAACAGGAAAGGAAAATTACCGGTAGGTAAGTATACAATTTTCCGTTTTTTCTCCCTGAGGTGGTTGGGCCTGTGGTGGTTGGGGCCCGGGGTTGAGTGGTGCAGCTGGTGATAGAAGCAGAAGATGAAGCAGCAGGGTGTGGGTCCCGCATTCCACGCCCACTGCTGCTCCTGCCAATGTCAGCGATGCTGATCCTCTGTGTTAGACCCGACGCATCGACCTCCTAAGACTCAGAGCTAACATCCCCCTCCTGTGGATGGTAGTCATGGTCCTTCATCTTGTCATCATTATCATCATCATACTCCCCCCTCCTCAAACAACTGCTGGGATGATGACCCCCCCAAACGCCTCTTCTACCGACACATCAGGCAAGAACCCCATCCCAACAACCACCGCCACCATCTGTGACTCCTCCAAATACCCCATTGCACACAGAATATCCTCCTTAAAGTCACTGGTAAAAGCCCTGATTGCGCTCGCGGTGCCTGGAGTACAGAACGCACTGATTGAGGGTAGGCTGCCCGCTGGGGTTGACATGATGACCGATGAGTCCCCATCCCCAGCTGCTGTTGCTCCTGCGAACAGGAGTGGTGGTGGAGCTCTCTGTTGTAGAGCTGGTGGTGGTGCCCTGCTCATCCAACATCAGCTGCATCACAGGCTGTGCGTCTTTCTCCGCCAAATTGCGCCGCCGACCATGCTGGAAAATGGCCGCTACACGCTGCTGGATTCCTCTATCTCTCAGGGATCTGGTGGTGAGATCTCTGTGCACCTGAGTTCCCAGCTCTGCACACCTGCTGCACCCATTACCAGAGGCTCCTCCCCCTGCTGGATTCTCCTATCTCTCAGGGGTTTTGATGGTGAGATCTCTGTGCACCTGAGTTCCCAGCTCTGCACACCTGCTGCACCCATTACCAGAGGCTCCTCCCCCTGCTGGATTCTCCTATCTCTCTGGGATCTGGTGGTGAGATCTCTGTGCACCTGAGTTCTCAGCTCTGCACACCTGCTGCACCCATTACCAGAGGCTCCTCCTCCTGCTGGATTCTTCTATCTCTCAGAGGCTCTGGTGGTGAGATCTCTGTGCATCTGAGTTCTCAGCTCTGCACACCTGCTGCACCCATTACCAGAGGCTCCTCCTCGTGCTGGATTCTTCTATCTCTCAGAGGCTCTGGTGGTGAGATCTCTGTGCACCTAAGTTCCCATCTCTGCACACCTGCTGCTCCCATTACCAGAGGCCCCTCCCCTGCTGGATTCCTCTATCTCTCAGGGACTCTGGTAGTGGGATCTCTGTGCACCTGAGTCCCCAGCTCTGCACACCTGCTGCACCCATTACCAGAGGCTCCTCCCCCTGCTGGATTCTCCTATCTCTCTGGGATCTGGTGGTTAGATCTCTGTGCACCTGAGTTCTCAGCTCTGCACACCTGCTGCACCCATTACCAGAGGCTCCTCCTCCTGCTGGATTCTTCTATCTCTCAGAGGCTCTGGTGGTAAGAGCTCTGTGCACCTAAGTTCCCATCTCTGCACACCTGCTGCTCCCATTACCAGAGGCTCCTCCCCCTGCTGGATTCTCCTATCTCTCTGGGATCTGGTGGGAAGATCTCTGTGCACCTGAGTTCCCAGCTCTGCACACCTGCTGCTCCCATTACCAGAGGCTCCTCCCCCTGCTGGATTCTTCTATCTCTCAGGGGCTCTGGTGGTGAGATCTCTGTGCACCTGAGTCCCCAGCTCTGCACACCTGCTGCACCCATTACCAGAGGCTCCTCCCCCTGCTGTATTCTTCTATCTCTCAGGGACTCTGGTGGTGAGATCTCTGTGCACCTGAGTTCCCAGCTCTGCACAC
Source organism: Hyperolius riggenbachi (assembly GCF_040937935.1). Lineage (NCBI taxonomy): Eukaryota > Metazoa > Chordata > Amphibia > Anura > Hyperoliidae > Hyperolius > Hyperolius riggenbachi. The sequence continues at coordinate 443,623,862 of NC_090650.1, read as the reverse complement.
CTGCTGCACCCATTACCAGAGGCTCCTCCCCCTGCTGGAGTCTCCTGTCTCTCAGGGGCTCTGGTGGTGAGATCTCTGTACACCTGAGTTTCCAGCTCTGCACACCTGCTGCACCCATTACCAGAGGCTCCTCCCCTGCTGGATTCTTCTATCTCTCAGGGACTCTGGTGGTGAGATCTCTGTGCACCTGAGTTCCCAGCTCTGCACACCTGCTGCACCCATTACCAGAGGCTCCTCCCCCTGCTGGCTTCTTCTATCTCTCAGGGGCTCTGGTGGTGTGACAATCTTCCCTTCCAGCGGCAGGTCCCGCGACGTCTCGTACGGGGTCCATGCTGCTGGCGAAGCTCCCATACCAACATCCTCCTGCGGCATCCTCGGCTCCCCTACGGCGGTGAATTTGAGCGCACAATGCTCAATGCGTCCAAACGGACGCGTGCGAGACATGAAAGGTCTTATAGTTTAAGGAGGCGGGTTTGAGCAACGTCAGCGGTGATGTCATTTTCATGACATTACCATGCAGGAGGTGCTGCTAATTTGGGAGTGGTTTCTGGGATTGTGGGTTTTGTATTTAAGGCCGGAGCTCTCAGTCACTCACCGGCCTTGATACTAATCAGTTTGCTAGTTCTTGGCCTCCTGAGCTATTTACTATTACTTAGTTCAGTCCAGGGATTCAGATAGATATAAATCCATGTCGCAATATTTATATCTATCATAGACTAGTCTAGTTTTTGTATTATTAAAGTAACATCTTATTGTATATTTATCTGTGTACCGACCTTTTGCCTGCCTCTTGACCTCGCTCTTGTCTTGCCCTTCTGTTCTACTGTTATCTGATATACGTGTTTAACTCGACTTGTCCCCTGACTTCGCTATTGCCTGATCCTTACAATACAACTGACATTTGACTTGTGTGTATGACCCTGCCTGTTTATTGACTATGATATTGCCTTGCTACTCTGTACCTCGATATCTCTGACTTGTGTATGAATATGGCCTGATCCTGACTGCGCTTTACGTATTACTGTTGTGTATACACGTGTACGTTACCTGTTCACGCTCCAGCGTGATAGATGTTGAGATCTCTGCTCAGCTGCAGGGAAGACGTAATATAGGGACTGTGGTGAGGAGGTTGCAGATAGTCGCAATTGTTTGAAGTGTTTGTGTTTAATGCCTGGTACACACCATGCATTTTCCTATCAGATTTTGTTTCGAATCGATAATTTCCAACAGCTCCGATCTGATTTCTGATGGTTTTCTAATCATTTTTCCAGTAACTTATGTGCAAAATCAATCAGAAAAATGTTCGGAAATCGGATTGGACCTATTGGAAAATATCGATTCGACCCAAAATCTGACGTGAAATTACATGGTGTGTACCAGGCATTAGGGTGCATACACACATTCAATTTTGATTGGCCAATAATTGTCAGTTTTGCCACTATGTAGCATTATCCTCCCTGGCGTTTAATCTCCCCAGAATTTCTGTCCAAAAAGTGATCCAATTGATTTTCATAACCTTTATTTTCCTGCAACTTGTAACTTGTATACACATCAGTACTGTTCACAGTATGTTTTGTATTGAAGTGTATAACCCTCTATACTGCTAGGGAGTTTAAAGAGAATCTGTATTGTTAAAATCGCACAAAAGTAAACATACCAGTGCGTTAGGGGACATCTCCTATTACCCTCTGACACAATTTCGCCGCTCCTCGCCTCATTAAAAGTGGTTAAAAACAGTTTTAAAAAGTTTGTTTATAAACAAACAAAATGGCCACCAAAACAGGAAGTAGGTTGATGTACAGTATGTCCACACATAGAAAATACATCCATACACAAGCAGGTTGTATACAGCCTTCCTTTTGAATCTCAAGAGATCATTTGTGTGTTTCTTTCCCTCTGTTCTCATGCACTGAAGTTTCAGGCTGCTCGTTTCTTCCTGCAAACAGCTTTGCCCTTGTCTGTAATTCTTCAGTATGTGAAAGCCCAGCCAGCTCAGAGGACGATTTATCCAGCTTGTAAAAGATAAGAGAGAAGAGAGAAGCTGCTCTAATCCTAAATAACACACAGGCAGTGTGCATAGAGGGGCCTGGAAGGGGGAGTTCATAGCAGAACCACAACACTGAAGAACTTGGCAGCCTTCCAGACACAGGCTGACAAGTCTGACAGGGGAAAGATACATTGATTTATTACAGAGACTGTGATAGTACAAAGTGCTGCAGTAAGCCAGAACACATTAGAATAGCTTTTTGAACTTGTAGGATGATAAAAAACAGGATGCAATTTTTGTTACGGAGTCTCTTTAAGTCCCGTACACACTTTCAATTTGGATTGACCAATTACTGACCGATTTTACCATCTCCACGTAGTTTGTGAGCTACCTACATAATCTGTTTATAGTATTCACAATCTATTGGCCCTCAAACTACCTGGAGGTGGTACAATTGGCCAATCAGAATTGGATGTGTGTACGCACCCTCAGGTATAGTTTGCTGTAAGCATCACATAAATGCAGGTAGGTTCAGATGAACTTGCAGTATACGGAGTTACAGATAACGCTGTGATAGTCTGACCACACCATTCTCTTCACTTTCCAGGTACATCGTCATCACTCGCGCGGCGGTCACAAGCCCCTCCCCCTGAAGGTCCCAAGCTCCTTTCTGAAAGCTCAGGGGGTGAAGAAGGTTCCGCGGGAGAAGCTGGAGCTGTTCGCCGTCCTCTCTATAGAGACCAGTCACTACGTCTCCTTCGTGAAGTACGGGCTGGAGAAAGGGAGCTGGATGTTCTTCGACAGTATGGCCGACCGCTGCGGTAAGGAACAATAACCGAACTAACGGTCTCTGGCCCCGGTCACACGACAGTATGGCCGACCGCTGCGGTAAGGAGCAATAACCCAACTAACGGTCTCGGGCCCCCGGTCACACGACAGTGTGGCCGAGCGCTGCGGTAAGGAGCAATAACCGAACTAACGGTCTCTGGCCCCGGTCACACGACAGTATGGCCGACCGCTGCGGTAAGGAGCAATAACCCAACTAACGGACTCGGGCCCCCGGTCACACGACAGTATGGCCGACCGCTGCGGTAAGGAGCAATAACCGAACTAACAGTATCAGGCCCTGGTCACATGACAGTATGGCCATCCGCTGTGGTAAGGAGCAATAACCGAACTAACAGACTCAGGCCCCGGTCACACGACAGTATGGCCGACCACTGCGGTAAGGAGCAATAACCGAACTAACGGTCTCAGGTCACACTACACTATGGCCGACTACTGCGGTGAGGAGCAATAACCGAACTAATGGTCTCAGGTCCTCGGTCACACGACAGTATGGCCAACCGCTGCTGTAGAGAGCAATAACCGAACTAACGGTCTCAGGTCCTCGGTCACACGACAGTATGGCCAACCGCTGCTGTAGAGAGCAATAACCGAACTAACGGTATCAGGCCCCAGTCAGATGACCATATGGCCGACCGCTGCAATAAGGAGTAATAACCCAACTAATGGCCTCAGGCCCGGTCACACGATAGTTTGGTCAACCGCTGCAGTAAAGAGCAATAACCAAACTAACGGTCTCAGGCCCCCGGTCACACGACAGTATGGCGAACCGCTGCTGTAGAGAGCAATAACCGAACTAACGGTCTCAGGCCCCCGGTCACACGACCGTATGGCCAACCGCTGCTTTAGAGAGCAATACCTGAACTAGCGGTCTCAGGTCCCCAGTCACACGACAGTATTGCCGACCGATGCGGTGAGGAGCAATAACCAAACTAACGGTCTCAGGCCCCGGTCACACGACAGTATGGCCTACTGCTGCGGTAAGGAGCAATAACAAAACTAACGATCTCAGGCCCTGGTCACATGACAGTATGGCCAACCGCTGTGGTAAGGAGCAATAACCCAACTAACGATCTCAGACCCCCGCTCACATGACAGTATGGCCATTGACCAACCGCTGCGGTAACTTAAGGAACAATAACTAAACCAACGGTCTCAGGCCCCGGGCACACGACACTATGGCCGACCGCTGCGGTAATGAGCAATAAACGAACTAACTGTCTCAGGCCCCCGGTCACACGACTGTATGGCCAACCGCTGCAGTAAGGAGCAATAACCAAACTAACGATCTCAGGACCTGGTCACACAACAGTACAGCCGACCGCTGCGGTAAGAAGCAATAACCAAACTAACGGTCTCAGGCCCCCGGTCACATGACAGTATGACCAACCGCTGCTGTAGAGAGCAATAACCGAACTAACGGTCTCAGGCCCCGGTCACATGACAGTATGGCCAACCGCTGCTGTAGAGAGCAATAACCGAACTAACGGTCTCAGGCCCCGGTCACATGACAGTATTGCCGACCGCTGCAGTAAGGAGCAATAACCCAACTAACGGTCTCAGGCCCCCGGTCACACGACAGTATGGCCGACCGCTGCGGTGAGGAGCAATAACCCAACTAACGGTCTTAGGCTCCGGTCACACGACAGTATGGTCAACCGCTGCGGTAAGGAGCAATAACCAAACTAATGATCTCAGACCCCCGGTCACACTACACTATGGCTGACCACTGCGGTGAGGAGCAATAACCCAACTAACGATCTCAGATCCCCGGTTACACAACAGTATGGCAGACTGCTGCGGTAAAGAGCAATAACCCAACTAACGATCTCAGGCCTTGGTCACACAACAGTATGGCAAACCGCTGCAGTAAGGAGCAATAACCGAACTAACGGTCTCAGGCCCCCGGTCACACGACACTATGGCCAACCTCTGCAGTAAGGAGCTATAACCAAACTAACGGTCTCAGGCCCTCAGTCGCACTACAGAATTGCCGACCGCTGTGGTTAGGAGCAATAACCGAACGAACGGTCTCAGGCTCCGGTCAGATGACCATACGGCCGACCGCTGCAATAAGGTATGGCCAACACTACAGTATGGCCAACTGCTGCGATAAGGAGCAATAACCGAACTAACGGTCTCAGGCCCCGGTCACAGTACAGTATGGCCGACCGCTATGGTACGGAGCAATAACCAAATTAATGCTCTCAGGCCCCGGTCACATGACAGTATGGCCGACCGATGCGGTAAGGAGCAATAACCGAACTAATGGTCTTAGGTCCCGGTCACAGGACAGTATGGCCGACCGATGCGGTACGGAGCAATAACCGAACTAACGGCCTCAGGCCCCGGTCACAGGACAGTATGGCCGACCGCTGCGGTGAGGAGAAATAACCCAACTAACGGTCTTAGGCTCCGGTCACACGACAGTATGGTCAACCGCTGCGGTAAGGAGCAATAACCAAACTAATGATCTCAGACCCCCGGTCACACTACACTATGGCTGACCACTGTGGTGAGGAGCAATAACCCAACTAACGATCTCAGATCCCCGGTTACACAACAGTATGGCAGACTACTGCGGTAAAGAGCAATAACCCAACTAACGATCTCAGGCCTTGGTCACACAACAGTATGGCAAACCGCTGCAGTAAGGAGCAATAACCGAACTAACGGTCTCAGGCCCCCGGTCACACGACACTATGGCCAACCTCTGCAGTAAGGAGCTATAACCAAACTAACGGTCTTAGACCCCGATCACATGACCATATGTCCAACCGCTGCGGTAAGGAGCAATAACCGAACTAATGGTCTCAGGCCCCGGTCACATGACAGTATGGCCAACCGCGGCAGTAAGGAGCAATAACCAAACTAACGGTCTCAGGCCCTCAGTCGCACTACAGAATTGCCGACCGCTGTGGTTAGGAGCAATAACCGAACGAACGGTCTCAGGCTCCGGTCAGATGACCATACGGCCGACCGCTGCAATAAGGTATGGCCAACACTACAGTATGGCCAACTGCTGCGATAAGGAGCAATAACCGAACTAACGGTTTCAGGCCCCGGTCACAGTACAGTATGGCCAGCCGCTATGGTACGGAGCAATAACCGAATTAATGCTCTCAGGCCCCGGTCACATGACAGTATGGCCGACCGATGCGGTAAGGAGCAATAACCGAACTAACGGTCTCAGGCCCCGGTCACAGGACAGTATGGCCGACCGCTGTGGTACGGAGCAATAACCGAATTAATGCTCTCAGGCAGTGGCGTAGGAATCGCCATAGCAACCATAGCGTTGCTATAGAGCCCGGCTGGCCCTACACCACAGGGGGGGCCCGCAGCTGAGACTGAGGACTTTAAAAAAAATATATAAATTACTGTAACAAAGCTGGGCACCACCGCCGGGCCCCTCTCCCTCCCGAGTCCCCGCATATAGCCTCTAATGGGGGACTATTTTGGGCTGCGGATTGATCTCTCCTGGCCGGACCCGACAGTTACTCTGTAGTTCCGGTCAGGATCTCTTCACTACCCTTCAGTTCCGCCCCTTTCCAGCTGCATCAGCCAATCAGGGGAGGCTCTCAGGCATCTGAACCCAGGCGCGCCAGAGAGGAGACAGGATGGGATAGAATGGATTACAGGCAGTACACACATCATGCTGCCACAGCTTCCTGGATGAAGAGAACCATCCTCAGCACACATTCAGCAAGCAGTGCACTGTCCAATCTGTCCAACACACGAGTGCACTGCTGCTGCTGCTGAGAGAGGCTCCACAGACATGTGCCTGACAGCGTGCAGCCCTGCAATGTCTGCAAACTGTGAGTACTAATCCTATGGCACGCTGACAGGCTGTGTGCAGGGAGCTCACTTTGCACAGAGATGGGGGAGGGAGATAGACGTCTGGGTGCAGACAGAGAGAGGTTACTAAGGAAGCCTGTAGCAGCCAGTGGTCACGTTATCTCATTTTTCCTGCTTCTTCTTTTCCTGGTCTTCTTTTCTTTCTTTCTCCCCAGCTGTATTTTTCCCCTCTACTCTCTCTCTCTCTCTTGCTCTCTTCCTGCTATCTCTCTCTGCCTGTTAGCTATCTCTATGGCAGCCATCTCTCTGCTTCTAGCTGTCTCTGGCCCTTAGCTGTCTCTGGCCCTTAGCTGTCTCTGGCCCTTAGCTGTCTCTGGCCCTTAGCGGTCTCTAGCTGTCTCTGGCCCTTAGCTGTCTCTGGCCCTTAGCTCTGGCCCTTAGCTGTCTCTGGCCCTTAGCTGTCTCTGGCCCTTAGCTGTCTCTGGCCCTTAGCTGTCTCTGGCCCTTAGCGGTCTCTAGCTGTCTCTGGCCCTTAGCTGTCTCTGGCCCTTAGCTGTCTCTGGCCCTTAGCGGTCTCTAGCTGTCTCTGGCCCTTAGCTGTCTCTGGCCCTTAGCTGTTTCTGGCCCTTAGCGGTCTCTGGAAGTAGAAACAGTGCAGATTTATTGAAGGACTTGTATTAGCTGTAACAAAGAAATGTTTTTTTCTTTAAATGTTGTAATGCTGTTATGTATCTTTTTACAGCAGAGAGGAAGTTATGAGTTTTGATCCACTTTAAAGGAAACCTCTGGGGTTTTTAAAAAGAGCAAGTCTTCTTACCCGGGGCTTCCTCCAGCCCCTGGCAGCAGCTTATGTTTCCCTCCCAGCAGCAGCTCTGCTCCCAGCCGATCCAGGTCCCCTCCGTTGCAGCAGCCGACCTGGCGAGGTCGGCAGGCTCTGCACTTGCATAGGCACAATGGCTGTCAACCTCGCCAGGTGGACTGCTGCAACGGAGCAGACCTTGGGCCACCAGCTGGGAGCGGAGCTGCGGCGAGGGACACTGCTAGGGTTTGGAGGAGGCCCCAGGTAAGTAGATCTGCTTAAAAAAAAAAAAAGTTTCCTTGAATCAATAGAGATTTTTCCATCCAGTCTGATTACATTTTAACGTAAAATGGATCAAAAATATTGTTCTGACTAGATGAAAAATCTTTTTTGATGGTTCGGGAGGGGTGTGTGTGGTGGTGGTGGGCCCATGAAAAAAATTTGCTATGGGGCCCAGTCATTTCTAGCTACGCCCCTGCTCTCAGGCCCCGGTCACATGACAGTATGGCCGACCGCTGTGGTAAGGAGCAATAACCGAACTAATGGTCTTAGGCCCTGTTCACACTACAGTGGAAAACACAGCATTTTCTGGAGCGCAGGAAAACACTAAATTAGACAGTGAATGCATCCTATGTTAATAATAGGATCCGTTCATACTGTCAATTGGACCGCAAAAGCAACAAGCAATGACTGGACTACAAATGCAAAGTCCCGCCTGCTGCATTTTCCCCACAACCATATCAGGATCGTGCCACAAAATACTCACCTGTCCTGTGGATTCAGTTCCGCTGCAGCCAGTCCATCCTCTGCAGGGGACAGGAGACCAGCAGAAGCATGCGGAACCTCATTGGTTTGCTGAAGACCAATGGGAATCCTGCTGCAACAGGGACAATTCTCATTGGTTCATGGTGGAGGATCTCCCTGTTGCTAGGCAGGACTCACACTGATTTTCTGCAATCCAACAGGAAGCCTCATGCTCCTTCTGGTCTCCGGTCAGTTTTGAGATGGGCAGGGCGATGGCGGAGGGTGTGGCAGATGAACGGACGGGTGACAAGGTGAATGCAGCAGGTGGAAGTGGCAGGTCATGTGAACATGCGGCCGCAGATTACGCTATTAGCGCGACCCGCGGTACTAGAGTAGCACGACTGTTGCTACAGTGAGGAGTGTTACTAATGGTAATGCTCATCAGCAACGCACATTACCATAGCGACGGTGGAGCTACTGCAGTATTACCGCGATTTTGTGCATCACGCCTAATGACCATATTCAATTTACTGTTTCTCCTAAAGAGATACTGAGCAGTCTCTGAAAAAAGAAAACCGGGCTTATCTGGGGCTTCCTCCAGCCCACCGTAGCCCGTGAGGTCCCCGGACCCCGGCATCCTCCTGGCCCCCTCCGCTGTACCACTGGTGGCTCCGGTAATGCGCCAACTTCGGGTGAAGCTATGCGGGCTGCGTCATTCCACTGGCCGCCGTAACAGCCATGCGCAGTTCTCTAAAGACTGAACCGCGATGATGCGACGGCTACGCAGCAGGACGAGCACGCCGACTTCACCCCAAGCTTGGGGTGTTACCTTTTAGGCCATTAGCAAAAAAATACGTTTTCACCAACTTTTTGGTACTTTTTCAATTGCAGAACGCTGTAAAAAATGTCATTGTTCTTTAACATCTCCTTGGAGAGAAACTGAATTGAATAAGGGCCCATATATCTGCTCCTCTGACCCGTCCCCGGGGAACGGAGCGATTGCTGACTTCCGAGGCTGATATCTGCAGCTTTGGGCCAGATTATTGTCACCCTGCTTTGTCCCCACAGGTAGTGAAAATGGCTACAACATCCCCCGAGTCACCCTCTGCCCAGAAGTGGCCACCTACCTGGCTTCTCCACTGACTGACCTAATCAGCCAGAACCCACGTGAGATGAAGGGCGTGGCCAAACGCCTGTTCTGTGACGCCTATATGTACATGTACCGGTCTCAGAAGATGGCGCTCTATAAGTGAGGAGGACTTTCCCATGACGGTTATCGGATTGTGATTGGAGACAATACTCGGTGTCCATGTTTGCCGGTCACTTCACAAGGTTGTCCGGGATACAGGAGGCGGGTTTATCAGAAGATGTCAGTGAAGGATTGTACTTTATCTGGATGTGTACTGGGCCCGGTGGCTCTGGTCACCTTGCGCTGTATGACACCGTTCTGCACTGGAGCAGAAACGTCCACAACGCTACAACGGAAGCTCTGCAGAACAAGGACAATGTCTGCCAATTACACTTCTTACAAATGTTTTATTTTTCAAAGTTTATCCTTAAAACTCTTTGCCGTTCCCCACATGGATTTCTATTCGTGGCTCTTTATCTAGTAAAATAAAGCATTTGGAGTTTAAAACTGTGTAAAAAGAGGCAAGGCAGTTTCCAGGCTAAATTGCACCCAGGCAGGGGCGTAGCAATAGGGGTTGCAGAGGTAGCGACCGCATCGGGGCCCTTGGGCCAGAGGGGCCCCGAAGGGCCCTCCCCCAACTACAGTATTAGCTCTCTATTGGTCCTGTGCCCATAATAATGACTTCTATAGATACTTTGAATACTGGTAATCCTTAAGAAACTGTTTCCCATGCTTTTCTTGCACCTCTGACACTGTAGTTGCCATTGGCAGGTTTTGGTGCGCCGTATCAATTGTTATGTATAGAGTGCTTGGGGGGGCCCCATTGTCAAACTTGCACCGGGGCCCACAGCTCCTTAGCTACGCCACTGCACCCAGGGTGAGGGTGTAAAAATCACGTGCCCCCGTGGAGCCATGTATAGGTGCCCACAGTATAGGTTAGACAGGTTTGGTTGCCCCCAGTATAGGTAGCCAGCTATAGCTCCCCGCCAGTATAAGTAGCCAGGCATAGTTGTGCAGTATAGGTTACCTAGGTAGGTGCCTCCAGTTTATGGTAGCCCGTATAGTTGCCACCAGTATAGGTTAGATAGGCAGGTTCCCTCAGTATAGGTTAGATAGGTAGGTTTCCCCAGTATAGGTTAGATAGGTAGATGCCCCCAGTATAGGTTAGATAGGTAGGTGCCTCCAAAATAGATAGCCAGTATACTTGCCTCCAGTATAGGTTAGATAGGTGGGTGTCTCCAATATAGATAGCCAGTATAGTTGCATCCAGTATAGGTTAGATAGGCAGGTTCCCTCAGTATAGGTTAGATAGGTAGGTGCAGGGGCGTAACTAGGCCCCAACTGGCCCCCCTGCTAAATTTCAGAGCGGCCCCCCCTCTCCCTGGGGCCTGCTCGGGGCCGTTTTGTGGGGCTGGAGGGGTGGCAGCATGAGGGGAAAGCCTTGGCCACAGTCGGTGGGGAGAGGGGAAGTTCCCCCCCTCTCCCTCACCTTAGGGCTCTCCCCTCTGCGCTCCTCTCCAGCTAAAGTTATAGTGTGGGCAGTGGCGGGCAGATACATACCTTCCTTGCGTTCCACCGCATACTCCTCGCTCTGGCGTCTGACGTCACTTCCGGAAGTGACGTCAGACGCCAGAGCGAAGATTATGCGGTGGAACGCAAGGAAGGTATGTATCTGCCCACCGCTGCCCACACTATAACTGTAGCTGGAGGGGAGCGCAGAGGGGAGAGCCCCGAGGTGAGGGAGAGGGGGGGGGAACTTCCCCTCTCCCCGCCGACTGTGGCCAAGGCTTTCCCCTCATGCTGCCACCCCTCCAGCTCCCACAAAACGGCCCGAGCAGGCCCCAGGAGGGGGACCGGGCCCCCCGCAGGCGCAGGGGCTGCAGGGCCTATTGATACGCCAGTGGGTAGGTGCCCCCAGCATAGGTTAGATAGGTAGGTGCCTCCAATATAGTTAGCCAGTACAGTTACCTCCAGCATAGGGTAGATAGATAGGTTCCCCCAGTATAGGTTAGTTGGGTAGGTGCCCCCAGTATAGGTTAGATAGGTAGGTGCCTGCAGCAGTATAAGTTAGATAAGCAGGAACCCCCAGTATAGGTTAGATAGGTAGGTACCCCCAGTATAGGTTAGCTAGGTAGGTGCCTCCAATATAGATAGCCAATATAGTTGCCCCCAGTATAGGTTAGATAGGTAGGTACCCCCAGTATAAGTTAGATAGGTAGGTGTCCCCAGTATATGGTAGGTAGGTGCCTCGAGTATAGGTTAGATACGTAGGTGCCCCCAGTATAGGTTAGCTAGGTAGGTGCCTCCAATATAGATAGCCATTATAGGTGCCCCCGGTACAGTGTATTACAACTCACACACTAGGGAACAGCGGCAGACACAGCCAATTCCTGAGAGATTTCATGCTGAAATTGATAATCAATCAGCCTGCAGTGTATGGGCAGCCGCCAGATCTCTGTAATCAGGCTCGATCAGAGGGAGATTTGTGTCTTGGCTGAATCTGCCCATCATTGCTAGGTGTACGGCTACCTATACAGGGCACTTTCATAGACTTCATGGCAATTACCAGCCCATTGTACCCCTATAAGTGCCGGGAGTCACTGCTTCTCCTGCCTTACTCATTATTACTACACGCGGCAACATCAGGGGGCGGTCAGTAACATGCAAATAATTCCAAGCTGATGCAGCTGATTGTGGAAATTCTGTATGAAAAGTTACACAGCTTGAAAATGGACCAATCAGATCCTACCGAGGTGGAATTCAATTGGCTCATTTTCAAGCTGTATATATTTGCATAGTGAATTTGCATAATCCTTTACAATAAGAAGCAGAGGTGACCGGCCTCACAATGGAAGCGAAGTCCAGCACTGTCCTCGTGGTCTGTAGACATGAACCTCAATAAGGAGAGGAGCACCAGCAGGGGCGCGGCAATAGCCTCTGCAAGGGATGCAGGCGCAGGGGGGCCCAGTGATTCCTAGTTCCGCCCCTGACCACCAGCGTAACAGAACTCCACAACTTCAGGCTGCTCTGTCCCCCTCGTTCTGCTTTATGCTGTAATTTGTACCCGATGCAATAAAGCTCTGAAGTTCCGTTACACTGGTGCTCCTCCCCTTCTCCCCTGGTGCTCCTCCCCTTCTCTCTGAAAATTTGCATAATCCTGCATCAATTTGTCATTATTTGCATCTCATTGACCATACCAAATTTTGCATACAATTGCTATTAAAAAATGTGTCCTTTGGTAGATTGTTTTTTACCTTATTATTTTCATAACCTCCCTGGCGTTCGGTTTCTGCTGGATTTCTGTGCAAAAAGTGATCCAATTCATTTTCATAACTTTTCATTCCTGTAACTTACCAAAATGTGTCAAGCGAGGGTGCAGTGTACATTCTGAGTATAACGAAAGCTTGAAACACAAAATCATGTAAAAACAAAAACAAAAAAAAGTAAATGTAATAAATACAAACAGAAAAAAAAAATGCTCAAATATGAATGTAGATATACCTTATTTCCAGCGTATAAGACGCTCCGGACTATAAGACTCATCTAGGTGTAGAGGGCTAAAACCAGGGAAAAAATAAACTGAACCTGGTGCATCCATATTCCAGGAGTATCTTGTAGATATTCTCCCCCAATTATTGTGTCCTCAATGTGTCCCCTTCTGCCCCCCTCAATCTGTCCCCAGTGTGTCCCCTTCTGTCCCCAGTGTGTCCCCTCCTGTCCTCAATGAGTCTCCTTCTGTCCCCAGTGTGTCTCCTTCTGTCCCCCTCAATCTGTCCCTAGTGTGTCCCCCTCTGTCCCCAGTGCGTCCCCAGTGTGTCCCCTTCTGTCCCCAGTGTGTCCCCTTCTGTCCTCCTCAATCTGTCCCAATTGTGTCCCCTTCTATGCCCAGTGTGGCTCCTTCTGTCTCCCATGTGTCCTCCTCTGTCCTGTTTGTGCTCAAACCCCCCCCCCCCCCTCCCCCGGTGTGTCTGCAGCTAACCTAATCAACAGTGTGTGGGCCATACCGCTTTCCGCTCTTGTTTTCTTGCCCAACACACCGCCCAAGATACTCTTGTTTGTCGCCCCATTCTCTGGCCAGCGGAGGAAATGCCGTACTGGCGAACAGAGCTGCTCATTGACATGCAAATGCAAATGTAACGCATATCATGTGCCGCTTGGAACAGAAGTGAGCTGGATAGGCTAATTTCCAGGCTGCATGCAATGTGCATTAGATTTGCATGCAAGCTAGAATGCTGAGCCTGTTGTTCGGCGTCATTATGGTGCTCCGGGCACAGCCCCCCCCCCCAGCAGTTATCTGGGTACCGGAGTGCAGTAATGTACATATAAGCCAAAGCTTTTCTATGGTCTCCGTTGTGTAAATGTACAGAATGTGTTCAATCTGAGCTGCTCACATGTTACTGGAAATAAATTGTATATCTTTCCACATTTCTTGTTGTTTTACTTTATTTCTTCTTATCATGCCTCTATGTGGCCTCACAATGACCAAAAGTCTGTACACCCCCTAGACAAAAGTCTGTACACCCCCTAGACAAAAGTCTGTACACCCCCTAGACAAAAGTCTGTACACCCCCTAGACAAAAGTCTGTACACCCACTAGATAACAGTCTGTACACACGCTAGATAACAGTCTGTACACACGCTAGATAACAGTCTGTACACACGCCAGATAACAGTCTGTACACACGCCAAATAACAGTCTGTACACACGCCAGATAACAGTCTGTACACACGCCAAATAACAGTCTGTACACACGCCAGATAACAGTCTGTACACACGCCAGATAAAAGTCTGTACACCTGCCAGATAAGTCTGTACACACGCCAGATAACAGTCTGTACACACGCCAGATAACAGTCTGTACACACGCCAGATAACAGTCTGTACACACGCCAGATAAAAGTCTGTACACACACCAAATAACAGTCTGTACACATGCTAGATAACAGTCTGTACTCACGCCAGATAACAGTCTGTACACATGCCAGATAACAGTCTGTACACACGCCAGATAACAGTCTGTACACACGCCAGATAACAGTCCTGTACACACGCCAGATAAAAGTCTGTACACATACTACATAACAGTCTGTACACACGTTAGATAACAGTCTGTACACACGCTAGATAACAGTCTGTACACACGCTAGATAACAGTCTGTACACACGCCAGATAACAGTCTGTACACACGCCAGATAACAGTCTGTACACACGCCAGATAAGTCTGTACACACGCCAGATAAAAGTCTGTACACATGCCAGATAACAGTCTGTACACACGCCAGATAACAGTCTGTACACACGCCAGATAAAAGTCTGTACACCCCCTAGACAAAAGTCTGTACACCCCCTAGACAAAAGTCTGTACACCCCCCTAGACAAAAGTCTGTACACCCCCTAGACAAAAGTCTGTACACCCGCTAGATAAAAGTCTGTACACCCGCTAGATAAAAGTGTACTCACGCCAGATAAAAGTCTGTACACCCCCTAGACAAAAGGCTATACACCCGCTAGATAAAAGTCTGTACACCCGCTAGATAACAGTCTGTACACCCGCTAGATAACAGTCTGTACACACGCCGGATAACAGTCTGTACACACGCCAGATAACAGTCTGTACACACGCCAGATAACAGTCTGTACACACGCCAGATAACAGTCTGTACACACGCCAGATAACAGTCTATACACACGCCAGATAACAGTCTGTACACACACCAGGTAACAGTCTGTACACACGCTAGACAAAAGTCTGTACACCCACTAGATAAAAGTCTTTACAAATGCTAGATAACAGTCTGTACACACGCTAGACAAAAGTCTGTACACGCGCTAGATAAAAGTCTGTACACATGCCAGATAACAGTCTGTACACCCGCTAGATAACAGTCTGTACACCCGCTAGATAACAGTCTGTACACACACTAGACAAAAGTCTGTACACTCGCTAGATAAAAGTCTGTACACACGCTAGATAACAGTCTGTACACACGCCAGATAAAAGTCCGTACACACGCCAGATAACAGTCTGTACACACGCCAGATAAAAGTCTGTACACATGCTAGAATAACAGTCTGTACACACGCCAGATAAAAGTCTGTACACACGCCAGATAAAAGTCTGTACACATGCCAGATAACAGTCTGTACACACGCCAGATAAAAGTCTGTACACACGCCAGGTAACAGTCTGTACACACGCCAGATAAAAGTCTGTACACACGCCAGATAACAGTCTGTACACACGCCAGATAACAGTCTGTACACACGCCAGATAAAAGTCTGTACACACGCCAGATAAAAGTCTGTACACATGCCAGATAACAGTCTGTACACACGCCAGATAACAGTCTGTACACACGCCAGATAAAAGTCTGTACACATGCCAGATAACAGTCTGTACACACGCCAGATAACAGTCTGTACACACGCCAGATAACAGTCTGTACACACGCCAGATAACAGTCTGTACACACGCCAGATAAAAGTCTGTACACACGCCAGATAACAGTCTGTACACACGCCAGATAAAAGTCTGTACACACGCCAGATAACAGTCTGTACACACGCCAGATAAAAGTCTGTACACACGCCAGATAAAAGTCTGTACACATGCCAGATAACAGTCTGTACACACGCCAGATAACAGTCTGTACACACGCCAGATAAAAGTCTGTACACATGCTAGATAACAGTCTGTACACACGCCAGATAAAAGTCTGTACACACGCCAGATAACAGTCTGTACACACGCCAGATAAAAGTCTGTACACACGCCAGATAACAGTCTGTACACACGCCAGATACAAGTCTGTACACACGCCAGATAAAAGTCTGTACACACGCCAGATAAAAGTCTGTACACATGCCAGATAACAGTCTGTACACACGCCAGATAACAGTCTGTACACACGCCAGATAAAAGTCTGTACACCCCCTAGACAAAAGTCTGTACACCCGCTAGATAAATGTCTGTACACACGCTAGATAAAAGTCCGTACACCTGTCAGATAAGTCAGTACACACGCCAGATAAAAGTCTGTACACACGCCAGATAAAAGTCTGTACACACGCCAGATAAAAGTCTGTACACACGCTAGATAAAAGTCTGTACACCCGCCAGATAACAGTCTGTACACACGCCAGATAAAAGTCTGTACACACGCTAGATAGAAAGACTTAAGACTGGGGCGGAGGTTCACCTTCCAGCAGAACAACGACCCTAAACATAAAGCCAGGGCAACAATGGAATGGTTTAAAACAAAACATATCTATGTGTTAGAATGGCCCAGTCAAAGTTCAGATTTAAATCCCAATATTCTCTTAGACAACCTCTGAGGCCATCACAGAGCTGCTGTATTTGTACTGACATTAGTGATGGCCCGAACCGTTCGCCTGGCGAACTTTTCTGGGCCTCTTACTACTTCCGGGTCGCAATGACCCGGAGTAGTACGCCTGCGCTGCCCGGCGGAGCGCGTCCTAGATCGCGCTCCCGTTGCCGGGCACTTTCTGCGCATGTGCGTGACGTCATGAGTGACGTCACGCTCATGCGCAGAGAGTGCCCGGCAACAGGAGCGCGATCTAGGACGCGCTCCGCCGGACAGCGCAGGCGTACTACTCCGGGTCATTGCGACCCGGAAGTAGTAAGAGGCCCAGAGTAGCAGAGCGGTTCGCCGGCGAACGGTTCGGGAACCGTTCGCTACATCTCTAACTGACATTAGATTACACACAGGTGCACTCTATTTAGTCATTAGCACTCATCAGGCAATGTCTATGGGCAACTGACTGTACTCAGACCAAAAGGGGCTGAATAATTACGCACACCCCACTTTGCAGTTATTTATTTGTAAAAAATGTTTGGCATCATGTATGATTTTCGTTCCACTTCTCACGTGTACACCACTTTGTATTGGTCTTTCACGTGGAATTCCAATAAAATTGATTCAGGTTTGTGGCAGTAATGTGACAAAATGTGGAAAACTTTAAGGGGGCCGAATACTTTTGCAAGCCACTGTATATATTTACACACACACACACACACACACACACACACACACACACACACACACACACACACACACACACACACACACACACACACACACACACACACACACACACACACACACACACACACACACACACACACACACACACACACACACACACACACACACACACACACACACACACACACACACACACACACACACACACACACACACACACACACACACACACACACACACATTATTTATATTTATGAATATTTATTATTTTATTTTTTATTTATGTACAAATAACAAATGGTGCACGGAGCTGCCATCAGTGTTCAAAACGCTATTTTTGTGTTTTAATGTTAAAACATTAAATAGCGTTTTAACATTAAAACGCTATTTACCGGTTTAACATTAAAACGCAAAATAGCGTTTTGAACATACGCCATTTTTTCCAGGCGCCATTTTTTCCTGCTCCCACATACATCTGATTTTATATATATATAGAAGATAAATAAGTGATGCAAGTTGTATGCAAATGTAAAATATATGGTTATAAAGCCTTATTTCCTGCTATCCTGCTATTTGCAGGTGGTGACTGCAGGCTGCACCAATAAACTGGGCCATAACAGAACATAGTGGTGGCTGAAGAAAGGTTATCTATAAAATAAATGGTTATAAAGCAGCATTTCCCACTATATGCTGGTGGTCACTGCATAGCCTGGGTCATATCAGGAAGTGCTGGATGGAGAATGCTTTTACTGTTTTACATATGGGCATATATCCATACAGAGGGTTGTGTCCCTCCTGTGTAAGTCACTCTGCAATGCAGTGTGATCTATATATATAAAATCGGATGTGTGTGTGTGTATGTGCTGCGATCACTCGAAAACCACATGACCGATTTGAACGAAACTTGGTACACAGATCCCTTACTACCTGGGATGATATGTTCTGGGGGTCTCGCGGCCCCCCTGCACACCTGGGCGGAGCTACAAACAGCAAATCAGATTCCACCCATTCAAGTCAATGGAAAAAATGTAAAAGGCTGCCATTCTCACAGTAATCAAGCCAGAGCCCCCACACTTTGCACAGTTGGTCACTTGGTGACCGAGGTTACAAATCCAGGAAAAGTGGGCGGAGCATAAAACAGCCAATCAAATTTCAGCCATTCATTTTAAATGGGAAAATGTAAACTGCAGCCATTCTTAGACTGTTAATTGCAGGGTTCTGAAACTTGACACAGTTGGTCACTGGGTGACTGGGATTAAGATTCAAGAAAGTGGGTGGAGCCTACAACAGCCAATCAAAATTCACCTATTGATTTTCAAGGGGAATATTTAAACTGCTGCCATTCTTACACTGTTAATGGCAGAGGCTTCAAACTTGCTACAGTCGGTCATTGGGTGACTGGGGTCCAAATTCACTAAAGGGGCGGGGCCACCTACAGCCAATCAAATTTCCTTGGTGGATAAACTGCTTCCATTCACACATTTTTGATGCCAGGAACCTGAAAGCTCACAAACTTGGTCACTGGGTGACTGTGTGTCAAGGTTACAAAAAGTGGGCAGAGCTAAAAACAACTTTTACTGGAAAATATAAACTTCAGCCATTCTTACACTGTTAATGGCAGGGTTCTCAAACTTTGCACAGTTGGTCACTGGGTGAATGAGATTAAGATTTTGGAAGGTGGGTGGAGCCTACAACAGCCATTAAAAATTCACCTTTTGATTTTCAAAGGGAATATTATACTGTTAATAGCAAATGCCTCAAACCTGGTACAGTTGGTCACTGGGTGATTAGGGTTCAAGTTCAGAAAGGGGGCGGAGCCACAAACAGCCATATTTATTTATTTTTCAATGGGAATATACAAAGTATTGATACCAAGGACCCCAAAGCTGATAAACTTGATAACTGAGTGATTGTATGTCAAGGTTAGAAAAAGTGGCCGGTGCCAACAACTAAATTTTTAACATGGCAGGGTTCCCAAACTTTACACAATTAGCCACTGGGTGACTGGGATGAATAATCAGAAATGTGGGTGGAGCCTACAACAGCCAATCAAAATTGACCTATTGATTTTCAAGGGGAATATTTATATTGCTACCATTCTTACACTGTTGGTGGCAGAGGCCTCAAACCTGATACAGTCAGTCATTGGGTGACTGGGGTCCAAATTCACTAAAGGGGTGGAGCCATAAACAGCCAATCAGATTTGTTAGATTGATTTCAGCTGTTCTCTTATTGGCAGGGTTCTCAAACATGACACAGTTGGCCACTGGGTGACTGGGTCTAATATTCAGGAAAGTGGGTGGAGCCTACAGCAGCCAATCAAAATTCACCTTTTGATTTTCAAGGGGAATATTTACATTGCTGCCATTCATACACCCTTAATGGAAGAGGCCTCAAATCTGGTACAGTCAGTCACTGGGAAACTGGGGTTTAAATTGTGAAGGGAGCGGGCCAAATACAGCCAATCAGATTTGTTTCATTTCAGTGGTAAAATGCAACTTATTTATGCCAAGGACCCACTGGCGTAACAATAGGGGATGCGAGCCCTGCCGTCGCGGGGGGCCCGCTCAGGGACTTTTGGGGCACAGGAGGGGTCGCAGAATAAGAGGAGAGTGTGGCAGATCGGTGGGGAGGGGGGAAAATCCCCCCTCCCTCACCTCGGACTCTCCTCTCAGCACTCCCCTCCTGCAATCATTGGTGGCAGCGGGCAGCAGCAGCAGCAGCAGCAGCAGCGGCAGGCTGAATACATTACCTCCTTCTCGCCGGAGCTCTTCCATTCTCTAAGAGCAACTTCCTGTTTACACAGGAAGTTGCATGAAGCTCTTAGAGAATGGAAGAGCTCCGGCAAGAAGGAGGTAATGTATTCAGCCTGCCGCTGCTGCTGCTGCTGCTGCCCGCTGCCACCAATGATTGCAGGAGGGGAGTGCTGAGAGGAGAGTCCGAGGTGAGGGACTCTCCCTCCACCGATCTGCCACACTCTCCTCCTATGCTGCGACCCCTCCTGCCCCCCCCCAAAAAGTCCCTGAGCGGACCCTAGGGGGGGCGATTTTTTTTTTTACAGGGGGGCCCGGGGATTTCTAGGTACGCCCCTGCAAGGACCCCAAAGCTCATAAACTTGGTCATTGAGTGACTGTATGTTAAGGTTAGAAATAGTGGGCGGAGCCAAAAACAACTAACTTTTTACATTGGAAAATATAAACTGCAGCTTTTCGTACACTGTTAATGGGAGGGTTCTCAAACTTCACACAGTTGGTCACTGGGTGACTGGGATTAATATTCGGGAAAGTAGGTGGAGCCTACAAGAGCCAATCAAAATTCACCTATTGATTTTCAAGGGGAATATTGAAACTGCAGCCATTCTTAAACTGTTTATGGCAGAGGCCTCAAACCTGCTACAGTCGGTCGTTAAGTGTCTGGGGTTCAAATTCAGTAAAGGGGCAGAGCCAAACACAGCCAATCAGATTTCTTTGCTGGATGCTTCCATTAGCAGAATTTTAATGCCAGGAACCGAAAAGCTCACAAACTTGATCATTGAGTGACTTTGTGTCAAGGTTACAAAAACTGGGTGGAGTCAAAAACAGATCTTTCTGGGAAATTGTAAACTGCAGCCTTTCTTCACTGTTAATGGCAGGGTTCTCAAACTTTGCACAGCTGGTTACTGGGTGACTGGGATTAATATTTATAAAAGTGGGAGGAGCCTAAAAATGCCAATCAGAAATCACATATCGCTTTTCAAGGAGAATATTAAAATTGCTGCCATTCTTTCACTGTTAATGGCACAAGCCTCAAACCTGGTACAGTTGGTCATTGGGTCACTGGGGTTCAAATTCAGAAAATGGGACAGAGCCACAAACAGTCAATCAGATTTGTTTCATTTCATGGGAAAGTACAAATTATCGATGCCAAGGACCCAAAGCTCACAAAATTGGTCATTGAGTGACTGTGTGTCCAGGTTACAAAAAGTGGGCGGAGCCAAAACCAAATTTCACTGGGAAAATATAAACTGCAGCCATTCTTACACTGTTAATAGCAGGGTTCTCAGACTTTGCCCAGATGGTCACTGGGTGACTGAGATTAATATTCAGGGTCGTGGGTGGAGCCTATAATAGCCAATCAAAATTCACCTGTTGATTTTCAAGGGGAATATTTAAATTGCTGCCATTTTTACACTGCTAATAGCAGATGCTTCAAACCTGCTACAGTTGATCATTGGGTGACTGGGGTTCAAATGCTGGAGAGGGGGTGAAGCCACAAACAGCCAATCTGATTTATTTCATTTCATGGGATTATGCAAATTATTGATGCCAAGGACCCCAAAGCTCACATACTTGGTCATTGAGTGTTTGTGTGTTAGGGTTAGAAATACAGTCAAATACATAGACAGGCCATGCCGGTTCATCAGTGGGTGGAGACAAATACAAATTTCCCTGGGAAAATGTAAGCTGCAGCCATTCTTACACTGGTAATGGCAGGGTTCCCAAACTTTGCACAGTTGGTCACTGGTTGACTGAGATTAATATTCAGAAAAGTGGGTGGAGCTTACAAAAGTGAATCAAACTTCACCTATTGCTTTTCAAGGGGAATATTTAATTGCTGCCATTCTTGCACTGTTAAAGGCACAGGCCTCAAACCTGGTACAGTTGGTTATTGGGTGACTGGGGTTCAAATTCAGAAAAGGGGGTGGAGCCACAAACAGCCAATCAGATTTTTTAATTTCAATGCAAATTATTGATACCAAAGACTGCAAAGCTCACAAACTTGGTCGTTGAGTAATTGTGTGTCAGGGCTAGAAAAAATGGGCGGAGCCAACACCAGCCAAATACATACCCGGGCAACGCAGGGCAATCAGCTAATACGTTTATAATAATATGACAATAAATGAGGATTTCAGGATATAATTATTCAGGACAAAAAAAAAACAGGAATTGTCCTATGAAATCACAGACAGCTAGTAATTACTGGCAGGACAATGAGCCAATTACAATCCTCTCCCCCTGTGATGTCATGTCACCAGTGGGCGGGTCTCTTCCCCTGATTCCCCCCAGATATCTTTATACGACCTTTCCAAACACCTAGCCCAGCATGGAGGGGCTCAGTGAAGGTGGCAGTAAAAGTGTGGAGGTGTTTGATGATGGGGTCACACAGGGCATAAAAGAAGATCTGCCCGGCCTCATAATCCAGATATATCCTGACTCTATCACTGGGGATCCCATCAGGTAACCGGATCTCGTTCCTGTCATGTCTCACTGAGTACTGATTACCCTCCCTGCACAAAACCCAGGACTTGTTATTCCATCCAACATAGAACTTATCTGAACTGAACTGATCTCCTCCCCTGGCTATACTGGGGTAACACATCCCAACTTTCCAGCTCACTGACCCCCCAACATCCACTTCCCAGTAATGTCGCCCTGAGGAGAAACTCCGGATGCTCAACACCTGACAAGTCTGAAATCTCTGTGGTGTTTCTAGGCGGTTCAGGCTTCTGTAAGACCAGGATGCAGTTTTAAAGTCGTCATATGATATATATAGGAAAGTGCCAGCTGTGTTTACATCCAGTAATATGTCTGCAGGCTGTATATAGCTCCCCCCAATTACCCCAGACACAATATCAGCTAGTCCTGTGTGTAATGTGTGTGAGATGCCGGCCACATCCAGATCCCCTCCATCATGGAGCTGCTTATCATGTCTGTCCTCCGTGTCACACAAGTCACCTGTGTGTGATTCCTGTAAGACAGTCAGTGGATCAGTCATGTTACACAGCTCCTCAATGTGACGCATCTTCCTGGACAGCTCCGCCTTCTTTATCTCCAGCTGTCTGATGATGTCATCATAGGATTGTGACATCATCTCTGCCTGCCTCATGATGTCACTCAGGACTCTCTTCTCCAGCTCCTCCAGCCGTCTCCTGAGGTCTCTAAACAGAGCAGTGACTCTCTCTGCTTCACCATCTGCTTTTTCTTGTGCTTTTCTCCTGCGTTCCTCAGACTCTGGACTCTTTTCTCAGCCTCCTCTGTCTCTGCCATCAGTGTCCTGCAGATTATTTCTCAGCTTCTTCTTCTTCTCCTCAGAGGCCTCATCCAGTGACATCATCTCATGCCCTACATGTCCCCCGATCACAGAGCAGGACACACAGACACATGAGGCATCCTCAGTGCAGTAATACTCCAGGATCTTCTTATGGACGGAGCATTTCTGGTCTCCGGAGAGGTGGTGGGGGCACATAAGACGTGTTCTGGTGCCTTGCTGTGGACTCTCAGGTGATTATCACACATAGAAGCATCACAGTGCAGACAGGACATAACAGCAGGTACAGGAGAATGGATACAGTAAGTACAATGGACTCCGGCCTCCTCCTGATCTGGCTGAGTAGTCAGGAAACGCTCTGCTATGTTCCTCAGAGCAATATTCCTGTGTAATCCAGGCCGCTCCTTGTACTTCTCTCTACATTCAGGACAGGAATAACCTGCAGACCCCTCCTGTGAGTCCAGCACACCCTCAATACAGACCCGGCAGAAGTTGTGACCACATGTCAGGCTTACAGGATCTGTATAAATGGCCAGACAGACGGGACACTCTAGCTCCTCGCTCAGATCAGCAGACGCCATCGCTGGCAGCAGGAGAGGAAACGAAACAAATGTGAAACTGTCTGGGTCTCGAAATCCAGAATAACCAGTTACTTATTTGCTTGGGGGAGGGGTGATGGTATCAAACACTGCAATAATAGCACCAGTTAAAATAAGCACGACTATCAGTTCAATGCAAATGTACCGCATTGGTACCTCTCCTGGCACCTGCAGTTATTTAACAGCTCTTTACACTCTAGAACCCTGAAATCCTTAATTACCAGCAATTGTTACAGAACCTCGTCCACATTACAAATTCCTTAAAGCCAATGTTTCTCGATAGCCTAAATGGAAAGCCAGCTACTTACCTAAGGAGAGGGCGGGCTCTGTGTCCTAATGAGCCTCCCCTCTCCTCTCCCGGTGCCCTCGTTGCAGCGGCAGCTCCCCTGTCTAAATCCCCCACCGCGGGGACTTCATAAGTCTCCGGGAGCCGAGTCCTCCAGAAGACAGGCGGCTCCATACTGCGCATGCGCGATGACGCGATAGAGGGCGCTCGCGCGTGCGCAGTTTGGAGCGGCCCGCCTTCGGGAGCACTCAGATTCCCGAAGACTGCTGAAACCTCCCTTCGGCGGCAGAAGTAGCAGTATTTGACCAATTTAGTCAAATACTGCTTCCCGGGGAGCCAGCGCTGGAACGGGCACCGGGAGAGGTGAGGGGAGGCGCATTAGGACTCTGAGCCTTCCCTCTGCTTAGGTAAGTAGCTGGCTTTTCTTTTAGGCTATCGGTATCCATTCTCTTTAAATAGCCATAAATTCA
The DNA here is from genome assembly GCF_040937935.1 of Hyperolius riggenbachi. Taxonomy (NCBI): domain Eukaryota; kingdom Metazoa; phylum Chordata; class Amphibia; order Anura; family Hyperoliidae; genus Hyperolius; species Hyperolius riggenbachi. The sequence continues at coordinate 443,599,172 of NC_090650.1, read as the reverse complement.
CACTATTATACACATCACACAGATTTCACATGTCAACATCTTTAATTTGCAGGCAAATATACGGGATGGAACTACAGCGCCCTATTTATCGTGCATACATTATGCATACGGTACCGCTGCTTGCTCATAAGTTACAATACAAAATCCTTAATTAGGGACAAAGTCATGCCAAGTGTCACTCACTCACAGCAAACACATTACATTTCGAAACTCTTAATTACCAGTGATTGTACACATCTCGTAACCTTATTACCCACTTCGGAACCGGCCGCCTAACCCCCCTTAAGGACCAGGGCATTTTGCGGTGGAGGGGGGTGCGCGCGTTTGGGGGGTCGGGCGGCCGGATCCCGTCTGTGGCTGGGTGGGCAGTGTCCCCCCCCATGGTGGCAAGTGTCCCCCCTGTAGCTGGCAGCCATCACTCACCTTCCAGGCTCCAGCGATGAGCCGCAATAGCCCCCTTCTTCTCCAGCCGGCATCTCCGCTCCAAATGATGCTCAGGTCGGGTCGCGGCTTGATGACGTCATCAAGCCGGGACCCGGGGCTGACGTCAGACGGAGCAGAGATGCCGGCCAGAGCAGAGGGGGGCGCCGAGGACGGCAAGGAGGTGAGTGGAGCCTCTTCCCCCCCCCCCCCCCCTGCCGCCGCCGCCGTTGTCAAAGTGATCGCTACGATCCGACGGTGATCGTAGTGATCACGTGATCAGCAGCCATACGTGATGGCTGCTGATCACTGAGGGGAGATACCAGCTGTCATATGACAGCTTAATCTCCCATCTCGGGAGCGGTTCTTTAGCGCGGACGTTGAATCAATGTCCGGTCAGAACTGTACCACCACCTGCCGGACGTTGATTCAACCTACGGTGGTCCCCAATAGGTAAAAATCCTTAATTTGCAGAAATTATATTCTGTGAATCGGAGCAGGAAAAAATGGGGCACAGCTCCCCTAGGACATAATGGAGCTGCCATTTTGAAGGCTTACATTATGGCGCATGGTTGCGGTGATGCGGGTGTGTGGAAATTATGGGGCAATACATGATCATGCCGATATTTATGACGCTTTCCTGCACTATTCCCGATGGCATAAATATAATTATTTATGCAACTTTGACACTAAATAACTCCAGCTCAGCCAAGCGGATCCATCAAAACCAGTCTTATCAGCTGAATGATCGTTTGTATACACGCCCGGTTTGACGTCCAAACGACCGGTCGTTTGACATGTGTATGTACACAGGCTGTGGTGTAATTAGCTGTCTCTGACCGTTATTTTGCATTGTAGACTCATAAAATATTACAAATATACACGTGTCTATATTGTGCATGGCTGCTCTACTGCCCAGCTGCCTGAATAAAACGGTATATATATATACTGTTAAAACACTTAGCGGCACCTCAATTTATCTTTTTGAAGGACTTTGACATAAAATGCATTGATAAATATAGTTTTAAAACACTTTATCGGCGGCACCATGCGCCATTTTTTTCCCGGGGTCTCTTTTGGATGTACGCCCATTAATATATAGCACACTATTATTATGGTGGTCGCTTATCGCTTATTTTCTTATCTCTCTCTGCTTCAAACACAATAGGGGAATGATAGCTGAGTGAGTTGTGCTCCCCTCCTACACTGCGCCCTGAGGCTGGAGCCTCTCTTACCTCTGCCTCAGCACGGCCCTGTGCCTCCTCCTCCACTGCGCCCTGAGGCTGGAGCCTCTCTCGCCTCTGCCCAGCCCTGCGCCCCCTCCTACATTGCACCCTGAGGCTGGATCCTCTCTCGCCTCTGCCTCAGCCCCGCCCTGTGCCTCCTCCTACACTGCGCCCTGAGGCTGGAGCCTCTCTCGCCTCTGCCTCAGCCCCGCCCTGTGCCTCCTCCTACACTGCGCCCTGAGGCTGGAACCTCTCTCGCCTCTGCCTCAGCCCCGCCCTGTGCCTCCTCCTCCACTGCGCCCTGAGGCTGGAGCCTCTCTCGCCTCTGCCTCAGCCCCGCCCTGTGCCTCCTCCTCCACTGCGCCCTGAGGCTGGAGCCTCTCTCGCCTCTGCCTCTGGCCCGCCCTGTGCCTCCTCCTACACTGTGCCCTGAGGCTGGAGCCTCTCTCACCTCTGCCTCAGCACGGCCCTGTGCCCCCTCCTACACTGCACCCTGTGGCTGGAGCCTCTCTCGCCTCTGCCTCGGGCCCGCCCTGTGCCTCCTCCTCCACTGCGCCCTGAGGCTGGAGCCTCTCTCGCCTCTGCCTCGGGCCCGCCCTGTGCCTCCTCCTACACTGCGCCCTGAGGCTGGAGCCTCTCTCGCCTCTGCCTCAGCCCCGCCCTGTGCCTCCTCCTCCACTGCGCCCTGAGGCTGGAGCCTCTCTCGCCTCTGCCCCGCCCTGTGCCTCCTCCTACACTGCACCCTGAGGCTGGAACCTCTCTCGCCTCTGCCTCGGGCCCGCCCTGTGCCTCCTCCTCCACTGCGCCCTGAGGCTGGAGCCTCTCTCGCCTCTGCCTCGGGCCCGCCCTGTGCCTCCTCCTACACTGCGCCCTGAGGCTGGAGCCTCTCTCACCTCTGCCTCAGCACGGCCCTGTGCCCCCTCCTACACTGCACCCTGTGGCTGGAGCCTCTCTCGCCTCTGCCTCAGTCCCGCCCTGTGCCTCCTCCTCCACTACGCCCTGAGGCTGGAGCCTCTCTCGCCTCTGCCTTGGGCCCGCCCTGTGCCTCCTCCTCCACTGCGCCCTGAGGCTGGAGCCTCTCTCGCCTTTGCCTCAGCCCTGCCCTGCACCCCCCTCCTACACTGCGCCCTAAGGCTGGAGCCTCTCTCGCCTCTTCCTCGGCTTCGTCCTGCGCCCTGAGGCTGGAGCCTCTCTCACCTCTGCCTCAGCACGGCCCTGTGCCCCCTCCTACACTGCACCCTGTGGCTGGAGCCTCAAACGCCTCTGCTCCGCCCTGCGCCCCCTCCTACACTGCGCCCCGAGGCCAGAGCCCCTCTCACCTCTGCCTCAGCACGGCCCTGGCCCTCACAGTTTACTGCAGCAGTGTTTGCACCACAATATTAGCCATACAACAGCCCCTGATGATCAGTGTGTGAAAAGGAATTGATTGATCATGTGAAAGTGGCTATCAGCTACTGATTGGGATGAAGTGCAATGAAGTAACATTTTTAGATATAACAACTTCTTTTCATGTGACACTCTCTGTGTATGTGTGTAAGTAATACTTGCTGAGCATAGTAAGGTTACATCACACAATTAAACATCTTTGGGTATGAAGGGATCAGCTCACCTAACATGTGTGTATCCACATTATAAGTGTCTTCCTCTTCTTCTACAGTTTGTAAATCTGTAATAAGGTTCCACAGCACATGGTATAACTATTACCTGTGTATATGTTGGACATATTTTGAGGTAGGCCCGGTTCACATCTGCATTTCAGCCAAAAAGGATCCGATGAGCAGATCAGATCTCAGCTTCACCGGATCCGGATGGCTCTGTTCATGGCGCATTCACATAGTGAATTTCACTCAGCAATACATACCTAATCTTCTGCAGTAGCCGGCGGTAGAGACTTCCTCTTCTTCCGCTGTCACTACACAGCGCATCATGTGACTAGTCACATGACGCATCATGTAGTCACATGTAGGGTTGCAACGGTATGAAAATTCACGGTATGATAACCGTAAAAAAAATACCACGGTATGACGGTATTACGGTATATGGTATTACGCAATTATTCTCATTACAATTACCCTTATAAAAATGAGAAATGGTAAAAGTTGAACAAACTCTTCTTTATTAAACCCTTAGGCTGGTTTCACAGTGGGACGTTAAAGTCCCAGGTTACAGCAGCCAGTAGTGCAGCCTAACTCACAGCACTGTAAAATCAATGTGCTGTTCACAGTGCACACGTTGGGTTACATAGTAACGCAGCACGTTTAACCTCCTTGGCGGTAATCCCGAGCTGAGCTCGGGGTATGCCGCCGGAGGTCGCCGCTCAGGCCCTGCTGGGCCGATTTCGTTTCTGAAAAAAGCAGCACACGCAGCTGGCACTTTGCCAGCCGTGTGTGCTGCCCGATCGCCGCCGCTCCGCGGCGATCCGCCGCGTGCAGCGGCGAAAGAGGGTCCCCCCAGCCGCCCGAGCCCAGCGCAGCCGGAACAAACAGTTCCGGCCGGCGCTAGGGGCTGGATCGGGCGGCTCTGACGTCAGGACGTCGACTGACGTCCATGACGTCACTCCGCTCGTCGCCATGGCGACGAGGAAAGCGAAACAAGATAGGCCGCTCATTGCGGCCTATCTTGTTACTTTCGATTGCCGGAGGCGATCGAAAGTACACATCAGGAGCGCCCTCTAGTGGGCTTTCATGCAGCCAACTTTCAGTTGGCTGCATGAAATATTTTTATTTTTATTAAAAAAAAACCACATTGCAGCCTCCCTGGCAAAATAAATAAACCGCCAGGGAGGTTAAACAAAGTGCTGCATGCTGTATGTTATACTGGGCTAAGCCACGTTAGACTGTTTGCACATGCTCAGTAATGTTGGAGGAGGAGGTCTCCCCTCCTCCTCCAGCCAGCCACATGGCTAATTAATATTCACTGCACTGTGGAGACTGTGGTAGGATTGTAGTGTTGTCCGGATCATGAACGAATCCTTCATTTGATCCGGATCTTTTTTGTGAGTCGAATCATCCGGATCATCACAATGAAAGATTCGGTTCACAGTGGATGTCTGTCTGGAAGAAACAGGAACATACAGAATGTACAGTGCAGGGAAAGTCCTGTCCTGCTTGTCATTTCACCCAGTCTGCTTCCCTAGTAAAATGATTCAAATGATTCGGTTCAAAGATCCGGATCTTTTGAATGATCCGATTCAAATGATCCAAATCCTTAAAAAGATCCGGACTTCCTATCACTAACCTGGAGCGGCTGCTTTGAGAGCTGCATAACGCAGCTCAATCTGACGTCCAACTTCATCACCACCATGCGTTGCGTTAGGGGCACGTTATGCGACCATAACGTCCCCTAAAACGCAACGTCTTGGTGTGTAAGTAGCCTTAAAGGGGGCCATACACTGGCTCGATTCGCGGCCGTTTCGACAGCAGATTCGATCCTGGGATCGAATCTGCTGCCAATCGTTCGCGGTAAACGCAGCCGCCGATCCGATTTTTTCCCGAAATCGGATCTGTCCGTCGATCGCGCCGTGCGGGAAATTACCCTCGATCGCCCGCGGGTAAAGTGCGCGTCGCTAGCGGCGGCCGATCCGATCAGGTATACATTACCTGAGGCTGGCTCCCGGGCATCTTCTCCGCGCTGCACGGCTCTGTTCCGGCTCCATCCATCCCGGCGCTTCCTGTGTCACTGCAGTGACCAGGAAGTTCTAATAGAGGGCGCTCTATTTGAATTTCCTGGTCACGGAGTAACACAGGAAGCGCCGGGATGGAGCCGGAACAGAGCCGTGCAATGCGGAGAAGACGCCCGGGAGCCAGCCTCAGGTAATGTATACGGGGGGGGGGGGGGGGGGGACAGGCGGCAGGAGCAGCGCAGCAGATGGTGAATCGGTTTCAGGCTGAAATCGATTCACAATCTGTTTGCAGTAAAGGCAGCCATACGATCCCTCTCTGATCAGATTCCATCAGATAGGGATCTGTCAGCTGGTCGATCTAATGGCACATCGACCAGTGTATGGCTACCTTTAGGGTTAGGGTCCTCCTGTCATGCTTGAAATATTTACTCTTCTAAATGTCATAAAACCAACAATACCAAAAGTAAATCTCCATCCAAAATGGCCAACAGAGCAATTTGATATTTTGTTGGCTGTGATTCTTAAAGTGGAGCTGAACTCTTGCACAGGACTGAAGAAATACATAGAGAAATGCACCCTGTATGTAGTTAGAGAGTTTAGCCTGTCTAATCCCCCCTCATTTGTGTGTAATCACAAATTGCAATCTGATCTTTCCCAGAGTCACATGACTGCCTATAGCAGAGGGCAGATAATAAGGCCATTGGAAAGCGCAGTAGGTTAATATGTCTGCTTCCTTGAATCAGGGAGTAGAAACTGTACAGATTTATTTTAGGATTTGTATCAGCTGTAACAAAGAAATAAATGTTGTTGCATATCTTTTTGAGCAGAGATGAGGACGTTTTGAGTTCAGGTCCACTTTAAAAATGCTGGTGGTACACTTTACTATACACCTTAAAGTGTACCAGAGACGCAGCATAGTGAAAGTTTTATATATACCTGCGGCTTCCTCCCGCCCCATTCGCACGGATCCCTCCCACGCTGCCGTCCTCAGCCTTTTCTATCGCTGGTACTGAGTCCTGTAACTTCAGACAGTCACGGCCAGTCTGAGCATGCGCAGTGCGTTCTCTACAGCGGAGAATAATACTACGCAGGCGTAGTACTATTTTCTGCCAGAGACGGAGGGAGCGCACTGCGCATGCGTAAAACTGTCCGCGACTGGCCGAAGTTACAGGACTCAGTACCAGCGATAGAAAAGGCTGTATTAAGAGTGTATGAAGGGCAGCAATGTAAATATCCCAGTCACCCAGTGACCAACTGTGCCAAGTTTGAGAACGCTGCCATTAACAGTGTAAGAATGGTTGCACTTTATAATGTCTCATGTAAAAAATATAATTGTTGGCACCGCCCACCTTTTCTAACCTTGACATACAATCAGTCAATTACCAAGTTTATCAGCTTTGGGGTCCTTGGTATCAATTTGTATATTCCCATTGAAATTAATCAAATCTGATTGGCTGTTTGTAGCTCCGCCCCCTTTCTGCCTGTGAACCCCCAGATATCCAGTGACCAACTGTACCAGGTTTGAGCCATATGCTATTAACAGTGTAAGAATGGCAGCAATTTAAATATTCCCCTTGAAAATCAACAGGTGAATTTTGATTGGCTGTTGTAGGCTCCACCCATTTTTTCTGAATATTGACAGCAGTCACCCAGTGACCAACTGTGCAAAGTTTGACAATCCTGCCATTAACAGTGTAAGAATGGCTGCAGTTTATATTTTCCTATTGAAATTTGTTTTTGGCCCCGCCCACTTTGTGTAACCTGGACACACAGTCACTCAATGACCAAGTTTGTGATCTTTCAGGTTCCTGGCATCAAAAATGTGTGAGTGGAAGTAGTTTATCCACCAAGGAAATCTGATTGGCTGTTTGTGGCCCCGCCCCTTTAGTGAATTTGGACCCCAGTCACCCAATGACTGACTGTAGCAAGTTTGAAGCCTCTGCCATTAACAGTGTAAGAATGGCAGCAGTTTAAATATTCTCCTTAAAAAACAATAGGTGAATTTTAATTGGCTGTTGTAGGCTCCACCCACTTTCCTGAATCTTAATCGCATTCACCCAGTGACCAACTGTGGCAAGTTTGAGACCCCTGCGATTAACAGTGTAAGAATGGCTGCAGTTTACATTTTCCCATTAAAAATGAATGGCTGAAATTTGATTGGCTGTTTTATGCTCCACCCACTTTTCCTGGATTTGTAACCTCGGTCACCAAGTGACCAACTATGCCAAGTGTGGGGACTCTGGCTTGATTACTGTGAGAATGGCAGCCTTTTACATTTTTTCCATTGACTTGAATGGGTGAAATCTGATTTGCTGTTTGTAGCTCCGCCCAGGTGTGCAGGGGGGCCGCGAGAGCCCCAGAACATATCATCCCAGGTAGTAAGGGATCTGTATACCAAGTTTCGTTCAAATCGGTCAAGCCGTTTTCGCGTGATCGCGGCACATACACACGCACACGCACGCACACGCACACACACACACACACACACACACACGCATACAATTTTATATATGTATACGTTCACTCAGCTCATACATACACACACATATATAACTTTTTGTATGTATCTATGTGTTTTTGTTTTAGTTTTTTATATACTGTATGTATGATATGACTGTACACAATGCAAATCCTAATTTTGACCGTAGGTATGTGTAATTGAGCTGATTTCAACTCATTAACACACTCAAATCGGAAATCCTCTTCCATCTGAAATGACGATTACGGTCAAATTGAAATTGCGGGACTCAAAACCACTCGTAGCCCAAAATCGCTCAATTCGAGCATCAATGGTATAAATCTCATAGAGCGTCTGAAGCTCCCCCTGCTGGACACAGTCAGTAAATATTTATATTTATGAGTAATGCTTCCTCCTTATCTGCTTGAAAAAAATGTATCCATTTATTTTTAAAATGAATCCAAAAGATAAGAAAAAGATATGGAGAGAATGTGTTTCATATTGCATACTTCTTATCACAGGCAGCTCTTCGCTGGAAGTAATGCAGAGCATGTACAGTGCTACCCATAATCATTCATACCCCGGCAAAGTTTTCACTTAAACTTTCTTTTATTCAACCAGCAACAAGTAATTTTTTGACAAGAAATGACATCGGTGTCTCCCAAAGATAATAAGATGATGTACAAGAGGCATTATTGTGAAAAAAAAACATTTCTCAGCTTTTAATTACATTTGAGCAAAAAGTGTCCAGTCCAAAATTGTTCATACCCTTCACACACTGTCATACCACAGTCTATGGGAAAATCCAAAGTTCTATACCATTGCAAATAGTCCAAGCTGTTCTAAAGCATCCTAATTACCCTGATTAATTGGGAACAGCTGTTTTAATCTACTCAACAGGTGAAAAACAGCAGCTCTCTGCAGTTGGTTTGTGGACAGTCGTGGCTTAGACAAAGGAGTTCAGTGAGGACCTGCTGCTGCACATTTTGGCTGCTCACAAGTCAGGAAAGGGCTACAAGGCCATTACTAATTGTTTTCGAGTTTCAGCGGCTACAGTGCAAAGTACTATAAAAAAATACAAGATGTTCCGCACTGTGGGAAATCTCAGAGGATGTGGTCGGAAGCCAAAAAAAAAAAGTGCTGCCCAGGAGGATAGTGAGAGAGGTGATAAAGAATCCAAGGATCACCACCAAGGCCATCCTGGTGAATCTGGGCTCTGCTGGTGGAAAAATCTCAAGGCAGACAATCCAAAGGACACTGCAGACTGCGGGGTTCCACGGATACAGACCAAGGTAAGGCACACAAAAGCTTGCTTGGCCTTTGAACTGTTCATCTGGACAAAGAAGAAGACTTCTGGTCCTCTGTGTTATGGTCAGATGAAACAAAAATTGAATCGTTTGGTCACAATGATGTTTCCTTCATTTAGCATAAAAAAGGAGAAGCCTTCAACCCAAAGAACACAATCCCTAGTGTCAAACATGGTGGTGGGAACCTAATTCTTTGTCGGTGTTTTTCCGCCAATGGATCAGGGAACCTAATCACAGTAAACAGCACCATAAAAAAGAGCAATACATGGGGATTCTCAACGACAACAGCAGGCAGTCTGCAGAGAAACTTGGCCTTGGGCACCAGTGGACATTTCAGCATGACAATGACCCAAAATACTCAGCAAAAGTGGTGAAGAAATGGTTAACAACAACAACATTACCGTTTGGAGTGGCACAGCCAGAGTCCCGACTTGAATCCAATTGAGAATCTGTGGAGGGAGCTAAAGATCAGAGTGATGGCAAGAAGACCCTCCAACCTGAAAGATTTGATTAATGTAATAGCCAATAAAGGCTTTTCTATTGATTATTGAGAAGGGTATGAATCATTTTGGACTGGACACTTTTTGCTCAAATGTAAATAAAAGCTGAGATTTTTTTTCTCCCACAACAATGGCTCTTGTACATCATCGTCTTATCTTTTGGGAGACACCTATGTCCTTTCCTGTGAAAAAATGCCTTGCTGGCTGAATAAAAGTAACTTTAAGTCAAAATTTGTCAGGAGTATGAATAAGTATGGGCAGCACCAGCGCCGGCCCGCTCATGAGGCGGGGTGAAACTTTTGCCTCAGGCGGCAAATTTCTAGGGGCGGCATCCGCCCATCGGTGGGTGCAGGGCGCCGGCCGCCCAGCTGGAGGGGTAGCGTACGCTCCACTGACGTCACTTCCTGCAACGGCGCCCACTGTATTGTAAGTGGACGGCGCTGCAGGAAAGGACGTCAGTGGAGCGCACGCTGGATCGAGCGAGGAAGAGGTGAGTCCTCCCCGCCCACTGCCTCTTACGAGTTGCGCTTCTTATCTATTTAAGGCTGGAGGGGAGCGGAGGACGGGGGACCCAGGCGAGGGAGGGGGGGGGGTCCGACCCCCCTCCCCGCCGCTAGGCCCAATACCCCCGCCCTGCCCGCGCCCTGCGGCGGCAGCAATCATTTTTTCCTCAGGCGGCAAAAAGTCTAGGGCCGGCCCTGGGCAGCACTGTAGATTATTATGAGTTACAGATAAACAAATACAATCATAATCATGTGACAATAAATGAGGATTTAAGGATATAATTACTCAGGACAGAAACCAGGAATTGTCCCTGGAGATCACAGACAGCTAATAAGGATTGGCTGAACTATGAGCCAATCACAATTCTCTCCCTGTGGTGTCACCAGTGGGCGGGTCTCACAATTCCCTGATTCCCCCCACATATCTTTATACAACCTCCCCCCCCTTACATATAACCCAGCATGGAGGGGCTCAGTGAAGGTGGCAGTGAAGGTGTAGAGGTGGGTGATGATGGGGTCACACTGGGCATAAAAGGAGACCTGCCCGGCCTCATAATCCAGATCTATCCTGACTCTCCTCACTCTATCACTGGGGACCCCATCAGGCAACCGGATCTCTTTTCTGTCATGTATCACTGAGTAATGATTACACCCCCTGTCCAAACACCAGGACTTGTTATTATCTCCAATCAGTGACTGGCCTCCTCTCCTGTCTATACTGGGGTAACACATCCCGACTGTCCAGTAATCTGATCCTCCAACATCCACTTCCCAGTAATGTCGCCCTGAGGAGAAACTCCGGCTGCTCAACACCTGAGGAGGCCAATCCTGAAATCTCTCTGGTGTTTCTGGGCGATTCTGCATTAGTGACCAGGATACAGTTTTCCTGTCATCTGATATATATAGCCAATTATGAGCTGTGTTTACATCCAGTAATATGTCTGCAGGCTGTGCAGAGATCCCCCCAGTTACCCCAGACATGATATCAGCCAGTCCTGTGTGTAATGTGTGTGAGATGCCGGCCACATCCAGATCCTCTCCATCATGGAGCTGCTTATCATGTCTGTCCTCCGTGTCACACAAGTCACCTGTGTGTGATTCCTGTAAGACAGTCAGTGGATCAGTCATGTTACACAGCTCCTCAATGTGACGCATCTTCCTGGACAGCTCCTCCTTCTTTATCTCCAGCTGTCTGATGATGTCATCATAGGATTGTACCTGCCTCATGATGTCACTCAGGACTCTCTTCTCCAGCTTCTCCAGCCGTCTCCTGAGGTCTCTAAACAGGGCAGTGACTCTCTCTGTTTCACCATCTGCTTTTTCTTGTGTTTTTCTTCTGCGTTCCTCCAGACTCTGGACTCTTTTCTCAGCCTCCTCTGTCTCTGCCATCAGTTTCTGCAGATCATTTCTCAGCTTCTTCTTCTTCTCCTTAGAGGCCTCATTTAGCGACATCATCTTATGTCCTACATGTCCCCCGATCACATAGCAGGACACACAGACACAGGCTGCATCCTCAGTGCAGTAATACTCCAGGATCTTCTTATGGACGGAGCATTTCCTGGTCTCCGGGGAGGTGGTGGGGGCACATAAGACGTGTTCTGGTGCCTTGCTGTGGACTCTCAGGTGATTATCACACATAGAAGCGTCACAGTGCAGACAGGACATAACAGCAGGTACAGGAGAATGGATACAGTAAGTACAATGGACTCCGGCCCCCTCCTGATCTGGCTGAGTAGTCAGGAAACGCTCTGCTATGTTCCTCAGAGCAATGTTCCTGTGTAATCCAGGCCGTTCCTCGTACTCCTCTCTACATTCAGGACAGGAACCTGCAGACCCCTCCTGTGAGTCCAGCACACGATCAATACAGACCCGGCAGAAGTTGTGACTACATGTCAGGCTTACAGGATCTGTATAAATGTCCAGACAGAGGGAACACTCAAGCTCCTCGCTCAGATCAGCAGCCGCCATCGCTGGCAGCAGGAGAGGAAATGAAAGTGAAAGTCTCTGAAGAAGAACCAGTTACTTATTATTTGCTTGGGGGAGGGGTGATGAAACATTACATCTGAAGAAAACTTATACCAGTCTGAAACATGATCTATTTATTAAAAAAAAATACTGGTGGCATACTGATGGCCTTCATCACATCACGGCTGGAGTACTGCAATGCCCTTTATGCTGGCCTCCCCAAAAAGGACCTGCTCCGCCTGCAATTAGTGCAGAATGCTGCTGCCAGATTGCTAACAAACCAGCCTCGCCACTGTCACATTACACCGATCCTTCGCTCACTGCACTGGCTACCAGTAGAATGGAGAATACTCTTCAAGATTGGACTGCTGACATTCAAATCCCTGCACAGTCTGGGCCCTGGATACATGAAGGACTTGCTGAAGCTGCACCACACCTCTCACAACCTCAGATCAGCTAGTTCTATAAACTTGGTCACTCCCAGAGTGCACCTCAAAAAATCTGGAGATAGAGCCTTCTGTCATGCTGCCCCTACTCTTTGGAACTCCCTGCCACACCCAGTAAAGACAGCACCATCCCTGGAGCTATTCAAATCCAGACTGAAAAGCCACCTGTTTAGCCTGGCATTTCCAGACTTATAAAATTCTTCCCCTGTACCACGATGGTCGGAGCCATGCTTATGCGCTTTGAGTCCCACGGGAAAAAAGCGCTTTACAAATGTTATTTGTTGTTGTTGTTGTTGAATAACACACTCACCATACAGCACTAGCTTGCTGGTTTAAATGTAGGCACGGACACATCTGCATGAAGTTTGTATGTTCTTCCATGTTTTCTAGAGTTTTCTCCCAATTCTGTAAAAAACATAAATAGGTTAATTGGCTTCCAACACAATCAGCCGGAGAGATACGTAGAGGGCGCACTTCTATTGGACTGGCTGCGACTGGCCAAAGTAACAGGACCAGATACCGGAGCTGCAGGCAACAGAGGACAGCGGCGTGGGAGCGATCCATGCGCATGGTGCTGGAGGAAGCTCCAGGTATGTATAAATCTTTTTTCTAGGTTCGGCTTTGGTTTCCTTTAAACTATAACAGAGACATTTGATTCTAGCAAGCAGAGGTGCCGCCAGCGTACAAGTTTAAGAGGCTGAAGGACCAGGAAGGGGGTGGTCAAGCCGCTGCAGCACGAAAACACACTTCTCCCTCTAGTGCGCCCTCAGCAGCTCATGCCACAGACCTCCTCTGCTCCCTCCTCAGCTTCCCCTGCAGGACATCGGCAGACCCTGCTGAGCGATAGCTTTCACAGCTTGACCAAGCCTCTGCCTCCTGGCCACAGGTGCATCTGGAAGCTGAATGGCTTGCTGGCCCGGTCCATGTGTTCCCAGCTCCTTCCGTACGCCCTGGTGCAGGAGGGGAGTGATATGCCCATGCTGCTCAAGTTTGGGATCTTAGAGTGGCGAATCCCCAGCCGCCACTACTTTTCAAGGACCGCTATTCCAGCACTGCAGTAGTTTGTGGTGGCAAATGTGGCCTGTTCGCTCGACCATGCCGGAGGCAAGCGTGGAGCAGCTGATTTGGGACAGGCCTGTCCATTACCGCACATTGGGTGACCTTGGTGGAAGGAGGTGAGAAGAACGCAGCAGCAGCAGCTGGCACAGCAGCAAGCCAGTTGGTGGTGCCACCACACGGGATCGGGGGGATGCAGCAGGCTCCTCTGATCCCATTTCCTCCACACCCTGCAAGCAAGCCCGCCTCAGCAGCAGCGCAAAGCCTCGCCACTGCCAAGTGCTGCTGAAATTGGTCAGCTTGGGGAAGGAGAAACTAATGACCGCCCACATCCTGACCACCTTCAGAGAGCAGGAGCAGAGGTGGCTGACCCCCAGAGTCCTCAAAGTTAGTAACATGGCGTCCGATAATGGGGCCAACTGGTGGCCACACTGCACAGGGGACACCACGTCCACATCCCCTGCTTGGCCCACGTCCTCTATTTGGTGGTGCAACACTTCGTGAGCACCTACCCGGGGATGGACCAGCTGCTGGAAATTTCCGCCGCTCCGCCACTGCCTGTGCAACCCTGGCCGACCTGCAGCAGCGCGAGGGCCTGCCATCAAACTGCCTGATCATAGATGTCCCAACTCGCTGGAATTCGACCCTGGTGATGTTGGAGCAGCTGTTGTAGCACAGGAAGGCTCTTAGCAGGTACATCTGTGAGGCAAACATCTACGGCTCCACCAACATGCAGCTGATCTCCTCAGCTTAGTGGACACACATGCAGCAAGTGTGCCTGGTCTTGGCTCCCTTCCTGCAGGGAACTAAGATGGTGAGCCTGGAGTGGGCATCTGTCTGCAAATGGGTGCCCCTGGTTTTCCTGCTGGACAGGGTGCTGTGTGATCTGATGGCAGAGGGGGAGGCAGCCCTGGCCCAGCTGAATCAGGAGCACTTGGCAGCACAGTCTTGGGTGTGAGCTCCATGGTCTCGACACCCTGGAACTAGTCTGAAGTATAACATAATAATACACAGAAGTAATCTGGCTCAGTGTGAATTCCCAGGTCCTCCTGGCTCAAACACACTGTTGGATCTGACTAAGGTCTGAGTGCTTCCACATAAGTGTTCGCAATGGCAGACAACCTGAGACTGGCCAGCAGTGACTATATATAGGACAGCGCTCTCCGGCGCCACCCATCAGCGATCAACCAATAGTCACTTGCCTTGAGGTCAGCTGACCGACCTGGTCAGCTGATCCCTCCTTGTTTGTCATAAAGGTTCTGCCTCTCAGCGCGCGTATTCAGCGTCGTACTGACCCAGCGAAGTGCCGATGTTTTGGTCGGTGGGCCCCGCCTCCACATCTCCAGTGGGCCCCAGGGCCAGGGCGTAGGGATAACTATGGGGCCCATAGACGGGGCGCCTTTTCTGGCTACATGTGTTTTAATATCTTCTTTAATGCAGCCCTGGCTGGGCCATTTCAATAAGTAAAATCACCCCCCAAAAGATTGTTGCAGAGACGCAGGCAGGCAAAGGGACTATTTTAACCTTCCGCCTCACTGCGCTCTCTGTCTTCAGCCGGCAATTAGTTTATAATTCCGGCTGAACAGAGAAAACACAGCAAGTGGGCGTGGCTCCACCCCTCCGCTCTACAGCAGACAGAGATGGGAATACAGCCAGAGACGAGAGTCACTCTGGTTACTGGAAGAGGCCCTGCCCCCCACGTGCACAGCAGTGAGGAGAAAGCTGCAACAGCGCGGCCAATTTGAATCAGCCAGCACAGACATGTCTTTGGTCCAGCTGATCTGCCTCCTCCACGGAATGCCATTGCCAGCAGGTATTCTTGTATCTCTCCCTCTGGCTACCTCCTGCCTGTCAGTGCTGCAGACACTACCCTCCCCTCCCCCCCCCTCCCCTCTGTGCACACACTCTCCTGTCCAAGCACTGAGCTGAGCCTGAAATAGCTGTCAGCTCTTCTCTCTGTTGTAGTTCACACAACTCCCTATCTCCACTCTTTCCTGTCTGCAGAATTCTCACACTATTCATCCCTCTTTTTGTATTTTCTTTTAGTTTACAACAATGTATTGTTTGCCCTGGTTGTTCAGGTTATGCAGTTTATTGTATTCCTGGTGTATGATTATAGCATTTGCACTTTTTATTTATGATTATTTTGTGCAGTTATTGTCACTGAATTGCAGTAAGTCCTATCCATTTAACACATCTATTTGTGTGGATTACCTACCTGCATTGCATTTATTTTTCTCTCCTCTGCTAATGATCATTAGCGATACAATTCTCCAGACGATCACCTAATCTCAATATCTTTTGGAGATGATCGTTCGGTCCCACTAGCGGAATGAAAGCTTCTATGCAATTTGATCAGATTAATGGAATAGATTTATTTTCTGGATCAATTTCATTGGTCTGATCAAATTGGTTAGCATCATTACTTCTGTTAGTGATCTTGAATGATTGTTTCCGATCGATATTACGATCGAATCAGATGGTCGATCATCTGGAGAATTGTATCGTTAATGGCCACCTTGACACTAACCTTCCCTCTTAACTCTGCCTAATACTAACATACTAACCTCTTTTGCCTATGTACATAAGACGTTTCAAAGTGTATGCTCACTTATTAGATCACCCACTCTGCCTTACTTAGGCTTGTGTGAGCCCACCTTCCAGGTAATTGATATTAGCCCACCCACCTGGTAATTGATATTAGCCCACCCACCTGGCAATTGATATTAGCCAACCCACCGGGTAATTAATATTAGCCCACCCTCCAGGTAATTGATATTAGCCCACCCACCTGGTAATTGATATTAGCCCACCCACCTGGTAATTGATATTAGCCCACCCTCCAGGTAATTGACATTAGCCCACCCACCGGGTTATTGATATTAGCCCACCCTCCAGGTAATTGATATTAGCCCACCCTCCAGGTAATTGATATTAGCCCACCCACCGAGTTATTGATATTAGCCCACCCGCCGGGTTATTGATATTAGCCCACCCTCCAGGTAATTGACATTAGGCCACCCACCCTCCAGGTAATTGATATTAGCCCACCCACCCTCCAGGTAATTGACATTAGCCCACGCTCCAGGTACTTGATATTAGCCCACCCTCTGGATAATTGACATTCGCCCACCCTCCAGGTACTTGATATTAGCCCACCCTCCGGGTAATTGATATTAGCCCACCCACCGGGTAATTGATATTAGCCCACCCACCGGGTTATTGATATTAGCCCACCCCCCTGGTAATTGATATTAGCCCACCCTCCAGGTAATTGATATTAGCCCACCCTCCAGGTAATTGATATTAGCCCACCCACCAGGTAATTGATATTAGCCCACCCACCAGGTAATTGATATTAGCCCACCCTCCAGGTAATTGATATTAGGCCACCCACCCTCCAGGTAATTGATATTAGGCCACCCACCCTCCAGGTAATTGATATTAGGCCACCCACCAGGTAATTGATTTTAGATTGACTGAGGCCTCCTTTCCACGAACTGTTGAGCTGTGTGCTCAGCAAGCAGTTACCAGGCAGAAGTAAGCAGTTATCATGCAGCAACAAGCAGTTACCAGGCAGCAGTAAGCAGTTGAGAGAGTTTGAGAGGCATTTCACTGCCTATCAGCAGTCCGTGGAAAGGAGGCCTTAGATTCTTAGATTTATTGACTTAGATTAATTGACATAGTCGTGTCACTGACTGTCCTCAGAGGAGCTCACAATCTAATCCATGTCATATGTATGGCAACTGGGACATTATATTAAAGGGGGACTCTATGCAAAGTTTTACTGGGTAGCAGTGTTTCTTAATTACAATGCTGCTAAGTTCATGTACATTTGGCCCTGTCCATGATACATCATGACCATGCCCACCTTCCGATGCATGGTCATGTTCCTTTTTTCACCGCAGTAATGGGATATGTGGGCCCCAGGTTGAAATTTCTCTGGTGGGCCCCCAGGGTCCCAGTCCGACCCTGCGCGTATTCCTCAATCTGTGTGAACTAACAGACCCAGCCACACCAGACGCACGCTGCTGCGGACAAACCGCCGCGCTGGACGCGGAATCAGCCGCCATTACATGCGGCGGCTTTTCCGCGTTCTCTCACAGTACCCCCCCTTCCTGAGGAGTGGACTCCGGACACTTGCCACCAGGCTTTCCAGGGTGCAGGTCAGGGAATTCATTCTTCAATTCCTCTGCATGCATACGACAATCTGGCACCCAAGTTCTCTCCTCTATGCCATATCCCTTCCAGTGCACCAGATACTGCACGGAGTTCTGCACAAGCCGGGAGTCCAGAATCTTTTCAATCTCATACTCAGGTTGGTCATCAATCAACACGAGGGGGGGGGGGGGGGAGCGGAATCCACGTGCACTGCCGGCTTGAGCAAGGACACATGAAATGATCTCACACCTCGCATGCTGGTAGGGAGATCAATGGCATAAGTGACATTATTGATCTTTCTGGTCACTGGAAAAGGACCCACAAATTTAGGGCCATGTTTGGGTGACAGTTGCTTTAAAGCCAAATGTCGTGTGGACACCCAGACCAAGTCCCCTGGAGACAATTCCCATTCTATAGAACGTCTCTTGTCAGCCTGTTTTTTCTGGTTCTGAAAAGCCCTCCCCAAATTTATTTTGACTATTCCCCAAATTTGCTTCAAGGACTTCTGCCAATTCTCCAGGGCTGGAAACGGAGTAGAGGCTACTGGCAATGGGGCAAACTTAGGTGACCTTCCTGTCACCACCTGAAATGGGGAAAATCCTGACGAGGAACTTTTCAGATTGTTGTGTGCAAATTCTGCAAACGGCAAGAATTTAACCCAGTCAGTTTGTGCACCTGCAACATAACATCTCAGAAACTGTTCCAGGGATTGATTGACTCTTTCGGTCTGGCCATTGGTCTGTGGGTGGTAGCCTGATGAAAATGAAAGATCCATATCTAGCTGATGGCAAAATGCCCTCCAAAATTTAGATACAAATTGGACTTCCCGATCTGACACTATATTTTCCGGAATGCCATGCAGCCGGAAAATGTGCTGGATGAAGACATCAGCCAATTCCTGGGCCGAGGGGAGTCCTTTCAGAAGGACAAAATGAGCCATCTTACTGAATCGATCGACTACCACCCAAATGACCGTCATGCCCTCAGACCTGGGGAGTTTGCCCACAAAATCCATGGACAAATGGGTCCAAGGTTCACTCGGAACTGGTAAAGACTGCAATGTTCCAACAGGTGCCTGACGGGAAGGTTTGCTTCTAGCACACACTGCACACTCTCTCACAAACTCTTTACAGTCTGTTGCTAATGACGGCCACCAAGCAAATCTAGCAAGTAGATCCTGAGTTCTGGTGGTCCCAGCATTCTTGTGGGAATGAAACAGCTGCAATAGTTGTAGGCGAAAAGGCAATGGTACAAACAAGACCCCCTCAGGCTTCCCCGCCCTCTGGAACATCCTGTTGAAATGGACTCAGAGTGACAGTCCAGTCTTTCCAGGTTTCAGTGGCTGCCAGGACCATTTTTTGTGGGATAATAGTCTCAAGGGCTGAGGGCTGTGCTGTCTTGGGTTCAAAATACCTGGATAAGGCATCAGCCTTGATGTTCCTACTACCAGGGGTATACGTGATTACAAATCTGAATCTTGAAAAGAATAACGACCACCGGGCCTGTCGGGGGCTAAGTCTCTTAGCGCCCTCAATGTACTCCAAACTTTTGTGGTCAGTGTAAACTGTAATGGTGTGTTCTGCCCCTTCTAGCCAATGCCGCCATTCTTCAAAGGCCAACTTGATGGCTAGAAGTTCCCGGTTGCCTATATCGTAGTTTTTCTCTGCGGGTGAAAATCTACAGGAAAAATAGGCACAGGGGTGAAGTTTCCCCTGCAAACCAGAACGCTGAGACAGCACAGCCCCTACCTCTGAGGCATCCACCTCCACGATAAAGGGAAAGGTGACGTCTACATGTCTCAATATGGAGTGGAGAAAGCAGCATGGGCCTCTGGGGACCAGTGGTGAGTGTCTGCCCTTTTCTTGGTGAGACTGGTGAGAGGCGAGATCACCGTAGAGTTATGAACCTCCTGTAGTAGTTGGCGAACCCCAGGAATCTCTGGAGTGCCTTCAGTCCCACAGGCTGAGGCCACTCCAGGACAGCAGAAACCTTTCCAGGGTCCATAGAGAGGCCAGAGGTCGAGATTTGTGTACCCCAGAAAGGCGACAGAAGTCACCTCGGAAATGCATTTTTCCAGTTTAGCATACAGCATATTCTGTCTCAACTTCCATAGCACAAATCCAACATGTTTCCTGTGTTCCGAGAGGTTGGAAGAAAAAATCAATATATCGTCTAAGTATACCAAGAAGAATTTGCCCAACACTTCTCTGAACACCTCGTTAATCAGCTCCTGGAAGACGGCCGGAGCGTTACACAACCCGAAGGGCATCACCAGGTACTCGTAATGCCCATCGGGTGTGTTAAAGGCCGTCTTCCATTCATCACCGTCCCTGATACGCACAAGATTGTATGCACCCCTCAAATCCAGCTTCGAGAAAATCTTAGCATTGGTGACCTGGGTAAACAAATCGTCAATTAAAGGCAAAGGATAACGATTTTTTACTGTAATCTTATTCAAGCCCCGAAAATCGATACATGGGTGGAGGCCTCCGTCCTTCTTTTTCACAAAAAAGAATCCTGCCTCTGCTGGTGACCGAGAGGGACGAATAAAACCTTTAGTTAGATTTTCTCGGATGTATTATTGCATGGCCAATTTCTCTGGTCCAGACATATTATAAAGATGACCTCTAGGGGGCATACAACCAGACCTGAGATCGATGGGACAATCAAAAGGACGGTGAGGAGGGAGTTTATCTGCTGATTTGGGACTAAGCACGTCCGCAAATTCTGAATACTGGCTTGGCAAACCCTCCACTTGAATCTTGGTGTTACCCAAGGTTACCTTCGCTAAACAATGATGATGACAATGGGTAGACCAGCTCGTTAGCTGACCTGAAGCCCAATTGATCTTAGGAGAGTGAAGTTGTAACCATGGCATGCCAAGAATGATCGTGGAAGTTGTCATTCGCAAAACCAGAAACTGCAAATTCTCTTTGTGTAACACCCCCACCGTAACCCTTAACTCTGGGGTCTGAGACAGAGGGTAGTCACTCTGCAGAGGAGAGTCGTCCACTGCAGTGACCAGAATCCGTTGATTCAAAGGAGAAATAGGAATCCCTAATTTCTTAGCAAATTCGTAATCCACAAAGTTGGCTGCTGAGCCAGAATCTAGGAAGGCCTCAGTGGTCACTGTTTGATCTCCCCAAGATACAGTACAAGGGAGGAGCAAACGTTTATCGTCTAGAGGTAAAGACCTCCGGTATTACCTCCGACTACACCTAGGCGGCAGTGTTTCCCGACTTCTTGAGACAATTCTGTACTCTGTGACCTTCCTCTGCACAGTATAAACAGAGCTGTTCTGCTTTTCTGCGATTCTGCTCCACCCGGGACAATTTTGACCGACCAAGCTGCATTGGTTCCGGTGGGGGTGAAACGGGTGGAGATGAGGCGTAGGAAACATATCTCACATTGTTTCTACCCCGAGTCTATTTCCGGTAACGTAGACGACAATCAACCCTGATTGCTAATGAAATGGCCTCATCAATAGATTTTGGCTCTGGATGACCCAGCATTAGATTGGATACTGCGTCTGATAACCCTGACAAGAAACAGTCCAGAAGTGCAAATGACCCCCATCTAGCTGAAACTGCCCATTTCCTGAACTCAGCTGCGTAAACTTCAACCGGATCCCTGCCGCAAACTCTTGAGCTTCCGCTCAGCGGTAGCAGGGATGGTCGTAGTCAGCCAACTTCGCTACGCTGGAACTACGCGTATTTTTTCGCAAATACGTTTCGTAATCTACGGCTCCGAAATCAGCCACTTCGCTACATTAGCATATCGTAGACTATGCATTAAAATACGCAAGCTGCACGTATTGCGTAGCGTAGTTGATGCGACCGCTTATGCCCTTATGCGGAAAACTTTCCGCAATAATCTAACTATGCGCATACACAAACTAATATAAGCATACATTCCAACATCCAATGCGGAATTGTATGCGTATAAAGGGCAATAAAATTTCTGCGCATGCACAATGACCCATATAAATGCAGTTACCGCATGCGTAGTTGACTTCGCAATACATACGTCAACTACGCATAGCGGGCGAAGCTACGCATAGCGGGACTACGACTACGCGGAAATGCGTACGTGTAGTTCTTAAACTTCGCCTACGAACTACGATGCGTAGTTGCGTACTACGATGCGTAGATTCGCCCTGGCATAGTTTACGAGCAACCCTGAGCGGTAGAGGCGATGTCCGGATCATCATAAATTATAGCCATAGCTTTAAAAAATTCCTCAACCGATGCTAGGGCCTTATTCCCTATCTGAAGACCATATGCCCAGGTCTGGGAATCCCCTGACAGCAGAGTCTTAATGAACGTGATTCTCTGTGCCACGGTTTCCGACAAAGTAGGTCTCAACTCAAGGTACGATAACACTCGATTTCTAAAATTCTGAAAGTCAGATCTGTGACCAGAAAACCTTTCGGGTACAGGCATACGTAAGTCTGTACTTGGAGGAGATCGCACTGCATTTACAGCCGTCTGAAAGACAAAGTGTTGATCTGGGTCTCATGACTGTCCAGCACCCGGGTGTAATTCTCCACCGTAGTGGTGAGCGCATCAAGATGGCTGTTAAGTGCGTCCATTTGGTTTTGGTCTGCCGTTCTGTAACGATCGGTGTCAGCACACAGAGAGAATCTGATTATTGGTGATCTGCAGAATCACCAAGAATACAGATTATACCTGATTATTGATGATCTGCAGAATCACCGATAATCCAAGTATAACTAACCTCTGGACACCTTTATAGTGTGAGTGTTTTGGGGCAACAGTAATGACTTTGAGTAAGACCACCCGAGGAGCAGGTGGTCTTTGGCAGTACGGGCGATACTGCCTATTGGTAAGTACAACAACCTTCCATCAGCCTGAGACCTCCAAAGGGGTGGAGTCCCAGGGTGAAAGTAGGAAGGACCTGTGAGTGAGTGACACCTGAAAGGTGGATGTCACTAGCAGGTCTGGAGACTATCTCTTAAGGTGAGAGATAGCTCTCTTGGCCGGGCAAGCCAGGTCGGCAACACACAGACAGATAAAGTACAAAGGCAGAAGACTGATTCGGTATCCAAGGCAGGCAGGGTTTGGCAACAGGTAATCAGATATACGTAGGTACCGAATCAGAAAGCAGAGGGATAGTCAGGAATGCAATAGGTAACAACAGATAACAACAACAATGCCTAGTCTTGGGTGTGAGGTCCGTGGTCTCTACACCCTGGAACTAGTCTGGAGTATAATATGATGGTACAGAGTATTCCTAGACTTGGCTGTGAGGTCCGTGGTCTCGACACCCTGGAACTAGTCTGAAGTATAACAGAATGATAACACAGAGTCCCTAATCTTGGGTGTGAGGTCCGTGGTCTCGACACCCTGGAACTAGTCTGAAGTATAACAGAATGATAACACAGAGTCCCTAATCTTGGGTGTGAGGTCCGTGGTCTCGACACCCTGGAACTAGTCTGAAGTATAACAGAATAATAACACAAGTAATCTGGCTCAGTGTGAATTCCCAGGTCCTCCTGGTTCTAACACACTGTTGGATCTGACTAAGGTCTGAGTGCTTCCACATAAGTGTTCGCAACGGCAGACAACCTGAGACTGGCCAGCAGTGACTATATATAGGACGGCGCTCTCCGGCGCCATCCATCAGCGATCAACCAATAGCCACTTGCCTTGAGGTCAGCTGACCGACCTGGTCAGCTGATCCCTCCTTGTTTGTCATAAAGGTTCTGCCTCTCAGCGCGCGTATTCCTTAATCTGTGTGAACTAACAGACCCAGCCACACCAGACGCACGCTGCTGCGGACAAACCGCCGCGCTGGACGCGGAATCAGCCACCATGCCGCCAGTACACGCGGCGGCTTTTCCGCGTTCTCTCACACCCTGTGGACAAACTCACCTTCCTCAAAATTAACCAGGCTTGGGTGGAAGGTGAGTTCCTGGCCCCTGCTGTCGGCAACAGGAGGACATGAAGTGGTTGGGAATTATAATCATGCCTGCCTTTCCAACGCAAGTTAGAACCTAGTACTCCTATTTGGCCTGGTTTATTTTATTTTTTGCTGTCGTGACACCCGTCAAGTCCCATGGCCCCAGATGCTGCTGCTGCTGACACGTGCTACTCCTCCTGCTGCTCCATTTCCCTACTGCAGTCTGTGTTCCCACTGCCAGGGTTCACGGATGGTTACATTTTAGGGCAGAATTATCATGCTGTGGTACCACCAGTGAGGTGCCACAGTCTTCTGTGCTGCTGCTGAGTGCTTAGTCCTCCTCCTCCTGCTGCCGCTGATGTGGTATTTAAAGGAGAACTGTAGTGAGCGGTTTATGGAGGCTGCCATATTTATTTCCATTTAAGCAATACCAGTTGCCTGTCAGCCCTGCTGATCTATTTGGCTGAAGTAGAGGCTGAATCACACCAGAAACAAGCATGCAGCTAATCTTGCCATATCTGTCAAAATTGTCAGAAAAACCTGATCTGCTGCATGTTTGTTCAGGGTCTATGGATGAAAGTATTAGAGGCAGAGGATCAGCAGGAGAGCCAGGTAACTGGTATTGCTTAAATGGAAATAAATATGGCAGCCTCCATACACCTCTCTCTACAGTTCTCCTTTAACTACTGCAGTCTGTGTTCCCACTGCTAGGGTCCACGGATGCTTAAAATTTTTGGCCACAATAATCATGCTGTGGTACCACCAGTTAGATGCGATGCCTTTCAGTGCTGCTGCTAAGTAATTAGTCCTCCTCCTACTGCCGCTGATGTTGTATCTAACTACTAAAGTCTGTGTTCCCACCTCCAGGGTACACGGATGCTTACAATTTTTGGGCACAATTATCATGCTGAGGTACCACCAGTGAGGTGCCATGTCCTTCTGTGCTGCTGCTGCTGCTGAGTGCTTAGTCCTCCTCCTGCTGCCGCTGATATTGTATCTAACTACTACAGTCTATGTTCCCACGGCCAGGGTACACGGACACTTACAATTTTTGGCCACAATTATCATGCTGTGGTACCACCAGTTGGGTGCCATGCCCTTCTGTGCTGCTGCTGACACACCTTAGTCCTCCTCCTCCTGCTGCCGTTGATGTTGTATTTCCCTACTACAGTCTGTGGTACCACCGCCAGGGAGCACGGCCTAGTCTGCCACCACACCTTACTTCTCCTGCTGCTGACGCTTTTATCTTACCCTCCTGCAGTCTGTGTTCCCACCGCCAGGGTCCACGGACAACTCTGCTGCCATGTCATTGCTATCGCTGCAAAAAAAAGAATTACAAAAACTTCTCTGGGTGTTTTTGTGATGTCGTCCTCCAGTGGTACCACCGCCAGGTGCCATTGGGACTCATCACCTCACCTGCCTGCATGGCTGTAGTTTGCTAGGGACCCTGTGATTGCTTAAAGTGTATTTCCGTGTTTAAAATGAGTTATTACTATTATTAATAACCGCATTTAAAGTGATACATTTTTACTCAAACTTTCAAACTACTCAAATCGATTTTCTCAAAAACTAAAAGTTCTTTTTGAATTTTTTTTTATGTTGTAGTCACTTCTCACCTTTATAATCCATGCAGTTTTGGTGATTGCAGCAGGTATAGGGGCTTTGCTATTAACATTAAAGTCAAATCCGTGATCACGGCTGTGATCACGGATATCACTTTTAATCACAGTTAAAATCTGAGTCGAATTCGGTCCGGATCACGATCACGCCATATCCGGATTTCGATACTGCCGTGATTGGGGGTATCCGAGCACCACTGGCATTGAACCTGAGGAGAGGTATTTGTGATAATTCAGCTTAACATGCACAACAGTGGTTTCCCATGATGCCTCACTGCTGAATATGAAAATTATCTCTCTATGCCCCCTCTCTATGCAACCAGGCTTACATCCAGAGCTGCTGGTGTATAGTGAGCCTATAGCTTATACATGTTACAGAGCCCCTGGTGTATAGTGATCCTATAAGCTTATACATGTTACAGAGCCCCTGGTGTATAGCAAGTCTATAGCTTATACATGTTACAGAGCCCCTGGTGTATAGCAAGTCTATAGCTTATACATTTTACAGAGCCGCTGGTGTATAGTGAGCCTATAGCTCATACATGTTACAGAGCCCCTGGTGTATAGCAAGTCTATAGCTTATACATGTTACAGAGCCGCTGGTGTATAGCAAGTCTATAGCTTATACATGTTACAGGACCGCTGGTGTATAGCAAGCCTATAGCTTATACATGTTACAGAGCCGCTGGTGTATAGTGAGCCTATAGCTTATACATGTTACAGAGCTGCTGGTGTATAGCGAGCCTATAGCTTATACATGTTACAGAGCCGCTGGTGTATAGTGAGCCTATAGCTTATACATGTTACAGAGCCCCTGGTGTATAGTGAGCCTATAGCTTATACATTTTACAGAGCCCCTGGTGTATAGTGAGCCTATAGCTTATACATGTTACAGAGCTGCTGGTGTATAGTGAGCCTATAGCTTATACATGTTACAGAGCCGCTGGTGTATAGCAAGTCTATAGCTTATACATGTTACAGGACCGCTGGTGTATAGCAAGCCTATAACTTATACATGTTACAGAGCTGCTGGTGTATAGTGAGCCTATAGCTTATACATGTTACAGAGCTGCTGGTGTCTAGCAAGCCTATAGCTTATACATGTTACAGAGCCCCTGGTGTATAGTGAGCCTATAGCTTATACATGTTACAGAGCCGCAGGTGTATAGTAAGCCTATAGCTTATACATGTTACAGAGCCCCTGGTGTATAGCAAGTCTATAGCTTATACATGTTACAGAGCCCCTGGTGTATAGCAAGTCTATAGCTTATACATGTTACAGAGCCGCTGGTGTATAGCAAGTCTATAGCTTATACATTTTACAGAGCCCCTGGTGTATAGCAAGTCTATAGCTTATACATGTTACAGAGCCGCTGGTGTATAGTGAGCCTATAGCTTATACATGTTACAGAGCCGCTGGTGTATATTGAGCCTATAGCTTATACATGTTACAGAGCCGCTGGTGTATAGTGAGCCTATAGCTTATAAATGTTACAGAGCCGCTGGTGTATAGTGAGCCTATAGCTTATACATGTTACAGAGCTGCTGGTGTATAGTGAGCCTATAGCTTATAGAGATGTCCTGAACGGTTCACCCGCGAACGGTTCCAGGCAAACTTTAGGTGGTTCGTGTTCGCCTGCACCAGGTGAACTTTTGCGGAAGTTCGATTCACCCCATAATGCTCCATTGAGCAGAACTTTGACCCTCTACATCACAGTCAGCAGTCACATTGTCACCAATCAGACTTCACTCACTCCTGGGGCTACTCCCTCCCTTATAAAAGACAAGGTTCTCCTGTCGTTTTACTCATCGTCTGCCTACAGTAATTAGTTAAGGGACAGCTGCTGACAGACTCTTCTAGGGAGAGTTTAATTAGACTCTTGTAGGTTTGTTCCTAGCTGATTGTTATTTCTTATATTATTACCCTTCTCATCTTCCAGGGAATTGTAGTATTTCAAAAGCCAGCTTACATACCGTGGCTGGGAATTGAACCCAGGTCTCAGTGTGTGGTAGGTAACTCACTTAACCACTATACCACCAACAACACTACATGCTGAAGCCAGCCTAGCATGTACCATTATGATCAATGCAAGAGAAAAATTAGCTTGCTTAACCACTTGCCGACCAGGGGTGATTTGCCTGATCTGTGCTGCGTGGGCTCTCCAGCCCGCAGCACAGCTCAGTGTTATGCCAGGGCGATCAGACTTCCCCCCTTTTTTCCCCACTAGGGGGATGTCCTGCCGGGGGGGTCTGATCGCCGCCGGCCATCTGCGTTTTGCGGGGGGGGCTCCTCAAAGCCCCCCTCCGCAGCCATTTCCGCCCTCTGCCTCCTTACCTCCCTCCCTCCCTCTCTCCGTAATGCGCAGGACGCATTACATTTATTAAAAAATTAAAAGTAGTGCACTCACATCTCCCCAGTAAAATTGCGCATATCAACAAGACAGATCCAGCATGCCGACTCGCCCACGCCTCTAAGCTCCGCCCAACGCGTTTCGTACCTCCGTACTCATCAGGGGCCACTACTTTTAATTTTTTAATAAATGTTACAGTTTTACACTATGTCAAGCTCCTTCAGTCATTAGGTCTAAATAAGCATTTAAGCTGGGAGATTTATCTGTACCGCTGAAGAAACGCTGTGGAGATTATCGGTGATAAAAGTAAAGCGTGGTTGCTGTCTTATAATCTGGGCAGCAGTCAAAAAGGTGAGAGGCTAGAGGTGGTGGTGTAATAACTTACACATATGAGGAGGTGATCTGAGCTCGTGGGTCTATGCTTTTATTGCTGTCTGTGCTTGGGCGGCCAGAGCAGATAGTGAGGACCTGTGAGACCCTGTATATGGTGTAATCACTGCGGAAGTGTCTGTTTCACAGTTTTGGGCAGTTTGGAGTGAATGCTCACTATACAAGGCCTTTTCTGTTTTCTGTGGCTCGGCAACGGTGACACATGGTGAGGGCCTATGACAACTGATCATTGGTGGATCTATGAGTGTATGCAAGGCACCGGGAATTGTTTAATAAGAAATAGGTTATT
Organism: Hyperolius riggenbachi; assembly: GCF_040937935.1. Lineage (NCBI taxonomy): Eukaryota > Metazoa > Chordata > Amphibia > Anura > Hyperoliidae > Hyperolius > Hyperolius riggenbachi. The sequence continues at coordinate 443,570,937 of NC_090650.1, read as the reverse complement.
GAAACAGTATTATGCTATGTTTTGTGTTCTCTCTTTGTTTTCTATGAATGATACAATCACGGAGTGGAGGAGATACATGTGAGCGCAGGATTACTTTGACAGAAAAAGGTGGTTCAAGCCCACCCAGGCATGGCCGGGCCTTTTGTGTACAACAGTTGTCCGAAAAGAACCCCAGATAGCCATGTAGATTCATCTCTCTCTCTCTCTCTAGTAGGGATGGTCACCGCTTCCCGCGGAATTGTATTTTCCGCAACTTAAGGCGGAAATTGGTCATTCCGTTCCGTTTGGTCAGAACGGAATTGCTTTTTCAATCTGGCGGAATTCCGATATTGCCTGTAAAATTCTGCCGGTATCCGTTGATGGTTTTAAGCTGAAAATTCACTTCAATGGCATCAAGTCCTAGAGAGAGAGAGAGCTCATTTTTCTCTTGGGTATATCACAATGGTGCATGCTAGGCTGGCTTCAGCATGTAGCATTGTAGTGTGTTGTGTTGGTGGTATAATGGTTAGGATAGCAGCCTACAGAGCGGTAGGCCTGGGTTCGATACCCAGCCAATGTGAGTTGGCTTTTGACATGCTACAAATCCTTAAGCAAGCTAATTTTTCTCTTGGATTGATCATAATGGTACATGCTAGGCTGGCTTCAGCATGTAGTGTTGTTGGTGGTATAGTGGTTAGGTGAGTTACCTACCACACACTGAGACCTGGGTTCAATACCCAGCCACGGTATGTAAGCTGGCTTTTGAAATACTACAATTCCCTGGAAGATGAGACCCTAGTGAGTAAGGGAGAGAGGGATTACTGATGTCATAAAGCAGTGTTGGCCTGCAATTGAACATTCAATGAGATTTCTGACCTTAAAACACTGCTTTGTATTAAATCCAGATTTTTTTCTGGGGCTTTTGATGTGTATTTCACTCAACCATGTCTTCCTCCAGGTATTAGACCCCTTGAAACATCTTTTCTATCATTTTTCCAGTCAGCAGAAATTTTTCAAAATTTTAAAGTTCGCCTCCCTATTGAAATCTATTGCGGTTCGCGAAAGTTCGCGCGAATCGACCCTTCCGCGAAAGTTCGCGAACCGAAAATCGGAGGTTCGCGACATGTTACAGAGCTGCTGGTGTATAGCTAGCCTATACCTTATACATTTTACAGAGCCCCTGGTGTATAGTGATCCTACAGCTTATACATGTTACAGAACTACCGGTGTATAGCGAGCCTATAGCTTATACATGTTACAGAGCTGCTGGTGTATAGTGAGCCTATACCTTATACATGTTACAGAGCCGCTGGTGTATTGCAACCCTATAGCTTATACATGTTACAGAGCCGCTGGTGTATAGTGAGCCTATAGCTTATACATGTTACAGAGCTGCTGGTGTATAGTGAGCCTATAGCTTATACATGTTACAGAGCCGTTAGTGTATAGTGAGCCTATAGCTTATACATGTTACAGAGCTGCTGGTGTATAGTGAGCCTATAGCTTATACATGTTACAGAGCCGCTGGTGTATAGTGAGCCTATAGCTTATACATGTTACAGAGCCACTGGTGTATAGCGAGCCTATAGCTTATACATGTTACAGAGCCGCAGGTGTATAGCGAGCCTATAGCTTATACATGTTACAGAGCCACTGGTGTATAGTGAGCTTGTAGCTTATACATGTTACAGAGCCGCTGGTGTCTAGCAAGCCTATAGCTTATACATGTTACAGAGCCACTGGTGTATAGTGAGCCTGTAGCTTATACATGTTACAGGACTGCTGGTGTCTAGCAAGCCTATAGCTTATACATGTTACAGAGCCGCTGGTGTATAGTGAGCCTATAGCTTATACATGTTACAGAGCCACAGGTGTATAGCGAGCCTATAGCTTATACATGTTACAGAGCCGCAGGTGTATAGCGAGCCTATAGCTTATACATGTTACAGAGCCCCTGGTGTATAGCAAGCCTATAGCTTATACATGTTACAGAGCCACTGGTGTATAGTGAGCCTGTAGCTTATACATGTTACAGAGCCGCTGGTGTATAGTGAGCCTGTAGCTTATACATGTTACAGAGCCGCTGGTGTATAGTGAGCCTGTAGCTTATACATGTTACAGAGCTGCTGGTGTCTAGCAAGCCTATAGCTTATACATGTTACAGAGCCACTGGTGTATAGTGAGCCTATAACTTATACATGTTACAGAGCCGCTGGTGTATAGTGAGCCTGTAGCTTATACATGTTACAGAGCTGCTGGTGTCTAGCTAGCCTATAGCTTATACATGTTACAGAGCTGCTGGTGTATAGTGAGCCTATAACTTATACATGTTACAGAGCCGCTGGTGTATAGTGAGCCTGTAGCTTATACATGTTACAGAGCCGCTGGTGTCTAGCAAGCCTATAGCTTTACATTTTACAAAGCCACATAAATCCCACATGCAGACAGCCTGATTGATATTGCTCTATACTGGGTACACCAGTACAACAGAATACCCAAGCAGATTATTTGCATAGTCAGGAGTAATGCATCATGGGAATTGACAGTTACACACTTACAGCTGAATTATCGCAAATATCTATTCCAGTTCCAGTTTTGCCCTTGCTATCTGATTATTCTGATCTATGCTAAGAGCTCCATGTCCTGAAAAACAGAGACACACCACCGCAATGGGCAGGATTCACAAAGCTTGTTCACCCATTTTCCTGTTTTCACCTCATCTGTTACATTTTTAATCTTCCAAAAAGCAAAAATATAACATAATTAAGGTAAGAAAAGTAATATTGAAATGAAGTTAATCAGGAACAGCTTACTCAGAGTGATTGTTTTGCCTGTAAATGTGCTGAAAGGTTATTTTTCCCAGTTAGGTGATAAATAAGTCATGTATGAGAAGTTTTGTGAATAGAGCCCAACGTCTTATTTTTATAAATTGCTTGATTTGGCCAGTTAGGTTGCAATTAATGGTTGCCCCCCATATCCCAACGATCCCTAATCAACCCCCCAGCACAGCCTAACCTTAACCAACCCCCCCTCCCCCTCCCCCCCACACCCAATGATTAACCCTTACCAGCCCCCCAGATCCCACCGATCCCTAATCAACCCCTCATTACAGCCTAACCCCAATCGACCCCCCCACCCAATACCTAACCCGTACCAACCACCCAGCCCCACCTAATCAACCCCCCCAGTGCAGCCTAACCCCCCCCCCCCCACACCCAATACCTAACCCTTACCAACCCCACCGATCCATAATCAACCCCCGAGAGCAGCCTAACCCCAACCAACCCCCCCCCACCCAATACCTAACCCTTACCAGCCCCCCAGATGCCTAATCAACCCCCCCAGTGCAGCCTAACCCCAACCAACCCCCCCCCCACCCAATACCTAACCCTTACCAGCCCCCCAGATGCCTAATCAACCCCCCCCCCCCTGTGCAGCCTAACCCCTGCCCCCATACCTAAACCTTACCAACCCCCACCGATCCCTAATCAACCCCCTCAGTGCAGCATAGCGCCATCCGACCCCCCCCCCCCCAATACCTAACCCTTACCAACCCCCCAGCACAGCCTAACTCCAACCGACCCCCCCCCCACCCAATACCTAACCCTTACCAGCCCCCCAGATGCCTAATCAACCCCCCCCCCTTGGCAGCCTAACCCCTGCCCCCATACCTAAACCTTACCAACCCCCACCGATCCCTAATCAACCCCCTCAGTGCAGCATAGCGCCATCCGACCCCCCCCCCCCCAATACCTAACCCTTACCAACCCCCCAGCACAGCCTAACTCCAACCGAACCCCCCCCCACACACACACTCTTTACATTTAAAAATTAAAAGCAAATAAGTCAGAAAAACGGTCTGGAGGGAATTAGTTTATTTTTTTATTAAGAGCAACTTTATTCACAATTCTTCCAGTTTAATATCCAGCAATGCCAACATTGAGCTCCTTGATAAATACATTTGCGTGCACCAAAGCCAAATGACACAGCGGTGGCGCCTGCGTTCTCCCGTGCTTCGCGCTTTGTGTCGCACCTGGCAATAAGGCACTCCAGTGTATAACGCTGCCTGGCTCCCACTACCCAGATCTGACTCCTGTAAGGCACTCCTGGGGTAACACACCCGATAATGCGAACACAAGACTCCCCAGTGACTTGGCCTGGCAGCGGCATGCTGGGACTTGTAGTTTTGCCACGACCTGACCTATGAAAGGTTATGACTCCCGTTCATGGAATCCGCAATAGCCTTGCGCCATCCAGAACCGACTGTCCAACCACTGCGAGCTCTACGGACGCAACAGGCATCGAGCCACAGAAGGCTATCGGGGTAACTATAATTATATAACAGGGGGCATAAGCTGCCCAACTACCCCACAGCGTAAGGCAAACACATCATATCTGAGATAAAAAGAAACAAAAAAACCTGAACTCTGTTTTGGTGCTCCGAGGTCACAACTGCACTCCCAGCGGAGTTTGGAAAACATCTGTATGGGATGGTACTCCTTTCTCTCCCCTCCTAGCTGACAACTGCTTGTTCTGGATTCTGTCAGTTCAGAGGACGTCCCACAGGCACAGCCAATAAGAAGCAGCGAAAGATGTTTACAGCAGAAGAAAGACTCGGGGCCCGTTTCCACTATCGCAAATCTGCATGTGTTTTCTGATTCGCATAATCAATACAAGTTACTTAGCCTGTTTCCACTTGTCAGGAAAACAGAGCGTTTTTCTGTGCAGGAAAAGCCATCAGAAATCGCACACCGCAAGGCTAGTGTGCGATTCGCATGCAATGTAATTAATAGGAAATTCGCATGGGTTTTCGCTATGCGAATTCGCGTACGTTTTGCCATAAAATCAGTGTAAAAGCACACAGGCACTGACATGGTAAAATTTGCATACTTACTAACATACGCAAAAACGTACGCAAATTTTCGGTAAAATTTGCATCCGCATGCAAATTCCTTTTTCGCTTTTTCCGCAACTAATTTGCACCGCACATGTGGAAACAGGCCCTCAGCGGTGCCTCTCTGACTTGATTTATCTGCAGCTGGTGTCAGGCAGGAGGGGAGCGAATACTCATACAAGTGTGGGTCATATCAGATCATAGCGACAATGACTGAAAGGTGAGGATGATAGCCGGTATAAAGTTACAGCATGCGGCACCTGCTCTGCAATTACTCTTTTATAATATATCCTGGCAGCCCTGGGTTTAATGCAGCGATTTCTCATTGCAGATGTGATAGGGCTACTGTCTAACCGCTATCCACCTTACCTTTTCCCATCCTCACTATAATAAGATATGATCCACGAGATGGACGCCACCTAGTGGCAGTTTTCAGAATGCGGTGTGGATCTGCTGGTCACACAGACTCTCGTATTTTTGCTTTCAGGTCAGAGTCTGTTCCCTCCGGTTGGTGTAAAGTGATGCGGATGACGGCAGGCAGTGCTCTGGGCTCTAAACACACGCTGGAATAAACTCGTCCAGGCCAGTCGATAGAGACCATCTTAGACGGGAATCTAGCGTGTATGGGAGCCCCCCAATTTCACCTAAATATCCGTCATGCTGTATCCTTAGCGGGGCACAGGGACTGCCGATCGCATTGTTTTTTTACTCACTTTGCACAGTATGTGGGGCGGAGCACTGTGTGCTACTCAGAAAAGGATGCAGATGTAATAAGGCCTTGGGCATGATAGCAATGTTTGCCTACTGCTGATGATCACCAGGCTTTTTAGTAAGATTTGGTGGGTGGGGCTAGCATCCATCCAACAGGCCCCTAGACTGTCTCCAGGCCCTAGGCAGCTGCCTAGATTGCCTTGTGGATGATCACCTCACGTCTCAGCGCTGGGATCCTGATCTTGGGGGTACATCTGGCTAACTAAAAAGGGAATGGAAACTGACTGCAGCTCACTCTTCTGGGCAGATCAGATCAATTCGATGGAATCTACCAGAAAACGGCCCCAACACCCGACTGATCGGTGAACAGATGACTGATTTTCGGCAGTTTATCAATTGAAAGCCTGACTGGCAGCGGCGGTACATTTTCTTCAATTCGGAATCGGTTGAGAGAGGTCTACATACTGTATGGATTGGTACAGATATTGTGGCAGCTCAGACTTCAGCAGAAACTACAGCTGCACCAATCAATCACTGACATCATTGGGCCATAACTGACCTGTGTATGACTACATTAAAGAGGCCCTGCAGTGACATAGAGCAGAATGCAGTAAAGAGGCCCTGTAGTGACATAGAGCAGAATGCAGTAAAGAGGCCCTGTAGTGACATAGAGCAGAATGCAGTAAAGAGGCCTTGTAGTGACATATAGCAGAATGCAGTAAAGAGGCCCTGTAGTGACGTATAGCAGAATGCAGTTAAGAGGTCCTGTAGTGACATATAGCAGAATGCAGTAAAGAGGCCCTGTAGTGACATATAGCAGAATGCAGTAAAGAGGCCCTGTAGTGACATATAGCAGAATGCAGTAAAGAGGCCCTGTAGTGACATATAGCAGAATGCAGTAAAGAGGCCCTGTAGTGACATATAGCAGAATGCAGTAAAGAGGTCCTGTAGTGACATATAGCAGAATGCAGTAAAGAGGTCCTGTAGTGACATATAGCAGAATGCAGTAAAGAGGCCCTGTAGTGACATATCGCACAATGCAGTAAAGAGGCCCTGTAGTGACATATAGCAGAATGCAGTAAAGAGGCCCTGTAGTGACATATAGCGGAATGCAGTAAAGAGGTCCTGTAGTGACATATAGTGGAATGCAGTAAAGAGGCCCTGTAGTGACATATAGTAGAATGCAGTAAAGAGGTCCTGTAGTGACATATAGTGGAATGCAGTAAAGAGGCCCTGTAGTGACATAGAGCAGAATGCAGTAAAGAGGTCCTGTAGTGACATATAGCAGAATGCAGTAAAGAGGCCCTGTAGTGACATATAACAGAATGCAGTAAAGAGGCCCTGTAGTGACATATAGCAGAATGCAGTAAAGAGGTCCTGTAGTGACATATAACAGAATGCAGTAAAGAGGCCCTGTAGTGACATATAGCAGAATGCAGTAAAGAGGCCCTGTAGTGACATATAGCAGGGTGCAGTAAAGAGGCCCTGTAGTGACATATAGCAGAATGCAGTAAAGAGGCCCTGTAGTGACATATAGCAGAATGCAGTAAAGAGGCCATGTAGTGACATATAGCAGAATGCAGTAAAGAGGCCCTGTAGTGACATATAGCAGAATGCAGTAAAGAGGCCCTGTAGTGACATATAGTAGAATGCAGTAAAGAGGCCCTGTAGTGACATATAGTAGAATACAGTAAATTATTCAGGATACTAACTTTTACACTAACTATCCTAGTTTCAGCATCAGAAATACTTCCCATATCCATATATTGGTATGTAGCCCCACCCTCTTAGTGATGTCACAGCCTAGGCTGGTTAGCTCTGGGAGATCAGGTATATTTTGCACTGGCTTTGGTACTCTCAGTATACAAACATTCTGCAGAGCTGCACCTGCCAGCAGTAAAGATGTCACCACCTGTGATACATTTCAGAATGTAAATCAGGGAGAGGAAATATATTACAATAGGCAAACACTGACTAAATTATTTCTAAATGAATATTTTAATAAATAATAAATGTTGTTAATGCTATTTTCACTACAGGTCCTCTTTAAGGCCTCCGTCTGCAGATTTCGGATCAGAAAATTGCTGTTCCATTCCATGAATTTAGTCTTCAGGAAAATGCCATCAGTATATAGAAGAATTACAGAGCATATTCTGCATCCGACTTATGCTATAGAACCACCGCCACCGCTGGTTTCCTATACCGCGTTCCCGGGTCTCCGAGCACCAAAACTGAAACTTCTCTCACAGCGGACAAACTGACAGGGTGGACACGCAATCATGACAATCTGCCAGCGGACAAACTGACACGGTGGAGACACAAAGACGAAAGTCTGACAGCGGACAAACTGACACAGTAGAGATGCAACTATGAAAGTCTGCTAGTATTTTTCTAAACACCCCAACGTACGCGGCCACTAGAGGGAGCTCCGGAGCTGTTCATCCTATAAAGTGCAGTTCTGTATAACAACTCAGACCCAACAGCAGGAGTGCTGATCTGACACTTAAATATATATATATTTACTGTAAAGTCTCTGTCATATACATGGCGCTGAGGGGTTTTCAGCATGGCTGTCTGAGGACGACGTCACTCCAATACACGGAATATCACAGGTAGAATGCAGAGCCCTTAAATACTCGACCAGCAACCATACAGAACGGAAACAGGGAATTGTGGGACATCGATGTGACGAGCTGAAGCGTGAGAATGTCTGCATGGCGCGGCGAGTCTGGCATACAGGAATCGGCCGCCCCAGCATGGCGCCAGGCATCTGCAGGTCATCTGACCGTCCAGCGCACAGTTCTGTCTATAAGCTTGTTGGGGGCGGGAGGGTATATTGCTGACGTTATCGTGTCTGTCGTCCACAAATCTGGAGCTGAAGTCCACAGCCTGGGGGCCGTTATATACAAGGCTCCATAGGGGGCGCCACACAAGTTTCCGGCGGCCATTTTGTATGATATCTGCAGGCAGCTCGGTGACGTCTCTCAGGGACAGTTCTCAGGAATCGCATGTGCGGGAAATCCCAATAAACGGCGCTCAGTTCCTCTTGTTTGCCATCTGACGATCCCGCTTCTTCTTCTCCATGAGCCTGAGGGACAAAAACATTGGTAAGAATGCCAGCAAAGACAAAAACATCAGTAAGAACGCCAGCAAGGACAAAAACATAAGAACACCAGCAAGGACAAAAACATCAGTAAGGACGTGAGCAACCATTAAGGGCTCGTTTCCACTAGTGCGGCGTGCGTCTCGTAGACGCACGCCGGCACTGAGCGGGTGGGCGGGTTCGCAGGCGATTCCCATCAGCCGTGCCATGCACGGCTATGGGAATCGCAGCCTCTGCCGCGAATTCTGCGGGGGTTTCCGGCCGAATCGCTACTGCAAGCGATTCGGCCGGCGGCGTCGTTATCCCCTATGGCAGAGTTTCCCCGCGCGATTTGCCTGCGGGGAAACTCTGCGGATTCGCGGCCGTTTCCGCGAGAGTGGAAACGGGCCCTCACACAAGAGATATAACATGTTAGGGCCCGTTTCCACTATCGCGAATCTGCATGCGTTGTCCACATGCGGATTCGCACAGCCAGTACAAGTGGATGGGCCTGTTTCCACTTGTCAGTTTTGCTGAGCGTTTTTCTGTGCAGGATTTTTCTGCACGGCAGAGCCCTCATGCGTGTGGAATGCATGCGAATCGCACACAATGTATTTAATAGGGAAATCGCATGCGTTTTTCCCATGCGTTTTTTGCCGCGAATTCGCATAGGTACCAATGTAAATTCACACAGGCAGTGACATGGTTAAAATCGCATATACACTTACCTATGCGAATTCGCGGCAAAAAACGCATGCGAAATCGCATCCGCATGCGATTTCATCAGCGGTGGAATCCAGGCGATTCCGCACCGCAATAGTGGAAACGAGCCCTTAGAATTCTCCACAACAAGCAGCAGCAGTTCTGGTGTTAGGGGAATTGGACCTAAAATAATTCTGTGTTATGCTAAATACTAAAGTGGGCACAGCTGCTAATAAGGGGTACACGTGGTGGAGGCCACACTTGCTAATAAGGAGGACACAAAGGGCCACTCTTGGTAATTTGGGGACAAATAGGGTGCAACACTTGCTTATAAGGGGGATATTTTGGTCATACCAATGGTCTACCACCATACCGGATACAGATGGGATATCAAACTTGGAGAGAGACTTAAAGGTGCGTACACACGCACTACTAAATGCAACGCCGGACCCTCCCGCTGGGCGGTGTTTAGCCGACAGTATGCTGAGCGGATCGTTCAGAAACAGCCTTATCAGTCCGCCGACAGCGCGTACACACGCGCATACTGTCGGCTAAAGAACGCCCAGCGGGAGGGTCCAGCGGACCCGTCGTTGCATTTAGTAGTGCGTGTGTACGCACCTTAAGAGTACTAGTTGAATAATTGTATTCAATGCCAAGCCGCTGTAGCTAAAGCAAATAAAATTTTAGGATGCATTAAAAGAGAAATAAAAACTCGAGATGCTAGCATAATATTGCCCCTGTTTAACTCTCTAGTAAGGCCACATCTGGAATATGGAATTCAGTTCTGGGCACCACATTACAGGAAAGATATTGCAGCTTTAGAGCAGGTGCAGAGACGAGCAACAACATTGATACATGGGATGGAAGGTCTCACTTACCAAGAAAGGTTACATAAACTGGGTGTATTTAATCTGGAGGAAAGACGTCTTAAGACTTAAACACACAGTGCAATTTTCCCATCAGATCGACCAAATGATCGATCAATGCCAGCAATGCCATTCTGCGTCCGATTGAGAAATAAGTCAATTTTGAGATCAATACTACACAAAATTGCTCTCTTTCTCGATCTGAAGGAGATCGGATATGCTGAAAATGACCCATCGGCTGATCTGATGGGAAAATTGCATGGTGTGTATAAGTGTGTGTATATAAAGCATAAGGCTGCTTACACACCAAGACGTTACAGGCGCACATTAGTGCGCCTGTAACGCTCCCCCAACGCACAGCAATGTAACACAAGTGGGCTGTTCACACAGCCCACGTTGCGTTACATGTAATGCTGCACGTTCTCCGCAAAGTGCAGCATGCTACGGCGTTGGAGCGGCTATAGCCGCGTTAGACTGTTTGCACGTGCTCAGTGGGGGGCGAGAGGAGGCGGGGAGAGCCAGCTACAGTAGCCGCGCACATGGCTACTTAATATTCACTGCACTGGCGGCAGCTGATTGGCCGGCGGGACCACGTGATGCGGAGTGTCTCGCTCCGCATCACGTGGTCCCGCTGGCCAATCAGCGCCACTCTGGGAGACATTATAGGAATCGAGCCGCCGAACGCGGCTCACTCTACCGTCGGCTTTTGCAGCACCATACGTTGTGTTAGGTGCACGTTATGCGACCTTAACGTGGCACCTAACACAACGTCTTGGTGTGCAAGAAGCCTTAGAGGACATGTAATGAACATGTCCAAATACAACAGAGGGCAATATAAAAGCTTGGCAGATGAGCTTGAAATAGGCCAATGATAATTACAAACGGGCTTTGATAATAACCATATTTTGTTTTAAAGAAGTGGATCCAATCTGATTCAAACTGATGAAAAAAAGATTAGATAAAACTTCATGTCTGAATGACCAGCAGTTCACAAGCTGCTGAAATCAGGCAAAACTAAAGTGAAAAACAAAAACAACTAAACATATCCCGAGGTTCTGAGCTTCTCCATTGGTCATTGAAGGCACCAATCATGTTAAAGGACCAATAAGGGTGCTTGGGAGGAGGGGCTAAGCCCGACTTTTGCAAAAGATTTGACCTATTTCCTCAGCGGTCGGTGACTCCGGATTTACTGAAGTCGTTTTCACTGCAAGTAAACTTCAGTAGCAGTTCTGGCAGAATGAAATCCCAAATTCCAGGGAAAAAAAAATATATTCTAGTTTTGGACAGTGGGGTTTACTGCTTACAACCTCTTTTATTGCGGTCTTATGTTCCCATCTGTGGGAAGTTCCATCACTTCCTGCCCAGACAGGAAGCAGCGATATCTTTCCAACAGGAATTCAGGCAGTTACACTTAAATGATAACTAAAGTGAGAGGTATGTGGAGGCTGCCATATTTATTTCCTTTTAAGCAATACCAGTTGCCTGGCTGTCCTGCTGATATTCTGCCTCTAATACTTTTAGTCACTGACCCTGAACAAGCATGCAGCAGATCAGGTATCGCTGACATTATTGTCAGATTTGACAAGATTAGCTGCATGCTTGTTTCTGGTGGGATTCAGACACTACTGCAGCCAAATAGATTAGCAGGGCTGCCAGGCAACTGGTATTGTTTAACAGGAAATAAATATGGCAGCCTCCATATTCCTCTGACTTCAGTTATCCTTTGAGGAGAGTTATAAGAATCTCAAATAGTTTTTTTGCCGCTCCTCCCGGGTTTTAATATCACAAAAAGAAATAAATAAATTCTACAACTTCAAATATATACCGGCACATATAAAATGTAGATTTCTCCCAGACTAAAATGTTCTACAAATTACTTTTTTCCCTTTGTTGCTGTCACTTACAGTAAATAGTAAAAATCTGATGGGTTTTGGACTAGTCCATCTACTCATGGGGGATTATCAGGTACCGTATATATTTTTATAGCAAAAGCACTTAACAGCAGTTGCTCAGTCCAACTGCCAAAATCGTGAGCAAATGAGTGGGCAGACTGGCTGATATGTTTTGTATAGATCCTTTCCGGGGAGTCCTTTTGCACAGAATAAAATACTGCGAATCCCCCATGAGGAGATGGACTAGTCCAAAACCTGTCAGATTTTTACTGCCTACTTAAAGTGACAGGAACATAGGAGAAAAGTAATTTATGGTGCATTTTATTCAGGGACAAATGAACGTCTCATATGTATGTATTTTAAATTTCATAATTTTTCACAATATCGGTCATTTAAAGAGCCAAAGCTGCATGAGTTCCTCGGGACAGGGAGTGAAGGAAAATCTCTACAACTAGGACACAGGTGGCAATAAGACCCCTCTAAATGTCCCAAGGGTTGCCAGGTCGGCTGATGGAGAAAACCGGACAGGGGGTGGAGTTAGGGGTGGAGTTAGGGGCGGAGTCAGAAGCGCACTTTTATGTAGAGTGGGGCTAAGCAATGGGCTTTTTTTTAAAAAAATTTATAGTATTTATATCGCACTGACATCTTCTGCAGCACATTACAGAGTACATAGCCATGTCACTAACTGTCCTCACCAGTAGTACTGGTCCAGTGCACATAAGAGACAGTTTTTCAACAGTAACTGCACAAAAGAGACAGCTTTTCACCAGTAAATGCACATTATAAGAGACACCTTTTCGCCAGTAAATGCACATAATAAGAGACAGCTTTTCCCCAGTAAATGCACAAGAGACAGCTTTTCCCCAGTAAATGCACAAGAGACAGCTTTTCCCCAGTAAATGCACAAGAGACAGCTTTTCCCCAGTAAATGCACAAGAGACAGCTTTTCACCAGTAAATGCACATAATAAGACACAGCTTTTCACCAGTAAATGCACAAAAGAGACAGCTTTTCACCACTAAATGCACATAATGACAAACAGCCAGTGTTCCGAGTATATGTAGCCAGGGATATATGTGCCCAGTATATGTAGCCAGGGGGTATATATGTCCCAGTATATGTAGGCAGGGGTGTAAATGTCCCAGTATACGTAGGCAGGGGTATATATGTCCCAGTATATGTAGCCAGGGGGTATATGTGCCCAGAATAGGTAGCCAGGGGGTATATGTGCCCAGAATAGGTAGCCAGGAGCTATATGTGCCCAGAATAGGTAGCCAGGGGCTATATGTGCCCAGAATAGGTAGCCAGGGGCTATATGTGCCCAGAATAGGTAGCCAGGGGCTATATGTGCCCAGAATAGGTAGCCAGGGGCTATATGTGCCCAGAATAGGTAGCCAGGGGCTATATGTGCCCAGAATAGGTAGCCAGGGGGTATATGTGCCCAGAATAGGTAGCCAGGGGGTATATGTGCCCAGAATAGGTAGCCAGGAGCTATATGTGCCCAGAATAGGTAGCCAGGGGGTATATGTGCCCAGAATAGGTAGCCAGGGGGTATATGTGCCCAGAATAGGTAGCCAGGGGCTATATGTGCCCGGAATAGGTAGCCAGGGGCTATATGTGCCCAGAATAGGTAGCCAGGAGCTATATGTGCCCAGAATAGGTAGCCAGGGGCTATATGTGCCCAGAATAGGTAGCCAGGGGCTATATGTGCCCAGAATAGGTAGCCAGGAGCTATATGTGCCCAGAATAGGTAGCCAGGGGCTATATGTGCCCAGAATAGGTAGCCAGGGGGTATATGTGCCCAGAATAGGTAGCCAGGGGGTATATGTGCCCGGAATAGGTAGCCAGGGGCTATATGTGCCCGGAATAGGTAGCCAGGGGCTATATGTGCCCAGAATAGGTAGCCAGGGGCTATATGTGCCCAGAATAGGTAGCCAGGGGGTATATGTGCCCGGAATAGGTAGCCAGGGGGTATATGTGCCCAGAATAGGTAGCCAGGGGCTATATGTGCCCAGAATAGGTAGCCAGGGGGTATATGTGCCCGGAATAGGTAGCCAGGGGGTATATGTGCCCAGAATAGGTAGCCAGGGGCTATATGTGCCCAGAATAGGTAGCCAGGGGGTATATGTGCCCGGAATAGGTAGCCAGGGGCTATATGTGCCCAGAATAGGTAGCCAGGGGGTATATGTGCCCGGAATAGGTAGCCAGGGGGTATATGTGCCCGGAATAGGTAGCCAGGGGGTATATGTGCCCGGAATAGGTAACCAGGGGCTATATGTGCCCAGAGTAGGTAGCCAGGTGCCCCCCCCCGCAGGAGGAGAACAGTGCAGAGAGAGAGCTGGGAGCAGCGGTGGAGAAGGGGGGCAATCTTCCCCCCCCTTGCCTTCCCTCACCTTAGGGTGCTGTCTCTCTCCCCTGCTGTCTCCTCCATCATGTGCAGCAGGCTGGCGGGTGGCGGGCGGAACTTACCTCTGTCGCAGGCGCCGGAAGTTCGGGTCCCGCAGCCGCTGAGAGAGATTTGACTCAAAAAAGATCCGGATCAAAGATCCGAATCATTCATGAGCCGGACAACACTATTCAGACTGATAGTGTTGTCCGGCTCATGAATGATTCGGATCTTTGATCCGGATCTTTTTTGAGTCAAATCTCTCTCAGCGGCTGCGGGACCCGAACTTCCGGCGCTGGAGCGACACAGAGGTAAGTTGCGCCCGCAGCCACCCGCCAGCCTGCACAGCATATTGGAGGAGACAGCGGGGGAGAGAGAGCACCCTAAGGTGAGGGAAGGGGGGGGAGATTGCCCCCTTTCTCCACCGCTGCTCCCAGCTCTCTCTCTGCTGCGCTGTTCTCCTCTTGCGCTGCGGGGGGCTCTAAAACCGGACAACTTAATTGTCCGGTTTAGCATGTTTTTTTAAACCGGACACAGGGGCCAAAAACCGGACTGTCCGGTGTAAAACCGGACACCTGGCAACCCTAGTCCCAACTCATTCCCATTTCAAAACTAAAAAGGGAAGCTTCTGCGGGACAAGTATCTACACCCCTGAAAGTCTCACCTCAGACAACGCTCCCAGGGGCGTAGATACTGTCTCTCAACCCCGACCTCCCCACACCACCCGAGGTTGAACACATGTTCCTGAATCCAATCTAAGTGTTAAAAATAAAAATGATTGCTGTAGCAACAAGCAACAGTATTCATTTCATTGTGAAAATGACAGTCACTGTCATTGCCTGTTGCTGGCTGGAACTGTGTTCTAAGTTAACCAGACAGGAAAATGTGTGGGGACATCTAGTGGCCAAAAGGAATATTACAATAAAAAGAAAATGTAAATATACATTTCCTATCCCTATAATAAGCCCAATAATTCATTATAAGTCCACCCTGCCCCATATAACATAACAAAAAAAAATAAATTAATAAATGAAAGTGACAGAATTTAACCACTTCACAACGGAGGGGTTTCACCCCTGAAGCACCAGCGCGATTTGTACTTTGCAGCGCTGCTTCTATTGATTTTTTTCAGTGATATGATTGGTTATTGGGGACTGGGGTCCCCATAACCAATCATTGCACTGCAGAGCGGGGGTGTGTGCGTGCGCGCGCGGGTCGCGGGGGCGCGCGATCGCGCGCTGCACGTTTGTTTACATTTTATTGTTATCAATGGAGATTGCTTCTGTTTGAAGCAGTCTCCATTGTGTCCGCAATCGGCGCGTCTAATTGGATTTAGGAACGCTTGTTCCTAACATCCAATTAGTCACCTGCTGTGCTGGCTGGCTGGAGTGTGCGCGCGAGGTCCCCGCCCACTCCCAGCCAGTAAACAAACAAGTGCGCCTTTCTCCGTCCCTGGGGGTGAAGCGGTGCGCAGAGGGACGGAGAAATTTAGCACTGGGGGGGTGAAGTGGTTAAATGACAATGCATACATTGATACGTTAGGGACTTCACTTTTAAAATATGTATGCTATGTGGGTATATCACTGTTATTTTTGCAAATAGGGGCTTACATTATTGTTAGAGTACCCAAAAACACATAATGGAAAAATACACCTTTATTTCCAAACAGAATATTGTCGCCACACATTGTACTAGGGACACAATTAAATGGTGTAATAACCGGGACGATTTTAAAACTATATTAGCTGAGAACTGAGAAAATGATTTTTTTTTTATTTCTTCGTATTATTCACTTTAAAATGCATATAAAATAAAATAATTCTTATCAAAAAGTACCACCCAAATAAAGCCTAATTTGTGGCAAAAAATAAAAACACTGTATAGATATTTTCAGTGTAATAAGTGGTGACAAACTCATTGCCGAATGAATGAACGCAGCGCTGAAATGTGAAAATTGCTCTGAAAAAGCCTTAGAGCTGAAGTGGTTAAACATTTTTATAGAGAAGGTCAGCCGGGGTCTGACCAATCAAAACACAGGAAGAGAAATCACGGCATTGCCTGGAGTAACCAATTCCAATCTCTATTAGCATCTGGAAGCTGATTGGTTGCTGTGGGCCGCTGCATGACTCTCGCTCTGTGTCTTCCTCGCCCCGAGGTGACATGTGACAATGTGACAAGTGGTTAGTTTATCGATCTGTAGAAACAGGCCACATACTGCGGTTTCGTCCTTCTTTACCAGCCGCCCATCGGAACTCACTTTCTGTTTCTCACTTCGGTGAGTTCCAGCAGCCTCTCCTGCGCTGCCCGGAGCTCGTCCAGCCGCTGCTGGTATCGGGAGTCGCAGTTATTGGCGCGCTCGTAGCTGGACACCTGATTGGACAGTTCGCTGGCTCGGTCCCGCAGCTGCTGGATGGACGTGTAGAGGTTGTCCTCGTCTTCCTCCTGCGGGGGGCAGAAAACAAGCGAGTGTCAGACGTCATCCGATACCCACCAACATCCAACAAGACCAAGAATGAGAAGCTCCACCCCTTACGGTGGCCACACACACACAGATTGCATCTCGATGTGGCAAAACAATCAACCCCTTTCTGGACTGATCAAAGAGGATTTGATTCTTGATACACACTGCATATTGCACTGCTCAGCCTAACCTGCCCCCAACTGATCAATATTACAGTAAAAATCTTTGGTAAGGATTGATCAATATTATGATCAATCTCATGTGTGTGCAGTAGATTCCCAGTAGCATCAATCAGGGTGATGGAATATGCCGGGAGTCAAACAGGAAAATCGTTGTGTGTATGGCCCTCTTCCCTTCCTTCTGTTTGCCCGCACTGCTTATCTCTGCTGTGCAGATGTTACCAACACTTCAACACACTTGTGCTAAATTATGTCTTAAAGCAACCCTTAAAGTGGACCAGAACTCTTGCACAGGTCTGAAGGAAAACAGAGAGATGCACCCTGTAAGTATTTAGAGAGTTTAAGTCCCCCTCATCTGTGACTAATTACCAGCATAACGTGATCTAAATTAAATGTAGAATCTTACATGTGACCTTGTAGTAAACATACAGTTACACTTTAAAGGATACCCGAAGTGACATGTGACATGATGAGATAGACATCTGTATGTACAGTGTCTAGCACACAAATAACTAGGCTGTGTTCCTTTTTTTCTTTCTCTGCCTGAAACAGTTAAATATCAGGTATGTAAGTGGCTGACTCAGTCCTGACTCAGACAGGAAGTGACTACAGTGTGACCCTCACTGATAAGAAATTCCAACTATAAAACACTTTCCTAGCAGAAAATGGCTTCTGAGAGCAGGAAAGAGATAAAAAGGGTCAATAGTTCGTAGATTTTAGCTCTAGCATACTTCAATGAATGTGTCATTGAGCAAAAACTATAAAACAGTAAAAACGTAAAAAAGTAGGTTTAAATATAAAATAAAACTGAGGCATATCTTAAAAAGTCATTTTTAGGAGAAGGAGGATAGTATACAATTGTTCATTTCATTCGTTTATTTTCACCTCGGGTGTCCTTTAAATAACATAAGCAGGCTGTGCATAGATTAACAATGTATACATGAAGTGACCAATAACAAATCCTTCACAAAGAGTCCAGATAAAGCACCTTGGCATTGGCGATTTCTATGTGCACCAGCAGGGCGGCCAACTCGAGCTCCTCGCTGTAGCTGTTCCGCAGGGGGACGGAGCGATAACCTGGACACAGGAAGTGACAGGGGTCAGCTGACCAGGAAGTATAAAGCAAGTCAGACAATAACAAGGAGAGGAATTACTTTCAACTAAACTTGTGTGCAGAAAAATAGCAAATATTCCCACAGGCAAAACTTCATTCATGGCAGAGATGAGACTCTGTCCATCGCTATCTGCGTCCGACGATGAGGTCAGAGAAGGTGGCAGGTGTGCCCCTGAAAACCACTGGGCCCCAGGCACCTGCCTAGGGTGCCAGGTAGATGATCCTGCTCTGGCTCAGCCAAGGCACTTCTCACACATAGCAGAATTTGCATGCGTTTTCTGTTTTTGTGTTTGCTGAAAGTCGATGGCATTGCGTTTGACATGTGTTGTTGTTTGATTTTTTTCTGCTGGTTTTGAGAATGAAAATGCAATTTGCGTCTAATGTAAGTCATTGGAAACGCACAAAGAATTGATTTGTTACACAAAAATTGCATCAAATTTATTGAAGTAAATTAGCCGTAGCGTTATGTAATTTTACTTTGTTGATATCCACGTAAAAATCACTTCAAAATGCGAATCAAACAAAGAAAGAAATTGCATCGGAAAAAAACGCAAAATGGAAAAAATACGGCCAGAAATTGCGGGGATGCGTGTAAAGGCCGTCTGACTGCTGACAGGAAGTGGTAACTGAGAACGTCTGCAAAATATCCACCCAGGCGGAACAGGACATACTGCCCAGTCCATAGAAATGATGCAAATCACTATACGGCTTATTTAACAAAAAACAAACCAAAAAACAGCCATATAAATGCCACATTAAAAAAAAAAATCTATATATGGCTGATTCTTGTGAAAAAAAAAAAAAAAAAAAAAAGACACAAGGAGACCGGGAGCCCGATCTGGTGTATTATCAAAGGGACACCAGGATATGTGTGTAAAACAGAGATATACTCACAAAATTGGGTTGCTAGAGAAAGCAACCACTCTTCTCGCATGTGAGGAAGTACCGTCCTCACTCGGCCTTGCTTCTGATAGTGAATTTGGTCGCAGCTCCAGATAAAAATTGGCCACTTGGAGAATATCCAAGTGTGCACTCCGCTATACAGGGGTGGCAGAGATTGGGAGAAGGTAGGAGGCGCCCATAGACAAATATCAATAGTAGGTAATATGATAATAGGAAAGAAGGTTCTCTTGTTCCTACCTTATAGTAGTGAAACTCACACGTAAGGCAGTAGTAAATACTTCTTCAATTTTATTGGGGCACAAATGACAACGCGTTTCTCGGCCACAGACGCTTCCTCAGGTCTATAGAAGTGCCTTTAAATATAAATGGTAATATTGAAGATAGACACATAACACTCAGCACCAGTAACACTAAATTTAAATATAAACAATATGATAAAAAAAGCAATAAAACAGTAGGATATAATCCATTAAAATAATCAACATAATGAATAAAACAATACAACAAGTAAAATATAATCCATAAGCCCCGGTGATTGTAGGTGAACATCGGTAGCTCCCATAAGAACAATAAATATAGTGTGTTCTCAAATCATCGGAAGCAGACACTTCTCAAGATAGGAATTCATACCCATAAATACATGGGCAAGCTAAATAAACAATGTCCAATATCTGTGAGATATAGAGGTCTGAAACAGATATTGGACATTTTATTTAGCTTGCCTAAGCACATCGTGTATGCAAACTCTATTTTATGTGTGTATATATATTTATATATATAGTTTTATTAATATTCTCAATTTTTTATACACTGTATGAGATTTCGACATTCCCTAATTGTATATGTATTTATGGGTATGAATTCCTATCTTGAGAAGTGTCTGCTTCCGATGATTTGAGAACACACTATATTTATTGTTCTTATGGGAGCTACCGATGTTCACCTACAATCACCGGGGCTTATGGATTATATTTTACTTGTTGTATTGTTTTATTCATTATGTTGATTATTTTAATGGATTATATCCTACTGTTTTATTGCTTTTTTTTAACATATTGTTTATATTTAAATTTAGTGTTACTGGTGCTGAGTGTTATGTGTCTATCTTCAATATTACCATTTATATTTAAAGGCACTTCTATAGACCTGAGGAAGCGGCTGTGGCCGAGAAACGCGTTGTCATTTGTGCCCCAATAAAATTGAAGAAGTATTTACTACTGCCTTACGTGTGAGTTTCACTACTATAAGGTAGGAACAAGAGAACCTTCTTTCCTATTATCATATTACCTACTATTGATATATGTCTACAGGCGCCTCCTACCTTCTCCCAAAATCTATATATACACTTTGGGCTTGATTCACAAAGCGATGCTAACCCAGTTAGCATGCCTAAAAACTTTAGGCGTGATAACTAGGGTGCTAACTCGGTTAGCACCGCTGTGACTACCTGATCGCGCGCAAAGTCCCAGCGTGGTGCGCGCGAAACGTTGCATAGAGGTGAATGGGCACTTGGCGCGCACTGTGCTGCGCGCTGTGCACATGCAAAACTTTGCTTGCATTTAGAACTTATCACGCCCAAACTGAGTTTAGGCGTGATAATGGCCTTTTCACAAGCGTGCTAACAGTTAGCACCGCTTTGTGAATCAAGCCCTTTGAGTGCTTACCTCGGGCGAGGGTCCTCCAGAGGTGTCCGGCTTCCCCCATCGCCCCCCACCTCGTAGTTCCAGCACGGAGACCCCCGCAAGCCCATCGACACAGGCTCGCTGATGACACGCAGCCGCCCTGCGCAGGTGGTTCGCATCACTAGCACCGAGCCATGCGGACGCGGCTTTTACCACTGAGCCAGAGTGTCGGCTCCATGCTACCGCGCAGGTGTAAGGTGAACTCCGGGGGTCCAGTGTTAGAACGGGGGTCTGGAGGATCCAGAAGCATCCCTCTCTCAAGGTAAGTACCTAAATGTGTGTATTTATTTTTCTTACTAGTTTTCTACAATTGGTCTAAAGGACCTCTCCAGCGATAAAACTAAGCAGTTAAAATCTGCCAGAACTGAAAATTGGCATCCGAAAAACTGTTAAAGCGGTTAAATTCGGACAGGTTTTGGACTAGTCCATCTCCTCATGGGGGATTCTCAGGTTTTTGTTCAAGCATTTCCTGAACAGCAGTTTAATTGCCAAAGCAGTAAGATCTCAGCCAGACTCCCTACTCACTTGCACACTATGTTTGCAGTTAGAATTTGCAACTGCTGTTCAGGAGATGCTTTTGAAAACAAAGAAAACCTTGAGAATCCCCCATTATTATTATTATTTATTGGCCTCAATTCACTAAGCTTATCTCCTGTCTTTAATAACTCTTCTAGAGTTGTTACCATGGTGATAAGGCATGTAGTATTCAGGAAACATTTTACCTCAGGCAAACCTAAAGTTAACTTTTCTGTCTTTAAGTTAACTCTCCAATCCTTAAAATAACTCCAGAGTTAAAGACATGTGAAAATAACTACAGAGGAGGTAAATTAACTACAGAGGAGGTAAATTAACTACAGAGGAGGTAAATTAACTACAGAGGAGGTAACTTAAGGAATGAAGAGATAGGATAACTCTCTCACTGTGTGGAGGTAAGTTTTCTCTTGCCTTATTATCTCCAGCATGATCTTAGTGAATTGAGGCCATTGCATTTATAAAGCGCCAACCTATTACGCAGCGCTGGACATTAATTTAGGTTACAGACAATATTTAGGGTTGACAAACAGCAATATGACAATACAGGAATACAAGAAAACCAGATCACACAGCACAGTATGAGTACAAGGTAATGCTTAGTCACTGAATGGAGCATGGAGATTAGGCAAGTTAGGTTCACTCAAATGCATAGCATGGGTGCACAGTAATGGAGGTGCATGATCAGGTAGGACACAAAAGGAGGAGGACCCTGCCCAAAGGCTTACAATCTAGAGGGAGAGGTAAGGACACGAGAGGTAGGGGACCAGAGTTCAGCTGTTGGCTTAGAGCACTTGTGAAGGGTGGTAGGCCAGAGTGAAAAGGTGAGTTTTGAGGGCCTTCTTGAAGGTGTTGAAGGAGGGGGCTGCCCTAATGGGTGGAGGTAGGGAGTTCCATAGTGTTGGAGCAGCTCTTGAGAAGTCTTGGAGGTGTGCATGGGACTGGGTGATGCGGGGGACGGTCAGGCGAAGTTCATTGGCGGAGCGGAGTGAGCGGCTTGGTGTGTATCTCTAAGTAAGATCAGAAATGTAGGTTGGACAGGTTTTGTGGACGGATTTGTAGGTCAGGCACAATATCTTGAATCTGATTCTGGACTGGATAGGAAGCCAGTGGAGGGATTCAAGGAGGGGATCTGCCGTGGTGGAGGGATGGGAGCAGTGGATAATTCTGGCTGCTGCATTCATGATGGACTGCAGAGGGGCTGTTCGAGTCATAGGGAGACCAGACAGAAGGGCATTGCAGTAGTCAAGGCAGGAAATTATGAGGGCATGGATGAGGAGTTTGGTGGTGGCAGAGGTCAGGAAAGGGCGAATCTTACAGATGTTACGAAGGTGGAAGTTGCAGGACTTTGTGAGGTTTTGGATGTGGGGAGTGAAGGAGAGTGCGGAGTCCAGGGTGACACCCAGACAGAGGGCTTGAGAGGTAGGGCGAATGGTTATCTCTAATCTCATATGTTCTTGTCCCCTTTGCATTGGTAAAAGTTTTTGCTCTCTCGACCAGGCTACGAACACAACAATTTCCGCAGCTAAACATACCAAATTTTTGTGGGAATCGTCCCAACCATGTTTCCTTCTGACAACTATTAAATTCAGACCTCACCAATATATTCTTTAAATTCTGTGCCCTTTTGGCTGTCATATGGGGCCTATCACCAACTATTCTGGCGATCATCTGATCCAACATCAGCACATTCCAATGTTTTTGTAACACATTTTGTAAATTATACCAGTGCGATCCATACATAGTCACGAATCTATTTGGATCCCGTTCCCCCACAACTTTCTTTTTCTTTTTCTTAGGTAAACGTAAGCTGCGGACCTCATCTCTCCCTTTTTCCCACATCCTCTGAAATTCTTGCTCAACCAATTCCCCGGGGTATCCCCTTTGTACCAATCGGTCCCCCAACTCACGACCCTCTCTTTTAAAATCACTGTCCAGCGTACAATTTCTCCTGTGCCGATAAACCTGGCCCCTTGGTACCGCTCTTTTTTGGGAAATCAGGTGATGGCTACCAAAATGCAACAATGTGTTGCCTGCCGTGGGTTTCCTATATGTCGTAACTAATCTCTCACCCTCCCTACGAATCCTTAAACCCAAAAAGGTTAATTCCCTTTCATCCACATCAAATATGAATTTCAGGTTTCTCTCGTTGTTTCCCAACTCAAGCATGAATTGGCATAGCTGGTCACTTGTTCCCCGCCAGACCAGGAACACGTCATCTATGAACCTCAACCACAAGCGCACATGTCGCTGGAAGAGGTCCATAGGGTAGACGTCCTGTCGTTCCCACAGCCCGAGATGGAGACACGCGTAGGCTGGGGCGCAGGACACCCCCATTGACGTACCCCTAGTCTGGCGGTAGAACCGACCATCAAAAACAAAACAATTGTATTTCAAAATACATTCCAAAGCTTCAATCAAAAACCCGTTATATGTAGCGGGGAATCTGGATAGTGCTTCTTCAAGACAAAGGCTGTAGCTGCCATCCCCACCTCGTGGGGTATGGACAGACACAGACAGGAAACCCCTCCAAGACCCCCAACACAGCTCCTGTGTCTCTAATGAATGAGGGTAAAACTTCAACAAGTGGCTTCAATTTTCCGTCGAGATAGTTTCCCAATCTTTCCAATGGGCCCTCAATACCCGACACAATCGGGTGGCCCGGAGGTTGTTTCCTGTCCTTGTGGATCTTCGGAATAGTGCAAAATATGGGGGCCCTAAAAGTAGTTACACTACAAAATTCAGCCTCATTCTTTGTGAAAACACCCAGTTCTTTTCCCCTATTCACCAACAAGTTGACTCTTGTCTTAATTACCAAAAACGGATTTTCCCTAAGTCTCAAATAAGTTTCACTGTCTCCTAGGAGCCTTAAAGAGAATCTGTACTCTAAAATTCTTACAATAAAAAGCATACCATTCTATTCATTATGAGGAGATGGGCTAGTCCAAAACCTGCCCGAATTGAAAGGACAACTGAAGAGAGAGGTATATGGAGGCTGTCATGTTTATTTCCTTTTAAGCAATACCAGTTGCCTGGCTGTCCTGATGATCCTCTGCCTCTAATACATTTAGCCATATACCCTGAACAAGCATGCAGCAGTTCAGGTGTTTCAGACTTTAAAGTCAGATCTGACAATACTAGCTGCATGCTTGTTTCTGGTGTGATTCAGATACTACTGCAGAGAAATAGACCAGCAGGGCAGCCAGGCAATTGGTATTGCTTAAAAGGAAATAAATATGTCAGCCTCCATATACTTCTTACTTCAGTTCCCCTTTAACTGCTAACTTTTTTGTCGCTGGGGTGGTCCGTTATTATGTCTCACTATAAATTCTAGATACTGTTTCTGTGGGAAACTTAGAGGCCAGTTATATAAGGGGAGGTCACTATACTCGCCCTACAGTAGGGTTTACATACACCTATCAAGGCAGGAACGCAAACGTTTTTCGGATGCCAATTTTCTGGATGGTGTTAGCATAATTTTTTTTTTGCTCGGATTCTTTCAGAGTAGCTAATGAAAGTCAATAACAATTTGCATGCGGTGTGCAAATTTATGGTGAAAAATTTATGTTTTTTTTCACGCATGCGAACGCGTGAGTGCAAAGCAGAAGGATGGATCTCCATTGACTTTCATTATCTGTGCAAAAAATCCATATTCGCACATTTGCACACAATTTTTATTAAGTGTGAACCCAGCCTTATCCTTCATTCATCTCATTGCAAAGCATACACATCTCTCCATGAGATGGACAATAAGATGCTCACATTTCTGGCTTGCATGCAAATGTAATACAAATTGTATGCAGATTGGAAGTCGCCCAATCACATTCGCTTCCTGCAGATGTTTACAGACTCAGTTGCAAGCTTCATACAATTTGCATTATATTTGCATGCAAGCCAGGATCCGAAGCCTCTGATTGGCCATCAGACAGGTCCGATATCCCTCATTCCTCACCGGTCTTCAGAGCCTTCACTGGGAACGTGGCCTGCGCCAGGAAATTCGGGTCGCTGAACATGTCCTCCTCATACACCACAAATCTCAGGAAGGCAAACTCCGGATTATTGATATCGAATACGAATTCCTTCATCATCCAGACGGGATTCAAACCGTTATCCGCTGATTGGGGAGGAAAAGCGCAACACGTTGTTCAAGGCATTGCTATGTACTAACTGCAATATAACCATAATAGCCATGTCACTGACTGTCCTCAGGAGCTCACAATCTAATCCTACCATAGTCATAGTGTAATGTCCTACCATATTATTATTATGTATTTATATAGCACTGGCATCTTCTGCAGCACATTACAGAGTACATAGTCATGTCACTGACTGTCCTCAGAGGAGCTCACACTCTAATCCCACCATAGTCATAGTGTAATCTCCTACCATATTGTTATTATTATTGTTATTATTTATATAGCACTGACATCTTCTGCAGCACTGTACAGAGTACATAGTCATGTCACTGACTGCCCTCAGAGGAGCTCGCACTCTAATCCTACCATAGTCATAGTCTGATGTCCTACCATATTGTTATTATGTATTTATATAGCACTGACATCTTCTGCAGCACATTACAGAGTACATAGTCATGTCACTGACTGTCCTCAGAGGAGCTCACAATCTGATCCTACCATAGTCATAGTCTGATGTCCTACCACATTATTATTATGTATTTATATAGCACTGACATCTTCTGCAGCACTTTACAGAGTACATAGTCATGTCACTGCCTGTCCACAGAGGAGCTCACACTCTAATCCTACCATAGTCATAGTCTAATGTCCTACCATATTATTATTATTATGTACTTATATAGCACTGACATCTTCTGCAGCACTTTACAGAGTACATAGTAATGCCACTGACTGTCCTCAGAGGAGCTCACACTCTAATCCTACCATAGCCATAGTCTAATCTCCTACCATATTATTATTATGTATTTATATAGCACTGACATCTTCTGCAGCACTTTACAGAGTACATAGTCATGTCACTGACTGTCCTCAGAGGAGCTCACACTCTAATCCTACCATAGTCATAGTCTAATGTCCTACCATATTATTATTATGTATTTCTATAGCACTGACATCTTCCACAGCACTTTACAGAGTACATAGCCATGTCACTGACTGTCCTCAGAGGAGCTCACAATCTAATCCTACCATAGTCATATGTCCTAACCATATTATTATTATGTATTTATATAGCACTGACCTCTTCTGCAGCACTTTACAGAGTACATAGTCATGTCACTGACTGTCCTCAGAGAAGCTCACACTCTAATCCTACCATAGTCATAGTGTAATGTCCTACCATATTATTATTATGTATTTATATAGTACTGACATCTCCTGCAGCACTTTACAGAGTACATAGTCATGTCACTGACTGTCCTCAGGAGCTCACAATCTAATCCTCCCATTGTCTAATGCCCTACCATATTATTATTATGTATGTATTTATATAGCACTGACATCTTCTGCAGCACATAGTCATGTCACTGACTGTCCTCAGGAGCTCACAATCTAATCTTCCCATCATCTAATGTCCTACCATATTATTATTATGTATTTATTTAGCACTGACATCTTCTGCAGCACATTACAGAGTACATAGCCATGTCACTGACTGTCCTCAGAGGAGCTCACACTCTAATCCTACCATAGTCATAGTGTAATGCCCTACCATATTATTATGTATTTATATAGCACTGACATCTTCTGCAGCACTTTACAGACTACATAGTCATGTCACTGACTGTCCTCAGAGGAGCTCACACCCTAATCCTACCATAGTCATAGTATAATGTCCTACCATATTATTATTATGTATTTATATAGCACTGACATCTTCTGCAGCACTTTACAGAGTACATAGTCATGTCACTGACTGTCCTCAGGAGCTCACAATCTAATCTTACCATAGCCATAGTCTAATGTCCTACCATATTATTATTATGTATTTATATAGCACTGACATCTTCTGCAGCACTTTACAGACTACATAGTCATGTCACTGACTGTCTTCAGAGGAGCTCACACTCTAATCCTACCATAGCCATAGTCTAATGTCCTACCATATTATTATTATGTATTTATATAGCACTGACATCTTCTGCAGCACATTACAGAGCACATAGTCATGTCACTGACTGTCCTCAGGAGCTCACAATCTAATCCCACCATAGCCATAGTCTAATGTCCTACCATATTATTATTATTATGTATTTATATAGCACTGACATCTTCTGCAGCACATAGTCATGTCACTGACTGTCCTCAGGAGCTCACAATCTAATCCTCCCATCGTCTAATGTCCTACCATATTATTATTATGTATTTATATAGCACTGACATCTTCTGCAGCACATTACAGAGTACATAGCCATGTCACTGACTGTCCTCAGAGGAGCTCACACTCTAATCCTACCATAGTCATAGTGTAATGCCCTACCATATTATTATGTATTTATATAGCACTGACATCTTCTGCAGCACTTTACAGACTACATAGTCATGTCACTGACTGTCCTCAGAGGAGCTCACACCCTAATCCTACCATAGTCATAGTATAATGTCC
Source organism: Hyperolius riggenbachi (assembly GCF_040937935.1). NCBI lineage: Eukaryota > Metazoa > Chordata > Amphibia > Anura > Hyperoliidae > Hyperolius > Hyperolius riggenbachi. The sequence continues at coordinate 443,542,973 of NC_090650.1, read as the reverse complement.
TACCATATTATTATTATGTATTTATATAGCACTGACATCTCCTGCAGCACTTTACAGAGTACATAGTCATGTCACTGGCTGTCCTCAGAGGAGCTCACAATCTAATCCTACCACAGTCATAGTCTATGTCCTACCATATTATTATTATGTATTTATATAGCACTGACATCTTCTGCAGCACATTACAGAGTACATAGTCCTGTCACTGACTGTCCTCAGAGGAGCTCACAATCTAATCCCACCATAGTCATAGTCTAATGTCCTACCATATTATTATTATGTGTTTATATAGCACTGACATCTTCTGCAGCACTGTACAGAGTACATAGTCATGTCACTGACTGTCCTCAGAGGAGCTCACAATCTAATCCTACCACAGTCATAGTCTATGTCCTACCATATTATTATTAGGTACTAGTTGATTGCCCGGCGTTGCCCGGGTATGTATTTGGCTGGTGTTGGCTCCGCCCACTTTTTCTAACCCTAACACACAATTACTCAATGACCACGTTTGTGAGCTTTGTGGTCTTTGGCATCAATAATTTGCATTGAAATGAAAAAAACATGATTGGCTCAATTTGAACCCCAGTCACCCAATGACCAACTGTACCAGGTTTGAGGCTTGTGCCATTAACAGTGCAAGAATGGCTGCAGTTTACATTTTCCCAGTAAAATTTGTATTTGTCTCCACCCACTGATAACCCGGCGTTGCCCGGGTATATATTTGACTGGTGTTGGTTCCGCCCACTTTTTCTAACCCTAACACACAATTACTCAATTACCAAGTTTGTGAGCTTTGGGGTCTTTAGCATCAATAATTTGCATATTCCCATAGAAATTAAACAAATCAGATTGGCTGTTTGTGGCTGTGCCCCACTCCAGCATTTGAACCCCAGTCACCCAATGACCAACTGTAGCAGGTTTAAGGCATCTGCTATTAACAGTGTAAAAATGGCAGCAATTTAAATATTCCCCCTGAAAATCAACAGGTGAATTTTGATTGGCTATTATAGGCTCCACCCACTTCCCTGAATATTAATCTCAGTCACTCAGTGACCATCTGGGCAAAGTTTGGGAACCCTGCCATAAACAGTGTAAGAAGGGCTGTAGTTTACATTTTCCCAGTGAAATTTGGTTATGGCTCCGCCCACTCTTTGTAGCCTGGACACACAGTCACAACTTAATGACCAAGTTTGTGAGCTTTGGGGTCCTTGGCATCAATGATTTGTATTTTCCCATGAAATGAAACACAGCTGATTCACTGTTTGTGGCTCTGTCCCCTTTTCTGAATTTGAACCCCAGTGACCCGATGACCAACTGTACCAGGTTTGAGACTTGTGCCATTAACAGTGCAAGAATGGCAGCAATTTTAATATTCCCCTTGAAAAGCGACATGTGATTTTTGATTCGCTTTTTTAGGCTCCACCCACTTTCCTGAATATTAATCCCAGTCACCCAGTAACAAACTGTACAAAGTTTGAGAACCCTGCCATTAACAGTGAAGAAAGGCTGCAGTTTACAATTTCCCAGAAAAATCTGTTTTTGACTCCACCCACGTTTTGTAACCTTGACACACAGTCACTCAATGACCAAGTTTGTGAGCTTTTGGGTTCCTGGCATCAAAATTGTGCTAATGGAAGCAGTTTATTCAGCAAATAAATCTGGCTGTGTTTGGCTCTGCCCCTTTACTGAATTTGAACCCCAGACATTTAATGACCAACTGTAGCAGGTTTGAGGCCTCTGCCATTAACAGTGTAAGAATGGCTGCAGTTTCAATATTCCCCTTGAAAATCAATAAGTGAATTTTGATTGGCTCTTGTAGGCTCCACCTACTTTTCCAAATATTAATCCTAGTCACCCAGTGACCAACTGTGTGAAGTTTGAGAACCCTATCTGTAGTAACGATCCACATAGGACTCAACCCTTCAAGGAGTGATTTCCAACAAAAGATTTATTTGTGCATAGCGGTCATACAGCATACAGATACGCACAACGTTTCGGGCAAAGGCCCTTTCTCAAGTGCTGAAATGATCTGGTAAAACCATGTGGAATATAAAACATCTGAGGATGTAATCCTCCGCACTCTGACATATTGGCTCTTAGGGAGCCCATTCACCAGTGGCTTGGGATGACAGCTGGTGGCCAATAAATAGCCCTTTAGCAAGACATTTTAAGGATTTAGGTCATAATGTTAGTCAGCTGAGATGGTTGGTTTTGGAGGTAGTGCAATTTCATGAAGGTCAGGACCGCAGGACTGCCTTGCTGAGACGTGAGGCTTGGTGGATGGAGAGGCTGGGCACTCAGTCACCATATGGCTTAAACGAACATTTCAGTCTCAGATGCTTCTTATGAATATATTTTTTGCCGTTCTCTGACCCTAAAAGGGTTGATGTATCTTTAAGTATGTGCCCGCCCCCCAATGATTTGGGTGTGGTGTGTTAAGGTTTGTTTTATATTCCACATGGTTTTACCAGATCATTTGAGCACTTGAGAAAGGGCCTTTGCCCGAAACGTTGTGCGTATCTGTATGCTGTATGACCGCTATGCACAAATAAATATTTTGTTGGAAATCACTCCTTGAAGGTTTGAGTCCTATGTGGATCGTTACTACACATTGGACTTTGTTTGTGAGGTGTGATGGGCCTCTCACTGCACTGGACTCCCCGTGTGATATAAAGCACCCTCTGTGGCCGGCAGGTACGTTTCACATTGCATTCAAGTTTGAGAACCCTGCCATTAACAGTGTAAGAAAAGCTGCAGTTTATATTTTCCCATGTATAAAGTTAGTTGTTTTGGCTCCGCCCACTTGACATACAGTCACTCAATGACCAAGTTTATGAGCTTTGGGGTCCTTGGAATAAATAAGTTGCATTTTACCATTGAAACTAAACAAATCTGATTGGCTGTTTTTGGCCCACTCCCTTTTAAGAGAATTTAAAACCCAGTCTACCAGTGACTGACTGTAGCAGATGTTAGGCCTCTGCCATTAAGAATGTATGAATGGCAGCAATGTAAATATTCCCCTTGAAAATCAAAAGGTGAATTTTGATTGGCTGCTGTAGGCTCCACCCACTTTCCTGAATATTAGTCCCAGACACCCAGTGGCAAACTGTCAAGTTTGAGAACCCTGCCAATAACAGAATGGCTGAAATCAATCTAACAAATCTGATTGGCTGTTTGTGGCTCCACCCCTTTGTTGAATTTGGACCCCAGTCACCCAATGACCGACTGTATCAGGTTTGAGGCTTCAGGTTTGTAAGAATGGTAGCAATGTGAATATTCCCCTTGAAAATCAATAGGTAAATGTTGATTGGCTGTTGTAGGCTCCACCCACATTTCTGAATATTCATCCCAGTCACCCAGTGGCCAATTGTGTAAAGTTTGGGAACCCTGCCATGTTAAAAAGTTAGTTGTTGGCACCGCCCACTTTTTCTAACCTTGACATACAGTCACTCAATTATCAAGTTTATCAGCTTTGGGGTCCTTGGTATCAATACTTTGTATATTCCCATTGAAAAATAAACAAATCTGATTGTTGCTCCGCCCCCTTTCTGAATTTAAACCCTAGTCACCCAGTGACCAACTGTACCAGGTTTGAGGCATCTGCTATCAACAGTATAAGAGAATGGTAGCATTTTTTTATTGGCTGTTGTAGGCTCCACCCACCTTCCAAAATATTAATCTCATTCACCCAGTGACCAACTGTGCAAAGTTTGAGAACCCTGCCATTAACGGTGTAAGAATGGCTGCAGTTTATATTTTCCCAGTACAATTTGTTTTTGGCTCCACCCACTTTTTGTAAACTGAACACACAGTCACTCAATGACCAAGTTTGTGAGCTTTCAGGTTCCTGGCATCAAAAATGTGTGAATGGAAGCAGTTTATCCACCAAGAAAATCTGATTGGCTGTATGTGGTCCCGCTCCTTTATTGAACTTGGATCCCAGTCACCCAATGACCGACTGTAGCAAGTTTGAAGCCTCTGCCATTAACAGTGTAAGAATGGCAGCAGTTTAAATATTCCCCTTGAAAATCAATAGGTGAATTTTGATTGGCTGATGTAGGCTCCACCCACTTTCTTGAATTTTAATCTAATTCGCCCAGTGACCAAGTGTGCCACGTTTGAGAACCCTGCGATTAACAGTCTAAGAATGGCTGCAGTTTACATTTTCCCATTTAAAATGAATAGCTGCAATTTGATTGGCTGTTTTATGCTCCGCCCACTTTTCCTGGATTTGTAACCTCGGTCACCAAGTGACCAACTGTGCCAAGTGTGGGGACTCTGGCTTGATTACTGTGAGAATGGCAGCCTTTTACATTTTTTCCATTGACGTGAATGGGTAAAATCTGATTTGCTGTTTGTAGCTCCGCCCACGTGTGCAGGGGGGCCGCGAGACCCCCAGAACATATCATCCCAGGTAGTAAGGGATCTGTATACCAAGTTTCGTTCAGATCGGTCAAGCCGTTTTCGAGTGATCACGGCACATACACACATACATACATACATACATACATACATCCGATTTTATATATATAGATTTATATAGCACTGACATTAGACGTATCATCTTCTGGTTTGCACTCACCGACTACGTCAGTCTTGTTTTTGCTATTGTCGAATTCTGACCCGCAGACCTCCACTTCCACAAAGGGGCAGACGATGCTTCGGCCGTTTTTAGGCAGGTGTCTGGCGCCCAGGATCTGTAAATCAATATATAAAACTACAATCAGGATTAAAGGGTCACTAAACTTTAGTACAAAAAACTCAGTATAAATAAAGACATGAAGGTTGAGCTTTCCAAGGTGAAAATGAAATGTACAGAAACTTTTTATGACAGCGTATTAGCATCATGAATTCTTACATGTTTTACATTCATTCCACAGGTTGGCGCAATCCTTAACATCTATGGGGATGACGACTCTGCTTACGCATCAGTCAGGAGTAATTCCTCCCATCGGGGGACTTATTATGGAGAGATGTGTTTCTCCTCACCTCTCCTCCTGAGCGTTTAGGGAAAATCGCTAGCAGTTTGAATCGCTCCCTAAACGCTCATAAAATCGCTCTAGTGAGTTCCAGTCCTAAAATCCCGCCGCTGTGACCCGTGTGGGTAATAAATGGGGATTATCACATTCTCTGACTTCTATAAAACATATAAATCCCATAACTATGTGACAAAGGGTAAAACATCTCATTTCAAGTAACGGTTTTCTCTAATGACCGCCGGCGTGCGACATTTATCACGCAGGATGGCGGCAGGACGCGCTGTCAGAAACGTTCTGTAGCTACCTGGATCTGCACTGTGATCGGCTCCACAATCTTCAGGCTGTTCTTATCAAACGGATCAAAGAGGTCGTCTCTCATGATATCGGGCTGGAGGACGTATCCGCTCTGCCCCCCCAACATGAAGAGCGCCTGGTTCAGCTGCATCGGCTTGTCTGCAAACACGAGGACAGGATCACAAATACGCCATACACACACCTTACAACTTTTCTCTTCTATTTTACTGCAACACAATAAAAAATGATCGTTTATACAGAAAACTAAAGCTTTTTTTTTATATTCAACCGAGAAATCTGATAACTTATTTTTTCTATTTTTTACTTTCTTTTTTAGATTGAACGTGTTGAAAAATGTAGACTAAATTTAGCAAGAATTGTATGGCGTGTAATAGATTGTCAAATTGTATTCAACCTGAATAACTTGTATGTAACTATTCAATACACACCAGGCTGCCAGTAAGTAGCAATGAGGGGGTGAAATCGCTGCTAAATCGATTGGTACGGCGATTGGAATGCAATTTTTCAGCGATCCTGTACTTTGCATTGAAGCATTTCAAATATTCCAGAAAAGCTACAGGCAAAATCAGCGATTTCAGGAAATCTCATTGCTACTGTGTGTTCCAGTCCATAGACTTTCAATCATAGTGTCTTTAGGATTGCCGGCGATTCCAAAACTGCTGTAGTGCCACGCAGGCCTCAGTAAGTTTTATTTTAAAACGCCCCAGTCGCTCCTCTCAAAACTAACCCCCCCACCCATTTTTACCCGCAGCAACCGGCAGCAGTTTGTTTGCATAAGATGCGAGTGCGGCGTCTGGCCACTAGATGTCACTGCACCACAGCTGGAAGAAGACCAATCCATGTATCCCAGTGAAGAGGTGGCCTGCAGTCTATTATGCAGAGGTGCAGCGGATAAATAAATTGTGTTCAGCGACTACTATACTCCCCCTAACCCCCCACCGCCACCTACAGGCCCACGTGTGTCCGCAGGTACCTCTCCGCGAGAGTGATAAGATGGCCTGAGTTACAAAATAATCAAATGGCCGTTATTTTATCTCCAGGCACGGAAGCACCGAAGGTAAAATAATCTGCAGTTAGTGAGGTAACAGAGCAGCAGTATCCACCAGGCAAGCTAGGCAGCTGCCTAGGGCGCAGAGCAGGATCATAGTATTATCCACAAGGTAAGCTAGGCGGGCTGCCTAGGGTGCAGAGCAGGATCATCCACAAAGCAAGCTAGGCAGCTGCCTAGGGCACAGAGCAGGATCATCCACAAAGCAAGCTAGGCAGCTGCCTAGGGTGCAGAGCCGGATCATCCACAAGGCAAGCTAGGCAGCGGCCTAGGGCACAGAGCAGGATCATCCACAAGGCAACCTAGACAGCTGCCTAGGGCACAGAGCAGGATCATCCACAAGGCAACCTAGACAGCTGCCTAGGGCACAGAGCAGGATCATCCACAAGGCAACCTAGACAGCTGCCTAGAGCACAGAGCAGGATCATCCACAAGGCAACCTAGACAGCTGCCTAGGGCGCAAAGCAGGATCATCCCACAAGGCAAGCTAGGCAGCTGCCTAGGGCGCAGAGCAGGATCATCCCACAAGGCACATAGGCAGCTGCCTATGGCGCAGAGCAGGATCATCCCACAAGGTAACCTAGGCAGCTGCCTAGGGCGCAGAGCAGGAATATCTCACAAGGCAAGCTAGGCAGCTGCCTAGGGCGCAGAACAGTATCCTCCACAAGGCAACCTAGGCAGCTGCCTAGAGCACAGAGCAGGATCATCCACAAGGCAACCTAGACAGCTGCCTAGGGCGCAAAGCAGGATCATCCCACAAGGCAAGCTAGGCAGCTGCCTAGGGCGCAGAGCAGGATCATCCCACAAGGCAACCTAGGCAGCTGCCTAGAGCACAGAGCAGGATCATCCACAAGGCAACCTAGACAGCTGCCTAGGGCGCAAAGCAGGATCATCCCACAAGGCAAGCTAGGCAGCTGCCTAGGGCGCAGAGCAGGATCATCCCACAAGGCACATAGGCAGCTGCCTATGGCGCAGAGCAGGATCATCCCACAAGGTAACCTAGGCAGCTGCCTAGGGCGCAGAGCAGGAATATCTCACAAGGCAAGCTAGGCAGCTGCCTAGGGCGCAGAACAGTATCCTCCACAAGGCAACCTAGGCAGCTGCCTAGGGCGTAGAGCAGGATCATCCCACAAGGCAACCTAGGCAGCTGCCTAGGGCGCAGAGCTGGATCATCCCACAAGGTAAGCTAGGCAACTGCACAGAGCTTAATGGGTGTCAAAGGGCCCAACTCCCATCTTCTTTGACCTTCCTCCACCTCAGCTTACCAGGAACACTCTCATGGAGAGCCTCAGCTATTACCTCACCAGGCCCTGTCTCCTCTGAATCCCTCTCTGGGCAGCAGTTACAAATAAGGAGCTGTTTGGGTTGTTTCATTAACACAGAGGAGTTCTGAGAAGGTGCAAAATGAAAAAGCTCCTGAAATATTCCCCTCCTTTATAAGCAGAGCTCACATGACAGTTCACAGAACAGGGGCGGTACCTGGCGTCTGGAAGTTCAGCGCCACCAGCTCCCATCCTTTATAATGACAGTTCACTGTGATCAGGGGCAGTACCTGGCATGTGGAAGTTTAGCGCCACCAGCTGCCATCCTTTATAATGACAGTTCACTGTGATCTGGGGCGGTACCTGGCGTCTGGAAGTTCAGCGCCACCAGCTGCCATCCTTTATAAGCTGAGCTCAGAATGAGAGTTCACTGAACAGGGGCGGTACCTGGCGTCTGGAAGTTTAGCGCCACCAGCTGGCTGCCGCAGACCCACATGGGCAGCGGGTCGTAGTTGGACGAGTCCAGGCGCTGCCCTTTGGGGTAGACGCGGCTCAGCTGGCGCCGGTTGTACTGCAGGAACTTCTTTCCTTTGCTGCGATTGGCGTATTTTTCCGCCTTGGTCTCCGGGAAGGACGACATGTCGCGGTAACACGCTTTCTCCGTCCCGATCTCTGAAAAGAGAAGTCACATGATTTACAGATAGTCACATCGCTCTCGTACGCCATCAATTTGTCAGTCAAGAGTCACCTCCTTGTACTGCTCATAATCTACAGTATATTATTCAGCGGAAACTGCAAAATATCATTTCCTACAATAAGGCTGCTCCTTTTAGGAATATTTTACCATTATTATTTCCGACACGTTCAGTGGCGTCAGGCAAATAAGTATATTTTAGTCAGATTAAACACACACACTCTCACACACACACACACACACACACACACACACACACACACACACACACACACACACACACACACACACAGACACACACACACACACACACACACACTCTCACACACACACACACACACAGACACACACACACACACACACACACACACACACACAGACACACACACAGACACACACACAGACACAGACACACACACACACACACACACACACACACACACACAGTACACACACACATACTACACACTGTGCACACACATACTACACACTATACACACACATACTACACACTATACACACACAAACACACACTGTACACACACACACACTGTACACACACACACACACACATACTACACACTGTGCACACACACATACTACACACTGTGCACACACATACTACACACTATACACACACATACTACACACTATACACACACAAACACACACTGTACACACACACACTGTACACACACACACACACACATACTACACACTGTGCACACACACATACTACACACTGTGCACACACATACTACACACTATACACACACAAACACACACTGTACACACACACACACACACACACACACACACATACTACACACTGTGCACACACATACTACACACACACACACACACACACACACACACACACACACACACACACACACACACACTGTACACACACATACTACACACACACACACGTTCATGACATTAAGGCGCACACACACACACACAGGTACATGACATTGGGGTACACACGCTGCGCACACAAATACATGACATCGGGGTACTAAATCGATTTCCGGTTGAGAAAAATATTGATATTCAGATCTAATATCGATTAGATTTAAAATTCCGATCAGGCCTTTCGATCCAAAAATGGATCGAAAGGCCATACACAAGAAATGATAGCCAGTATTTTGATAGATAATTTCCTGAAAGTCCGATCGAGAGCGGGATCGATTTTTGGCAGTCAGTAGGCTGTGTACTTTTTTTCCTGGTCTGATCATTTTTTCGATTGGCCATAGCATTGCATGGTGTGTACCAGCCTTAACAGACTGCACTGGACAGACATGCAGAAGATATGAGATGAGTCAGATTATCTTACTTTCCTCATCGAAAGGCACAGGGCGGCAATACACGACCAGCTCCGACAGCTCCAGAGCGATCTTCTTCCTCCGCTCCATGATCTTCCCTTCCTGCATCTGCGGACACACACACACAATCACAATCTACACGCCTATAAAGGGGAGCCTCCTGCCTACAGGCCTGAATTCACTTACAGGCGCCAGTTTCTAAAGGCAGAGTCCCTGTTTAATGCAAGATGCAAAGTTAAAGGTGGCTTTTTTTTTCTTTTGTTGGATCTGTCCTTTAAAGCGGACCCAAACCAAACATTTTTTTAATTCAAAATATTTAGTTGCAGGCACTCTGACACATACAAAGATAAATAAACACTCCTTCAAGCCTATGAGCATTTCAGTGCATGCTTTTCACCCTTCTCTTTCCATAACTAGGGTCATACAGGTGGCAGCCATTACTTCTGAGCTTAGCAGGAGGTTTTAGATCATGGGTGTGTTTGTCATCAGCTACCCTCCCTCACAGGGGCGTCGTCTATGTGAAATCTCACACAAGCTGAGATCACCTCCCCTGTGACATCATCAGTAGCAGCCTGTGTTTTGTTTTTTATCTCCTCCACCAGTCTGCCGGATTCTGTCCCGGCAATATGAAAGAAAGGGAGGGGTTCCTCCAATAAATGTAAAATATTTTATATTTGTCATCATGCAGCTGAAAAAAGGATGCTATTTATTATTATAAGTTAGAAAATAGATTTTATTTCTGAAATCTTGCATTTTTGATTTGGGTCCACTTTAAGGAGTCCTATACAGTCAACCTTTTCTTTTTTTAGAGTTGATGTACTTGTAAAACTTCTTTGGGTTAGATTTGATTTTCAACTTCAATTTTTGCCAGCCTAATTTCTATTTTACAACTTTTATTGCAATCTTTATAATTGCTTAAAGGGACTCTGAGCAGTGCAGAAACTATGGAAAGATGCATATCATTTTAAAGCTCTCTTTCTCCTCTTTCCAATGATATATAAACCGACATCCTACGCCTTTTAGTTTTCGCTATTTTCGCGATTGAAATTGCCGCGGCCGCGATTTCGATTGTGAAAATAGAGAAAACTAAAAGGCGTAGGGCGGCGGTTTAGGTGTCGTCAGAAAGAGGAGAAAGAGAGCTTTAAAATGATATGCATCTTTCCATAGTTACATTGTATTACACAGGACGACTTTTTTCTCAAAGTCAGCAGCTCCATTCAGCAGAAAAAGTGGCCCTGTGTAATACAATGTAACTATGGAAAGATGGATATCATTTTAAAGCTCTCTTTCTCCTCTTTCTGACGACACCTAAACCGCCGCCCTACGCCTTTTAGTTTTCTCTATTTTCACGATCGAAATCGCTGCAATTTCAATCGTGAAAATAGCGAAAACTAAAAGGCGTAGGGTGACGATTTAGGTGTCGTCAGAAAGAGGAGAAAGAGATCTTTAAAATGATATGCATCTTCCCATAGTTTATGCACTGCTCGGAGTCCCTTTAATGCAGCCTCGGTCCCCTCCTGTTTTAAGACCTTCTTTTTCCACTTCATTTTATCTCTAACCTTTCTATTCATCCATATAGGTTTTTTTTGTAATTCCTAGATGTTTCCATATGGGATATACATACTACAATATTCATTGAGTATATTTTTAAAAGCTTGCCATTTCCCTTCAGTGTCCTCCCCTTGAAGTACATTATCCCAGTTCACCAAACTTGGTGCCTGCCTAAGTTGATTCAACTTTGCTTTTCTAAGGGCTCGTTTCCACTGTAGCGGTGCGGAATCGCCTGGATTCCACCGCTGAAGAAATCGCATGTGGCTGCGTTACCCCATGCGGATTTACCCGCGATTTCGCATGCGATTTCGCATGGCAAGGAGCCAGGCGAATTTAACCATGTCACTGCCTGTGTAAAGTTCCATTGCCTTTCATGCGAAATCGCATGCGAAATCGCGGGGAAATCCGCATTACAAAGCCGCATGCGATTTCCCTATTGAATGCATTAGCGGCGATTCGCCCGCATTCCTGCCGCACGCAAAATCTGACGACCCTGTCGTGCAGATTTTTCCCGCACCGAAAAATGCCGCCGCCGCCGCACACGTGGAAACAGCCCCATCCACCAACATTGAGTATGCAAATCCGCATGCAGTGCCCGCATGCGGATTCGCTATAGTGGAAACGAGCCCTAAAAGTCATAGTTTTAGTTGCTCCACGACTTGTCAATGACAAGTTCTTCATTCCTTATCTATGTTACGTGTTATATTAATCATCAGAGCGATTTTTTTCTGAATACAGCCAATCAAAATCAACAGAAAGCTTATTGGGTTGCCACAATTTGCACACAAGTCAGAATACAGTAGAATCCCTTTATAGTGAACTCCAAGGGACCAGGAGAAGTAGTTTGCTATATCAGAATTGGTCATGCATTGTATATTTATACAGACACAGTTGCTGGGACCTGAGGGCTGAGTTTACTATATCCAGGGGTTTACTATAACAAGATTCTACAAGTGACAGATCACATTTGTGTAGATTGAATCCCCAATAGTAATGATTACCCATAACGACTGCTACAATCAGACCACTGTCGGTATGGAAAATTAAAATCAAGAAATTCAGGGAGTTTTGTTGACATCTGCATGCGCTCATATACGGCCCAGAGAAGTGACTGAAAACCTACATTGTTATTGACAGAGAAACACTAAAGCCCCATCTACACGATGTGACTCGATTACGATTCTATTTACGATCCAATTAAATCCGACATGTCCGACCAGGATTCGATTTAATGCGATTTGCCATTGTTTTGCAATGGCAAATCGAATTGAATCGAATCCCGATCAGACATGTTGGATTTAATCGGATCGTAATTGAATCGCACAAAGAATCGTATCGTGTAGATTGGGGTTAACATGAAATGCAGTCCTAGGCAAGATAGCAATTTTTGGCTCCCCCTGCTGGCCACCTGGCTTTTTTGGTAAGGTAAAATGGGGAATGGGAATCAGGAAAGGGACCAGCCCGGGCCCTAGAAACCCACCAGGCATCTTCCTTGGCGCTGTATATAGACATCCGTAGATGTGCTGGGTGTTCAGACTTACTCTGGCGTCAGCATTCTGCGTGGCCTCTCGAATCTTCGATATCCAATCGTTGAGTTCCTCCAGTGAGTCTGCCGCCACATCCAGAGACTGGAAGGGGAGCGACACCTGCTGGGAGTGGATGGTGAAGATGAACGGCCGAGGACCCCGTCCTTCTTTAGACAACACTGCGGAGAGGAGGGGAGAGGAGGGTCAGGTTGTATTTTATCACCAAAAAAGGGGATCAGGAACCCCAATACTCACCAATGTGGCAGGAGGGGACGTCAATGTATCCCTTTAAGAAACTTCCCAGGGGGCTGTTCTCTGCCGACTGCCCGAAATACAGCGTCTGAGGGAAAGAAAGCAGTCATGGAGGAGACAGTTACATCCAGTGCGCACCATGGAGACAGCCCCGCCTTCTTCATAACTAATGACACCGACTCCCACAATGCACTGCATACGAGTATTCCCCAAATAATATCAGTTATCACAGATTCTTTGAAAACCGGCTTTCCTGGTTTGTATGTGATGACATGGTCTTTTTAGTGGGCCTTCTCCCGAGTTTAAATGGTCTTCCAGGTGTTGCTACACCTCTTACTATGCCAACAAAGTCTCCCAGGCAGAGTTGATTGTTCCTCAATGTGACCTGGAAGACTTGGCGGATGAGCTTTTTGTCCCTAGGCCTTCTTAAAGGACTAGAGGACATGATCTGCGCATGGAGGAAAAGCGTTTTAGCCACTTATTTAGGAAAGGGTTCTTTACAGTTAGAGTGATTAAGATGTGGAATGCATTGCCACAGGAAGTCGTTATGGCAAATTCTATAACTGCATTTAAAGGGGGCTTAGATGCTTTCCTTGCGTTGAAAGACATCCATGGCTACAATTACTAGGTAATGCCTAATGATGTTGATCCAGGGATTTTATCTGATTGCCATCTGGAGTCGGGAAGGAATTTTTCCCTTTTGGGGCTAATTGGACCATGCCTTGTAAGGGTTTTTTCGCCTTCCTCTGGATCAACAGGGATATGTGAGGGAGCAGGCTGGTGTATGTTTTTTTTCAACCCAAATAACTATGCAACTATGGATATGATGCATGTCGCCTGGCATGGCTAGGGAATCGCTCTCTCGAGCAGCAGTGCAGGAACGAAGCTGTACAGACGCGTTACTAGTCACCAGGCTAGTGAGGTATACTGTTGCTATGCACGGGGAGGAAGTGCAATACAGCAGCACATGAGGAGTGTCACAGGGTGGAGCGAGTAGAACAAATAATGCCCAAGGTCAATGCTCGCCATCATGCAGAGAGAGACTGGAGATGCTGTACACACGCTAGTTTATCAGTTGCTGATGCCGCATGTGGTGAGATACGTGCCAGCAATCACGTGGGGTGCGAAGAGGAGTCCGGACATATCGGCGGAGAGGTAAAGTATTAATGCGGGGGCAGAAGGGAAGGGGAGGAGGGTACATGTACACTAGGGGGGCAGCGGCCTGATGTGGCGGATGCGGCATGTATGGGCAGGCATTGGCAACAGATTTCTCTCCAACCAGATTCAATCAGAGAGAGATCGGTCCCTTGCCTACACACCGCTAGATCTATGGGCACCTTAAGTTTAGATCCACTTTAAAGTGAATCTAAACTAAAGTAAAAAAAAAAAAAAAAAGACTAACTTACCCGGTGCTTCTACCAGCCCCCTGCAGCTGCCCCGTGCCAAACCGATCCTCCGGCCTCCCGCAGCTGCCCTGTGCCAAACCGATCCTCCGCAGCTGCCCTGTGCCTGCGGCGTGCCAAACTGATCCTCCGGTCCCCCGCAGCTGCCCTGTGCCTGCGCCGTGCCAAACCGATCCTCCAGTCCCCCGCAGCTGCCCTGTGCCTGCGCCGTGCCAAACCGATCCTCCGGTACCCTGCAGCTGCCCTGTGCCTGCGCCGTGCCAAACCGATCCTCTGGTCCCCCGCAGCTGCCCTGTGCCTGCGCCATGCCAAACCGATCCTCCGGTCCCCCGCAGCTGCCCTGTGCCTGCGCCGTGCCAAACCAATCCTCCGGTCCCCTGCAGCTGCCCTGTGCCAAACCGATCCTCCGGTCCCCCGCAGCTGCCCAGTGCCTGCGCCGTGCCAAACCGATCCTCCGGTCCCCCGCAGCTGTCCTGTGCAAAACCGATCCTCCGGTCCCGTGCAGCTGCCCTGTGCCTGCGCCGTGCCAAACCGATCCTCTGGTCCCCCGCAGCTGCCCTGTGCCTGTGCCGTGCCAAACCGATCCTCTGGTCCCCCGCAGCTGCCCTGTGCCTGCCCTGTGCAAAACTGATCCTCCGGTCCCCCGCAGCTGCCCTGTGCCAAACCGATCCTTCCATCCCCCGCAGCTGCCCTGTGCCTGCGCCGTGTCAAACCGATCCTCCGGTCCCGTGCAGCTGCCCTGTGCCTGCGCCGTGCCAAACCGATCCTCTGGTCCCCCGCAGCTGCCCTGTGCCTGTGCCAAACCAATCCTCCGGTCCCCCGCAGCTGCCCTGTGCCAAACCGATCCTTCCATCCCCCGCAGCTGCCCTGTGCCTGCGCCGTGTCAAACCGATCCTCCGGTCCCCCGCAGCTGCCCTGTTCCAAACCGATCCTCCGGTCCCCCGCAGTTGCCCTGTGCCTGTGCCATGCCAAACCGATCCTCCGGTCCCCCGCAGTTGCCCTGTGCCTGCGACGTGCCAAACCGATCCTCCGGTCCCCCGCAGTTGCCCTGTGCCTGCGACGTGCCAAACCGATCCTCCGCAGCTGCCCTGTGTCTGTGCCATGCCAAACCGATCCTCCGGTCCCCCGCAGCTGCCCTGTGCCTGCGCCGTGCCAAACCGATCCTCCGTTCCCCAGCAGTTGCCCTGTGCCTGCGACGTGCCAAACTGGTCCCTTGCAGCGACCCTCTGTCATTTGGATGGTCCACGTGCCACCTGATTGCGCTCCAGTGCACGTAAAAATCTCTACTGCATCTGCGCAGAACGGGAATCGAGGACGCGCGCCCAGAGCTGCATGGGCGCAGTGGCCATCTACTCGCTGAGCCGCCGGAACCTAAAGTGGGGTGCTGCGGGGTGGACTGGAGGAACGCTCAGTGACGGCACGGGCGCAGGGTGGCTGCAGGGGGCAGGTAAATTAAACTGGCTTTTTTTTCAATGACTTTAGGTTCCCTTTAATTGTGTGTAGTGGAAGACATGATGGAGCATGTGATCAGTGTGATCAGTGTGATAGATTTGTAAGGCTCTGGTTTTCTGTTCTTGTTTTACATCTGCTTCCTGTGTAAAGGAAAGCAGGAAGTGATGACAGCGAATCAGAGCCTTATAATTCTATCACCTGACCACACTGATCACATGCTCCTCTGTGATTTCTGCTACACACGAGTCACACACAGTCTGGAGAGTATCGACACTTACCGAGTCCTCCTGCTCTGTGGTCTCGCTGCCGCTCATCTCTTCCACGTAGTTTGCCGGGAACCAGAGCTGCTTCTTCCCGCCATAATCCCCTCGCCACCTGCGGGACATCACAGGGAGATGAGAGAGCACAGGAGCTACACACTTGTGTGTGCAGCAGCCCCTCCCATTCCATGTGCAGCCCCCTCTTCCATGTGTAACATCCATGTATAGCAGCCCTCCTCCCATTTCATGTGCAGCCCCCTCCTCCATGTACTGCAGCCCCCCTCCCATTCCATGTGCAGCCCCCTCTTCCACGTGTAACATCCACGTACAGCAGCCCCTCCCATTCCATGTGCAGTCCCCTCTGCCATGTGTAACATCCAAGTACAGCAGCCCCCCTCCCATTCCATATGCAGCCCCCTCTTCCATGTGTAACATCCATGTACAGCAGCCCCCTCTTCCATGTGTAACATCCATGTACAGCAGCCCCTCCCATTCCATATGCAGCCCCCTCTTCAATGTGTAACATCCACGTACAGCAGCCCCTCCCATTCCATGTGCAGTCCCCTCTGCCATGTGTAACATCCAAGTACAGCAGCCCCCCTCCCATTCCATATGCAGCCCCCTCTTCCATGTGTAACATCCATGTACAGCAGCCCCCTCTTCCATGTGTAACATCCATGTACAGCAGCCCCTCCCATTCCATATGCAGCCCCCTCTTCAATGTGTAACATGCATGTACAGCAGCCCCCCTCCCATTCCATGTGCAGCCCCCTCTCCCATGTGTAACATCCATGTATAGCAGCCCTCTTCCCATTCCATGTGCAGCCCCCTCTCCCATGTGTAACATCCATGTATAGCAGCCCTCTTCCCATTCCATGTGCAGCCCCCTCTTCCATGTGTAACATGCATGTACAGCAGCCCCCCTCCCATTCCATGTGCAGCCCCCTCTCCCATGTGTAACATCCATGTATAGCAGCCCTCTTCCCATTCCATGTGCAGCCCACTCTGCCATGTGTAACATCCATGTATATCTGATTGAGTGATTAAATTGGTCAGAAATCAATCAGAAAAATTGATGCATGTGTGACAGACTGTAAATGATCCAATCAAACATTGGAAAGGCATTTATAAACTCACCAGCCGCCCTCCTGCTTGTCCACATTATTTATGATAGCCTGTTTGCAGAAGGAGAGCTCGTCCTCGCGCTGGGCTTTGTAGTCGTACAGAGCTTTGACCATACCCTGTGCAGATACAAAACACACAACATTGTTACAAAAGGTTCAGGTGGGAAGCTGTTACAATAGTTCAGGTGGGAAGCTGTTACAATAGTTCAGGTGGAAAGCTGTTACAATAGTTCAGGTGGAAAGGGATTACCTTAGTAGCATGCACCTAGGCATATGCTTTTTGTATTATTTGCTGTGCCAAATTATAACCCACAGCAGCCAAGTTCGCTATACTTCACTAAGAGCTTATAGAGAAGCAACTGCCAGAACTGGTGCATATAAACCACATCAGAAGACAATCGTAAGGCCTGCAGCTACACCTATGTGCACTCTATTTTCACCACAAAAATCATCATTTGTCATCATGCTACTTCCATGTCAAGCAGCAGCAGACAGGAGGGGCACAGGAAGCTTTGTACTGCCGGCAGATGGACACAAAGTGGCAAGTAAAGGTGGCCGTACATCAGGCGACTTGGCAGGCGATTGACTATCTGATTCAATTATTATAATCAAACAAAATTAGGTGCTGCCAAGAGCATGCCCGATCGACAATGCGACCATCCGAAATTGGTTGCATGTACACACATGCTACGTTGGCAACCACATAGGGCGCATGTATTGGAGGAAATAGAGCCATCGGCTGACACCGACAGGTAAAGTATTCATGCTCGGAGCACCGGAAGGGGACATTTTACACAAGGGCGACAAGACATCAAGGCGGCATCACTAGGCTGATTCCCGCAAGATTTTATGCTTAAATCGACATGGAATCGGCTTGTGGTGTATGGGCTGCTGACAGTACTCTCTGAGATCAGATTTGTCTCTTGAACGAATCTGCCCATCATCACCTGATGTAAGTAACTGACTAGACTCTGCATGAATGTCATGTGACGTGGATGTCACGTGACATGGATGTCACGTGACGCGGATGAATGTCACGTGACGCGGATGAATGTCATGTGACGGAGATGAATGTCATGTGATTTGGATGAATGTCACGTGACGTGGGGCTCTCACTGCTCCGATCACAAACCATTCCCCTCTTACCCGAGATGTCGGCATTTTGTTGGCTTCCACGTAGTGATGAGGGGTCCGGACTTCATACAGAGCTCCATAATCCAGTTCCTGCGGAGAAAAACGTTTTATCAGAACAATTACTTATCAACGAGAGCCGCACATCCCCCAAGGGGTACTCGTGATTATGGGAGGGGGTAAGGGTCCTCATACATTACTCAATCTTCAGAATCAATAGCCGGATGATTCAATCAAAATAATTAAATATGGCAGATATTGATGCTGCAACATTGCCAATCCGATCAATTGCTTCAATCGTTTTCCAGACGAAGTTGGTCAAATGGATTGATCAGACATACTGGAAAATCTCAGTCACAAGGGCTCAATTGGGTGCATGGCGGTAGCGTTGTTCGATCGCCCAACGACCAACAGACCCCTGGCTGGTGCCCCCGCCCCCCAAGTGTATGTGTCCCCCTCCTGTGCCCACGCCTCCGGTGTACGGCATATTTTAAAGTGCCACCGCGAGCACCGGTACCCCGTGATACCTTAGTGATGTCACTACATGCGTCAATGTCACATGGTACCGGTGCTGACGGAGGTCGGGTGGCGCGTCAGTGGACAGGTGAGCTTTCAAAACTCACCAGGGGCGGGGACACAGACACTTCTCCCCCCTCCCCCCCCCATACCTATTCTCATAGTGTATGATGGCCTGACCAATGGAACAATGCTAGAAACTGGTACACTGGCAATAACGTAATGTACATAACATCGCACAGGGCTGGCATGCTAGTTAGTGATTTGCTCAGGTGATATACGCACCGCTGTGCCCATCTTCTCCAGGGCCTCCTCATTGATTGGGTAGCGGAGCTTCATCTTGCGATACAGAGGGTGCTTCTCATAATAGCTGACCAGGTCCACCAGGCTCTCAAATTCCGCGGAGCTCCCGAGCATGAAGAGGCGGCCCTCCTGCTGGATGCGGCAGTGCTTAATCTTCCCCTCTGCCCTGCGACACAAGGAATCATGGGAAATTATCTCTGTGTGGAAAATACCGCCTCCTCACTAATCTCCATCCTCAGGGACACGCTCTCCCTGCACTCTCACGCTCTCCCTGCACGCTCTGCACTCTCACGCTCTCCCTGCACGCTCTGCACTCTCACGCTCTCCCTGCACGCTCTGCACTCTCACGCTCTCCCTGCACGCTCTGCACTCTCACGCTCTCCCTGCACGCTCTGCACACTCATGCTCTCCCTGCACGGTCTGCACTCTCACGCTCTCCCTGCACGCTCTGCACTCTCACGCTCTCCCTGCACGCTCTGCACTCTCACGCTCTCCCTGCACGCTCCGCAGTCTCACGCTCTCCCTGTACTCTTACGTTCTCCCTGCACGCTCTACACTCTCACGCTCTCCCTGCACGCTCTGCACTCTCACGCTCTCCCTGCACGCTCTGTACTCTTACGCTCTCCCTGCATGCTCTGCACTCTTATGCTCTCCCTGCACGCTCTGCACTCTCACTGCACGCTCTGCACTCTCACGCTCTCCCTGCACGCTCTGCACTCTCACTCTCTCCCTGCACGCTCTTCACTCTCACGCTCTCCCTGCACGCTCTGCACTCTCACGCTCTCCCTGCACGCTCTGCACTCTCACTGCACGCTCTGCACTCTCACGCTCTCCCTGCACGCTCTGCACTCTCACACTCTCCCTGCACGCTCTGCACTAACACTGCGCGCTCTGCACACTCACGCTCTCCCTGCATGCTCCGCAGTCTCACGCTCTCCCTGCACTCTTACGTTCTCCCTGCACGCTCTGCACTCTCACGCTCTCCCTGCACGCTCTGCACTCTTATGCTCTCCCTGCACGCTCTGCACTCTCACGCTCTTCCTGCACGCTCTGCACTCTCACGCTCTTCCTGCACGCTCTGCACTCTTACGCTCTCCCTGCACGCTCTGCCCTCTTACGTTCTCCCTGAATGCTCTCACCCTCCTCCACACGCTTGCAAGATACAACCTCCAGCTCCGCCTTCTTTACATCCTTACCTGAAAGAAATGGCATAGGAGTTTGGTTCGTTCCTCTTGCGCACCAGAAAGGCCCCATCACGCGGCACTCTCATCAGCATGTGCTCCGCCTGCAGGCGGGTCAGATTGGTGTGGTACCACCTGCCAGAGATAATGGGGGAAAAACAGAACAACTTGAAATATAAGAATAAAGTCATGGTGGCATTAGACCTTTCAGTGATTTCAAAAGGAGGCGTGGCATGGGCAGGAAGGGGCGTGGGATGCACAGGAAGGGGAGTGGCTGGAGTCAGGAAGCCACTGAGCTCCTATCGGGTGTAATGTCTTATTGCGCTGCCTGGAAGCTCCCTTCCACACTGAGTAGCACGCATGCTTTTTTTCATAAGGGGCTCATCTAGAGTGAAGTTAATGATGCTGCTGATGGTAAAATACTAAATATTTCCGCTTCCACACATCCTACACTCCCCAAATGTTCAGGGTAGGGACCTGCTGGTTCAGGAGATAGATTACAGAAACCTATCTTGGGAACCAGCGGGGCTCGGGGTCTGCAATTTGGCATAGATGTAGTTCGGGGGGTCCCTTCCCTACCCTGAAAATTTGGGGAGTGTAGGATGTGTGGAAGTGGAAATATTTAGTATTTTACCACCAGCAGTATAATGAAATAGGAAATGTAGCCGCACTCAGTCTCCTATTGCGCATGCGGGTCAGCGCAAATTAACAGGCAGCGCAATCAGACACAACACCGGCTGTGTGTAGCAGTGCGGACAGTGCTGTGGGGAGGATAAGGCTGCATAGTACACACTATGGAGGGTTCCCTGCAGAATTTCCCAGCTACGTACTTTCTTAAAACTGAGGTTTTACCTGGAGCTGCACATGTGTAGCAGAACGCATGGAGAGCATGTGACCGGTCTGATCAGCTGATCGATTTGCAAGCCTCTGATTGGCTGTGATCGCTTCTTGCTTTTACACATGAATGTGACAACAAAATAAGACTTTTAACCCTCAATGTACTCATTGCAGTTTTCATTTTGATCTCCCAGAAATATGTTGCTTGCAGCAATCCTTCCATCAATGTTCAACCAAATACCAACTGACCAGACCCTGGCTGGAGACATCGGAAAAGTCCATGAGCAGGCGGGGGAGGAAGGGCAGGCGTCGCCGGCTGCACGGCATTAGGGCCGATTTAGACGGAGTGTTGTCAGCATCTGTACACGTCAACCACCGGGATGTACCATGTTCTGCATTAAGATGAATGGGATTGTTCATCTCAAAGCATTCATGTCGCGGGTGAGCTAATTTTTTCAGATGCTGCATGTAGCTTCTAGCATTGGCTATGTCTGCAGTTTTGTATCCCCCCCCCCCCCCCCCCCCCCCAGTGGCTGAAAAGGAAACTTAAGTAAAAAAAAAAAAGTTTTAAACTACAGTAGTTAAGGACCGCGCTACTTGAAATCTATGCCCTGTGTTGATGGCTATCTGGCTGCCAGGGCGTAGATTTCAATACACGACACAGCAAATTCTCGCCACTTTCGTTGCTCCCGACGATCTCACCGATGTCTCCCTGCCGCAGCTCACTCGCTCTGCCGTCTCTATAACGGCAAAGCCCTGTGAGTGGGTCAGGAGCCGATTTCATTGGCTCCTGACCCTGTCTATCAACGTAAGCCGCTCCCATTGGCTTACATTGATAGGCAGGGTCAGGAGCCAATGAAAGCAGCTCCTGACCAGCTCACAGGAACTCTGCTGTCATATAGACGGCAGAGTGGGTGGCTGAGGTTACCGGCTTGTGGCGTGGAGGGCGATTGCGGCAGGTATGTGCGGCGATTCATCGTTCTTCCACCGTTTCTTGTACCAGCGGCCTCTGGTGGGATTTAATTATGTTAGTGGGGCACAGAGGCTGGTTGTGCACACTAACACCAGCCTCTGTTGCCCCATGGTGTGCCTCCAGGACCCCCCTGCGCGCCGCTATCCCCTCCGCAGTGCTAGCGACACACAGCGTGTCGCCAGCACAATGTTTACCTATGCCTGTCTGTTAGCGACGCTCCCCCTCCTCCTCTGTATCGGCGCTACCCGCCCGCGTCCCTTCCTTCCCGCTGACTGGAGGGAAGGGACGCGGGCGGGTAGCGCCGATACAGAGGAGGCGGGGGAGCGGCGCTGACAGAGAGGCATAGGTAAACATTGTGCTGGCGACACGCTGTGTGTCGCCAGCACTGCGGAGGGGATAGCGGCGCGCAGGGGGTCCTGGAAGCACACCATGGGGCAACAGAGGCTGGTGTTAGTGTGCACAACCAGCCTCTGTGCCCCACTAACATAATTAAATCCCACCTCGGGTTATCTTTAAAGGGAATGTCCAAGCAAAATAAAAAAATGAGTTCCACTTACCTGGGGCTTCTACCAGCCCCCTGCAGCCATCCTGTGCCCTCGTAGTCACTCACTGCTGCTCCAGTCCCCCGCCACCAGCTAGTTCTGCTTCTACCAGCCCCATGCAGCCATCCTGTGCCCTCGTAGTCACTCACTGCTGCTCCAGTCCCCCGCCACCAGCTAGTTCTGCTTCTACCAGCCCCATGCAGCCATCCTGTGCCCTCGTAGTCACTCACTGCTGCTCCAGTCCCCCGCTGGCAGCTTGACGACCTCGGAGGTCGGCGGGCCGCATTGCGTACATTTTTACGCATTCCCGCTAGTGCAGGAATATTAACACATACATTTTTACGCATTACTGGTTCAATGCGTAAAAATGTATGTGTTAATGTTCCTGCACTAGCGGGAATGCGTAAAAATTTACGCAATGCGTCCTGCCGACCTCCGAGGTCGTCAAGCTGCCAGCGGGGGACTGGAGCAGCAGTGAGTGACTACGAGGGCACAGGATGGCTGCATGGGGCTGGTAGAAGCCCCAGGTAAGTGAAACTCATTTTTTTATTTTGCTTGAACCTTCCCTTTAAGCGGGCAGAGACCGCTGGTACTTAAGTGGTTAACTTACCTGGGGATTCTTCCAGCCCCCAGGACTCCTACTGTGCTCACAACGTCTTCCTGATCCCTCCAGGCAATTCCCTCCAGGCAGCAGCGGCAACACCCCAAAAACGTGGCTATCGCTGGCAGTCGGTAGCTACTGCACACATGTGGTCTCTAGCCGTGCAGTCCCTGGTCACGCTCCTGGCGCTGGGAGCACAACCAGGGTGCGCATGGCTAAGGGCCTCACATGCGCAGTAGCCCAGCTTTGTGGAAGTCGCCGCCGCTGCCTGGAGGGGATCAGGAGGGCGTTGTGGGCACAGTAGGAGTCCAGAGGGCCAGAAGAAGCCCCAGGTAAGTTAAAATCTTTTTTTTTTACTTTTTTTTTTTCCCTTCAATAAACAAGGACAGACTGACAGGAATGACGTACTCTTTACTCTCATGGGCGTTGGGTTGAGGCACCGGGTCCGTCAGACGCATCTCAAACTCATTGCAGCGCAGCGGCACCTCCCGGTAATGGCTGATCAGGCTGTACAGGCTATCGAACACCAGGTTGTCCGTCAGGTAGAATTTGGTGTTGCCGGCCTCTTGCCTGGAGTGTATGCGGCAGTGCTGGACACGGTTAGAGCGCCTGCAGAGACAAGAAGGACGCTTCATATCCGAATCCACTATACATGCTATGATTTGGCGCCAACGATATAGTCTAGAATAGTGATGAGTAAATAGGGCCATTTCCACTTCACCATCAATTTCACAAAATTTAAAGGACCACTGTGCCAAAAATCTTAAAATGTAAAATACAGATAAGAAGTACGTTTCTTCCAGAGTAAAATGAGCCATAAATTACTTCTCTGCTATGTTGCTGTCACTTACAGTAGGTAGTAGAAATCTGACATTACCGACAGGCTTTGGACTAGCCAATCTCTTCATGGGGGATTCTCAGCATGGCCTTTATTCTTTATAAAGACACTCCGTGAAAAGGATTTATGCAAAGATGCTGGCCAGCCTCCCTGCTCGCTGCACACTATTTTGGCAGTTGGACGAGGCACCTAACATTCACTAAATGCTTTTGAAAATAAAGAAAAGCCTGAGAACCCCCCATGAGGAGATGAGCTAGTCCAAAACCTTTCGGTTCTGTTAGATTTCTACTATTTACTGTAAGTGACAATGATATGACGAGGCTGTGTTTAAAAACTTTATTGCGACGTGTTTGACATTGGCGCTCCCCTGCTTGATTAAGCATAAAATCACTGTTATGCTTGATAAAGCAGGGATGCTCCCCTGTGAAACGCGTTGCAATAAAGTTTTTAAACACAGCCCTTGGATACTATTGCGTTTAAAGGATACCCGAGGTGACATGTGACATGATGAGATAGACATGGGTATGTACAGTGCCTAGCACACAAATAACTAGGCTGTGTTCCTTTTTTTCTTTCTCTGCCTGAAAGAGTTAAATATCAGGTATGCAAGTGGCTGACTCAGTCCTGACTCAGACAGGAAGTGACTACACTGTGACCCTCACTGATAAGAAATTCCAACTATAAAACACTTTCCTAGTAGAAAATGGCTTCTGAGAGCAAGAAAGAGGTAAAAAGGGGGAATTTCTTATCAGTGAGGGTCACACTCTCTCTCTCTCTGTCTCTCTCTCTCTCTCTCTCCATATCATGCAGTAGGGAATTGCAGATTTTCAAAACAGCTTATATACCATAGCTGGGATTTGACCCCAGAACCTAGTGTGTAGTAGGTATGTGGCTTAACCTCTAGACCATGACCCACACTAGATGCTAAAGCTGGCAGTAGCATAAACCATACTTCCATTATGATCAATTCGATAGAAAAAGTAGCATGATTAAGGATTTGTACTTTTTGAAATGCATGCTTATATACCATAGCTGGGATTTGAACCCAGGACCTAGTGTGTAGTAGGTATCTGTCTTAACCTCTAGACCATGACCCACACTGCATAGTAGTAGGTACCTGTCTTACCCACTAGTAAGGGAGAGGCTGCAGCCTCAGGGCGCAGTGTAGGAGGGGGTGCACAATTCATTCAGCTGTCATTCCCAATTGTGTTTGAAGCAGAAAGAAATAAGAAAAGGTGATACATGGCAGCGACTGCAAGCCAGATAAGTAGAGATTAAGGTGTTGGGGGTGGGGGGCCCTGGAGCACCTCTTAGTGTAATAGCAATCAGTGTGTGACAGCTGGGGTGGGAGGGATGGGGGGGCGCACTTTGCTGTCTCAGCCTTGGGTGCTGAAGGACCTTGTCCCACCTCTGACCACACTACATGCTAAAGCCTGGCCCTGAGTGTGGTTGATGGTCTAGAGCAGTGGTCCTCAAACTAAGGCCCGCAGGCCGAATGTGGCCCCCTAAGGCTTTCTTACCGGCCCCCCACACAGAAAATGTATTGCTTATAAATGCAGTCAGCTACATCTTTAAATATTGGTGGTCCACATATGGAATAGCAGTGCAGCACCCCCCATCCACATGGAAGCCAGAAAGTACAAATCCTTAATCATGCTACTTTTTCTATCGAATTGATCATAATGGAAGTATGGTTTATGCTACCGCCAGCTTTAGCATGTAGTGTGGGTCATGGTCTAGAGGTTAAGACAGATACCTACTACACACTGTGTCCTGGGTTCAAATCCCAGCTATGGTATATAAGCATGCTTTTCAAAAAGTACAAATCCTTAATCATGTTACTTTTTCTATCGAATTGATCATAATGGAAGTATGGTTTATGCTACCGCCAGCTTTAGCATGTAGTGTGGGTCATGGTCTAGAGGTTAAGACAGATACCTACTATACACTAGGTCCTTGGTTCAAATCCCAGCTATGGTATATAAGCATGCTTTTCAAAAAGTAAAAATCCTTAATCATGCTACTTTTTCTATCGAATTGATCATAATGGAAGTATGGTTTATGCTACCGCCAGCTTTAGCATGTAGTGTGGGTCATGGTCTAGAGGTTAAGACAGATACCTACTATACACTAGGTCCTTGGTTCAAATCCCAGCTATGGTATATAAGCATGCTTTTCAAAAAGTACAAATCCTTAATCATGCTACTTTTTCTATCGAATTGATCATAATGGAAGTATGGTTTATGCTACCGCCAGCTTTAGCATGTAGTGTGGGTCATGGTCTAGAGGTTAAGACAGATACCTACTATACACTAGGTCCTTGGTTCAAATCCCAGCTATGGTATAAAAGCATGCTTTTCAAAAAGTACAAATCCTTAATCATGCTACTTTTTCTATCGAATTGATCATAATGGAAGTATGGTTTATGCTACCGCCAGCTTTAGCATGTAGTGTGGGTCATGGTCTAGAGGTTAAGACAGATACCTACTATACACTAGGTCCTTGGTTCAAATCCCAGCTATGGTATATAAGCATGCTTTTCAAAAAGTACAAATCCTTAATCATGCTACTTTTTCTATCGAATTGATCATAATGGAAGTATGGTTTATGCTACCGCCAGTTTTAGCATGTAGTGTGGGTCATGGTCTAGAGGTTAAGACAGATACCTACTATACACTAGGTCCTTGGTTCAAATCCCAGCTATGGTATATAAGCATGCTTTTCAAAAAGTACAAATCCTTAATCATGCTACTTTTTCTATCGAATTGATCATAATGGAAGTATGGTTTATGCTACCGCCAGCTTTAGCATGTAGTGTGGGTCATGGTCTAGAGGTTAAGACAGATACCTACTATACACTAGGTCCTTGGTTCAAATCCCAGCTATGGTATAAAAGCATGCTTTTCAAAAAGTACAAATCCTTAATCATGCTACTTTTTCTATCGAATTGATCATAATGGAAGTATGGTTTATGCTACCGCCAGCTTTAGCATGTAGTGTGGGTCATGGTCTAGAGGTTAAGACAGATACCTACTATACACTAGGTCCTTGGTTCAAATCCCAGCTATGGTATATAAGCATGCTTTTCAAAAAGTACAAATCCTTAATCATGCTACTTTTTCTATCGAATTGATCATAATGGAAGTATGGTTTATGCTACCGCCAGCTTTAGCATGTAGTGTGGGTCATGGTCTAGAGGTTAAGACAGATACCTACTATACACTAGGTCCTTGGTTCAAATCCCAGCTATGGTATATAAGCATGCTTTTCAAAAAGTAAAAATCCTTAATCATGCTACTTTTTCTATCGAATTGATCATAATGGAAGTATGGTTTATGCTACCGCCAGCTTTAGCATGTAGTGTGGGTCATGGTCTAGAGGTTAAGACAGATACCTACTATACACTAGGTCCTTGGTTCAAATCCCAGCTATGGTATATAAGCATGCTTTTCAAAAAGTAAAAATCCTTAATCATGCTACTTTTTCTATCGAATTGATCATAATGGAAGTATGGTTTATGCTACCGCCAGCTTTAGCATGTAGTGTGGGTCATGGTCTAGAGGTTAAGACAGATACCTACTATACACTAGGTCCTTGGTTCAAATCCCAGCTATGGTATATAAGCATGCTTTTCAAAAAGTACAAATCCTTAACCATGCTACTTTTTCTATCGAATTGATCATAATGGAAGTATGGTTTATGCTACCGCCAGCTTTAGCATGTAGTGTGGGTCATGGTCTAGAGGTTAAGACAGATACCTACTATACACTAGGTCCTTGGTTCAAATCCCAGCTATGGTATATAAGCATGCTTTTCAAAAAGTACAAATCCTTAATCATGCTACTTTTTCTATCGAATTGATCATAATGGAAGTATGGTTTATAATACCGCCAGCTTTAGCATGTAGTGTGGGTCATGGTCTAGAGGTTAAGACAGATACCTACTATACACTAGGTCCTTGGTTCAAATCCCAGCTATGGTATATAAGCATGCTTTTCAAAAAGTACAAATCCTTAATCATGCTACTTTTTCTATCGAATTGATCATAATGGAAGTATGGTTTATGCTACCGCCAGCTTTAGCATGTAGTGTGGGTCATGGTCTAGAGGTTAAGACAGATACCTACTATACACTAGGTCCTTGGTTCAAATCCCAGCTATGGTATATAAGCATGCTTTTCAAAAAGTACAAATCCTTAACCATGCTACTTTTTCTATCGAATTGATCATAATGGAAGTATGGTTTATGCTACCGCCAGCTTTAGCATGTAGTGTGGGTCATGGTCTAGAGGTTAAGACAGATACCTACTATACACTAGGTCCTTGGTTCAAATCCCAGCTATGGTATATAAGCATGCTTTTCAAAAAGTACAAATCCTTAATCATGCTACTTTTTCTATCGAATTGATCATAATGGAAGTATGGTTTATGCTACCGCCAGCTTTAGCATGTAGTGTGGGTCATGGTCTAGAGGTTAAGACAGATACCTACTATACACTAGGTCCTTGGTTCAAATCCCAGCTATGGTATATAAGCATGCTTTTCAAAAAGTACAAATCCTTAATCATGCTACTTTTTCTATCGAATTGATCATAATGGAAGTATGGTTTATGCTAACGCCAGCTTTAGCATGTAGTGTGGGTCATGGTCTAGAGGTTAAGACAGATACCTACTATACACTAGGTCCTTGGTTCAAATCCCAGCTATGGTATATAAGCATGCTTTTCAAAAAGTACAAATCCTTAATCATGCTACTTTTTCTATCGAATTGATCATAATGGAAGTATGGTTTATGCTACCGCCAGCTTTAGCATGTAGTGTGGGTCATGGTCTAGAGGTTAAGACAGATACCTACTATACACTAGGTCCTTGGTTCAAAACCCAGCTATGGTATATAAGCATGCTTTTCAAAAAGTACAAATCCTTAATCATGCTACTTTTTCTATCGAATTGATCATAATGGAAGTATGGTTTATGCTACCGCCAGCTTTAGCATGTAGTGTGGGTCATGGTCTAGAGGTTAAGACAGATACCTACTATACACTAGGTCCTTGGTTCAAATCCCAGCTATGGTATATAAGCATGCTTTTCAAAAAGTACAAATCCTTAATCATGCTACTTTTTCTATCGAATTGATCATAATGGAAGTATGGTTTATGCTACCGCCACCTTTAGCATGTAGTGTGGGTCATGGTCTAGAGGTTAAGACAGATACCTACTATACACTAGGTCCTTGGTTCAAATCCCAGCTATGGTATAAAAGCATGCTTTTCAAAAAGTACAAATCCTTAATCATGCTACTTTTTCTATCGAATTGATCATAATGGAAGTATGGTTTATGCTACCGCCAGCTTTAGCATGTAGTGTGGGTCATGGTCTAGAGGTTAAGACAGATACCTACTATACACTAGGTCCTTGGTTCAAATCCCAGCTATGGTATATAAGCATGCTTTTCAAAAAGTACAAATCCTTAATCATGCTACTTTTTCTATCGAATTGATCATAATGGAAGTATGGTTTATGCTACCGCCAGTTTTAGCATGTAGTGTGGGTCATGGTCTAGAGGTTAAGACAGATACCTACTATACACTAGGTCCTTGGTTCAAATCCCAGCTATGGTATATAAGCATGCTTTTCAAAAAGTACAAATCCTTAATCATGCTACTTTTTCTATCGAATTGATCATAATGGAAGTATGGTTTATGCTACCGCCAGCTTTAGCATGTACTGTGGGTCATGGTCTAGAGGTTAAGACAGATACCTACTATACACTAGGTCCTTGGTTCAAATCCCAGCTATGGTATATAAGCATGCTTTTCAAAAAGTACAAATCCTTAATCATGCTACTTTTTCTATCGAATTGATCGTAATGGAAGTATGGTTTATGCTACCGCCAGCTTTAGCATGTAGTGTGGGTCATGGTCTAGAGGTTAAGACAGATACCTACTATACACTAGGTCCTTGGTTCAAATCCCAGCTATGGTATAAAAGCATGCTTTTCAAAAAGTACAAATCTTTAATCATGCTACTTTTTCTATCGAATTGATCATAATGGAAGTATGGTTTATGCTACCGCCAGCTTTAGCATGTAGTGTGGGTCATGGTCTAGAGGTTAAGACAGATACCTACTATACACTAGGTCCTTGGTTCAAATCCCAGCTATGGTATATAAGCATGCTTTTCAAAAAGTACAAATCCTTAATCATGCTACTTTTTCTATCGAATTGATCATAATGGAAGTATGGTTTATGCTACCGCCAGTTTTAGCATGTAGTGTGGGTCATGGTCTAGAGGTTAAGACAGATACCTACTATACACTAGGTCCTTGGTTCAAATCCCAGCTATGGTATATAAGCATGCTTTTCAAAAAGTAAAAAAACCTTAATCATGCTACTTTTTCTATCGAATTGATCATAATGGAAGTATGGTTTATGCTACCGCCAGCTTTAGCATGTAGTGTGGGTCATGGTCTAGAGGTTAAGACAGATACCTACTATACACTAGGTCCTTGGTTCAAATCCCAGCTATGGTATATAAGCATGCTTTTCAAAAAGTACAAATCCTTAATCATGCTACTTTTTCTATCGAATTGATCATAATGGAAGTATGGTTTATGCTACCGCCAGCTTTAGCATGTAGTGTGGGTCATGGTCTAGAGGTTAAGACAGATACCTACTATACACTAGGTCCTTGGTTCAAATCCCAGCTATGGTATATAAGCATGCTTTTCAAAAAGTACAAATCCTTAATCATGCTACTTTTTCTATCGAATTGATCATAATGGAAGTATGGTTTATGCTACCGCCAGCTTTAGCATGTAGTGTGGGTCATGGTCTAGAGGTTAAGACAGATACCTACTATACACTAGGTCCTTGGTTCAAATCCCAGCTATGGTATATAAGCATGCTGTTCAAAAAGTACAAATCCTTAATCATGCTACTTTTTCTATCGAATTGATCATAATGGAAGTATGGTTTATGCTACCGCCAGCTTTAGCATGTAGTGTGGGTCATGGTCTAGAGGTTAAGACAGATACCTACTATACACTAGGTCCTTGGTTCAAATCCCAGCTATGGTATATAAGCATGCTTTTCAAAAAGTACAAATCCTTAATCATGCTACTTTTTCTATCGAATTGATCATAATGGAAGTATGGTTTATGCTACCGCCAGCTTTAGCATGTAGTGTGGGTCATGGTCTAGAGGTTAAGACAGATACCTACTATACACTAGGTCCTTGGTTCAAATCCCAGCTATGGTATATAAGCATGCTTTTCAAAAAGTACAAATCCTTAATCATGCTACTTTTTCTATCGAATTGATCATAATGGAAGTATGGTTTATGCTACCGCCAGCTTTAGCATGTAGTGTGGGTCATGGTCTAGAGGTTAAGACAGATACCTACTATACACTAGGTCCTTGGTTCAAATCCCAGCTATGGTATATAAGCATGCTTTTCAAAAAGTACAAATCCTTAATCATGCTACTTTTTCTATCGAATTGATCATAATGGAAGTATGGTTTATGCTACCGCCAGCTTTAGCATGTAGTGTGGGTCATGGTCTAGAGGTTAAGACAGATACCTACTATACACTAGGTCCTTGGTTCAAATCCCAGCTATGGTATATAAGCATGCTTTTCAAAAAGTACAAATCCTTAATCATGCTACTTTTTCTATCGAATTGATCATAATGGAAGTATGGTTTATGCTACCGCCAGCTTTAGCATGTAGTGTGGGTCATGGTCTAGAGGTTAAGACAGATACCTACTATACACTAGGTCCTTGGTTCAAATCCCAGCTATGGTATATAAGCATGCTTTTCAAAAAGTACAAATCCTTAATCATGCTACTTTTTCTATCGAATTGATCATAATGGAAGTATGGTTTATGCTACCGCCAGCTTTAGCATGTAGTGTGGGTCATGGTCTAGAGGTTAAGACAGATACCTACTATACACTAGGTCCTTGGTTCAAATCCCAGCTATGGTATATAAGCATGCTTTTCAAAAAGTACAAATCCTTAATCATGCTACTTTTTCTATCGAATTGATCATAATGGAAGTATGGTTTATGCTACCGCCAGCTTTAGCATGTAGTGTGGGTCATGGTCTAGAGGTTAAGACAGATACCTACTATACACTAGGTCCTTGGTTCAAATCCCAGCTATGGTATAAAAGCATGCTTTTCAAAAAGTACAAATCCTTAATCATGCTAATTTTTCTATCGAATTGATCATAATGGAAGTATGGTTTATGCTACCGCCAGCTTTAGCATGTAGTGTGGGTCATGGTCTAGAGGTTAAGACAGATACCTACTATACACTAGGTCCTTGGTTCAAATCCCAGCTATGGTATATAAGCATGCTTTTCAAAAAGTACAAATCCTTAATCATGCTACTTTTTCTATCGAATTGATCATAATGGAAGTATGGTTTATGCTACCGCCAGTTTTAGCATGTAGTGTGGGTCATGGTCTAGAGGTTAAGACAGATACCTACTATACACTAGGTCCTTGGTTCAAATCCCAGCTATGGTATATAAGCATGCTTTTCAAAAAGTACAAATCCTTAATCATGCTACTTTTTCTATCGAATTGATCATAATGGAAGTATGGTTTATGCTACCGCCAGCTTTAGCATGTAGTGTGGGTCATGGTCTAGAGGTTAAGACAGATACCTACTATACACTAGGTCCTTGGTTCAAATCCCAGCTATGGTATATAAGCATGCTTTTCAAAAA
Source organism: Hyperolius riggenbachi (assembly GCF_040937935.1). Classification (NCBI taxonomy): domain Eukaryota; kingdom Metazoa; phylum Chordata; class Amphibia; order Anura; family Hyperoliidae; genus Hyperolius; species Hyperolius riggenbachi. Next base: position 443,510,118 of record NC_090650.1, on the reverse strand, counting down.
GTACAAATCCTTAATCATGCTACTTTTTCTATCGAATTGATCGTAATGGAAGTATGGTTTATGCTACCGCCAGCTTTAGCATGTAGTGTGGGTCATGGTCTAGAGGTTAAGACAGATACCTACTATACACTAGGTCCTTGGTTCAAATCCCAGCTATGGTATAAAAGCATGCTTTTCAAAAAGTACAAATCTTTAATCATGCTACTTTTTCTATCGAATTGATCATAATGGAAGTATGGTTTATGCTACCGCCAGCTTTAGCATGTAGTGTGGGTCATGGTCTAGAGGTTAAGACAGATACCTACTATACACTAGGTCCTTGGTTCAAATCCCAGCTATGGTATATAAGCATGCTTTTCAAAAAGTACAAATCCTTAATCATGCTACTTTTTCTATCGAATTGATCATAATGGAAGTATGGTTTATGCTACCGCCAGTTTTAGCATGTAGTGTGGGTCATGGTCTAGAGGTTAAGACAGATACCTACTATACACTAGGTCCTTGGTTCAAATCCCAGCTATGGTATATAAGCATGCTTTTCAAAAAGTAAAAAACCTTAATCATGCTACTTTTTCTATCGAATTGATCATAATGGAAGTATGGTTTATGCTACCGCCAGCTTTAGCATGTAGTGTGGGTCATGGTCTAGAGGTTAAGACAGATACCTACTATACACTAGGTCCTTGGTTCAAATCCCAGCTATGGTATATAAGCATGCTTTTCAAAAAGTACAAATCCTTAATCATGCTACTTTTTCTATCGAATTGATCATAATGGAAGTATGGTTTATGCTACCGCCAGCTTTAGCATGTAGTGTGGGTCATGGTCTAGAGGTTAAGACAGATACCTACTATACACTAGGTCCTTGGTTCAAATCCCAGCTATGGTATATAAGCATGCTTTTCAAAAAGTACAAATCCTTAATCATGCTACTTTTTCTATCGAATTGATCATAATGGAAGTATGGTTTATGCTACCGCCAGCTTTAGCATGTAGTGTGGGTCATGGTCTAGAGGTTAAGACAGATACCTACTATACACTAGGTCCTTGGTTCAAATCCCAGCTATGGTATATAAGCATGCTGTTCAAAAAGTACAAATCCTTAATCATGCTACTTTTTCTATCGAATTGATCATAATGGAAGTATGGTTTATGCTACCGCCAGCTTTAGCATGTAGTGTGGGTCATGGTCTAGAGGTTAAGACAGATACCTACTATACACTAGGTCCTTGGTTCAAATCCCAGCTATGGTATATAAGCATGCTTTTCAAAAAGTACAAATCCTTAATCATGCTACTTTTTCTATCGAATTGATCATAATGGAAGTATGGTTTATGCTACCGCCAGCTTTAGCATGTAGTATGGGTCATGGTCTAGAGGTTAAGACAGATACCTACTATACACTAGGTCCTTGGTTCAAATCCCAGCTATGGTATATAAGCATGCTTTTCAAAAAGTACAAATCCTTAATCATGCTACTTTTTCTATCGAATTGATCATAATGGAAGTATGGTTTATGCTACCGCCAGCTTTAGCATGTAGTGTGGGTCATGGTCTAGAGGTTAAGACAGATACCTACTATACACTAGGTCCTTGGTTCAAATCCCAGCTATGGTATATAAGCATGCTTTTCAAAAAGTACAAATCCTTAATCATGCTACTTTTTCTATCGAATTGATCATAATGGAAGTATGGTTTATGCTACCGCCAGCTTTAGCATGTACTGTGGGTCATGGTCTAGAGGTTAAGACAGATACCTACTATACACTAGGTCCTTGGTTCAAATCCCAGCTATGGTATATAAGCATGCTTTTCAAAAAGTACAAATCCTTAATCATGCTACTTTTTCTATCGAATTGATCATAATGGAAGTATGGTTTATGCTACCGCCAGCTTTAGCATGTAGTGTGGGTCATGGTCTAGAGGTTAAGACAGATACCTACTATACACTAGGTCCTTGGTTCAAATCCCAGCTATGGTATATAAGCATGCTTTTCAAAAAGTACAAATCCTTAATCATGCTACTTTTTCTATCGAATTGATCATAATGGAAGTATGGTTTATGCTACCGCCAGCTTTAGCATGTAGTGTGGGTCATGGTCTAGAGGTTAAGACAGATACCTACTATACACTAGGTCCTTGGTTCAAAACCCAGCTATGGTATATAAGCATGCTTTTCAAAAAGTACAAATCCTTAATCATGCTACTTTTTCTATCGAATTGATCATAATGGAAGTATGGTTTATGCTACCGCCAGCTTTAGCATGTAGTGTGGGTCATGGTCTAGAGGTTAAGACAGATACCTACTATACACTAGGTCCTTGGTTCAAATCCCAGCTATGGTATATAAGCATGCTTTTCAAAAAGTACAAATCCTTAATCATGCTACTTTTTCTATCGAATTGATCATAATGGAAGTATGGTTTATGCTACCGCCAGCTTTAGCATGTAGTGTGGGTCATGGTCTAGAGGTTAAGACAGATACCTACTATACACTAGGTCCTTGGTTCAAATCCCAGCTATGGTATATAAGCATGCTTTTCAAAAAGTACAAATCCTTAATCATGCTACTTTTTCTATCGAATTGATCATAATGGAAGTATGGTTTATGCTACCGCCAGCTTTAGCATGTAGTGTGGGTCATGGTCTAGAGGTTAAGACAGATACCTACTACACACTAGGTTCTGGGTTCAAATCCCAGCTATGGTATACAAGCTGTTTTGAAAATCTGCAATTCCCTACTGCATGATATAGAGAGAGAGAGAGAGAATTTTTCCGGCGGAATTCCGACTTAAACGGAATTACGGTAACGGAATTTCTATATGACGGAATGCGGAATTGTGCCGGAAACGGAAATGGGCTATTCCGACCATGCCTACATGTCACTTCGGGTATCCTTTAAAGCTATAGTGGCCAAAAACTGAGAAATAATGTTTTTTTTCCATTTTTTCCTTAATATTCCTGTTAAAATGCATTTAGAAAAAAAATAATTCTTAGCAAAATGTACCACCCAAAAAAAGCCTAATTGGTGGCGGAAAAAACAAGATATAGATCAATTAATTGTGATAAGTAGCGATAAAGTTATTGGCGAATGAATGGGACGTGAAAATTGCTCGGGTGCATAAGGTGAAAATCAACTGAAGGCTGAAGTGGTTAAGCTAACATCTGAAAATATGCCTGAAGAAGGGGGCAAGATCCCTGAAAGCTTGCATCATTTTACTTTATCAGCTAGCCATTAAAAGGTTTTACTTTTACAAAACTTTCTTTGTTTCTACCCACAAAAATTATCCAATTTTTGCAAAGAGGAGAATTTTAACAAAAATCTATGGGCATGAGAAAACTCATTTTCAAGAGATAATATGATCCATAATGAAACTGTAACGATTGCGGAATAATCTCCATTATCAGGGCGTGCGCTGACATGGCGAAAATCCTCCACAAGCGTATGAAGGGGGGAACCCAGCTTTGGTGCAAGCACCAGTAGAGGGCAATTCCCACCGGCAGATGGCGCTGTGGAGTGCAGACAAGTACAACCGCTGCACGGCCACAGATGCCAGATGGGGATTGTACAGATCAAGACAATGCGGGGCTGAACAGCCCTTAAAGAGAAAGAGCACAGGTACAGGATGAATGTGTGTTCACCAATCCAGTCGCGACCCAGCGACGGTGAACACACATCAGCAGAAACAAAAGTAGGAACGCAATCGCGAGAGAGGCGATTGCCAGAGGTGACACAAGGCTTAAGCAAGACAGGGCACGAGAGTAGCAAAGGCACAGCAAATCATACAATGAGAAGATAAGGAAAATAACAAACGCTAACTAAATGCGAACACCGCACTCATTCGCAACAGCGAACGCGTTTACAGCGCGGTCTCCGCGTGTTAAGCACAACAGAGACAAGCACGCCTAACTAGCCTCCGCCACCCAAACACGAAACAGAGAACGCGAGAGCTTGCTTAACGGTTACCTCACCGAGGCTACAGCAAGCGTTCGTATCAGACAAGACAGACAAACGGGAAACAGGAATAAGCTAGGAATGATCCACTGCTCTTACCGCCAGAGCGAGTGCGATCCAGGTACAGAAACAGAATTGCAGATCAGAAGGATCCACAGCCGCTACCGCTAGGGGCTAGTGCGATCCAAGCAAGACAGGCAGATGAGATAGCTGGTAGCAACCGCTGCTCCAGCTATACTCCAGGAAAACAGAACCGAAGCATCCACAGCACTAGCGCAAGGCTAGTGCGATCCAGGCAAGACAGATCAGAAGGATCCACAGCACTACCGCTAGAGGCTAGTGCTATCCAGGAAAACAGAACAGAAGGATCCACAGCCGCTACCGCTAGGGGCTAGTGCGATCCAAGCAAGACAGGCAGATGAGATAGCTGGTAGCAACCGCTGCTCCAGCTATACTCCAGGAAAACAGAACCGAAGCATCCACAGCACTAGCGCAAGACTAGTGCGATCCAAGCAAGACAGATCAGAAGGATCCACTGCCACTACCGCTAGAGGCTAGTGTGATCCAAGCAAGACAGATCAGAAGGGGCTACCGGTAGCAACCGCTGCCCCGGTTAGCACCCAGACAAACAGAACGATTTCCTGTCGACCACCGCTGGGACAGGACAATCGCAACAGACAGACAAAACAGATATGCAATCTAACTGCACTAGGAAACTGCCTAGTACAGTTCCAAGAATTACCCTAAGGTAAACTTTAACAGATCAACAATGGCTGACACTCCAGGAGTGTTTCAAACAAACCATGAAGGGGAATGACCAGCAAAGGACTCTGGGAAAGCATAGGTCTTTATACTGCCAGCCCTCAAAGGAGACAGCTGGGTAATTTGCATGTATGCAAATCCCTCAGCAAAGCAACTCTGAAAGTTGCAAGATGAAGCCAGGTCACCTTTCCAGAGACCTGCATCCCTCAGACATAAGGCATGGGCAAACAGCTGTCTGCCTGTGCAGCCAGCTGAGCGAATCCTTACAGAAACATTATAGATCAGGTGCAATTCACTGTTCCTCCTAATGCCTGGTACACATAAAGTAATTTCCCATCAGACAGACGGGACAAATTAATAATTTCCGACATGTCTGATCTGATTCCCGATCGTTTTTCTGATCAATTTTGTATAGAAGTCATCGGAAATCAATCAGAAAAACGATCAGAAATCAGATCAGACCTGTTGGAGATTATCGATTCGACCCGTCTGTCTGATGGGAAATTGCATGGTGTGTACCGGGCATACGTTTTCTCCTAGGTGATATCTTCACAGCTTTTCAATAAAATGCTACCAGCAAGCAAGAAAATACTCAGAATAGTCTTGGCAGTACTTTTCCACCTACTTTATGGTACTTTTTCAATAGCAGAGTACTAAAAAGTTATTTTAAACAGAAGATGAAAAATGATCTCCTAGGAGTAAACTTAGGAGGAAAAGTGAATTATATAAGGGGCCAGAGAGTTTATATGAAAATACTTCTCAGGCAAAAATGTAAATTTCGATGTGAAAATTACTATAAAGAAAATTTCTGCTCAATCCCAGTCCTGAATTACCTCCAAATGCGAATCCTTCAAGAAAACATCGTTAGTGCAAACAAAGAATATTCTATACGGGGCTGAAGCCCCTATTTTGATGGTTTGCGCGGCCGTAGAGGACTACAAACATCAACCTTATTATTTTTATAATGAAGTATTGACATTATATTCTTTTTGTAGGAAGCAAGCCCTTGCGCATCTCACCAGAAGGACAGGGTGTAATCTCCCACGAACGTCTCGCTCTCTCGCACCAGAAACGTCCCGTCCTTCCCGCCGGTCTCTGTGCAGTATTCGTGCAGCAGCTTCTCCGCGATCTGCCGTCCGTCGCGGCCGCCGCCCAGCTTACCGTGGAACCACTTCTCGCTAAAGTGCAGCTCATTGTTATTCAACTCCTGTGGACCAATCAGAGCAGAAGGCTGAGAATAAAAATGTCACCACTTATTGGGTAATGAAATGAACAAGTGCTGGATAATATACGCCTTCTGGAGGCTCTAAACCTGAGTTACAGACCTCACCCCATATTCCATTCACCTTTCCTCCTAAGTTTTTCCCTGCCTGGGTGATATTTTCCCAACTTGTAAATAAAATACCCTTTAAACCACCAGCAAGCAAATAAATACTCAAAATACTTTTGACAGTACTTTTTCATCTACTTTTTGGTACTTTTACCATTGTAAAGTGCTAAAAAGGTATTTTAAATTGAAGATGAATAATTATCTCCTAGGAGAAAACTCAGGAGAAAAAGAGAATTGCATATAGGCCCCTTTTCTCCCAGGAGATAATTTTTCATCTGCTCTTTAAAATAACTTTTCAGCACTTTCCAATTGGAAAAGTACCAAAAAGTAGGTGAGAAAGTACTGTCAAAATGATTCTGAGTATTTTCTTGCTTGCTGGTGGTTTAAAAGACATTTTATTGGAAAGTTGTGAAAATATCACCTTGGAGAAAACTTAGGGGAAAAAGTGAATTGCATACGGGCCCTTATCAATAAAGTGCCTTTTTATCCACCAGCAAGCAAGAGAATACTCTTTTCTTTCTTTTACATTTCGGCACTGTTTCATTTGCAGAGTAATGAAAAGTTACTTTAAACAGAAGATGAAAAATGATCTAGGATAAAAATTAAATTGAACAACGGACTTCATCTCAAAAAGTACAACTTACAGTAAAGCCCAAACATGACTCATATTTTGGTTAATCGCCTCTTTCCCCCGGTGCATACTGGAATACAAGTCAACCTTGAGTATAAGTCTACTCCAATATTCAATCCTCTTAAGCTGGAATTTTTTATTGACTCAAGTATAAGTCTACCCAGCAAAGTTAATGGCTGCACTTGGGGCTCAGGAGGGGTTAATGACAGCACAGCATACAGTATTACAGGCATTAACCCCTCCTGTCCCTCAAGTGTAGCCAATACTTCCTCCAAGCCCCCAAATGCTGCAATTATTCACCCCTCCTGTAGCCCAGTATCCCCCCCCCCCCCCCCCCCCACTCCACCGCTTTCCTTGTTAAATGTTGTGGCCGGGACTTTCACACCTGTGATTTCTTGGCATTTCCTTTCCTCAAAGTATCACTTACCACTCAGTACATTGCTGTAAATGGGAATGTCACTGTTAGTGCACACATTGCTCAGTGTGCTCAGTGTTGCCTGTGACTCGTGTATAAGTCGACCCCTATACTTTTATGAAGTGAAACAGACCTACATTTCTAGACTTATACTCGAGTATATAAAGTAGGTCTGTAAAGCTGCATCTGAATTATCCACAAATCTGCTGTAACTAGGATCTTTGGCTACAATGCCACACCACAATCGGTGAAAACCTTATACATTATATCACCAATAACATCTCATATCAACTGTAAAGCGTGGTGGAGGAGGGATGATCTTGTTTTGACCTTGCAGCCACTGACTTGACCACAAACTGACCAGTATGCCAAAATATTAAACACGGGTTGGAAGGCGTACAAGAGGAATCTGCGCAGGAGACTTGACCGCAGGATACAGCCTGTATGGCTTATCCTGCTCTTGAACAAATTCCCATTGATGTTAAATACTATTCCCCCTCCAGGCCGCCATGGATAGTAGGGAATGAAATAATTCAGCTTCCAGCAATTCCTGGAGGCCGAATTATTGTGTTTTATAAGTAACTTCAGCTCTGTCTTCTGATGGCGCTGAAGTTACTCCCTGCTGCGCCCAAGTCTCCTGCGCTGGGATGAAAGTGTTCGGCTGGGAGAGTCCACACTGATCCTATCACTCAGTGCAGGAAATCATTACTCATGCAGGGAGAGGAAACACCTGGGCTGTCACTGCCGAACAGATGACTAATGAGATGCTAATTATTTCACCTTGCATGCAGAAGGTATGGAATTAGGCCAATCACATGAACTTCCTGTTGATTATGGCTGGCCCTGCATACAATTTGCATTAAAGCGGACCTGAACTCAGACCTTCCTCTCTGCTCTAAAAGATACGCAACAGCATAATAGCCTTTACAGAAAAACATTCGTTACAGCTGATACAAATCCTGCAATAAATCTGCAGTGTGTCTACTTCCTGCTTTCATGGAAGCAGACATACTGTTACCTGCCTGTGCTTTCAGCGATTGTTTCCAGCAGGACGGAACAGCTGAGACCTATCGGCTGCTCCAATCTTTTCCCGACAAATCTTGATAAATTGGGCCAATCAAATGCACTGTTTCACTATTTTTATTGCCCAATTCCAAGCCCCATATCATTCTCATGTCATCTGAATGCAAGCTGGAATGATCTCATCGACCATCTACGGCGACTTCCTATAAGCCCCACCCTCACCTCCTTAGGCTCCGCCTCCTCCTCATCCTCATTGGATTGGTACCGCGACGTCTCCTCCGAGTAGTAGATCTTGTTGCTGGTGAGGACGAAATAGTGCGGACTCCACGTCTGTGTTCATAAGCATACAGAGAAGAATTTTCAGCTACACGTTATATGTTTACATTTCACACAAAGGATGCTGCAGAAAAACTCTACACCTAAAACTATTTACAATGCAAACACATTTTGTTTTTGGAATACTAAAAAAAGCAGCCTGCTGCTCCCTGTCAGTAACCTCTCCCCTGCTGTCCACCTATCACTGTCCCTGAAGGTAACTCCGCCCCTCCTGATTCCCTGCAGTCCACCTATCACTGTCCCTGACAGTAACCCCTCCCCTGCTATCTCCTTGAAGTCCACCAATCACTGTCCCTGTCAGTAACCCCTCCCCCCTTGATCTCTGCAGTCCACCAATCACTGTCCCTGAAAGTAACCCCTCCTCTCCTGTGTCCCTGCAGTCCACCTATCACTGCCCCTGTCAGTAACCCCTCCCCTCCTGTCTCCCTGCAATCCACCTAACACTGTGTCTGATAGTAACCCCTCCCCTCCTGTGTCCCTGCAGTTCACCTATCACTGTCCCTGACAGCAACCCCTCCCCTCCTGTCTCCCTGCAGTCCACCTATCACTGTCCCTGACAGTAACCCCTCCCCTCCTGTCTCCCTGCAGTCCACCAATCACTGTCCCTGACAGTAACCCCTCCCCTCCTGTCTCCCTGCAGTCCACCTATCACTGTCCCTGTCAGTAACCCCTGACACATATACCTACATGGTCTATGGGGTCCTCCAGGTAGAGCATGCCGTTCTTGATGGAGTTACTGATGTCATTCTCAGAATAGCTGGCTGTAGACACCTCCTCATACAGGTTCCCCTCCACTAGCTTCTTGTGCTGTGGAAAGGCATAAGACTCATCAGATATCATATAAAGGGGAACTCCACCCAGAATACACTCATACTGTAATGTGCAGACAGTAATGAGAGCAGCAGTATGAGAGGGTGGCCAGTAGGGTGCAGCGCTCTGAAGCCCCCTCTCAATACTGCTGCCCAGGCTTCCATTATTCAAATACATACACATGTCTGGATCTTGATGCCATGGATGGGCGCCCACCACTTGTAATGTCTAGAGATGCGCTGCATTGAGCATCACTTAAACTTGCAATAATGCGTGAATACCGTGATCATGCCCTTACTCTGCCAGCTATCTTACTGGAGGAGAGAGCACAGCGATGACTCATCAGTGCGCTGCTGATCTGTACAGTCCAATCAGCATATTCTGACTCCTTTGTTGGAGGACACAAGAGAAAAGTGAGGTCACCCACCACGGATCGTATCACACAGTGTGGCTAGCTCTACCTTAATCAGGATCTTCTTCTTCAGCTGGTTGGGGGAGGGTAGCTCATCGGCATTGATGTCCACGGGTTTAATGAGCAGCATTTCTCCGAAGACTTTCTTGAAGTAATAGGCCATGTTCCGCTGCTGCATGACGCTGCAGTGGTCTTCTATGGACAGGATGACGGGGTACCTGGAGGCGGAGACAGCGTGAAAAAGGGGCGGCTACGTTACTTTACGATAGACGCTCACATTCGGTGGACAGACCACAAAATCAACTGTGTTATTGGGACCCCCAAACCCTCTCTGCCCCTCTGTGGATGTGGCTAAAAACCCTCATACAGCATACAGTGCGGGGCTGTTTTCCCCAGATTACCTGTCCTGTCACCCCCCCTTCCTTGGGTGACCCCCTCTTCCATAAACAGCAGCAACCCTCTACCATGTGCAGCCCCAGATCTCCTCAATATACAGCTACGTCTATCCCTCAAGCCCACTGCCCGGGTGTCACTCTGGACAGCGCTCTCCTTCACCCACCACATCCAGAGCATGTCCAGGTCCTGCCAATTCCATCTCAGCAACAGCGCCAAAATCCGCCCCTACATAACCCCGACACCGCCAGTCTCCTGCTCCATGCTCTGAAAGTGTTACTTTCGGGCATAAAATCAAAAATCAATTCTCTATTTTTATCTGGTAAACAAGTAATAACGATGCTAACCAGGTAACCCAAAAGTTAAAATCACTATTACTTTTCGTGTTGATAAATGATCATTCCCCAGTTTACCTGACTCTTATTTGGTACACACAAAATTTGGTACACAAACAGGAAGTTTTAGGGCATGCTGGGTTGTCTTTTTTTGCTTCTCAACTCCCCCCTCAGGCTTAACTAACGCAGCCTGATTGGCTGAAGCCTCTTTCCCTCCTGTTTTCCCCTCCCACACCTCTGTTCCTCTCAGATTGGCCAATATTCCTCATGCTGAGACAATGCACTTTCTATAGTGGAGGGCGGGCAATGCATACAAAATCAGGAAGAGGAGAGTAAGGGAGGAAATGACATCAGGATTAGCTTAAAATAGCCACAGTTAAAATGGGAAATGCTAAGAAGGATTTTTTTACTGTAGAAAAATCACTAAAATCAAAATATGGCCAGTGCAATACATGTTATGTAAGTAGAGCAAGAATTTATCTACCTATATATGTGTTATGTGTTTTTTTTCTGAGATAGCATGGTTGACAAGGACAGCTCCTCTTTAACATCTCCTGTCTGGACCACTGCAATGCCCTCCTTTCTGGACTCCGCCCCCTGCAATCTGTTATGAATGCAGCTGCCAGGCTCATTCGCTTCTCCTGCTGCTCCTCTTCAGCTGCCCCTCTTCTCTCGTCCCTTCACTGGCTCCCAGTCCCCCTCAGAATTACATTTATACTGCAGTATCTGGCATAGAAATCCCTCCACCATACCTCCACTTCATACATCTCGGCTCTCTCCCAGAGATACTCCCAAACCCGCTCATTCCACTCCTCCAACACTCTGGATGTCCTCCTCTCCTATCACCTGCTAACTCAGGAGACTCCAGGACTTCTCCAGAGCAGCTCCTACTCTATGGAACTCCCTCCCTCACCCATCAGGCTCCCCATCCCTCAACTCATCCAAGCGTGCCTTAAAGACCCATCTGTACGCCACTGCTCACCCATCTTTATAGCTCTATCCACCTCCTTTGGACCTAAATGCCTTCTTTATGCGTCCCTTTCCGCCACCCATTAGTGTGCTCTTCTCCGCCACCATATGGACTCAGTGACTGGTCTGCTATATTTATCCCTACATTGCAATCTGCACACCATTGTTTATTGTTACGTCACTATTCTGTGTGACATTGTGTAACGCTGTAATGTCTCTGTGTGTGACATTGTGTAACGCTGTAATGTCTCTGTGTGTGACATTGTGTAACGCTGTAATGTCTCTGTGTGTGACATTGTGTAACGCTGTAATGTCTCTGTGTGTGACATTGTGTAACGCTGTAATGTCTCTGTGTGTGACATTGTGTAACGCTGTAATGTCTCTGTGTGTGACATTGTGTAACGCTGTAATGTCTCTGTGTGTGACATTGTGTAACGTTGTAATGTCTCTGTGTGTGACATTGTGTAACGCTGTAATGTCTCTGTGTGTGACATTGTGTAACGCTGTAATGTCTCTGTGTGTGACATTGTGTAACGCTGTAATGTCTCTGTGTGTGACATTGTGTAACGCTGTAATGTCTCTGTGTGTGACATTGTGTAACGCTGTAATGTCTCTGTGTGTGACATTGTGTAACTCTGTAATGTCTCTGTGTGTGACATTGTGTAACGCTGTAATGTCTCTGTGTGTGACATTGTGTAACGCTGTAATGTCTCTGTGTGTGACATTGTGTAACGCTGTAATGTCTCTGTGTGTGACATTGTGTAATGTTGTAATGTCTGTATGTGACATTGTGTAACGCTGTAATGTCTCTGTGTGTGACATTGTGTAACTCTGTAATGTCTCTGTGTGTGACATTGTGTAACTCTGTAATGTCTCTGTGTGTGACATTGTGTAACTCTGTAATGTCTCTGTGTGTGACATTTTGTAACGCTGTAATGTCTCTGTGTGTGACATTGTGTAACGCTGTAATGTCTCTGTGTGTGACATTGTGTAACTCTGTAATGTCTCTGTGTGTGACATTGTGTAACGCTATAATGTCTCTGTGTGTGACATTGTGTAACGCTGTAATGTCTCTGTGTGTGACATTGTGTAACTCTGTAATGTCTCTGTGTGTGACATTGTGTAACGCTGTAATGTCTCTGTGTGTGACATTGTGTAACGCTGTAATGTCTCTGTGTGTGACATTGTGTAACGCTGTAATGTCTCTGTGTGTGACATTGTGTAACGCTGTAATGTCTCTGTGTGTGACATTGTGTAACGCTGTAATGTCTCTGTGTGTGACATTGTGTAACGCTGTAATGTCTCTGTGTGTGACATTGTGTAACGCTGTAATGTCTGTGTGTGACATTGTGTAACGCTGTAATGTCTCTGTGTGTGACATTGTGTAACGCTGTAATGTCTCTGTGTGTGACATTGTGTAACGCTGTAATGTCTCTGTGTGTGACATTGTGTAACGTTGTAATGTCTCTGTGTGTGACATTGTGTAACGCTGTAATGTCTCTGTGTGTGACATTGTGTAACGCTGTAATGTCTCTGTGTGTGACATTGTGTAACGCTGTAATGTCTCTGTGTGTGACATTGTGTAACGCTGTAATGTCTCTGTTTGTGACATTGTGTAACGCTGTAATGTCTCTGTGTGTGACATTGTGTAATGTTGTAATGTCTCTGTGTGTGACATTGTGTAACTCTGTAATGTCTCTGTGTGTGACATTGTGTAACGCTGTAATGTCTCTGTGTGTGACATTGTGTAACGCTGTAATGTCTCTGTGTGTGACATTGTGTAACTCTGTAATGTCTCTGTGTGTGACATTGTGTAACTCTGTAATGTCTCTGTGTGTGACATTGTGTAACTCTGTAATGTCTCTGTGTGTGACATTGTGTAACTCTGTAATGTCTCTGTGTGTGACATTGTGTAACTCTGTAATGTCTCTGTGTGTGACATTGTGTAACTCTGTAATGTCTCTGTGTGTGACATTGTGTAACGCTGTAATGTCTCTGTGTGTGACATTGTGTAACGCTGTAATGTCTCTGTGTGTGACATTGTGTAACTCTGTAATGTCTCTGTGTGTGACATTGTGTAACGCTGTAATGTCTCTGTGTACCGTTGTGTAACGCTGTAATGTCTCTGTGTGTGACATTGTGTAACGCTGTAATGTCTGTGTGTGTGACATTGTGTAACTCTGTAATGTCTCTGTGTGTGACATTGTGAAACGCTGTAATGTCTCTGTGTGTGACATTGTGTAACTCTGTAATGTCTCTGTGTGTGACATTGTGAAACGCTGTAATGTCTCTGTGTGTGACATTGTGTAACGCTGTAATGTCTCTGTGTGTGACATTGTGTAACGCTGTAATGTCTCTGTGTGTGACATTGTGTAACTCTGTAATGTCTCTGTGTGTGACATTGTGTAACGCTGTAATGTCTCTGTGTGTGACATTGTGTAACGCTGTAATGTCTCTGTGTGTGACATTGTGTAACTCTGTAATGTCTCTGTGTGTGACATTGTGTAACGCTGTAATGTCTCTGTGTGTAAAATTGTGTAACTCTGTAATGTATCTGTGTGTGACATTGTGTAACGCTGTAATGACTGTGTGTGTAACATTGAGTAACGCTGTAATGTCTCTGTGTGTGACATTGTGTAATGTTGTAATGTCTCTGTGTGTGACATTGTGTAACTCTGTAATGTCTCTGTGTGTGACATTGTGTAATGTTGTAATGTCTCTGTGTGTGACACTGTGTAACGCTGTAATGTCTCTGTGTGTGACATTGTGTAACTCTGTAATGTCTCTGTGTGTGACATTGTGTAACGCTGTAATGTCTCTGTGTGTGACATTGTGTAACGCTGTAATGTCTCTGTGTATGACATTGTGTAACGCTGTAATGTCTCTGTGTGTGACATTGTGTAACGCTGTAATGTCTCTGTGTGTGACATTGTGAAACGCTGTAATGTCTCTGTGTGTGACATTGTGTAACGCTGTAATGTCTCTGTGTGTGACATTGTGTAACGCTGTAATGTCTCTGTGTGTGACATTGTGTAACTCTGTAATGTCTCTGTGTGTGACATTGTGTAACGCTGTAATGTCTCTGTGTGTGACATTGTGTAACGCTGTAATGTCTCTGTGTGTGACATTGTGTAACTCTGTAATGTCTCTGTGTGTGACATTGTGTAACGCTGTAATGTCTCTGTGTGTAAAATTGTGTAACTCTGTAATGTATCTGTGTGTGACATTGTGTAACGCTGTAATGACTGTGTGTGTAACATTGAGTAACGCTGTAATGTCTCTGTGTGTGACATTGTGTAATGTTGTAATGTCTCTGTGTGTGACATTGTGTAACTCTGTAATGTCTCTGTGTGTGACATTGTGTAATGTTGTAATGTCTCTGTGTGTGACACTGTGTAACGCTGTAATGTCTCTGTGTGTGACATTGTGTAACTCTGTAATGTCTCTGTGTGTGACATTGTGTAACGCTGTAATGTCTCTGTGTGTGACATTGTGTAACGCTGTAATGTCTCTGTGTATGACATTGTGTAACGCTGTAATGTCTCTGTGTGTGACATTGTGTAACGCTGTAATGTCTCTGTGTGTGACATTGTGTAACGCTGTAATGTCTCTGTGTGTGACATTGTGTAACGCTGTAATGTCTCTGTGTGTGACATTGTGTAATGTTGTAATGTCTCTGTGTGTGATATTGTGTAACGCTGTAATGTCTCTGTGTGTGACATTGTGTAACGCTGTAATGTCTCTGTGTGTGACATTGTGTAACTCTGTAATGTCTCTGTGTGTGACATTGTGTAACGCTGTAATGTCTCTGTGTGTGACATTGTGTAACGCTGTAATGTCTCTGTGTATGACATTGTGTAACGCTGTAATGTCTCTGTGTGTGACATTGTGTAACGCTGTAATGTCTCTGTGTGTGACATTGTGTAACGCTGTAATGTCTCTGTGTGTGACATTGTGTAACGCTGTAATGTCTCTGTGTGTGACATTGTGTAATGTTGTAATGTCTCTGTGTGTGACATTGTGTAACGCTGTAATGTCTCTGTGTGTGACATTGTGTAACGCTGTAATGTCTCTGTGTGTGACATTGTGTAACGCTGTAATGTCTCTGTTTGTGACATTGTGTAACGCTGTAATGTCTCTGTGTGTGACATTGTGTAATGTTGTAATGTCTCTGTGTGTGACATTGTGTAACGCTGTAATGTCTCTGTGTGTGACATTGTGTAACGCTGTAATGTCTCCCCTACCTTGTGTACAGCGCTGAGTAATGATAGAACTTTATAAAAAAAAAGTTTAATAATATTAATGTGTGTCATCCCCCCTCTACCATGTGCAGCCGCAGACATATTCTACATAATGCAACACACATGTGCAGAAGAAGACCTAACTCCACACCTAGCGCACCTCTTACATGTAGTTACCCATGTGCAAACCTGCCACTTCACCACCTAACGCTTCACAACCTGCCGCTAAACAACCTGCCACTACACAACCTGCCACTACCAACCTGCCAATTCACAACCTGACACTAAACAACCTGCCAATTCACAACCTGCCACTACACAACCTGCCACTTCACAACCTGACACAGCACAACCTGACACAACACAACCTACCAGTACACAACCTGCCACTAGACAACCTGCCATGTTACAACCTGCCACTACACAACCTGACACTAAACAACCTGCCAATTCACAACCTGCCACTACACAACCTGAGACAACGCAACCTGCCACAACACAACCTGCCACAACACAACCTACCACAACACAACCTACCAGTACACAACCTACCAGTACACAACATGCCATGTCACAACCTGCCATGTCACAACCTGTCACTACCATCCTGCCACTTAATACCTGACGCAACACAACCTGACACAACACAACCTGCCACTTCACCACCTACTGCTTCACAACTGCCACTACCAACCTGACACAACACAACCTGCCACTACACAACCTGCCACATCACAACCTGCCACAACAAAATCTGCCACTTCACAGCCTGCCACTACACAACCTGCCACTTCACAGCCTGCCACTACACAACCTGCCACTACACAACCTGCCACGTCACAACCTGACACAACACAACCTGCCACTTCACAGCCTGCCACTACACAACCTGCCACTACACAACCTGCCACTACACAACCTGCCACTACACAACCTGCCACTACACAACCTGCCACTACACAACCTGCCACTACACAACCTGCCACTACACAACCTGCCACTACACAACCTGCCACGTCACAACCTGCTACTATTCAACCTGCCACTTCACAACCTGCTACTATTCAACCTGCCACTTCACAACCTGCCACTTCACAACCTGACACAAAACAACCTGACACAACACAACCTGCCACTACACAACCTGCAACTACAATCCTGCCACTTCACAGTCTGCTACTACACAACCTGGTGCTCCTTCTATGCAACAAGTTAGAATAATTTTCTGCTCATCATACCAGTCTCATAATGACATTGCACACACTTGCAGTATATTATTACTAGTAGCTGTATGTATAGAGTGCAGGCGCCTTACTCAGAGGTAACAAAGGCGTTCTCCTTGATGGTGTACAGGACGTCCAGGAACTTGATCTTGGAGGTGAGGGTGTGTCCATGGTAGATGATTGGCAGGTCGTCTGGCCCATCCCAACAATCCACTACCCAATCAGAAAAGAGAAAAATGAGTCTCAGTCAGAGCACCTGATCGGCTGCATACTTGTTCAGGGGCTATGGCTACATGTACTACAGGCAGAGGATCAGCAGGACAGCCAGGCAATATGCATTGTTTAAAAGGAAATAAATATGGCAGCCTCTATATCCCTCTCACTTCCGTTGCCCTTTAATCAGTGGTGCATCAGGGTAATAACAGTGCGGAGGAAAAACGGTGTTACAACAAGCACGCCCGATTGACGATTCAACTGATTTTAGGCTGAAATGAGAAGAATGTATTGATTGGACATGCTGGGAGACCTCGGGCCACACGTCTTGTTCCTTCAATAAATGTGCTACTCTTATGAGCCTGGGCTATTTACTTGTGCCCTGATGAATACTCTCTCTTTAGTACATGTTGATATATCTCCATGGCAACCATCCTGGTGAGACTGTTGGGACTTTTTTCTTGTGTTTCCTTATTGAATGTTACATCTCTATTCTGTGTAGCATTGTTTATCGCTGTAATATTAGTCCTCGTGTAATATAATGTCTCCCTGTCTATTGTACATGCTTTGTAATATGCAAACACTTTATAAATAAAGTCTGTTATTATTAATAACTAGCTGATTGCCCGGCGTTGCCCGTGTATGTATTTGGCTGGTGTTGGCTCCGCCTACTTTTTCTAACCCTAACACACAATTACTCACTGACCAAGGTTTGTGAGCTTTGCGGTCTTTGGTATCAATAATCTGCATTGAAATGAAACAAATCTGATTGAGTGTGTGTGGCTCCACCCCCTTTTCTGAATTTGAACCCCAGTCACCCAATAACCAACTGTACCAGGTTTGAGGCCTGTGCCATTAACAGTTCAAGAATGGTAGCAATTAAATATTCCCCTTGAAAAGCAACAGGTGAAGTTTGATTCACTTTTGTAGGCTCCACCCACTTTTCTGAATATTAATCCCAGTCACCCAGTGACCAACTGTGCAAAGTTTAAAAACCCTGCCATTAACAGAATGGCTGCAGTGTACATTTTCCCAGTGAAATTTGTATTTGTCTCCACCCATTGATGACCCGGCGTTGCCCGGGTATGTATTTGACTGGTGTTGGCTCCGCCCACTTTCTAACCCTAACACACAAACACTCAATGACCAAGTTTGTGAGCTTTGGAGTCCTTGGCATCAATAATTTGTATATTCCCATAGAAATTAAACAAATCAGATAGGCTGTTTGTGGCTCCACCCCTCTCCAGCATTTGAACCCCAGTCACCCAATGACCAACTGTAGCAGGTTTGAGGCATCTGCTATTAACAGTGTAAAAATGGCAGCAATTTAAATATTCCACTTGAAAATCAACAGGTGAATTTTGATTGGCTATTATAGGCTCCACCCACTTCCCTGAATATTAATCTCAGTCACTTAGTGACCATCTGGGCAAAGATTGGGAACCCTGAAATAAACAGTGTAAGAAGGGCTGCAGTTTACACTTTCCCAGTGAAATTTGTTTTTGGCTCCGCCCACTTTTTGTAACCTGGACACAAAGTCACTACTCAATGCCCAAGTTTGTGAGTTTTGGGGTCCTTGGCATCAATAATTTGTATTTTCCCATGAAATGAAACAAATCTGATTCACTGTTTGTGGCTCTGTCCCCTTTTCTGAATTTGAACCTCAGTGACCCAATGACCAACTATACCAGGTGTGAGGCTTGTGCCATTAACAGTGCAAGAATGGCAGCAATTTAAATATTCTCCTTGAAAAGCGACATGTGATTTTTGATTGGCATTTTTAGGCTCCACCCACTTTTCTGATTATTAATCCCAGTCACCCAGTAACCAGCTATGCTAAGTTTGAGAACCCTGCCATTAACAGTGAAGAAGGGCTGCAGTTTACAATTTACCAGAAAAATCTGTTTTTAACTCCACCCACTTTTTGTAACCTGGACACACAGTCACTACCCAATGTCCAAGTTTGTGAGCTTTTGGGTTCCTGGCATCAAAATTGTGCTAATGGAAGCAGCTTATCCAGCAAAGAAATCTGGCTGTTTTTGGCTCTGCCCCTTTACTGAATTTGAGTCGTTAAGACTGACTGTAGCAGGTTTGAGGCCTCTGCTATTAACAGTGTGAGAATGGCTGCAGTTTCAATATTCCCCTTGAAAATCAATAGGTGAATTTTGATTGGCTCTTGTAGGCTCCACCTACTTTTCCGAATATTAATCCTAGTCACCCAGAGACCAACTGTGTGAAGTTTGAGAACCCTGCCATTAACAGTGTAAGAAAAGCTGCAGTTTACATTTTCCCATGTAAAAAGTTAGTTGTTTTTGGCTCTGCCCACTATTTCTAATTTTGACATACAGTCACTTAATGACAAAGTTTATGAGCTTTGGGGTCTTTGGCATCAATAAGTTGCATTTTACCATTGAAATTAAACAAATCTGATTGGCTGTTTTTGGCCCGCTCCCTTCAGAATTTAAATTTCAGTCTCCCAGTGACTGACTGTAGCAGATGTTAGGCCTCTGCCATTAAGAGTGCATGAATGGCAGCAAAGTAAATAGTCCCCTTGAAAATCAAAAGGTGAATTTTGATTGGCTGCTGTAGGCTCCACCCACTTTTCTGAATATTAGTCACAGTCACCCAGTGGCCAACTGTGTCATGTTTGAGAACCCTGGCAATAACAGAATGGCTGAAATCAATCTAACAAATCTGATTGGCTGTTTGTGGCTCCACCCCTTTAGTGAATTTGGATCCCAGTCACCCAATGACTGACTGTACCAGGTTTGAGGCCTCTGCCACTAACAGTGTAAGAATGGTAGCAATGTGAATATTCCCATTGAAAATTAATAGGTACATTTTGATTGGCTGCTGTAGGCTCCACCCACATTTCTGAATATTCATCCCAGTCACCCAGTGGCCAATTGTGTAAAGTTTGGGAACCCTGCAATGTAAAAAATGAAGTTGTTGGCACCGGCCACTTTTTCTAACCTTGACATACAGTCACTCAATTATCAAGTTTATCAGCTTTGGGATCCTTGGTATCAATACTTTGTATATTCCCATTGAAAAATAAACAAATCTGGCTGTTTGTGGCTCCGCCCCCTTCCTGAATTTGGACCCCAGTCACCCAGTGACCAACTGTACCAGGTTTGAGGCATCTGCTTTTACCAGTATAAGAGAATGGTAGCAGATGAAATATTCCCTTTGAAAATCAAAAGGGGAATTTTTATTGGCTGTTGTAGGCTCCACCCACCTTCCAAAATCTTAATCTGTGACCCAATGACCAACTGTGCAAAGTTTGAGAACCCTGCCATTAACGATGTAAGAATGGCTGCCGTTTATATTTTCCCAGTAAAAGTTGTTTTGGCTCCGCCCACTTTTTGTAACCTTGACACACAGTCACTCAATGACCAAGTTTGTGAGCTGTCAGGTTCAAGGCATCAAAAATGTGTGAATGGAAGCAGTTTATCCACCAAGGAAATCTGATTGGCTGTATGTGGCCCCGCCCCTTTAGTGAACTTTGACCCCAGTCACCCAATGACCGACTGTAGCAAGTTTGAAGCCTCTGCCATTAAAAGTGTAAGAATAGCAGCAGTTTAAATATTCCCCTTGAAAATCAATAGGTGAATTTTGATTGGCTGTTGTAGGCTCCACCCACTTTCTTGAATCTTAATCTCATTCACCCAGTGACCAACTGTAGCAAGTTTGAGAACCCTGCGATTAACAGTCTAAGAATGGCTGCAGTTTACATTTTCCCATTTAAAATGAACGGCTGAAATTTGATTGGCTGTTTTATGCTCCGCCCACTTTTCCTGGATTTGTAACCTCGGTCACCAAGTGACCAACTGTGCAAAGTGTGGGGACTCTGGCTTGATTACTGTGAGAATGGCAGCCTTTTACATTTTTCCTTTGACTTGAATGGGTGGAATCTGATTTGCTGTTTGTAGCTCCGCCCAGGTGTGCAGGGGGGCCGCGAGACCCCCAGAACATATCATCCCAGGTAGTAAGGGATCTGTGTACCAAGTTTCGTTCAAATCGGTCAAGCCGTTTTCGCGTGATCGCGGCACATACACACACACACACACACACAACACACACACACACACACACACACACACACACACACACACACACACACACACACACACACACACACACACACACACACACACACACACACACACACACACACACACACACACACACACACACACACACACACACACACACACACACACACACACACACACACACACACACACACACACACACACACACGATTTTATATATATATATAGATAATAATAATGATGTCACTACACGGGAGACAGGCTTTAAAGGAAAACTATAGCAAAAAAAAAATTATAATAATAATCATAATAATAATACATGTCAACACATACATAAAAAGTACATTTCTCCCAGAGTAAAATGTGATACAAATAACTTTTCTCCTATGTTGTTGTCACTTACAGTAGGTAGTAAAAATCTAACAGATTTTGGACTAGCCCATCACCTCATGGAGGATTCTTAGGGAACAGCAGTTGCTCTGTCCAACTGCCAGAATAGTGTGCATACAGGTTTGAGGGGGGGGGGGGGGGGGAAGATAGCAACATAGGAGAAAAACAATTTATAGCTAATATTACTCTATAAGAAACATATTTCTTATTTGTTTATGTTTGCATGTACTTTAAATTTTACAATTTTTGGCGATAGTGTTCCTTTAACACAGGCCAGGTTGACAGATCCCCTCATTCTCAGCGGGTATCTCCAGCCTGGCCGACCTTGGTAAATGGCGTTTGAGCAGGTTGGGGGCGGAGTCACTCACGCTCGATGCAGCGGCAGCCCACGCGCAGACAGCGTGCGTACGCCTCCAGGGACGACTCGCTGGAGAACTGGTCTCCTGTCAGATATCTGCGGGGAGGACAGGCGGGGGGTTAGTATTGTACAATATACATTGGAAATCAGCAAATACAAAACTACAAGCGGGAAATGGAGCTGCTTGCAGTATTATACTATCTGGAGCAGTGCAATAAACAGGGGAGAAAAAGACATATCTGCATATGCAACAGGTAAAAGCTATGACACGGGAGAAGGAGGGGGACCTCCCCAACTGAGCTTACAATCTACAGTTATGTCCTTGCCCCCACTGCACGTCCCATTGAGGCCTGCAAGTAAACTGGAAAACCCATCGCAAGCAAAAAACTGCTTGTGCTTTTTTGTGTGCTTTGCAGGTGTAATAAGGCCTTCTCCAAAAAGTGTCCAGTTATTTAATGAGAAACTCAAGACCCTCTTATTCACTGACCTAGTAGTACAGTACGGCCCCAGCCATGGCTGCATATCTTACATTACTGTCAATAGGAAAGTCTGATCATTTGGTCATTTCCAAAATCTACCTCAAAACCTTCTGTGGTGCTGCCCCTACCTTATGGAACTCCTTACCCCACTCAGTCAGGACAGCTCCATCCCTGGAGGGGGTTAAATCCAGATGGAGAGCTCATCTGTTCAGTTAGGCATTTACAGACATGTAGCTCTTTCCTCCGTGGCAAAGTCTATCCTGTCACTAATTACTGAATGGAGACAAGCCATGGGTCTGATGGGAGAAAAGCGCTTTACAAACAATGATGTTGATGCTTAGGGAGGGAGGGTTCTGTGTGAGAGAAGTGTTAACATTTAAGAGAAGTAGTAACATTTAAATTATTTACCAATATTTTACTATGTTAATTTACACTTTTAAAATGTAGAATATCTGTAAATGTTACCAATATTCTACTAGCTGAAGTTGGGCACCCAAATTACCTTTGTGCCCCTTTTTCTACAGCAACGCATTTCGTGAGTACATAGGACTAACTTCCTCAGGGACTGATTTTTTTTCACCTGAGGAAGTCAGTCCTAAGTACTCACCAAAGGCGTTGCCATAGTGAAAATAAAATTTCCTGTTTATCCACTAAAAAATTGCGCCATCCTTGAGGTAAGTCACCTCCCTTTTTTCAAAACTTTTATTGTTGTTAATATATTTGATCACTTCTAGGCTCCTCTCTTTCCCTGTTGTCCTTCGGAGGATGGCAATCAGTCAGGACAATGGGATTTCTCAAGAGAGCGACTGAACATCAAGAGACCTGGAGTGGAGAGGACTGTTTTCCCCACCTGCCTTATTGGTTGGTTGCCCTGAATAGCAACCTCATTTTGTGAGTATTATTCTCGAAATACCTGCACTTTATGCCCATACTAACATACTACACCATGTGGGCCCCCACTGTCTCTGTGATTCTTCTAAGGTAGAGTTCCTCTATATCACCCTAGCCATGTTGGACTGCAATATGTCATCTCTATTGAGGACCTTCCACTACTGTCCATACCAGCAATGAGGCAGGTTCTACTGGCCTAGAAGAACAGCCATGCACACAGCAGACACACTTCGAGGTCCAGCTTACGTGTTATGTGAGGAGGAGATCCAGTACTGGGACAATGGGTAATTCATGTCCTCGGGAACCACCGTGTCATACTTAGAATCCACAATCCCGTTTTCTTTGGAGAAGAGGTACATCAGGAACTGAGGGAGAAGACAGACAACGTCACCAACAGAGGACACTAAACTTGGTCAATGTTAACTCCTCTAGAGGTCCTCAGTGAGATGCAAATGACTCCTGTTTGTGTGAAAATGTAATGCTTAGAGTCGAAACTGTCAAACATTGGCAGGAAGTATTTTTGATTAGTCGGTGATTGACTAAAGATGATTTAGTCATCGTTACAGCCGGCAGGTGCATTACTGAAGAATGGGGGGGGGGGGGGAAGGGGCTGTATTCCACCGCGTAAAACAGCCTAGGCAAAACATCACTGTTAGGGTGGGGTTACATATCAATATGTAGATATAGGAAGTGTTTCTGGTGCTGACACTAGTATAATTCACATAACATTGGGACTCCATTCTACTATGTGTCACTACAGGGCCTCTTTATCAGTGTTCAGCTGAGGTGTTTTGGGGGTTTGAGAGGACATCTCACCTCGTCCAGCTGCAGCGCTTGCTCGGACATCTCGCCCTCTGTATCCCGGAGATAACTGCATAGATAGTCCCTCACTTTACCAAGGTCACTTGCCCAGGCTTCCTGTGATGAGAGAGAGACAATGGGCATCACACGGCGAGGAACATGGCGGAACGCGGATCACTCATTCGCTGGCTCGCGTTGTGCCGACTGCCGGAAACCAGCGGTACTAAAGCCCGGAATACGAGGCACCGCTCGGTAACCTACAGCCGTATACAGTGCTGTGCTGGTAATTTATTCTTACGATACATCTAGCGCAGAACTAAAAATATCTACAGAGAGGAACCGGCAACGTAGATACCAATTGTTCCAGCTTCATTCCAGAGTTCAGTCAACCAAAAGCACCAGACACAAGAGGGCAGCAGTGAGGTGAGGAACAAACAGCAGCCTGACGGCCGCTTCTTCAGCGGTCACTCTGCACAGGGCCTCTGAGGAAGCGGTAGCCCAGTAAAACGTGTTAAGCCACAGTTTGTATTTCACTCCACTGCTGTACCAATCGTGTCTGGTGCTTTTAATTGAATGAACTCTAAGATAAAGCTTGAACAATTGGTATCTACTTGCTCGATTCCTCTCTGCATATATCGATGGATCTGCTTCCACTTTGAGCACAGGTGCCCTTTACAAGGTTATTCAGCACCCCAGATCTAGTGCCAGCACTGCTGTATTGCCATTATTTTGTCTGGCGCTCACCTTCTGATCGTATTGGAGGAAACGCTGGAAATCGTAGAGTGAGATCTGGCACAGAGATGGCCGGTCCACATTCCTGGCACAAAACACGAAGACACGGTAGTTAGTGTTCCTGAAACAAAACCGCTTCTCATTCCTGCAGCAGTCTTTTCTAAAAGTGAACCAGAGACGAAGCACCCTCATATATTTTACCATATACACTACAGTATATCAGTGGGAACATTAGAGAAATCACCTACGCTGCTCTCTGTTTCATCCTTCAATGCTCAGCCTGCTTGTTATCAGCCCTGATAAAATCCCAGACTGAACATTCAGTCTGGCTTTGCTCAGGAATCATTATAGCTGAGTCATTATAGCAGAGTCACAAGGGGGCAGGCTTGGGCTTAAAAATACATCAGAGAAGACAGACTCAGCTATAATGATTCCCGAGCAAAGCCAGACTGAATGCTCAGTCTGGGATTTGATCAGGGCTGATAACAATCAGGCTGAGCAATGAAGGATGAAACAGAAAGCAAGGTAGGTGTTTTCTCTAATGTTCCCACTGATATATATGGAAAAATACATGATGGTGCTTCGTCTCTGGTTCACTTTAAGGACAACTGAAGCAAAGTGGATATGGAGGCTGCCATATAATACCAGTTGCCTGGCTGTCCTGCTGATCCTCTGCCTCTAATACTGTTAGCCATAGCCCCTGAACAAGCATGCAACATATCAGGTGTTTCTGACATTATAGTCAGATCTGACAAGATTAGCTGCATGCTTGTTTCTGGTGGGATTCAGACACTACTGTAGCCAATTAGACCAGCAGGGCTGCCAGGCAACTGGTATTGTTTAACAGGAAATAAATATGGCAGCCTTCATATCCCTCTCACTTCATGTTCATTGTAATAAAGTGCTGTTCCGTCATATCTTATGCAGTTACTATTTAGCCACACTGCTTGTTCTGCTTCCGGCCAGCAGATGGCAGCGCTCCCACTGCTATTTATAGACAGCATCTCCTCGTCTATTATACCTATTTTAGCACAATTGACTGAAAATAACAGCAAAAAAAAAAAAAATCACCCAAAGAAAGCAGCGAATGCTGAGCGAATAGAGACGGTAGACGAGAGGGGATTATTTATGGACATGCATCATCACAGACGCACGCAGCTCACATACGCCCCCCGTCTGGAGAGATCTGCGAGCGTCATGCATTAATTGCACGCTACAGACACACAATCCTGACTCACCGTAACGGAAAGGACAATTCCAGCTGCTCGATGATCTGCGAGGAGAGGGAAACAGAGAGAAATTACATCGCTAAAATAACGACCATGGAAATATATACAGGCTATGAATGGATGGAATACCCGCCAGCGCATCGCCATGTGACATCACTGCGCCAGATGTGGCCAATCGCCATGTGATATCACAGCGCCAGATGTGGCCTATCGTCATGTGACATCACTGCGCCAGATGTGGGCAATCGCCATGTGACATCACTGCGCCAGATGTGGGCAATCGCCATGTGACATCACTGCGCCAGATGTGGGCAATCGCCATGTGACATCACTGCGTCAAATGTGGCCTATCGTCATGTGACATCACTGCGCCAGATGTGGGCAATCGCCATGTGATATCACTGCGCCAGATGTGGGCAATCGCCATGTGACATCACTGCGCCAGATGTGGCCTATCGTCATGTGACATCACTGCGCCAGATGTGGCCTATCGTCATGTGACATCACTGCGCCAGATGTGGCCTATCGTCATGTGACATCACTGCGCCAGATGTGGCCTATCGTCATGTGACATCACTGCGCCAGATGTGGGCCATCGCCATGTGACATCACTGCGCCAGATGTGGCCTATCGTCATGTGACATCACTGCGCCAGATGTAGCCTATCATCATGTGACATCACTGCGCCAGATGTGGCCTATCATGTGACATCACTGCACCAGATGTGGCCTACCGTCATGTGACATCACTGCACCAGATGTGGCCTATCATCATGTGACATCACTGCGCCAGATGTGGCCTATCGTCATGTGACATCACTGCGCCAGATGTGGCCTATCGTCATGTGACATCACTGCGCCAGATGTGGCCTATCGTCATGTGACATCACTGCGCCAGATGTGGCCTATCGTCATGTGACATCACTGCGCCAGATGTGGCCTATTCATCATGTGACATCACTTGGCCAGATGTGGCCTATCGTCATGTGACATCACTGCGCCAGATGTGGCCTATTGTCATGTGACATCACTGCGCCAGATGTGGGCAATCGCCATGTGACATCACTGGGCCAGATGTGGCCTATCATCATGTGACATCACTGCACCAGATGTGGCCCATCGCCATGTGACATCACTGCGCCAGATGTGGCCTATCATCATGTGACATCACTGCGCCAGATGTGGCCTATCATCATGTGACATCACTGCGCCAGATGTGGCCTATCGTCATGTGACATCACTGCGCCAGATGTGGCCTATCGTCATGTGACATCACTGCGCCAGATGTAGCCTATCATCATGTGACATCACTGCGCCAGATGTGGCCTATCATGTGACATCACTGCACCAGATGTGGCCTACCGTCATGTGACATCACTGCACCAGATGTGGCCTATCATCATGTGACATCACTGCGCCAGATGTGGCCTATCGTCATGTGACATCACTGCGCCAGATGTGGCCTATCGTCATGTGACATCACTGCGCCAGATGTGGCCTATCGTCATGTGACATCACTGCGCCAGATGTGGCCTATCGTCATGTGACATCACTGCGCCAGATGTGGCCTATTCATCATGTGACATCACTTGGCCAGATGTGGCCTATCGTCATGTGACATCACTGCACCAGATGTGGCCTATCATCATGTGACATCACTGCGCCAGATGTGGCCTATTGTCATGTGACATCACTGCGCCAGATGTGGGCAATCGCCATGTGACATCACTGGGCCAGATGTAGCCTATCATCATGTGACATCACTGCACCAGATGTGGCCCATCGCCATGTGACATCACTGCGCCAGATGTGGCCTATCATCATGTGACATCACTGCGCCAGATGTGGCCTATCATGTGACATCACTGCGCCAGATGTGGCCTATCATCATGTGACATCACTGGGCCAGATGTGGCCTATCATCATGTGACATCACTGCACCAGATGTGGCCTATTGTCATGTGACATCACTGCGCCAGATGTGGCCTATTGTCATGTGACATCACTGCGCCAGATGTGGGCCATCGCCATGTGACATCACTGCGCCAGATGTGGCCTATCGTCATGTGACATCACTGCGCCAGATGTGGCCTATCGTCATGTGACATCACTGCACCAGATGTGGCCTATCGTCATGTGACATCACTGCGCCAGATGTGGCCTATCGTCATGTGACATCACTGCGCCAGATGTGGCCTATCGTCATGTGACATCACTGCGCCAGATGTGGCCTATCGTCATGTGACATCACTGCACCAGATGTGGCCTATCGTCATGTGACATCACTGCACCAGATGTGGCCTATCGTCATGTGACATCACTGCGCCAGATGTGGCCTATCATCATGTGACATCACTGCGCCAGATGTGGCCTATCATCATGTGACATCACTGCGCCAGATGTAGCCTATCATCATGTGACATCACTGCACCAGATGTGGGCCATCATCATGTGACATCACTGCGCCAGATGTGGCCTATCGTCATGTGACATCACTGCGCCAGATGTGGCCTATCGTCATGTGACATCACTGCACCAGATGTGGCCTATCGTCATGTGACATCACTGCGCCAGATGTGGCCTATCATCATGTGACATCACTGCACCAGATGTGGCCTATCATCATGTGACATCACTGCGCCAGATATGGCCTATTGTCATGTGACATCACTGCACCAGATGTGGCCCATCGCCATGTGACATCACTGCGCTAGATGTGGCCTATCGTCATGTGACATCACTGCACCAGATGTGGCCTATCATCATGTGACATCACTGCACCAGATGTGGCCTATCGTCATGTGACATCACTGCGCCAGATGTGGCCTATCATCATGTGACATCACTGCACCAGATGTGGGCCATCATCATGTGACATCACTGCACCAGATGTGGCCTATCATCATGTGACATCACTGCGCCAGATGTGGCCCATCGCCATGTGACATCACTGCGCTAGATGTGGCCTATCGCCATGTGACATCACTGCGCTAGATGTGGCAATCGTCATGTGACATCACTGCGCCAGATGTGGCCTATGAACATGTGACATCACTGCGCCAGATGTGGCCTATCGTCATGTGACATCACTGCGCCAGATGTGGCCTATCGTCATGTGACATCACTGCACCAGATGTGGCCTATCGCCATGTGACATCACTGCGCTAGATGTGGCAATCGTCATGTGACATCACTGCGCCAGATGTGGCCTATCGTCATGTGACATCACTGCACCAGATGTGGCCCATCGCCATGTGACATCACTGCGCTAGATGTGGCAATCGTCATGTGACATCACTGCGCCAGATGTGGCCTATCGTCATGTGACATCACTGCGCCAGATGTGGGCAATCGCCATGTGACATCACTGCGCCAGATGTGGCTTATCATCATGTGACATCACTGCGCCAGATGTGGCTTATCATCATGTGACATCACTGCGCCAGATGTGGCCTACCGTCATGTGACATCACTGCGCCAGATGTAGCCTATCGTCATGTGACATCACTGCGCCAGATATGGCCAATCATCATGTGACATCACTGCGCCAGATGTGGCCTATCGTCATGTGACATCACTGCGCCAGATGTGGCCTATCGTCATGTGACATCACTGCACCAGATGTGGCCTATCATCATGTGACATCACTGCGCCAGATGTGGCCTATCGTCATGTGACATCACTGCGCCAGATGTGGCCTATCGTCATGTGACATCACTGCACCAGATGTGGCCTATCATCATGTGACATCACTGCGCCAGATGTAGCCTATCATGTGACATCACTGCGCCAGATGTGGCCTATCATGTGACATCACTGCGCCAGATGTGGCCTATTCATCATGTGACATCACTTGGCCAGATGTGGGCAATCGCCATGTGACATCACTGCACCAGATGTGGCCTATCATCATGTGACATCACTGCGCCAGATGTAGCCTATCGTCATGTGACATCACTGCGCCAGATGTGGCCTATGGTCATGTGACATCACTGCGCCAGATATGGCCTATCGTCATGTGACATCACTGCACCAGATGTGGCTTATCGCCATGTGACATCACTGCGCCAGATGTGGCTTATCGTCATGTGACATCACTGCGCCAGATGTGGCCCATCATCGTGTGACATCACTGGGCCAGATGTGGCCTATCATCATGTGACATCACTGCGCCAGATGTGGGCCATCGCCATGTGCAGCACTGTGTAAAATTTAGGCCAATGTTATGTGACATCACTGCACCAGATGTACAAGAGGACCTGTCACTGGCTTACTCACAGAAAGGGCCTTATTTATAAAGAAAGGAGTCATCTGAAAAAACGATTACCAATTTCTTGTCACCACCTTTTCACACAAAAAAAGCCCTAATACCCCCTCTCCAAAAAAGAAATGGTAGCAAAACAGCATTTAAACAGTTAAACACACGTACAAAGCTGGAGGGGTAGATAGTAAACAATCCAACTAAAAAGATTGATCAGAAAATCAGATCACCGGAACGATCAATAGAACAATCGTTTGCCATCGATGGACCCCATAAACAGAGCCCGATCTGATGGATCGCACGGTCGATAGTTGAGGAGAATGTACCGTTAATGGTCACCTGAACACAGATAATTACAGCCATGACTTCTGGTAGTAAACACGGTGCAGAGATGGCGGGACGCCCGCCCAGAACCGCCAGGAGGATTTACTGGCAGCTCTCAGCCACCTGGCTCTATATAGCGGAAGCAAAGGGGCCATGTGACACTCCCGCTGAATAAGCCTTTATGTGAGATCTCTGCGATAAGCCGGCCCGAGGACGCCACACAATGGCTGATCTGTCTGCGGATGAAGTTTATAGAGAGGATGGTGATAATACGACTTTCACACACTCAGGCAGGCAGCACTAGGAACGTGTGAGGGATAACTCTGCGGTGTATTGAGGGCTCGCTGCGGGCCCCCGTTCTACGTCCAGCGATGACCCAGCTCTCATTCTGACTGCTCGCCGCGGACCCCCGTTCTACGTCCAGCAATGACCCAGCTCTTATTCTGACCGCTCGGCGCAGACCCCCGTTCTATGTTCAGCGATGACCCAGCTCTCATTCTCACCACTTCCTGTGGACCCCCGTTCTACATCCAGCGATGACCCAGCTCTCATTCTCACCGCTCCCTGCGAACCCCCGTGCTACGCCCAGCGATGGCACAGGCCCTCGTTCTACACCCAGCATTGGCCCAGGCCCCCCGTTCTATGCCCAGCGATGGCCCAGGCCCCCGTTCTATGCCCAGCGATGGCCCAACTCTCATTCTCACCGCTCCTTGCGGACCCCCGTTCTACGTCCAGCGATGGCCCAGCTCTCATTCTCACCGCTCCCTGCGGACCCCCGTGCTATGCCCAGCGATGGCCCAGGCCCCCGTTCTATGCCCAGCGATGGCCCAGGCCCCCATTCTATGCCCAGCGATGGCCCAGGCCTCCGTTCTATGCCCAGCGATGGCCCAGGCCCCCGTTCTATGCCCAGCGATGGCCCAGGCCCCCGTTCTATGCCCAGCGATGGCCCAGGCCCCCGTTCTATGCCCAGCGATGGCCCAGGCTCCCGTTCTATGCCCAGCGATGGCCCAGGCCCCCGTTCTATGCCCAGCGATGGCCCAGGCCGCTGCTCTCACTCCCACACTGCAGTAAACAGTGACACTGGCACACACACAATGGCGTATTGTCACTGAGGGAGAATTAGCATTTCAGTCAGGGGGCTCCCCGGACCAGGGAGAGACGGCGGAATATTAATGGGAGTCTGGCGGCGACACGTACCGATTTCTGAGAGTCAAACATCAGGTTCTTATAGAAGAGGATGAAGTGCGAGAAGGCAAGGTCACTGCGGGCTTCAATCTCCTGCGATAAGGAAGAGAGGACAGAAATTACAGCGGAACTCAAGTGAAAATATCCTTTATTTACAATATTCATCCTATCTAATAAAACCCGTGTCTCTGCATCCTGTCCCTGTGTGTCCTGTCCCTGTGTCTCCTGTCCCTGTGTCTCCTGTCCCTGTGTCTCTGCGTCCTGTCCCTGTGTCTCCTGTCCCTGTGTCTCTTGTCCCTGTGTCTCTGTGTCCTGCCCCTGTGTCTCCTGTCCCTGTGTCTCCTGTCCCTGTGTCTCTGCGTCCTGTTCCTGTGTCTCCTGTCCCTGTGTCTCTGCGTCCTGTCCCTGTGTCTCCTGTCCCTGTGTCTCCTGTCCCTGTGTCTCTGCGTCCTGTCCCTGTGTGTGTGTCCTGTCCCTGTGTCTCCTGTCCCTGTGTCTCCTGTCCCTGTGTCTCTGCGTCCTGTCCCTGTGTCTCCTGTCCCTGTGTCTCCTGTCCCTGTGTCTCTGCGTCCTGTCCCTGTGTCTCCTGTCCCTGTGTCTCCTGTCCCTGTGTCTCCTGTCCCTGTGTCTCTGCCTCCTGTCCCTGTGTCTCCTGTCCCTGTGTCTCTGAGTCCTGTCCCTGTGTCTCCTGTCCCTGTGTCTTCTGTCCCTGTGTCTCCTGTCCCTGTGTCTCTGCGTCCTGTCCCTGTGTCTCCTGTCCCTGTGTCTCCTGTCCCTGTGTCTCTGCGGCCTGTCCCTGTGTCTCCTGTCCCTGTGTCTCTGCCTCCTGTCCCTGTGTCTCCTGTCCCTGTGTCTCCTGTCCCTGTGTCTCTGCCTCCTGTCCCTGTGTCTCCTGTCCCTGTGTCTTCTGTCCCTGTGTCTCCTGTCCCTGTGTCTCCTGTCCCTGTGTCTCCTGTCCCTGTGTCTTCTGTCCCTGTGTCTCCTGTCCCTGTGTCTCTGCCTCCTGTCCCTGTGTCTCCTGTCCCTGTGTCTTCTGTCCCTGTGTCTCCTGTCCCTGTGTCTCCTGTCCCTGTGTCTCCTGTCCCTGTGTCTCTGCCTCCTGTCTCTGCATCCTGTCCCTACTTACAGACGGGACAGTTTGCTGTCTGAGAACCTCATTGCATTGTGAGAAAGAACAGCTTTTTCCAACTGCCAAGCAACATCTCCCTGTGTGCATATACTTCAGACAGTGTTGGGGGATGAGCAAGTGGGACGCGTCTGTGCGCGCATTGCGGATGCTAGCGGCCGTGGCTTAGCGCCCGTTTCTTACCGGACGGGCCTTTTTACTAGTTTATAAATAATTTAGCCAGTACAAAAAAGACCTGGTTTCCCAGAATGCTCTGGGAGAAAAATTCTGTATAGCTAAACAGCCTAGGCTAGTAATATTAATATAGTAATATACAGCAATACATAGATATAGGAAGGGTTTCCGATACAGAAACCAGGAAAATTACCATAAAAGTGGGTAGCCTCAATAATTTACTGCATTCTACTATATATTCTACTATATGTCACTACAGGGCCTCTTTACTGCATTCTACTATATGTCACTACAGGGCCTCTTTACTGCATTCTACTATATGTCACTACAGAGCCTCTTTACTGCATTCTGCTATATGTCACTACAGGGCCTCTTTACTGCATTCTGCTATATGTCACTACAGGGCCTCTTTACTGAATTCTGCTATATGTCACTACAGGGCCTCTTTACTACATTCTGCTATATGTCACTACAGGGCCTCTGTACTGCATTCTGCTATATGTCACTACAGGGCCTCTTCACTGCATTCTGCTATATGTCACTACAGGGCCTCTTTATTGCATTCTATTATATGTCACTACAGGGCCTCTTTACTGCATTCTACTATATGTCACTACAGGGTCTCTTTACTGCATTCTACTATATGTCACTACAGGGCCTCTTTACTGCATTCTGCTATATGTCACTACAGGGCCTCTTCACCGCATTCTGCTATATGTCACTACAGGGCCTCTGTACTGCATTCTGCTATATGTCACTACAGGGCCTCTGTACTGCATTCTGCTATATGTCACTACAGGGCCTCTTTACTGCATCCTGCTATATGTCACTACAGGGCCTCTCTACTGCATTCTGCTATATATCACTACAGGGCCTCTTTACTGCATTCTGCTATATGTCACTACAGGGCCTCTCTACTGCATTCTGCTATATGTCACTACAGGGCCTCTTTACTACATTCTGCTATATGTCACTACAGGGTCTCTTTACTGCATTCTACTATATGTCACTACAGGGCCTCTTTACTGCATTCTGCTATATGTCACTACAGGGCCTCTGTACTGCATTCTGCTATATGTCACTACAGGGCCTCTTTACTGCATTCTGCTATATGTCACTACAGGGCCTCTGTACTGCATTCTGCTATATGTCACTACAGGGCCTCTTTACTGCATCCTGCTATATGTCACTACAGGGCCTCTCTACTGCATTCTGCTATATATCACTGCAGGGCCTCTTTACTGCATTCTGCTATATGTCACTACAGGGCCTCTCTACTGCATTCTGCTATATGTCACTACAGGGCCTCTTTACTACATTCTGCTATATGTCACTACAGGGCCTCTTTACTGCATTCTGCTATATGTCACTACAGGGCCTCTTTACTGCATTCTGCTATATGTCACTACAGGGCCGCTTTACTGCATTCTGCTATATGTCACTACAGGGCCTCTTTACTGCATTCTGCTATATGTCACTACAGGGCCTCTTTACTGCATTCTGCTATATGTCACTACAGGGCCTCTTTACTGCATTCTGCTATAGGTCACTACAGGGCCTATTTACTGCATTCTACTATATGTCACTACAGGGCCTCTTTACTGCATTCGGCTATATGTTACTACAGGGCCTCTTTACTGCATTCTGCTATATGTCACTACAGGACCTCTTTACTGCATTCTGCTATATGTCACTACAGAGCCTCTTTACTGCATTCTGCTATATGTCACTACAGGGCCTCATTACTGCATCCTGCTATATGTCACTACAGGTCCTCTTTACTGCATTCTGCTATATGTCACTACAGGGCCTCATTACTGCATCCTGCTATATGTCACTACAGGTTCTCTTTACTGCATTCTGCTATATGTCACTACAGGGCCTCATTACTGCATTCTGCTATATGTCACTACAGGGCCTCTTTACTGCATTCTGCTATATGTCACTACAGGGCCTCTTTACTGCATTCTGCTATACGTCACTACAGGGCCTCTGTACTGCATTCTGCTATATGTCACTACAGGGCCTCTTTACTGCATTCTGCTATATGTCACTACAGGGCCTCTGTACTGCATTCTGCTATATGTCACTACAGGGCCTCTTTACTGCATTCTGCTATATGTCACTACAGGGCCTCTTTACTGCATCCTGCTATATGTCACTACAGAGCCTCTTTACTGCATTCTGCTATATGTCACTACAGGGCCTCTTTACTGCATTCTGCTATATGTCACTACAGGACATCTTTACTGCATTCTGCTATATGTCACTACAGGGCCTCTTTACTGCATTCTGCTATACGTCACTACAGGGCCTCTGTACTGCATTCTGCTATATGTCACTACAGGGCCTCTTTACTGCATTCTGCTATATGTCACTACAGGGCCTCTGTACTGCATTCTGCTATATGTCACTACAGGGCCTCTTTACTGCACCCTGCTATATGTCACTACAGGGCCTCTCTACTGCATTCTGCTATATGTCACTACAGGGCCTCTCTACTGCATTCTGCTATATGTCACTACAGGGCCTCTTTACTACATTCTGCTATATGTCACTACAGGGCCTCTTTACTGCATTCTGCTATATGTCACTACAGGGCCTCTTTACTGCATTCTGCTATATGTCACTACAGGGCCGCTTTACTGCATTCTGCTATATGTCACTACAGGGCCTCTTTACTGCATTCTGCTATATGTCACTACAGGGCCTCTTTACTGCATTCTGCTATATGTCACTACAGGGCCTCTTTACTGCATTCTGCTATAGGTCACTACAGGGCCTCTTTACTGCATTCTACTATATGTCACTACAGGGCCTCCTTACTGTATTCTGCTATATGTCACTACAGGGCCTCTTTACTGCATTCTACTATATGTCACTACAGAGCCTCTTTACTGCATTCTGCTATATGTCACTACAGGACCTCTTTACTGCATTCTGCTATATTTCACTACAGGGCCTCTTTACTGCATTCTGCTATATGTCACTACAGGGCCTCTTTACTGCATTCTGCTATATGTCACTACAGGGCCTCTCTACTGCATTCTGCTATATGTCACTACAGGGCCTCTTTACTACATTCTGCTATATGTCACTACAGGGCCTCTTTACTGCATTCTGCTATATGTCACTACAGGGCCTCTTTACTGCATTCTGCTATATGTCACTACAGGGCCGCTTTACTGCATTCTGCTATATGTCACTACAGGGCCTCTTTACTGCATTCTGCTATATGTCACTACAGGGCCTCTTTACTGCATTCT
Organism: Hyperolius riggenbachi; assembly: GCF_040937935.1. Lineage (NCBI taxonomy): Eukaryota > Metazoa > Chordata > Amphibia > Anura > Hyperoliidae > Hyperolius > Hyperolius riggenbachi. The sequence goes on along the minus strand of NC_090650.1, from coordinate 443,473,800 downwards.
ACTATATGTCACTACAGGGCCTCTTTACTGCATTCTGCTATAGGTCACTACAGGGCCTCTTTACTGCATTCTACTATATGTCACTACAGGGCCTCCTTACTGTATTCTGCTATATGTCACTACAGGGCCTCTTTACTGCATTCTACTATATGTCACTACAGAGCCTCTTTACTGCATTCTGCTATATGTCACTACAGGGCCTCTTTACTGCATTCTGCTATATTTCACTACAGGGCCTTATTACTGCATTCTGCTATATGTCACTACAGGGCCTCTTTACTGCATTCTGCTATATTTCACTACAGGGCCTCTTTACTGCATTCTGCTATATGTCACTACAGAGCCTCTTTACTGCATTCTGCTATATGTCACTACAGGGCCTCTTTACTGCATTCTGCTATATGTCACTACAGGGCCTCTTTACTGCATTCCGCTATATGTCACTACAGGGCCTCTCTACTGCATTCTGCTATATGTCACTACAGGGCCTCTTTACTACATTCTGCTATATGTCACTACAGGGTCTCTTTACTGCATTCTACTATATGTCACTACAGGGCCTCTTTACTGCATTCTGCTATATGTCACTACAGGGCCTCTGTACTGCATTCTGCTATATGTCACTACAGGGCCTCTTTACTGCATTCTGCTATATGTCACTACAGGGCCTCTGTACTGCATTCTGCTATATGTCACTACAGGGCCTCTTTACTGCATTCTACTATATGTCACTACAGGGCCTCTTTACTGCATTCTGCTATATGTCACTACAGGGCCTCTCTACTGCATTCTGCTATATATCACTACAGGGTCTCTTTACTGCATTCTGCTATATGTCACTACAGGGCCTCTCTACTGCATTCTGCTATATATCACTACAGGGCCTCTTTACTGCATTCTGCTATATGTCACTACAGGGCCTCTCTACTGCATTCTGCTATATGTCACTACAGGGCCTCTTTACTACATTCTGCTATATGTCACTACAGGGCCTCTTTACTGCATTCTGCTATATGTCACTACAGGGCCTCTTTACTGCATTCTGCTATATGTCACTACAGGGCCGCTTTACTGCATTCTGCTATATGTCACTACAGGGCCTCTTTACTGCATTCTGCTATATGTCACTACAGGGCCTCTTTACTGCATTCTGCTATAGGTCACTACAGGGCCTATTTACTGCATTCTACTATATGTCACTACAGGGCCTCTTTACTGCATTCTGCTATATGTTACTACAGGGCCTCTTTACTGCATTCTGCTATATGTCACTACAGGACCTCTTTACTGCATTCTGCTATATGTCACTACAGAGCCTCTTTACTGCATTCTGCTATATGTCACTACAGGGCCTCATTACTGCATCCTGCTATATGTCACTACAGGTCCTCTTTACTGCATTCTGCTATATGTCACTACAGGGCCTCCTTACTGCATTCTGCTATATGTCACTACAGGGCCTCATTACTGCATCCTGCTATATGTCACTACAGGTCCTCTTTACTGCATTCTGCTATATGTCACTACAGGGCCTCTTTACTGCATCCTGCTATATGTCACTACAGAGCCTCTTTACTGCATTCTGCTATATGTCACTACAGGGCCTCTTTACTGCATTCTGCTATACGTCACTACAGGGCCTCTTTACTGCATTCAGCTATATGTCACTACAGGGCCTCTTTACTGCATTCTACTATATGTCACTACAGGGCCTCTTTACTGCATTCTGCTATATGTCACTACAGGGCCTCTTTACTGCATTCTGCTATATGTCACTACAGGGCCTCTTTACTGCATTCTGCTATATGTCACTACAGGGCCTCTTTACTGCATTCTGCTATATATCACTACAGGGCCTCTTTAATATTTATTCTTGTTTGTCACTGGCTGAGGGCAAAACATACTCATTTTATAAACAATGGTTTAGACATGCATGTGACTGGTTTTTGCCCCCTGTAGAGTGGATGGCAGTCTAGCAATGTCTCCTAACATTCACAATTGCTTCACCTCTGGAATGGAATGTGGTAGAGTCAGGGCCGTACTTCAGGCACGTCCCTAGGATCACCTTTCTTGCAAAGGGCGACTCATGCCTACCAGCCTCCACACTATCCCCTGTATCACTGAGAACTGCAGCAGGTCTTGCCATCCATCTGCTTCTTGGTCTACAACTGTTTCTTGAGGAGTCCTAACTATTGCAAAGGGAGGGATTTAGGTTGTGGAATCTTTAGAGAGGCGGGGCTTAAGGTGCTGAGAGTTAAATCTGACCCTGGGCAGGGCAGGAAGGTGGGAATACGATCCAAGGACCCAGGCAAACAGATAACACAGCATCCCAAAATCTCCTTTATTAGGGAAGTTGTGTTAGCTGCCGGCTATCTGTGAGTTTTGAGTTTGAGTTTTGGGTCTCTTTAAATTTTGCGCCATTCACTTAAACAGAGCTGTGATCGTTACCTCTGACTAGAAAAGTATCTAACACGACATCCACCACATTCCTTTCACTACAGGTACTCTTTATACAGAGATTGGCAGTTCGGCGACTCACCTGCAGCTTGTCTCGCAGGAACCTCATGTTAGGCACTCGGTAATTCACCTGAGGAAGCAGAGCCTTCAGATCCTTCACCGACACGCTGCAAACACAAAGGCAAGCAGTTACACACTACAGCTTCCTGTCCTGAGATTAAAGAGGAACCCCACCCCAAATGTACATTCATTTAAATGTCCACTTCAGCAGGCTGGGGAACTGTGTTACTACATTCAGGTTGTTATTACTTTTGTTTCACCCCCCCCCCCCCCTCCCAAACAAAAGAGTCTCTTCCGTCACCCCTTTCCCACCACCAGGCGGCACTACAACGCTGACACAACACTAGTGACACATTCTGTTGCTATGGAGCTGGGAGGCTGATGACGCAATTCATTGCTATGCAGAAAGGGAGGCTAGCAATGCTTTCTGTTGCTATGGAGCAAGGAGGGTTGGGACTCATTCTGTTGCTATGGAGCAGGGAGGCTAGCAACTCATTCTGTTGCTATGCAGAAAAGGAGGCTAGCAATGCTTTCTGTTGCTATGGAGCAGGGAGGGTTGCGACTCATTCTGTTGCTATGGAGCAGGGAGGCTAGCATCTCATTATGTTGCTATGCAGAAAGGGAGGCTAGCAATGCTTTCTGTTGCTATGGAGCAGGGAGGGTTGCGACTCATTCTGTTACTATGGAGCAGGGAGGCTAGCAACTCATTCTGTTGCTATGCAGAAGGGAGGCTAGCAATGCTTTCTGTTGCTATGGAGCAGCGAGGGTTGTGGCTCATTCTGTTGCTATGGAGTAGGTGGCTGGCGACACATACTGTTGTCATGGAGCAGGGAGGCTGGTGACATTCTGTATCCACAGAAGAGGGAGGATAGCGACACATTCTGTTGCTATAGAGCAGGGAGGGTGGCAACGCACTCTGTATCTAGAGAGCAGGGAGGGTGGCAACGCATTCTGTATCTAGAGAGCAGGGAGGCTAGCGACACATTCTGTTGCTATGTAGCAGGGAGGCTGGTGACACATTCTGTTGCTATGGAGCAGGGAGGCTGGTGACACATTCTGTTGCTATGGAGCAGGAAGGCTAGCGACACATTCTGTTGCTATGGAGCAGGGAGGCTAGCAACACATTCTGTATCTAGAGAGCAGGGAGGCTAACGACGCATTCTGTATCTAGAGAGCATGGAGGCTAACGACGCATTCTGTATCTAGAGAGCATGGAGGCTAGCAATGCATTCTGTTGCTATGGAGCAGGGAGGGTGGCAACACATTCTGTTGCTATGGAGCAGGGAGGCTGGTGACACATTCTGTTGCTATGGAGCAGGGAGGCTAGCGACACATTCTGTTGCTATGGAGCAGGGAGGCTAGCAACACATTCTGTATCTAGAGAGCAGGGAGGCTAACGACGCATTCTGTATCTAGAGAGCATGGAGGCTAACGACGCATTCTGTATCTAGAAAGCATGGAGGCTAGCAATGCATTCTGTTGCTATGGAGCAGGGAGGGTGGCAACACATTCTGTTGCTATGGAGCAGGGAGGCTGGTGAGGCATCATGTATCTATCTAGACAGCAGGGAGGCTCGTAGCGAGGTACACGAAAGACACCAACAAAAGGACAGTCACAAAGGTAATCGAAGGGTATCGACAAGCGCCATATTCTTCCGCATTACTGGCACATTCCAGCAGCCAATGAGCCATGCTGGACAGAGATGTGTTCTCATAGTTTCCTAGTAATTACTGCCCAGCCATTTCTGATCAGCCTGTATCTCTCAGGAAGATGCGGCCCACGTGTTGTATCTGCAGCAGCGTCACATCTGGGGCACAGGTTCTCTTCCCTTCCCCATCTCCGGCCAGACAGGCCTGTTTATCCCACATCACAATGAGGGCCTCGTGTCAGAAGCCCTCATCAGTGCTGCGCTCAGTACAATGATCCTCAATCAGCTCTCCCCATTTCCTGAGCGGGAACCACTCCACTTCCTGTCACAGACTCCTATCACTTCCCAGCAGACTTCCTGTGTGTGGGGAGAGGCTGTGATTTCAGCAGAAAGCAATGATGTGGCCTCTCCTGACATGGGCAGATGGCCTGCAGTACTATTGTGCGGTGACAATACACATGCCACACAGATGGGGGGATTCAGGGGATTTCCAGCCACTGCGATTATTAGGAAGTGTGAAAGAAATAATATCACCACAAACCAGAGTACTGTATAACAAAAGTGCCTCACACCCTCCTATCATCACATGTAGATGGAGGCTGCCAGTGACATAAAGGGTCGTCAGTAAAAAATAAGGAGTGCTTCATTCAATAGGACATGCATAGACTTTTCTTGCACATGCCCAGTACGCACTTACAGAGTTGGTTCTAGTTACAATGCGGGCAAATTCAACCTGGGTGGCACTGGCCACCTGACAGACCAGACAGCCCCCCTAAAGGGGCATTAGGGGCAACTGTGTTGCTGCCAAATACTTCCAACAACCCCAAGGCCTCCCAATCTGGCTACTAAAGTCCCCCCCCCCACCCCCATTAAAGAGACTTTGTAACGAAAAAAAGTTCACCTGGGGGGTACTCACCTCGGTAGGGGGAAGCCTCCGGATCCTATCGAGTCTTCCCCCGTCCTCCTGCGTCCCACGGCGGTCTCGCTGCAGCCCACGGAACGCACAGCCGACAATTTGTCAGGCTGTGCAATATTTACCTTTTGTGTTGCGTCTCTCCGCTCGGAAATAGCTGATCTCTGTCGGGTCCGCTGTACTACGCAGGAGCAGGCGACTTGCAGGAGACTTGCGCCTGCGCAGTAGAGCAGCCCGACAGCGATCGGCTATTTCTGTCTATCTCAGAGCGGAGAGCCGATACTGCGCCTGCGCTGGAGCCGGGAAGGTAAATATTTACATTCTTGCTGTTCGGAGGGGCACAGCGAGACCGCCAGGTGACACAGGAGGACGGGGGAAGCCTCGATAGGATCCGGAGGCTTCCCCCACCCGAGGTGAGCACCCCCCAGGGGAACCTTTTTAGTTTTAGTCACAGATTTTCTTTAAGGTCTCTTCAACTTTATTGTGGTCCCCGGGGGCCCTGCAACGTTTTCAGCAGTGTAGCAACTCACTTGTCCTGGCAAGGGCGCCCTCCCACTGTGACCCAGCACATGGGAACTCACAGAGCCATAGGTCAATCGCTACACTACCCAAAACTCTGGGCCCTGGGGGGTACAGTAAAGGTGGGGGGAGATCTGGGCTCAGCATCTGTCTAGCGGCCCTGGGGCAATGCCCAGATTGCCCCTATGGTAACACTGGCTCTGCATGCTCTTTTTGAAAAAAAATATTTGATTTGTTTCCACAGAATCAACTTTGGCATTTTATGCCCTTTCATATCGGCGGGTTGTTTGTAAGTCGGGTGTTCGTAAGTTGAGGACCTGTATATATTCATATTATTACCTAGTTCATCCTACTGTTATTCCTGCACACAGGAAGTTTCTGAGCAGGTGGCAGCTCTGTTGAAATAAACTGGTTGTTTGGCACCTGTCGGACGAGGCTCACTTCCTGTCCAGATGACGATGCAGTTTTACTGGACAGAAAGTAGTCAAGACTCCTCCCCCATCCCATCATCACCCCTCTCATGAGGCAGTCAGGAAGAAGCTAGGGGTGGGCGGCAGCCAGTTTGCCCCCCCATCCCACCTACTCACTCCCTCTATGGAAGATATTAACTTTGTGGCCAACACTGCAGCTAAAGCAGAGTGTTATAATAAGAAGAATCTGCTGAGCTGCAGTGCTGACCACAAAGAGGTAATCTTTCAGCAGCAGGGGGAGGAGCTGGAGAGCAATGGAAATGCCCACTCTGCTGGCAGCTCTGTTCTTTGCGCACAGATCTCTGAGTCACATGACCAACATTACCAAAGGGAATTTCTCCGGAAGAGCAGCATCAATTATGCTGCCTGAAAATCGAACGTAATATGACTGGTTGCCACGGGCAACAGGCAGAAATACTTCCTGCACTGGAGAGCGTTTTATCGATTGGTCTTATAAAGACCAGCGCCCCAAACCCATCACCTGACTACGGACAGGTTCATATGTGGGTGACATAAACCCGAAGCCGCATAGAGAAGAGCTGCCAGCCACACACGACAGATTATTGACAGATTATTATTACCTGCCGTCCTTTCCCCGGTCCATCGCCTCAAACTGTTTCCGTAGCCACCTGCAGAGCAGAGGAGGAAGACACAAGAGGACAAGCATGACAACACTGCTGGACTTACATCACTACTAAATGACAAACACAGAAAGTGCCCCGCCCACCAAACGCTAGGACACTAATGCTGGGAATACACGGTACATTTTTGTACCGCGTAATCGAGCCGCTGATGGCTCAATTGATAATTTCCGACGTGTCCGATCACTCGGCGGATCGATTCCCCGCTCGATAGCGCGGGCAGGACAATGGTAAAAAACGAAAAGGAGATAAGAAGCGCCAGCGGCTCGATTACACGGGCAAAAACATACTGTGTATGCCCAGCATAAGGCCGCGTACACACTTCCAATGGATGTTGCCTGTTAGGGATCAGGAGCTGGCCCCGCTGGGCGACATCGCTGTTTAGCTGAGGACACTCTGTGTTGCTATGCGGGGGCATAACAGAGAAACAACGAGCGGCCCGTGCGCGACATTACACGGCGGAGGATTGTCGAGGGGAGCAGTGTCGCTAGGGGTTAGCAGATCTGCCCGGCGAATCGCTAGTGGGTTGGGGGTTGCCGTTTACCGCACATACACCTGATGGTCGTTACTGACCGCCTCAGCAGACTTAAGCCAGGCGTGTGTACGAGGCTTAAAGGACACCTGAAGTGAGAGTGATATGGAGGATGACATATTTATTGCCTGTTAAACAATATCAGTTGCCTGGCAGTGCTGCTGATCTATTTGGCTGCAGTATTGTCTGAATCATACCAGAAACAAGCATGCAGCTAATCTTCTCACACCTGACAATAATGTCAGAAACTCCTGATCTGCTGCATGCTTGTTCAGGGGCTGTGGCTAAATGTATTAGAGGCAGAGTCAGCAGGGCTGCCAGGCAACTGGTATTACTTAAAAGGAAACAAATATAGCAGCCTCCATATCCCTCTCACTACAGTTGTCCTTTAAGTGAAGTTGGCCATACACTGGTCGATGTGGCCAAAAGATGGATCCCTCTCACATGATTATCTGATCAGTGAGGGATCTATCTCATGGAATCCCTCCATACACTGTACAAAGATTCCCAAGAGATTCCAGCATGGTCTGTGGGGCTGTGCACTTAGATTATGGCACCCCTCATAATCGCACAGTCTGAATAGGATTTCTGGGTCACTATGAGCTGTGGGTTCTCTGTAAGGGCCTGTTTCCACTAGTGTGAGGGATGTGGAGGCTGCCATATTTATTTCCTTTTAAACAATACCAGTTTCCTGGCAGTCCTGCTGATCTATTTGGCTACAGTAGTGTCTGAATCAAACACCTGAAACAAGCATGCAGCCAATCCAGTCAGACTTCAGTCAGAGCATCTAATCTGCATGCTTGTTCAGGGGCTGTGGCTAAAAGTATTAGAGGCAGAAGACCAGCAGGATAGCCAGGCAACTAGTATTGCTTAAAAGGAAATAAATATGCCAGCCTCCATATAGCCCAGGCACTCTGCATTGTTTAAAAGGAAATGTAAGGTGTGCATAAAGAGATGATTTGCATATTTAGCAGTAATGCATCATGGGAAATCTGTCTTCCATATAGTTGAACAGCTGCAAATACCTTCTGTTTTAAAGGATACCACAACTGACATGTGGCATAATGAGATAGACATGGGTATGTACAGTGCCTAGCACACAAATAACTAGGCTGTGTTCCTTTTTTTCTTTCTCTGCCTGAAAGAGGTAAATATCAGGTATGTAAGTGGCTGACTCAGTCCTGACTCAGACAGGAAGTGACTACAGTGTGACCCTCACTGATAATAATTTCCCCCTTTTTTATCTCTTTCTTGCTCTCAGAAGCCATTTTCTTCTAGGAAAGTGTTTTATAGTTGGAATTTCTTATCAGTGAAGGTCACACTGTAGTCACTTCCTGTCTGAGTCAGGACTGAGTCTGCCACTTACATACCTGATATTTACCTCTTTCAGGCAGAGAAAGAAAAAAAGGAACACAGCCTAGTTATTTGTGTGCTAGGCAGTGTACATACACATGTCTATCTCATTATGCCACATGTCAGTTGTGGTATCCTTTAAGAGCAAAAATTCCCATTTAACATAGCTGTTTTAGTATGACTTATCCCTCAGAGTTCCTTATAACAGTATCCTAGGAGGTCACCATAGCTAAATGTCTCCTCTGTGCTGCTGTTGTATGAACTCCGCAGGTACTAAAAATACTCCTGAACAAATCATTACCTTCCGGCCTCCCCCCCCCCCCCCCACCTGACTTCCTCCCACCCTCACAAACCACGTGTCACTGAAGTGTTTACTCAGGCTGCTCTCCAGTGACCGTCACCTCTGCCACACAGACTTGTGACAAAGGAGGTCCTGTCAGACACAGAGATATTTATCTAAGAGGGTGGAGGAGATAGTGCTGTCACTGCCACCAGTGAGAGGCGGAGCTGTGCAGCCTGCTAGTATGGATCCTCATTCCTCTACTGCTGGGGACACACCATGCAATTTCCCATCAGATAGATGGGTCGGTAGATAATTTCATACACATCTGATCGGGTTTCCGATCGTTTTTCTGATCGATTTTCTGCAAATCGATCAGGAAATTGAATCGTAATCAAATCGGACCTGTCGGAAATGATCTATTCGACCCATCTATCTGACGGGAAATTGCATGGTGTGTACCAGGCTTTAAGGTAGCCATACATCAGAAGATATGTGGACAGATCGACCAAAAAGACAGATCTCTCTCTGATCCAATCTGATTGGAGAGAGATCTGGTTCCTGTCCATAAACTGCAGGCCAATTCCTGATCAATTTCAGCCTAAATCTCTCCTTGTGGTGCCACATCCGCTGCTGTCCCCGCTAATGTAAAATGACACCCCCCCCCCCCCCCCCCCGGTGCACTGTACATTACCTGTCCGTGTCCGCTGCTGGCTCTGTCTTTGTACACACGCCCCACGTGGTGTGACGGCATATACGTGGGCGCGTCAGTGATGTCACACGCATGCCTGTGTTACGCCGGCACATGTATAAAGACAGCGGCAGACATGGAAGGGGATACATGTTACAATAGGGGAGACAGCTCGGGGGCTCCGTCATGTTCAGCGCTCGTCCCGATATCGCTGACCGTTACCGCCGCGCACCCGATCGAGTAAGTTGGCCCTACATCTTGCAGCATGTCCAGTCGATACATGCGACCGGATTCGGACCAAATGTGGTTGTATCGTCAATCAAATATGGGTTTGGTAGCAACCGCTTTTCATCCGATTCGATAATAATTATCAAATCGGATGGTTGATCAGCCGCTAGGTTGAGAAATGTATGCCAAACTTGACTGTACTGCAAATGTTTTTGTATCTTAATTCTAGGTACAGGTGCCTCATAAGAGCTTCTATCTTGTGTTTTGTTCCTACACTTCTCAATGCCGCTGACATAATCATTATTATGTATTTATATAGCTCTGACATCTCCTGCAGCACATTACAGAGTACATAGTCATGTCACTGACTGTCCTCAGAGGAGATCACACTCTAATCCCTACCATAGTCATAGTCTAATGTCCTACCATATTATTATTGTGTATTTATATAGCACTGACCCCTTCTGCAGCACATTACAGAGTGCATAGTCATGTCACTGACTGTCCTCAGAGGAGCTCACACTCTAATCCTACCATAGTCATAGTGTAATGTCCTACCATATTATTATTATGTATTTATATAGCACTGACATCTCCTGCAGCACTATACAGAGTACATAGTCATGTCACTGACTGTCCTCAGAGGAGCTCACACTCTAATCCTACCATAGTCATAGTCTAATGTCCTACCATATTATTATCATGTATTTATATAGCACTGACATCTTCTGCAGCACTTTACAGAGTACATAGTCATGTCACTGACTGTCCTCAGAGGAGCTCACACTCTAATCCTACCATAGTCATAGTCTAATGTCCTACCATATTATTATTATGTATTTATATAGCACTGACATCTCCTGCAGCACATTAGAGTACATAGTCATGTCACTGACTGTCCTCAGAGGAGCTCACACTCTAATCCTACCATAGTCATAGTCTAATGTCCTACCATATTATTATTATGTATTTATATAGCAGTGACATCTCCTGCAGCACATTACAGAGTACATAGTCATGTCACTGACTGTCCTCAGAGCAGCTCACTATCTAATCCTACCATAGTCATAGTCTAATGTCCTACCATATTATTATTATGTATTTATATAGCACTGACATCTTCTGCAGCACATTACAGAGTACATAGTCATGTCACTGAGTGTCCTCAGAGGAGATCACACTCTAATCCTACCATAGTCATAGTCTAATGTCCTACCATATTATTATTATGTATTTATATATCACTGACATCTCCTGCAGCACGTTACAGAGTACATAGTCATGTCACTGACTGCCTTTAGAGGAGCTCACAATCTAATCCTACCATAGTCATAGTATAATGTCCTACCATATTATTATTATGTATTTATATAGCTCTGACATCTCCTGCAGCACATTACAGAGTACATAGTCATGTCACTGACTGTCCTCAGAGCAGCTCACTATCTAATCCTACCATAGTCATAGTCTAATGTCCTACCATATTATTATTGTGTATTTATATAGCACTGACCCCTTCTGCAGCACATTACAGAGTACATAGTCATGTCACTGACTGTCCTCAGAGGAGCTCACACTCTAATCCTACCATAGTCATAGTCTAATGTCCTACCATATTATTATCATGTATTTATATAGCACTGACATCTTCTGCAGCACTTTACAGAGTACATAGTCATGTCACTGACTGTCCTCAGAGGAGCTCACACTCTAATCCTACCATAGTCATAGTCTAATGTCCTACCATATTATTATTATGTATTTATATAGCACTGACATCTCCTGCAGCACATTAGAGTACATAGTCATGTCACTGACTGTCCTCAGAGGAGCTCACACTCTAATCCTACCATAGTCATAGTCTAATGTCCTACCATATTATTATTATGTATTTATATAGCAGTGACATCTCCTGCAGCACATTACAGAGTACATAGTCATGTCACTGACTGTCCTCAGAGCAGCTCACTATCTAATCCTACCATAGTCATAGTCTAATGTCCTACCATATTATTATTATGTATTTATATAGCACTGACATCTTCTGCAGCACATTACAGAGTACATAGTCATGTCACTGAGTGTCCTCAGAGGAGATCACACTCTAATCCTACCATAGTCATAGTCTAATGTCCTACCATATTATTATTATGTATTTATATATCACTGACATCTCCTGCAGCACGTTACAGAGTACATAGTCATGTCACTGACTGCCTTTAGAGGAGCTCACAATCTAATCCTACCATAGTCATAGTATAATGTCCTACCATATTATTATTATGTATTTATATAGCTCTGACATCTCCTGCAGCACATTACAGAGTACATAGTCATGTCACTGACTGTCCTCAGAGCAGCTCACTATCTAATCCTACCATAGTCATAGTCTAATGTCCTACCATATTATTATTGTGTATTTATATAGCACTGACCCCTTCTGCAGCACATTACAGAGTACATAGTCATGTCACTGACTGTCCTCAGAGGAGCTCACACTCTAATCCTACCATAGTCATAGTCTAATGTCCTACCATATTATTATCATGTATTTATATAGCACTGACATCTTCTGCAGCACTTTACAGAGTACATAGTCATGTCACTGACTGTCCTCAGAGGAGCTCACACTCTAATCCTACCATAGTCATAGTCTAATGTCCTATCATATTATTATTATGTATTTATATATCACTGACATCTCCTGCAGCACGTTACAGAGTACATAGTCATGTCACTGACTGCCTTTAGAGGAGCTCACAATCTAATCCTACCATAGTCATAGTATAATGTCCTACCATATTATTATTATGTATTTATATAGCAGTGACATCTCCTGCAGCACATTACAGAGTACATAGTCATGTCACTGACTGTCCTCAGAGGAGCTCACACTCTAATCCTACCATAGTCATAGTGTAATGTCCTACCACATTATTATTATGTCTTTATATAGCACTGGCATCTCCTGCAGCACATTACAGAGTACATAGTCATGTCACTGACTGTCCTCAGAGGAGCTCACACTCTAATCCTACCATAGTCATAGTCTAATGTCCTACCATATTATTATTATGTATTTATATAGCAGTGACATCTTCTGCAGCACATTACAGAGTACATAGTCATGTCACTGACTGTCCTCAGAGGAGCTCACACTCTAATCCTACCATAGTCATAGTCTAATGTCCTACCATATTATTATCATGTATTTATATAGCACTGACATCTTCTGCAGCACATTACAGAGTACATAGTCATGTCACTGACTGTCCTTAGAGGGGCTCACACTCTAATCCTACCATAGTCATAGCCTAATGTCCTACCATATTATTATTATGTATTTATATAGCACTGACATCTCCTGCAGCACATTACAGAGTACATAGTCATGTCACTGACTGTCCTCAGAGGAGCTCACACACTAATCCTACCATAGTCATAGTATAATGTCCTACCATATTATTATTATGTATTTATATAGCACTGACACCTTCTGCAGCACATTACAGAGTACATAGTCATGTCACTGACTGTCCTCAGAGGAGCTCACACTCTAATCCTACCATAGTCATAGTCTAATGTCCTACCATATTATTGTTATGTATTTATATAGCACTGACATCTCCTGCAGCATTGTACAGAGTACATAGTCATGTCACTGACTGTCCTCAGAGGAGCTCACACTCTGATCCTACCATAGTCATAGTCTAATGTCCCTACCAATATTCTTACCATAGTCTTGGGCCACAGGGCGGTTGTGAAAGGACATTAGACTGCTTTGCTTATCCTTCCACAGCCTTGCGTTGCAGTTTGTATGCTTTCTATAAAAAGCCAGCACTGAGCTTCTCCCCTGAGGGAGTGATTCAGGATATCTACTTTTACATTAAATAACCTGGTCTCAGCATCACAAACACCCCCTACATCTATATATTGCTGTAAATTGGCATGTAGCCCCATCCGCCCAGTAATGCTTAGCCTAGGCTGTTTAGATATGCAGAAATTTCCTGCCAGAGAATTCTGGCAGATCAGACATTTTTCTACTGGCTTTAAAACTCTCAGTAAACGAACATTCAGCAGAGATCACCTCCCAGGACTAAAGATGTTAATAATGTCAGAATGTAAATCAGGGAGAGGAAAGATGTTACAATGGGCAAACACTGACTAAATAATGTATAAATGAAAATTGGGTAAAAAATGTATTCCATACATCATTTTCCCTCCAGTTCCTCTGTTAGATATTTGATCACAGCGCCCCTGTAAGCTCAGCGTTCGGGGCGCTGCGGACCCCACTGGACTGTGACGCCATATACACAGCACACAGCACAGGATCAGTGCTTACCTTTCCACCTGCAGGGGCCCCGGGGACCGCGCTGTGTCTGCCAACACCCAGTTCAGGCCACTGATCCACAGATTCACCTCCTCCTCACTGAAGGCTGCCAGGAAAAGACGAGAAGATGTCAGTGTGAGCTAACAAGATGAGGATAAAAGAACCATTATCACATCATACATCTACATGATGTCAGGGCATGCTGGGACTTGTAGTATCCCAGAGACAGAAGAATTCCAGCCATTGCATTGCTCCATTTGCATAATTGCTAGACAGAGGTGCACAGCTGCACGCAGGAGAGGTGTAAGCCTGTATGGAGAGGTGCACAGCTGCAGGCAGGAGAGGTGTAAGCCTGTATGGATAGGTGCACAGCTGCAGACAGGAGAGGTGTAAGCCTGTATGGAGAGGTGCACAGCTGCAGGGGGGAGAGGTGTAAGCCTGTATGGATAGGTGCACAGCTGCAGGGGGAGAGGTGTAAGCCTGTATGGAGAGGTGCACAGCTGCAGGGGGGGGGGGGAGGTGTAAGCCTGTATGGATAGGTGCACAGCTGCAGGGAGGAGAGGTGTAAGCCTGTATGGAGAGGTGCACAACAGCTGCAGGCAGGAGAGGTGTAAGCCTGTATGGAGAGGCACACAGCTGCAGGGGGGAGAGGTGTAAGCCTGTATGGATAGGTGCACAGCTGCAGGCAGGAGAGCTGTAAGCCTGTATGGATAGGTGCACAGCTGCAGGGAGGAGAGGTGTAAGCCTGTATGGATAGGTGCACAGCTGCAGGCAGGAGAGGTGTAAGCCTGTATGGATAGGTGCACAGCTGCAGGCAGGAGAGGTGTAAGCCTGTATGGATAGGTGCACAGCTGCAGGCAGGAGAGGTGTAAGCCTGTATGGAGAGGTGCACAGCTGCAGGCAGGAGAGGTGTAAGCCTGTATGGATAGGTGCACAGCTGCAGGCGGGAGAGGTGTAAGCCTGTATGGAGAGGTGTACAGCTGCAGGCAGGAGAGGTGTAAGCCTGTATGGAGAGGTGCACAGCTGCAGGCAGGAGAGGTGTAAGCCTGTATGGATAGGTGCACAGCTGCAGGGGGGAGAGGTGTAAGCCTGTATGGAGAGGTGCACAGCTGCAGGCAGGAGAGGTGTAAGCCTGTATGGAGAGGTGCACAGCTGCAGAGGGGAGAGGTGTAAGCCTGTATGGAGAGGTGCACAGCTGCAGGGGGGAGAGGTGTAAGCCTGTATGGAGAGGTGCACAGCTGCAGGGAGGAGAGGTGTAAGCCTGTATGGATAGGTGCACAGCTGCAGGCAGGAGAGGTGTAAGCCTGTATGGAGAGGTGCACAGCTGCAGAGGGGAGAGGTGTAAGCCTGTATGGAGAGGTGCACAGCTGCAGGCGGGAGAGGTGTAAGCCTGTATGGAGAGGTGCACAGCTGCAGGCAGGAGAGGTGTAAGTCTGTATGGATAGGTGCACAGCTGCAGGGGGGAGAGGTGTAAGCCTGTATGGATAGGTGCACAGCTGCAGGGGGGAGAGGTGTAAGCCTGTATGGAGAGGTGTACAGCTACAGGCAGGAGAGGTGTAAGCCTGTATGGAGAGGTGCACAGTTGCAGGCGGGTGAGGTGTAAGCCTGTATGGATAGGTGCACAGCTGCAGGCAGGAGAGGTGTAAGCCTGTATGGATAGGGGCACAGCTGCAGGCAGGAGAGGTGTAAGCCTGTATGGAGAGGTGCACAGCTGCAGGGAGGAGAGGTGTAAGCCTGTATGGATAGGGGCACAGCTGCAGGCAGGAGAGGTGTAAGCCTGTATGGATAGGTGCACAGCTGCAGACAGGAGAGGTGTAAGCCTGTATGGAGAGGTGCACAGCTGCAGAGGGGAGAGGTGTAAGCCTGTATGGAGAGGTGCACAGCTGCAGGCAGGAGAGGTGTAAGCATGTATGGAGAGGTGCACAGCTGCAGGCAGGAGAGGTGTAAGCCTGTATGGATAGGTGCACAGCTGCAGGCAGGAGAGGTGTAAGCCTGTATGGAGAGGTGCACAGCTGCAGGGGGGAGAGGTGTAAGCCTGTATGGATAGGTGCACAGCTGCAGGGGGAGAGGTGTAAGCCTGTATGGAGAGGTGCACAGCTGCAGGGGGGGGGGGGAGGTGTAAGCCTGTATGGATAGGTGCACAGCTGCAGGGAGGAGAGGTGTAAGCCTGTATGGAGAGGTGCACAACAGCTGCAGGCAGGAGAGGTGTAAGCCTGTATGGAGAGGCACACAGCTGCAGGGGGGAGAGGTGTAAGCCTGTATGGATAGGTGCACAGCTGCAGGCAGGAGAGCTGTAAGCCTGTATGGATAGGTGCACAGCTGCAGGGAGGAGAGGTGTAAGCCTGTATGGATAGGTGCACAGCTGCAGGCAGGAGAGGTGTAAGCCTGTATGGATAGGTGCACAGCTGCAGGCAGGAGAGGTGTAAGCCTGTATGGATAGGTGCACAGCTGCAGGCAGGAGAGGTGTAAGCCTGTATGGAGAGGTGCACAGCTGCAGGCAGGAGAGGTGTAAGCCTGTATGGATAGGTGCACAGCTGCAGGCGGGAGAGGTGTAAGCCTGTATGGAGAGGTGTACAGCTGCAGGCAGGAGAGGTGTAAGCCTGTATGGAGAGGTGCACAGCTGCAGGCAGGAGAGGTGTAAGCCTGTATGGATAGGTGCACAGCTGCAGGGGGGAGAGGTGTAAGCCTGTATGGAGAGGTGCACAGCTGCAGGCAGGAGAGGTGTAAGCCTGTATGGAGAGGTGCACAGCTGCAGAGGGGAGAGGTGTAAGCCTGTATGGAGAGGTGCACAGCTGCAGGGGGGAGAGGTGTAAGCCTGTATGGAGAGGTGCACAGCTGCAGGGAGGAGAGGTGTAAGCCTGTATGGATAGGTGCACAGCTGCAGGCAGGAGAGGTGTAAGCCTGTATGGAGAGGTGCACAGCTGCAGAGGGGAGAGGTGTAAGCCTGTATGGAGAGGTGCACAGCTGCAGGCGGGAGAGGTGTAAGCCTGTATGGAGAGGTGCACAGCTGCAGGCAGGAGAGGTGTAAGTCTGTATGGATAGGTGCACAGCTGCAGGGGGGAGAGGTGTAAGCCTGTATGGATAGGTGCACAGCTGCAGGGGGGAGAGGTGTAAGCCTGTATGGAGAGGTGTACAGCTACAGGCAGGAGAGGTGTAAGCCTGTATGGAGAGGTGCACAGTTGCAGGCGGGTGAGGTGTAAGCCTGTATGGATAGGTGCACAGCTGCAGGCAGGAGAGGTGTAAGCCTGTATGGATAGGGGCACAGCTGCAGGCAGGAGAGGTGTAAGCCTGTATGGAGAGGTGCACAGCTGCAGGGAGGAGAGGTGTAAGCCTGTATGGATAGGGGCACAGCTGCAGGCAGGAGAGGTGTAAGCCTGTATGGAAAGGTGCACAGCTGCAGGCAGGAGAGGTGTAAGCCTGTATGAAGAGGTGCACAGCTGCAGGGAGGAGAGGTGTAAACCTGTATGGATAGGTGCACAGCTGCAGGCAGGAGAGGTGTAAGCCTGTATGGAGGGATGCACAGCTGCAGGTAGGAGAGGTGTAAGCCTGTATGGATAGGTGCACAGCTGCAGGCAGGAGAGGTGCACAGCTGCAGGCAGGAGAGGTGTAAGCCTGTATGGAGAGGTGCACAGCTGCAGGCGGGTGAGGTGTAAGCCTGTATGGATAGGTGCACAGCTGCAGGCAGGAGAGGTGTAAGCCTGTATGGAGAGGTGCACAGCTGCAGGCAGGAAGGGTGTAAGCCTGTATGGATAGGGGCACAGCTGCAGGCAGGAGAGGTGTAAGCCTGTATGGAGAGGTGCACAGCTGCAGGCAGGAGAGCTGTAAGCCTGTATGGATAGGTGCACAGCTGCAGGCAGGAGAGGTGTAAGCCTGTATGGAGAGGTGCACAGCTGCAGGCAGGAGAGGTGTAAGCCTGTATGGATAGGTGCACAGCTGCAGGCAGGAGAGGTGTAAGCCTGTATGGAGAGGTGCACAGCTGCAGACAGGAGAGGTGTAAGCCTGCATGGAGAGGTGCACAGCTGCAGGGGGGAGAGGTGTAAGCCTGTATGGAGAGGTGCACAGCTGCAGGCAGGAGAGGTGTAAGCCTGTATGGAGAGGTGCACAGCTGCTATCAGAGTTGTTTATTTGGGATATAATTCCTTAGTGCGGTTTCTATGTGACAACCACTCAGGAGGACGGTATGGACATAAGCAGAGGAAACTCAGGTGATTGTTTTCCATGAATATTCCAGTGTTCTATAAACGAGGAAGGTAATATCCGGTGTGCGGTGGAAAGTGTGTTCCGTGCATTATGTAGGCAGTGATTGTGCCGTTACCTCTCCCGTGTGATCAGTGAACAGATCAATATAGCAAAGGCAGCCAGAACATTACAGCAATTCCTCTATCACTAAAACATCACTAGAACTCTCATGGGGATACCATCATTTTCCACCAACTGAGACCACAGAAACTCTGCATCTCGTAGCCCCAATCTGATCCCGCCACAGGCAGTGGCGTAGCTAAGGAGCTGTGGGCCCTGGTGCAGGTTTTACATGGGGCCCCCCAAGAACTTTATACATAGCAATTGATACAGCGCACCAAAACTTGCCAAGGACAACCCCAGTGTCAGAGGTGCAAGAAGGGGATTGGGAACTGTGTGTTAAGGATTACTACTATTCAAAGCATCTATAGAAGTGATTATTACCAGCACAGGACCAATAGAGAGCTAATACTGTGATAGAGGGTGGACCCTTCGGGGCCCCTCTGGCCCAAGGGCCCCGGTGCGGTCGCTACCTCTGCACCCCCTATTGCTACGCCCCTGGCCACAGGGGCCCCCATCTCATCCCGCCATAATGTTCCCCCATGTGTTTCCGCCACAGTAGCCCTGATTCGTGGTAACACTGGTGGTGAACTGCTGCAATGGCTCACTGCGACCAATCAGAATCTGTTTCACGTAACAACGGAAATTTTGTACATTCACCTAAGATTGGCATAGCATTTGCATCAACTTGAATTGTTAAAGGGAACCTGAAATAACTTTAAAAAAAAGAGTTTCACTTATTTGGGGCTTGCACACCCCGCGCCATCCTGGAACAACCCTCCAGTCCCCGCCGCGGCTAAGTTTTGTTACCACCGACTTGCAGGCAGACGGTCACTGCGCCTGCGCGGGACGCACCTGGCTACGGAAGCATGAACGAGGATGTGCGCGGCCAAGGCCATGCAGGCGCTGTGGTCATCGACTGCTAGAATCAAAACTGAGCTGTGGCGGGGGACCGGAGGATCATTTGGTAACGGCACGGGCACAGGGAAGCTGCAGGGGGCTGGCAGAAGCCCCAGGTAAGTGAAACTATTTTTTTTTTCTTATTTCAGGTTCCCCTTAAAGCCTCGCTGACCATTCTAAAGAAGTGTCAGTTAGCTGTACCGGCTGCAGTTAGAGTTATTATGAGTATTTTCATGCTGCACCTCCGATGTTTGCCTGCAGCCCCGCCCAGCTCCACAAATAAACAGCTGGGAGCTGTGGAGGAGGGCGAAAACCGCAGGGCGAGTATTCTGGGCACAGGTTCTGGATGGATGGAGGATGTGTTACAAATAAACAGATGGGAGCCGTAGAGGAGGGCGAAAACCGCAGGGTGAGTATTCTGGGCACAGGTTATGGCTGGAAGCTGGGCAATGTGTTACAAATAAACATCTCGTAATTGTGGAGGAGGGCGCAGATCGCAGGGTGAGTATTCCAGACACAGGTTATGGCTGGAAGGTGGGCGATGTGTTTGCCTTACGACTAAATAATGATCGCTTTCCATGATGTGAAAGTATATGTTCTATTCCTGCAGGAAAACCTCACCTTTCCCATCATGCCTCTGTCATCACTCCACATCCCTCAGCGGGCACAGCCCACCCTAGAACTCCTGCTTATGGATCCTATCAGCTGATCGGCTATTACCCAGCATGCAGCGCTGTAATACCCCCATATCTATGTCTAATATATAGCAGCGAACTCTCACATACCTGCAACGCTGAGGGTCTTCAGTCTGAAGTCCGCGCCGTACAATATGATGAAGCAGAGGGAGGAGTCCACTTTCCGCGCATCTTCCGGGTACCGCTCAAAATCTCGCGAATTCTTCCCTGGTCGGATCTCTTTTATCTCCCGGATATCAACTGCAAAGCAACGAGATCATATGTGTCAGTAATTAAAATCCAGCATCATTACACATTTACCATACGCATACCTTATCGCTGCACAAATCTTCCTTTAATTTACCCGGGAAACGCCCCGCTTGAGCTCCTTCCATCAGGTAAACACTTTAGATCAATCCGCATACAAACAGACTGAAAAACAGCTTTTTCCCATCTGCCATAAACTTGTAAACGCTGAAAATATTATCACTGTGTACAAATTGATTAAATATTTGTAATACCTGGCATACTTGTATAAGTCCCCTATTTCTACCTTTGTTACTATCACTATGTTCCTTATAACTTCCACTATGTTCTTTATATGCACTGTGGTCTGTGGTGAAGTCATAAAAAGTAACTTTATTGTGTTGCAGGATGACAATAAAATGCTTGAATTGAATTACAAATGATTGTTCCATTTCAATCCGCAGCAAGCTCTGAATTTTCAAATCTGGAATTGACCTCAACCTGGTCTTCCTTGCAACCTTAGCAACCATACTTGCGGTCAGTCAATAGAGTGTAGTGGGGATATGGTGGGTGGACAAGGCAATGAGCCTTAAATTCTAGATGTAACAAATGATACGCCTGTCTGACAAGGGGTGTTTTGAGAGAATGTTTGAAAATTTTCAGGCTTGGAACATGAGGGACAGGCTGTGGGAGCGAGGTGACACTCGTGAGAAGTCCTGAATGTGAGAGTGCGAAGAGTTGACCAGGCTGGACAACTAGAGGGACTCTTGGGAGGAGCGAAGGTCTCGAGATGGATGATATCTGGAGATTTATAAGGAAATGTATGGAGGAGAAAGCCTATGTAGACCTCGACTGAGGATTAGACTGTATGTAGGGTTGCCCGTGGATTCCAGGTACCCCTTGAACCCAACAACCACCCCTCTAGGTGGCATGTGTACTACGCTATAACAGACTATGAGAATCCTGGTGCTTCTGCAGATATATTGTAAAGCCTTTGTACGGTTATATAGGCAGCCAGAGGCAGCACAAACAATGGGGTCCTTGGCTTCTCTGCTGCGCCACGCCCGAACACCAATCCTCCACAATCCCCTGGGACGGTCAGGTGACTACCTCTGACACTCACGGAGAATAGAGGATTGTGTCGGCTGCGCTGTGGAACTCCCAGGAAAAGAAAGGGTTTGTAACAGAGACAAAAGAGCTTTATTTCCCCTGTAAAATAATCATTAGCGGCTGTCCCACGCCTCCTCCCGACACACCCAATACAAGTGTGATCTGACATCTCCAGCACCTGACGCCATCACTGCCGAGGCCACGCAACAGGAACATATCTCCCTCTGTCCCTCTTTCTCCCTCATGTGTCCCTCTTTCAGGACTGATGTACAGATTTATGTAAATATATGAATTTTCTACTGAAAAAAGTGTTTAATTGATTAAACTTAAAGCGGAATATAACCCTGCATTTGAACTTTGCTCTAAAACATTATTTACAACATATTATATGCAACTAGCATTTTTTTTTACTAGACCAGCATTGGAAGGGTTAAACACAGAGGTTTAAAGTTCCGTGGAGAGATATGCAGAAGTTCATTTAGATACATTTAACTAAATAGAATGTAACAAGTGATAAATGTTACACACTCTTTGGCTGTCCTCCAGCTCCTTCTCAGTCAGAGAGAGTGAGTCACATTCCACACTTAGATACATTTATGTAAACAAAATGTATCTATGTCAGCTTCGGATGCGTCTGCAGTTCTGTCCAGGAACTTGAAAGCTCTGTGTAACCCTTCCAATGCTGGTCTAGTAAAAAAAAAAAATGCTGGTTGCATATAATATACTGTAAATAATGTTTTAGAGCAAAGTTGAAATGCAGGGTTATATTCCGCTTTAATTCCCAACCTTTACATTGATGTATTTTTTATTTTCAAATGTTAACAGGAAGGAAAATGAAACAGGATAGAAAGGATCAGTGTGGTCTGAATTATAAAACAACATATTTTTCTTATGATATATTTATGGTATGTGTGACTGGGGGTGTGCCAGGGGTGTGGCTTAAAGAGGAACTCCAGTGAAAATAATGTAATAAAAAAGTGCTTAATTTTTACAATAATTATGTATAAATGATTTAGTCAGTGTTTGCCCATTGCATAAGAAGTGTCTGAGTCGAAACCCTGGAAAAAGCATATGGCTAATCCAGTAAAATTGGAGTCAGCTGAGTCAGAGCACCTGATCTGCATGCTTGTTCAGGGTCTATGGCTAAAAGTATTAGAGACACAGGATCAGCAGGACTGCCAGGCAACTGGTATTGTTTAAAAGGAAATAAATATGGCAGCCTCCATATACCTCTCACCTCTGGTTCCCTTTAAATTCTTAAAAACATTTGTTCTAGGACTTTCCCTCTCATCTGGGGTTCCATTTGTTCTAGGACTGAACACAGATCAGTGTTTGAGCATGCGTGATTTAGGCTGAATGTGATGTACTCATCTCTGTTCCGTCTAAAAAATACTGAATCTGCTGTTTCCTCTTTTCTGAATGAGTCGTGGATTTATGATCAGACTTCCCAGAGTTTACAAGAAGTACTCAGGAGGATGTATCTGGTTGTTGGAACTAACGTTTGATCACGTTAAAGACATTGGTGTTAATTCATAAATGGCTGTGCGGTAAAAAAATCTGGTCGTGAAAATATCGCATTTGGTATTTAAGGCCCGGTTCACATTAGCGGTGGCCGTCCGGAATCGCCGTGCCGGAGCCGGACCGCTTTCAGAACGGACGGAACAGACGCACGGCATGGCAATGAAAGCCTATGCGTCCGTTCACATGCGTCCGTTCTGCCGGACCGGAGCCGGACCGGATCCGGGCCGGATCCGGACTCCGGCGTCCGTTCCAACATGCGCTATTTTTTGGTCCGGCTCCTCCGGCAGCCGTATCCGGAGCGGAGCCGGACTGCACCATCCGGCCAATACAAAGCAATGAGAGCCGGAGAGCGCACAACACACTGGCTACAAAAACCGGACGTTCTACCCCACTTCCTATGCATTTTGGATGGGGACCACATGGGCCCAGCGAAGAGTGGGGCAGCAGCGATTTCATGCTGGAGCTCTTTTTGCCAGCAACATGTCTGATATGTCTGAAGGAGGCGAACAACAGAGAGAATTCCCAGGTTTACGAGTAAAAAATGCCTGGATCCATGGTCCCAACTGCAGTCTCTGTATCCACGGATGGTCTCCACACGTCCACCTGTCTCCAACAATGACCCCAGACCCTTCTACTGACCTCCCAGACCCCAGGTAATTAAAAGGATGTTATCTCCTTAAGAAACCGGATCCGGACCGCAACCGTGTTCACACCGCACGGAAACCGGGTGCAAACGGACCGGATCCGAATAGGAACCGTACGGATCAGGTCCGGTCCGGATACGGTGCGGTCCGGACATCCGGTGCGGTTTTTACTAAACCGCAAGTGTGAACGGGGCCTTAGACTTCTGTGTGCTAATTCATAAACATTTTCCCAGCTGGGATAGAAATGCGGGAATTTACTGAGCTAAACTGTCGGTAACATGAGAAGAGTATCTGGCTGTTGTTACATTTGGCTGTTCTCCCTGCAGAGACAGCATTACAATAAAAGAGGTATCCCCAACTTCCCTTTAGATGTGCATGTTTTGTAATACTGCCTCTGTTTGCCCTGAATCTACGCTGAATCTGTCTATTAGTCTTTCTAAACAATCTAATTGCCGCAGCTCAGAAGAACTTCAAGAAACTTTACACATGCCTGGCTTTTGATGTTCACCTCCAGACAAATACACAGCTGAAAAACAGGTACCCAAGAGGTTAAAACACAGCCCAGGGTATTCAGGGGAAGCCTTGCTTGTTCCGATCGCTCTGCTGCTTCCTGGGGGGAGATCTCACTGCTTCTGCTGAGTCTCCATTAACATCACACAGTCCCCCTCACCTATCACTCTCTTATCACCCATTCAAAGCAGGCGGTATTGTTTCTGTGCTTTATCACCTGTTCTAATCTTTACGAATTGACAGTTACTGACATGTGTAGAGGTTATCACTGCACAAGGCGGTAATCTACTGCACTGCTCGGGAATTTCAGCTTTTCATGCAGTAACAGCTTTTATGAATTGACACTTTCCTAAGTGCTCGGTAAAGTCAGCTGTTTTCCGCATGCGGTAATGCTTTACGAACCAAGGGCCGTTGGGCTCTATTCACAAAACTTCTCACAAATGCTTTATCTATCACCTAACTGATAAAAATTACCTTTCAGGCCATTTACAAGCAAAACAATCACTCAAAGGCCTAGTGCACACCGGAGCGTTTCCGCTGCGGTTTGCGATCTGCTTACGGGTGCGGATCCGCTAGGGTAATGTATTTCAATGGGCTGGTGCACACCAGAGCGGGAGGCGTTTTGCAGAAACGCATACTCCCGGGCTGCTGCAGATTTTGGATTGCGGATGCGTTTCTGCCTCAATGTTAAGTATAGGAAAACCGCAAACCGCTCTGAAAAACGGCAGTTCAGAGCGGTTTTGCAGGCGTTTTTTGTTACAGTAGCTGTTCAGTAACAGCTTTACTGTAACAATACATGAAATCTACTACACCAAAACCGCTACACAAAACCGCAAAATGCTAGCTGAAACGCTACAAAAAAAGAAGAAAAAGCGTTTCAAAATCTGCTAGCATTTTGCGGATTGCTAGCGGGTTTTGGTGTGCACTAGGCCAAAGTCTCTGTTTAACTTCATTCAATATTACTTTTCTTATTTTAATTATTTTATACTTTTGCTCTTTGGTAGCTTAAAAATGTAACAAAGATAAGGTGAAAACAGAGGAAAGCAGGTGAAAAAGCTTAGTGATTCATGCCCATTGCTTTGTATTAGTAAAACAAGCTGCATGCTGGCTTTGGATGTACGAGTTATATAAGAATAAACAGAACAAGGTTGTCTGAAGAAGGCACCGTAACAACATTTAGCAGAATGTAATTCTGCATCAGAAACACTTCCTAAAGCTTTGCACTGTGTTGCTGGTAAATTCTTACGCAGCCCCGCCCTCCCAGTGATGTCATAGCTTAGGCTGTTTATTATGCAGAATTATCCTCCCACAGCACTCTGGGAGATCTAGTGTTTCAGAACTTCCAGTAACCGAACATTCTGCAATGATGCACCTGCCAGCAGTAACGATTTTGCCAGCTGTGATACATTGCAGAATGTAAATCAGGGTGAGGAAAGATTTTACAATGGGTAAATGCTGACTAAATACTGTATATACTCGCGTATAAGCCTAGTTTTTCATCATAAACGATGTGCTGAAAAGTGACCCCCTCGGCTTATATGCGAGTCAGTGGAGCAGAACGGATGGTGGAGCAGGTTTTGTTACTGGCAGAGGAGTGTAAGGATTGTGCACTAGTGATCCTGCTCTTGCCAGCTTGCTCCCTGCTGTGTCCCCCCCATCCCCTGTAACATGGTGTGCAGAGTGCTCTGCTCAAGGCTACATGTGTCCCCCGGCTTGTGGAGCGGAGCGTGCAAGCAACGTGTCAGCGGTGCAATGATCGGGGATTCTTCCTGTGCGTCAATTGCTGTGTCTCATATCTATGACGCCACCTGGTGGCGTCCTGAGACACAGCTGTATGATCCTGGGGCACATTTGGCTATGGGGAGGGGGGCTGACTTGTACTGGAGGCACATCTGGCTACTGTGGAGGGGGCTACATTGGGGAGGGGATTATACATGAGTCAATCACTTTTCCTGGTGTCTGAGGGAAAAGTGGGTACCTCGGCTTATACACGGGTTGGCTTATATGCGAGTCTATACGGTAAGTAAAGTTCATCTTTGAAGGGAACCTAAAGCAAGGTAAAAGATACTTACCTGGTACTCCCATTATTTCTCACTCCTCCGATAAGCCCTTCTGACAGCTGCATGCGTGGCCGCACACCTCCTGATCGCAGCCCATGGCCGGGAGCATTCTGCACTTGCGCAGACCATTAAAATTGAAAGTACCCATACACAGAACGGTGCTGGATACAGGACTGCAACTGAGGAGGTACGCACAGTAGCCCGCCACTGGCCAAGTCGGACAGCTTTCAGACGGCCGCTGCCGCAGAACTGAGCAGCGCAAAATGACGGCGTGGGACAAGGAGGAGATCAGGGGGCTGGAAGAAGCTTCAAGTTAAACTGGCATCTTTTCTTCACTTTAGGTACCCTTTCAGTTATCCAGTGAACAATATTATCCGGATCCAGAAGCCTCTTCCTTAACTGATGGCTGTCATGGTACAATATTCTGGGAATCCAGATCACTGATGAGAACAAGCAATATCCACAGACTGTATCATGACTTCATAATATATAATGAAGATTTCACCACCACAAACATCACAGAGGGAAATTCTCAGAGCCTGGAAGCTGCACCCAGCATGCGATTTCCTGTTTATTGATGTACAGCAGCGTCACAGTCACATGACAGAGCACAATGCTTCAGGGACGCGCCCCTTCGCGTCACAGTCACGACACAGAGTACAATGCTTCATGGACACGCCCCTTTGCTGCGACACTGCTATCCACACAATGGCCTCAATTCACTAAGCGTTATCAAACACTTTATCAAACTTTGATAATTTACCTCATGGGTAAAATCTAATTTTGAATTCACTAAGGTGTTATAGATTTATCGAATGTCTTATCTATAAAACGTTCAATAAATCTATAACACCTTAGTGAATTCAAAATTAGATTTTTCTCATGCGGTAAATTATCAATAGAGATGGCCCGAACCTCCGATTTTAGGTTCGCTAACTTCCCGCCAATGTTCGGTTCGTGCAAACTTTCGCGAACTGCAATAGACTTCAATGGGGAGGCGAACTATGAAAACTAGAAAAATTTATGCTGGCCACAAAAGTGATGGAAAAGTTGTTTCAGGGGGTCTAACACCTGGAGGGGGGCATGGCGGAGTGGGATAGACGCCAAAAGTCCCGGGGAAAAATCTGGATGTGACGCACAGCAGCGTTTTAAGGGCAGAAATCACATTGAATATTAAATTGCAGGCCTAAAGTGCTTTAACACATCTTGCATGGGTATACATCAATCAGGGAGTGTAATTAGAGTTCTGCTTCACACTGACACACCAAACTCACTGTGTAACGCACCACAAACAGCTGTTTGCGTAGTGACGGCCGTGCTGGACTACTGCGCAACATGGCGAGATTGCTCTTCCTCAGTGATATCAGGTAATGTCTGACTGCCTTATCAACTTTCAATGGCTCTTTCTCTACCATTGATAAAGCTTACGTCTATTTTTTTAAATACTTGTTCTGCTTGCTGTTCAGTACCTGCATTGAGAATCTTTTATGGAGGGCAAGTCTGCCATTGCGAGTGACCACGGCGGGTAATGGCCGGGGAATCCTGGTTTGATTCCGGTTCGGAGTGGGAGCCTAAGAAATGGCTACACCACCACACATCCAAGGAAGGCAGCAGGCAGGCATGCACGTCCCGAGGTAGTGACCAAAAATAACAATACAGGAGGACTTTCGAGGCCCTGCTGTATATGAGATGAATCAAATGTAAATCCTTTAACAAGAATCTGTTATGGAGGGCAAGTCTGCCATCCATTCAAGTGAAAGGTATGCACTGACTGCCAAGTATAATACAATGTGCAGTCACAGATGCAGTGAAAGGTATGCAGTGACTGCAAACAGCTGTTTGTGTAGTGACGGCCATGCTGGACTGGTGCGCACCATGATGAGAGTGCAGGTGATGGCGGCTTTCCAGCCCATATGGTTGCCGGGCTGAGGTAGCTGAATGACAGAACAGTGACTGTCCTGCTGATCAAATTTGGTCTGTCCACAATGAAGCAACAACCTTATTATCTTTGGTGTGCCACCCCCAAGACACTCATATAGTGGGTGCACTGTGAACAACAGGTAGGTAGGTATATGCAGTAATGGGTATTACAATGTGCACCTGTCACACACAGACAGATACTGGACAGGCACAGTGACACTGCGTGCGCTCAGCTCATGTAGGTAGGTAGGTGCACTGTGAACAACAGGTAGGTAGGTATATGCAGTAATGGGTATTACAATGTGCACCTGTCACACACACAGGTAGTCACTGAATGTGCTGGGCCTGGCAGTGACACACACATAGTATGGATTATCAAGGCTGTCTATGCAACACAAGTGTCAGTGGGACACACAGAAAAAAAATAGATCACAAGAACAAGATTAGCTCTCAAAAGAGCTGTTGTGGGGTGCTATTTTAGCAATAAGAATCAGCCAGGAGCAAGCTAAGAAGCCTATAACAGCCTAACTAATCTTTCTCTACGAGAGTCTGGAGCAGCAGCAGCAGCAGCACACGAGTGAGTAAAATGGCCTGCCTTTTATAAGGGGGGGAGTGGCTCCAGGAGGGAGTGTAGCCTGATTGGCTACAATGTGCCTGTTGACTGTGATGTAGAGGGTCAAAATTGACCCTAACGGTGCATTATGGGGGCGAACCGAACTTCTGGAAAAGTTTGCGGTTCTCCGCGAACGCAAACCACCAGAAGTTTATTCTCATGATTTTCCTGTATAAATCGTTGGTTGTTACAATCAAAAATGTCAGTTAAATATATCATATAAAAGACACACAGTGATATTTAAGAAGTGAAATGAAGTTTATTGGATTTACATAAAGTGCGCAATAATTGTTTAAACAAAATTAGGCAGGTGCATAAATTTGGGCACCACAAAAAAGAAATGAAATCAATATTTAGTAGATCCTACTTTTGCAGAAATTACAGCCTCTAAATGTTTCCTGCAGGTTCCAATGAGAGTCTGGATTCTGGGTGAAGGTATTTTGGACCATTCCTCTTTACAAAACATCTCTAGTCCATTCAGGTTTGATGGCTTCCGAGCATGGACAGCTCTCTTTAGCTCACACCACAGATTTTCAATTATATTCAGGTCTGGGGACTGAGATGGCCATTCCAGAACGTTGTACCTGTTCCTCTGCAATATGCAGGAGAACAGAGGCGCCAAAAGGATAAAAGGAAGCTACCGTATTTTTCGGACTATAAGACGCTCCGGACCATAAGACGCACCTGGGTTTAGAGGACAAAAAGCTGGAAAAAAATCTGATACTTGTTTCCAGCCAGAAAGAGAAGGAGAGGCTGAGGTTATGATCCAGTGTCCCTGTAAAGCAGCTGACGCTCTTCAGCTGAGACGGCTCTGGATCACTCAGCCCGTTGCCATGAATCCTGTGTGCTCTGCCTGCCCTGCAGCTTTTGGACGTTTCTCTGCCTCCTCTCTCAGTGGGAAGTGCGGGTCGTGACAGGCGATTCACCTCATCTGCAAGGAGCGGGCTTTGAGGGAAAAGCTGTTAATTTTAAAATGCTTTTATTTTACTGGATCCGATGGTCTCGGAGGCGGGATCATGGCTCTGCCATTGGGCCAATCGCTGTGCAGTGACTGTACAGTGATTGGTCCAATGACACAGCCATCATCCTGCCTCAGAGACCATCGGGCCAGTCAAATTAAAGCATTTTAAATTACTGGCTCTTCCTAATAGCGCAGGATGCTCTGAATGACCTCTGAGGATTTATGTATCAAGGTAATAAAGCCTCCTCGAGTGCCGATTCAGGCTCGGCACTATTTGCTCATATTAGCCAGTGTGATCTATTGAAAATCTGGGCACTCCGGACCATACCCATGGTATATTCGGACCATAAGACGCAGTTACTTTTTCTCCCCAGTTTTGGGAGAAAAAAAGTGCGTCTTATGGTCCGAAAAATACGGTAAGTGAGCTTAAAAACCAAATTCTTGGTAAATAGAGGAGGTAGTGGTGGACTTACCTCCTCCAAGTAGACACACAATGACTGTAGTAAACACAGTCAATATATTGTATTTAGGAACTCCAAATATGCAACGCGTTTCGCGGTTTGATCCCGCTTCATCAGGCAATAACAACGGAGCAATAGCAATTTTAGTTTCATCAATCCACAGCACCTTATTCCATATACCTCAAGCAGCTCTGTTTGTGCTGTGGGTAGAGAAAAGGCTTCCTCTGCATCACTCTCACATATAGCATCTCCTTCTGTAAAGTGCACCGAATGGATGAACGATGCACAGTGACTCCATCTGCAGCAAGATGATGTTGTAGGTCTTTGTGTAACGATAGGTGTCAGCACACAGAGAGAATCTGATTGTTGATGATCTGCAGAATCATCAACAATACAGATGTATACTTGATTATGGATGATCTGCAGAATCACCAATAATACATGTATGACTAACCTCTGGACACCTAATGAGTTAATGTGTTTGATGAACTGTAGGCTATCTCCCGAGGAGCGGGAGATATAAGTGACTCAGCTAAGGCCCGGTTCACACTTGCGGTTCTCTGCCAAACGGACCGGATGACCTGCCCGGATCCGGACCGGATCCGGATCGGAACCGTACGGTTCTGATCCGGATCCGATCCGGATCCGGTCAGTTTGCATCAGGTGTACATCAGGATGCGATCCGGATCCGTTTGGCAAAAGAGAGTAGAAATAAAATAAAAATGTTGGGGTCTGAGAGGTCAGCAGAAGGTGGACCTGTGGAATCAGGCCCTCCGCTGTTTAGCACTCACCTCCACCTCCGACATACTGCCAACATCTCCAGCACGTTTAAAGTCACTGCTGCTCCACTCCAAAATGCTTGCCCATGTGTCCCCATCCAAAATCGCCGCTACAATACGCATAGGAAGTGGGGTAGAACATCCGGATTTTATAGCCAGTGTGTTGTGCGCTCTCCGGTTCTCATTGGTTTGTATTGGCCGGATGATGCAGTCCGGCTCCGCTCCGAATACGTCTGCCGGAGGAGCCGGACCAAAAAATAGCGCATGTTGGGTCTTATGCCGGAGTCCGGATCCGGTCCGGACGAAACGGACGCATGTGAACGGACGCATAGACTTTCATTGCTATGCCGTGCGTCCGTTCCGTCCGTTCTGCATGCGGTCCGGCTCCGGCACGGCGATTCCGGACGGCGACCGCTAATGTGAACCGGGCCTAAGAGCCACCTGAGGGGCAGGTGGCTCTGGGCAGTGCAGAAACTATCTCTTAGATAGTGAGAGCCTGGTAACCAGGGATAACAGTATTAGATGGTAAACTGTACTGCAGCCAAAGGAAGTGACTACTGGCTGCTAACAGGCCGGACTCTCTGAGGTGCGGGAGTCCTGGTTGCAGCTGACACCTGGAGGAATGGTGTCACTGCTAATACTGGTAAACTGAACACTCAGAGAGAGTGACAGCTAGGGTGGTCGGGCAGGCCAGGTCGACAACAGATAGACAGATATGCAGAGGTACCGAATCAGAAAGCAAGAGAAAGGTCGACAGAGCAAATGGTCATAAATTATAAATATAACAGTCCTAGACTGGGGTGTGAGCTCCTTGATCTCGACACCCGGGAACTAGTCTAGAGTATAACACAGTATTGACACAGAGTCCCTAAGCTTGGGTGTGAGGTCCTTGGTCACAACACCCTGGAACTGGTCTAAGGTATAACACAGCAATGACACAGTATCCCTAAGCTTGGGTGTGAGATCCGTGGTCTCGACAGCCTGGAACTGGTCTAAAGTATAACACAGCAATGACACAGTATCCCTAAGCTTGGGTGTGAGGTCCGTGGTCACAACACCCTGGAACTGGTCTAACATATAACACAAACGTAATCTGGCTAAGTGTGAATTCCCAGGTCCTCCTGGTTCTAACACACTGTGGGATCTGACTGGTCTGAGTGCTCACACGTTAGTATTCGCAACGGCAGACAACCAGCAACTGACAGGCAAGATGTATATATCGAGCAGCGCTCCTCAGCGCCGCCCAGCCCCACTTAGCCAATCACCTACTACGATGGGATCGGCTGATCATCCTGATCAGCTGATCCCTCTCCTATTGGCATAAAGGTCCTGCCTCCTAGCGCGCGCGCGTAGCTCTCCATCTGTGTGCACTACTAGGCTCAGACAAACCAGACGCATGCTGCTGTGCGGAAACCGCCAGTCTGAACGCGGAGACAGCCGCGCGGCGGTGTCTCCGCAATCCATTACACTTTGGTGCTGGTCTGTGGGTTGACTCTGACTGTTCTCACCATTCATCGCATCTGTTTATCCAAGATTTTTCTTGGTCTGCCACTTCGAGCCATAACTTGAACTGAGCCTGTGGTCTTCCATTTCCTCAATATGTTCCTAACTGTGGAAACAGACAGCTGAAATCTCAGAGACAGCTTTCTGTATCCTTCCCCTAAACCGTGATGGTGAACAATCTTTGTCTTCAGGTCATTTGAGAGTTGTTTTGAGTCCTCCATGTTGCTACTCTTCAGATAAATTTAAAAGAAGAGGGAAACTTACAATTGACCCCCTTAAATACTAATTTTCATAATTGGATTCAGCTGTGTATGTAGGTCAGGGGTCACTGAGCTTACCAAGCCAATTTGCGTTACGATAATTTCTAAAGATTTGGGAATAAAAAAAAAAAAATGACAACAGTGACCAAATTTATGCACCTGCCTAATTTTGTTTAAACAATTATTGCGCACTTTCTGTAAATCCAATAAACTTCATTCACTTCTCAAATATCACTGTGTGTGTCTCCTATATGATATATTTACCTGACATTTTCATTGCAACAACCAACGATATATACAGGAAAATTATGATTAACAAGGTTGCCCAAACTTTCGCATCCCACTGTAGTACTTCTCCAGTGTAGCCACACCCATCATGTAGTATCCCCCAGCATAGCCACACCCATCATGTAGCACCCCTCCAGTATAGCCACACCCATCATGTAGCACCCCTCCAGTATAGCCCCACCCATCATGTAGTATCCCCCAGTATAGCCCCACCCATCAGGTAGTATCCCTCCAGTATAGCCACACCCATTATGTAGTATCCCTCAGTATAGCCCCACTTATCATGTAGTATCCCTCCAGTATAGCCACACCCATCATGTAGTACCCCTCCAGCATAGCCCCACCCATCATGTAGTATCACCCAGTATAGCCCCACCCATCAGGTAGTACCCATCCAGTATAGCCACACCCACCATGTAGTATCCCTCCAGTATAGCCAAACCCATTATGTTAATTTCCAGTACTGACACAGAAAATGAGATGTATCTTTTTGGAAGAAATAAATGTTACAATACTTTGGTGTGAATGAATAAACAGTATTTCACAGAACAATAATGTAACAATCAGAGCTCAAGACGTGTTAACCAGAGGTGATTACAGCCACACAGGAGGGGGAGGGGGTCCCCTGCTAGCCGGGGGTCAGCAGCACAAATGTCACCAGTATCGGTGACGTCTACATTGTTTCCAAACATTCTACGGCAGAATGCCTCTAAGCCATTCCTTCCTGCTGGCCATTGTGAGGAGTAATCCGGAAGCCGGGACAGTCCATCGGGTCGGGCCTCTGGCTGGGCGGTTTCCATGGTAACCCAGTGACCGGAGGACTTTGGAGCCATCGCTGGCTAGCACTGGATTACAGGCCGAGAAACAAAATCCTCCTAAGAGGCAGGAAACACTGCTACTAGACTGGGGGACAAGGAGCCAATAAAATCCTCCTAAGAGGCAGGAAACACTGCTACTAGACTGGGGACAACAAGCCAATAAAATCCTCCTAAGAGGCAGGAAACACTGCTACTAGACTGGGGACAACCAGCCAATAACATCCTCCTAAGAGGCAGGAAACACTGCTACTAGACTGGGGGACAACAAGCCAATAACATCCTCCTAAGAGGCAGGAAACACTGCTACTAGACTGGGGGACAACGAGTCAATAAAATCCTCCTAAGAGGAAGGAAACACTGCTACTAGACTGGGGACAACAAGCCAATAATATCCTCCTAAGAGGCAGGAAACACTGCTACTAGACTGGGGGACAACGAGTCAATAAAATCCTCCTAAGAGGAAGGAAACACTGCTACTAGACTGGGGACAACAAGCCAATAACATCCTCCTAAGAGGCAGGAAACACTGCTACTAGACTGGGGACAACAAGCCAATAATATCCCCCTAAGAGGCAGGAAACACTGCTACTAGACTGGGGGACAACGAGCCAATAATATCCTCCTAAGAGGCAGGAAACACTGCTACTAGACTGGGGACAACAAGCCAATAACATCCTCCTAAGAGGCAGGAAACACTGCTGCTACACTGGGGGACAACGAGCCAATAACATCCTCCTAAGAGGAAGGGAAACACTGCTACTAGACTGGGGACCACAAGCCAATAATATCCTCCTAAGAGGCAGGAAACACTGCTACTAGACTGGGGGACAAGGAGGCAATAAAATCCTCCTAAGAGGCAGGAAACACTGCTACTAGACTGGGGACAACAAGCCAATAATATCCTCCTAAGGGGCAGGAAACACTGCTACTAGACTGGGGACAACAAGCCAATAATATCCTCCTAAGAGGCAGGAAACACTGCTACTAGACTGGGGGACAACAAGCCAATAATATCCCCCTAAGAGGCAGGAAACACTGCTACTAGACTGGGGACAACAAGCCAATAATATCCTCCTAAGAGGCAGGAAACACTGCTACTAGACTGGGGACAACAAGCCAATAACATCCTCCTAAGAGGCAGGAAACACTGCTACTAGACTGGGGACAACAAGCCAATAACATCCTCCTAAGAGGAAGGGAAACACTGCTACTAGACTAGGGACAACGAGCCAATAATATCCTCCTAAGAGGCAGGAAACACTGCTACTAGACTGGGGACAACAAGCCAATAACATCCTCCTAAGAGGCAGGAAACACTGCTACTAGACTGGGGACAACAAGCCAATAACATCCTCCTAAGAGGAAGGAAACACTGCTACTAGACTGGGGGACAACAAGCCAATAATATCCTCCTAAGAGGCAGGAAACACTGCTACTAGACTGGGGACAACAAGCCAATAATATCCTCCTAAGAGGATGGAAACACTGCTACTAGACTGGGGGACAACAAGCCAATAATATCCTCCTAAGAGGCAGGAAACACTGCTACTAGACTGGGGGACAACAAGCCAATAATATCCTCCTAAGAGGCAGGAAACACTGCTACTAGACTGGGGGACACGAGCAAATAAAATCCTCCTTAGAGGAAGGAAACACTGCTACTAGACTGGGGACAAGGAGCCAATAAAATCCTCCTAAGAGGCAGGAAACACTGCTACTAGACTGGGGACAACAAGCCAATAAAATCCTCCTAAGAGGAAGGAAACACTGCTACTATACTGGGGGACAACAAGCCAATAAAATCCTCCTAAGAGGAAGGAAACACTGCTACTAGACTGGGGAACACGAGCAAATAAAATCCTCCTAAGAGGAAGGAAACACTGCTACTAGACTGGGGACAAGGAGCCAATAAAATCCTCCTAAGAGGCAGGAAACACTGCTACTAGACTGGGGACAACAAGCCAATAAAATCCTCCTAAGAGGAAGGAAACACTGCTACTAGACTGGGGGACAACAAGCCAATAAAATCCTCCTAAGAGGAAGGAAACACTGCTACTAGACTGGGGGACAAGGAGCCAATAAAATCCTCCTAAGAGGCAGGAAACACTGCTACTAGACTGGGGGACAACAAGCCAATAAAATCCTCCTAAGAGGAAGGAAACACTGCTACTAGACTGGGGACAACAAGCCAATAAAATCCTCCTAAGAGGAAGGAAACACTGCTACTAGACTGGGGACAACAAGCCAATAAAATCCTCCTAAGAGGCAGGAAACACTGCTACTAGACTGGGGAACACGAGCAAATAAAATCCTCCTAACAGGAAGGAAACACTGCTACTAGACTGGGGGACAATGAGCCAATAAAATCCTCCTAAGAGGAAGGAAACACTGCTACTAGACTGGGGACAACGAGCCAATAAAATCCTCCTAAGAGGCAGGAAACACTGCTACTAGACTGGAGACAACAAGCCAATAAAATCCTCCTAAGAGGAAGGAAACACTGCTACTAGACTGGGGACAACGAGCAAATAAAATCCTCCTAAGAGGCAGGAAACACTGCTACTAGACTGGGGACAACGAGCAAATAAAATCCTCCTAAGAGGAAGGAAACACTGCTACTAGACTGGGGGACAAGAAGCCAATAAAATCCTCCTAAGAGGCAGGAAACACTGCTACTAGACTGGGGGACAACAAGCCAATAATATCCTCCTAAGAGGCAGGAAACACTGCTACTAGACTGGGGGACAACAAGCCAATAAAATCCTCCTAAGAGGCAGGAAACACTGCTACTAGACTGGGGGACAAGGAGCCAATAATATCCTCCTAAGAGGCAGGAAACACTGCTACTAGACTGGGGACAACAAGCCAATAATATCCTCCTAAGAGGCAGGAAACACTGCTACTAGACTGGGGACAACAAGCCAATAATATCCTCCTAAGAGGAAGGAAACACTGCTACTAGACTGGGGGACAACAAGCCAATAATATCCCCCTAAGAGGCAGGAAACACTGCTACTAGACTGGGGGACAACAAGCCAATAATATCCTCCTAAGAGGCAGGAAACACTGCTACTAGACTGGGGGACAACGAGCAAATAATATCCTCCTAAGAGGCAGGAAACACTGCTACTAGACTGGGGGACAACGAGCAAATAAAATCCTCCTAAGAGGCAGGAAACACTGCTGCTAGACTGGGGACAACAAGCCAATAAAATCCTCCTAAGAGGAAGGAAACACTGCTACTAGACTGGGGGACAACGAGCAAATAAAATCCTCCTAAGAGGCAGGAAACACTGCTGCTAGACTGGGGACAACAAGCCAATAAAATCCTCCTAAGGGGCAGGAAACACTGCTACTAGATTGGGGACAACAAGCCAATAACATCCTCCTAAGAGGAAGGAAACACTGCTACTAGACTGGGGACAACAAGCCAATAAAATCCTCCTAAGAGGAAGGAAACACTGCTACTAGACTGGGGGACAACGAGCAAATAATATCCTCCTAAGAGGCAGGAAACACTGCTACTAGACTGGGGACAACAAGCCAATAAAATCCTCCTAAGAGGAAGGAAACACTGCTACTAGACTGGGGGACAACGAGCAAATAATATCCTCCTAAGAGGCAGGAAACACTGCTACTAGACTGGGGGACAACAAGCCAATAATATCCTCCTAAGAGGAAGGAAACACTGCTACTAGACTGGGGGACAAGAAGCCAATAAAATCCTCCTAAGAGGCAGGAAACACTGCTACTAGACTGGGGGACAACCAGCCAATAATATCCTCCTAAGAGGCAGGAAACACTGCTACTAGACTGGGGACAATGAGCCAATAAAATCCTCCTAAGAGGCAGGAAACACTGCTACTAGACTGGGGACAACAAGCCAATAAAATCCTCCTAAGAGGCAGGAAACACTGCTACTAGACTGGGGACAACAAGCCAATAATATCCTCCTAAGAGGCAGGAAACACTGCTACTAGACTGGGGACAACAAGCCAATAATATCCTCCTAAGAGGAAGGAAACACTGCTACTAGACTGGGGACAACAAGCCAATAACATCCTCCTAAGAGGAAGGGAAACACTGCTACTAGACTAGGGACAACGAGCCAATAATATCCTCCTAAGAGGCAGGAAACACTGCTACTAGACTGGGGGACAACAAGCCAATAATATCCTCCTAAGAGGCAGGAAACACTGCTACTAGACTGGGGGACAACGAGCCAATAAAATCCTCCTAAGAGGAAGGAAACACTGCTACTAGACTGGGGACAACGAGCCAATAAAATCCTCCTAAGAGGAAGGAAACACTGCTGCTACACTGGGGGACAACAAGCAAATAAAATCCTCCTAAGAGGCAGGAAACACTGCTACTAGACTGGGGACAAGGAGCCAATAAAATCCTCCTAAGAGGCAGGAAACACTGCTACTAGACTGGGGACAAGGAGCCAATAAAATCCTCCTAAGAGGCAGGAAACACTGCTACTAGACTGGGGACAAGGAGCCAATAAAATCCTCCTAAGAGGAAGGAAACACTGCTACTAGACTGGGGACAACGAGCCAATAATATCCTCCTAAGAGGCAGGAAACACTGCTACTAGACTGGGGACAAGGAGCCAATAAAATCCTCCTAAGAGGAAGGAAACACTGCTACTAGACTGGGGGACAAGGAGCCAATAAAATCCTCCTTAGAGGAAGGAAACACTGCTACTAGACTGGGGGACAAGGAGCCAATAAAATCCTCCTAAGAGGCAGGAAACACTGCTACTAGACTGGGGGACAACGAGCCAATAAAATCATCCTAAGAGGAAGGAAACACTGCTACTAGACTGGGGGACAATGAGCCAATAAAATCCTCCTAAGAGGCAGGAAACACTGCTACTAGACTGGGGACAAGGAGCCAATAAAATCCTCCTAAGAGGAAGGAAACACTGCTACTAGACTGGGGGACAAGGAGCCAATAAAATCCTCCTTAGAGGAAGGAAACACTGCTACTAGACTGGGGGACAAGGAGCCAATAAAATCCTCCTAAGAGGCAGGAAACACTGCTACTAGACTGGGGGACAACGAGCCAATAAAATCATCCTAAGAGGAAGGAAACACTGCTACTAGACTGGGGGACAATGAGCCAATAAAATCCTCCTAAGAGGCAGGAAACACTGCTACTAGACTGGGGGACAACGAGCCAATAAAATCATCCTAAGAGGAAGGAAACACTGCTACTAGACTGGGGGACAATGAGCCAATAAAATCCTCCTAAGAGGCAGGAAACACTGCTACTAGACTGGGGACAACGAGCCAATAAAATCCTCCTAAGAGGAAGGAAACACTGCTACTAGACTGGGGGACAAGGAGCCAATAAAATCCTCCTAAGAGGCAGGAAACACTGCTACTAGACTGGGGGACAACGAGCCAATAAAATCCTCCTAAAGCCCCGTCTACACGGGGCTCGATTAGCCGCCGGATCGCCTCTTCCGCGTGCCCGCCGCGTCCCCGCTCGCCGCGCGTGCGCCGCATTCGATTCCCCGCTCGTGCCTGCCGGCGCCGCTTATCTTCCGCTCGATTCCCTGCCATTGTCCCCTCGCGGGGAGCGAGCAGGAAATCGGCGGTGCGGAGATCCGTCCTGTCGGATCTTATCAATCGAGCCGCATTAGCGGCTCGATTGATAAGGAGCATCGCAGCCGCATCTACGCGTGTAGATGCGGCTTAAGAGGAAGGAAACACTGCTGCTACACTGGAGGACAACGAGCAAATAAAATCCTCCTAAGAGGCAGGAAACACTGCTACTAGACTGGGGACAACGAGCAAATAAAATCCTCCTAAGAGGAAGGAAACACTGCTACTAGACTGGGGACAAGGAGCCAATAACATCCTCCTAAGAGGATGGAAACACTGCTACTAGACTGGGGGACAAGGAGCCAATAAAATCCTCCTAAGAGGCAGGAAACACTGCTACTAGACTGGGGGACAAGGAGCCAATAATATCCTCCTAAGAGGCAGGAAACACTGCTACTAGACTGGGGGACAAGGAGCCAATAACATCCTCCTAAGAGGAAGGAAACACTGCTACTAGACTGGGGGACAACAAGCCAATAATATCCTCCTAAGAGGATGGAAACACTGCTACTAGACTGGGGGACAACAAGCCAATAAAATCCTCCTAACAGGAAGGAAACACTGCTACTAGACTGGGGGACAAGGAGCCAATAAAATCCTCCTAAGAGGAAGGAAACACTGCTACTAGACTGGGGACAACGAGCAAATAAAATCCTCCTAAGAGGCAGGAAACACTGCTACTAGACTGGGGGACAAGGAGCCAATAAAATCCTCCTAAGAGGAAGGAAACACTGCTACTAGACTGGGGGACAAGGAGCCAATAAAATCCTGAGCCAAAAAAGAAGATAAAAAATCTCCAGCAAGTCCCGTATGAAGACCTGACACACACCGGGCACGGTGGTAACCACGAGGGACGCTGCGGATTCCGGGGCCATTCCCAAACATTGGACAAACGTTCACAAGTCAGCGCCCGTTCCTACACAAGGGTTGTTTCCAACATTCTTTTCTCAAGAGTTTTCTCTCCTGGGCCCATATATGTAATTCACGGTTTCATTTTTCTCTCCTGGGTGATCCACTAAAAAGTAAACAAATACTCAAAATTATTTTGGCAGTACTTTTTCACCACTTTGGGTACTTTTTCCATTGCTAAGTGCTGAAAAGGTATTTTAAATTGAAGTTGAAAAATGATCTCCTAGGTGAAAACTCAGGAGAAAAAGGACATGGCCCATATGCAATTCACTTTTTGTCCTGAGTTTTTCTCCAAGGTGATATATTCTCGTAAATAAAATGCCGTTTAAGCCACCAGCAAGCAAGAAAATGCTCCAAATAATTTCAACAGTACTGTTTCACCTACTTTTTAGTTCTGTTTCACCCACTTTTTGGCATTTTTACACTTTTAAAGTGCTGAAAAGTTATTGTAAACAGAAGATTAGAAATGACCACTTAGGAGAAAAAAGTGAATTACAGTCGGGTCCATAAATTTTGGGACATCGACACCATTCTAACATTTTTGGCTCTATACATAATCACAACGGATTTGATTTGAAACGAACAGGATGTGCTTTAACTGCCCATTTGTCTTCAATAGCCTCTTTATTGAGCATCTGTAAACATCCACTTTTCTGAGCAGCTTGGATGACATCGGAAGTTACCTTTTTCTTTGTGTCCCGAACAATTCTCCTGGCAGTTCTGGCTGGAATTTGTGTTGGTCTACCTTACCATGGCTTGGTGTCAACAGAACCCCTCAATTTCCTCTGCTTTATGAGAGTTTGAACACTGCTGGTTGGCTTTTTCAACTTTTTGGATATCTTTTTATATCCTTTTTCATGTTTTTTAAAGTTGATCAACCTTCTCTCACAGGTCCTTTGACCGTTCTTTTGCTTTCCCTAGGGCTGAAATGTAGAGGTGACTGCAGGGCTATGGAGTCAGTACAAAAATCAGTTTAGGAAATCACCAACTACGCCTCCAGGTACCCAAAATTCTCCGACTCCTCGACTCCACAGCCCTGGGTGACTGTCGGGAGCCCAGAATCTCCCTGACTTTTTAACAAGATACTACAATAATTGCAAGCAAACAAGTCACAGGTGAGGACCTTGAGGCTGCTTTCACAGTGGGACGTTGTGTTAGAGGGGACGTTTAGGTGGCAAAACGTGCCCCTAACGCAACGTATGGTGGTGTTTATGTAGGACGCTACATAGAGCCGCGTTATGCGGCTCTTGGTGCGCCGTTTTTGTTGTATAGACTGTGGAGACCACGTGATCGGAACACTCCGCATCACGTGACCCCGCCAGCCAATAAGCGGCCGCTCCAGGAAGTAAACACTGCAGTGCAGTGCATATTAATTAGCCATGTGGCTGACCACAATAGCGGACTCTCCCCTCCTCCTCTCCTGCACAAAAAAATAAAAAAAACACACATTACTGAGAATGTGCAAACAGTTAACGCGGCTAAAACCGCGTATAACGCACAGCATGCTGCACTTTCTTTAAACGTCCAGCGTAACACTGTAACGCAACGTGGGCACTGTGAACAGCCCATTGATTTTTCATTACTATGAGTTGGGCTGCATTACAGGCTGCTCTAACGTGCGCCTGTAACGCCCCAATGTAAAAGCAGCCTAAAAGTATGCTGGAAGGGAAAAAACACCTCAATTTGGGTACATATCTCGGGGAATCTTCCAGAATCTTCCCCAATGCCCTTTTGCTCGCCATTCTAGCACTGAGACTCCCGCATGCCCTTGTCGACGAGCTCTCCTGCACTTCTCATGTGCAAATGGCTTGCGCACCGGCACAGCTGAGCAGGGTCTGCCTCTTCAGCCCAAACAGCGACTCCAAACTACTATGCAGTATGAAGGAGCTCTGTGGACCTTCTGGGGTTCCAGCACTTGGATGGAGGAGGATGGGGTGAGGTAAGTACCGGTAGATACATTTTTGATAATCTGATCCTTTTAATATTCAGTGAAACCCGTGAGTTAAATATCAGTCCAAAGCTGCAAACCTTTTTCAAGGCAGTTTGGGCTTCCAATCATTCTGGAGAAGGTCAATCATTATTATTTAGTATTTACAGTATATAGCGCTGACATCTTCTGCGGTGCTGTACACAGTATACTGTCTTGTTACATAGCTGTCCTTCAGAGAACCTCACAATCTAATCCCTACCATAGTCCTATGTCTGTGTGTGTATCATAGTTTATGGCTAATTTAGGGGGAAGCCAATTAAATTTATCTGTATGCTTTTAGGATGTGGGAGGAAACCAGAGTGCCCAGAGGAAACCCACACAGACAAAGGGAGAACATACAAACTAAGGGCAGGTAGTACCCTGACTGGGATTCGAACTGGGCACCCAGCGCTGCAAGGCGAAAGCGCTAACCACTAGGCAGCCGTGTTACCCAATCATATTTTATAAAAAAATTAAATAAAACTAACAAACAGCAACAAAAAGGACACTGCTTCACAAATTCTGCTGTGGTGTGCAAACTTATGAGCACTTATGAGAACTGTATGCCACCGGGGTGACAGCAGTATAAGGGGGATGGGTAGCGGAGTACAGTAAGGGCTCTGCTCCTTTTCATTATCTCTGAGTTTACCCAGGCTGTATATGAACCATAAACACTGGCGTTGCTGGCGTGACCGCGCTGATGTCGTCCTGTGATCTGCAGACACAGATGTGTTCATTAAAGTCAGTCCAGGAGATAAGACATGAAGCGGATGGCGGATAATGACCTATAATGGGTTTAATAAGAGCAGGTGGCAATAAAGACATATGAAGTACGTGCGATACGGATGGCGCCCGCAGCCAAGGCCTCACGTACCGCACAGGATATTGTGCAACACACCAGAAGCAGGTTTACAGCCTGGAAACAGGAAGGTGACGGAACAGACTACGGAAAATCCAGCCAACATCACAGCTAATGCTCTGTGGACAAAGGGCACAATATTCAGCAAAACCTGCAGTCCCCATTCAATGTGCAGCCCCCATTCTATGTTCAGCCCGCCAAC
This sequence comes from Hyperolius riggenbachi, assembly GCF_040937935.1. Classification (NCBI taxonomy): domain Eukaryota; kingdom Metazoa; phylum Chordata; class Amphibia; order Anura; family Hyperoliidae; genus Hyperolius; species Hyperolius riggenbachi. The sequence goes on along the minus strand of NC_090650.1, from coordinate 443,430,557 downwards.
ATCACAGCTAATGCTCTGTGGACAAAAGACACGGCGCTCTGCAAAACCTGCAGCCCCCGTTCAATGTGCAGCCCCCGTCCAATGTGCAGTCCGCCAACATTACAGCTAATGTTCTGTTGACAAAGGGCACGGCGTTCTGCAAAACCCGCAGGTGCTTCTGTCTGCCCCCATTCTATGTGCAGCCCGCCAACATCACAGCTTATGCTCTGTGGACAAGGGGGACGATATTCTGCAAAACCCACAGGTGCTTCTGTCTGCCCCCATTCAATGTGCAGCCCCCTATTCAATGTGCAGCCCGCCAACATCACAGCTAATGCTCTGTGGACAAAGGGCACAATATTCTGCAAAACCCGCAGTCCCCCTTTCAATGTGCAGCCCCCATTCTATGTGCAGCCCCCATTATATGTGCAGCCCGCCAACATCACAGCAAATCTTCTGTGGACAAAGGAAACAAAAATCTGCAAAACCTGCAGCCCCCCATTAAATGTGCAGCCCCCATTCTATGTGCAGCCCGCCAACATCACAGCTAATCTTCTGTGGACAAAGGGCACGGCGTTCTGCAAAACCCCCAGGTGCTTCTGAAAGCCCCCCGTTCAATGTGCAGCCCCCCATTCTATGTGCAGCCCGCTAAAATCACAGCTAATGCTATGTGGACAAAGGGCATGCCGCTCTGCAAAACCCGCAGCTCCGTCTGCGAGCCCCCTGTTCAATGTGCAACCCCCTCATTCTATGTGCAGCCCACCAACATCACAGCTAAAGTTCTGTGGACAAAGGGAACAGCATTCTGCAAAACCGCAGCTCCGTCTGTGAGCTCCCGTTCAATGTGCAACCCCCTCATTCTATGTGCAGCCCACCAACATCACAGCTAAAGTTCTGTGGACAAAGGGAACAGCATTCTGCAAAACCCACAGGTGGGTCTGTGAGCCCCCATTCAATGTGCAGCCACCATTTTAAGTGCAGCCCGCCGACATCACAGCTAATCTTCTGTGGACAAAGAGCACGACATTCTGCAAAACCCGCAGCTGTGTCTGTGCGCCCCCATTCATTGTGCAACCCCTCCATTCGCTGTGCAGTCCCTTCTTCAATGTGCAGCCCCTTCCTTGAGCTGCCCTTTCTTGTGTCTTTATGAGGCCAGCCACACAGTGCAGTTTTCTAAAGCTGGCCAAACATCTGACGATATTGCAGCCCGATCGATCATCCGATTTGATAGTTTTATCGGTTATGTTGAAAATCGGGGGTGCAATAAGTACGCCCAATCGACAATTCAACCAATTTTCAGTTGAAATTGGTCAAATGTATCGATCGAGCAAGCTGGAAAATCTCACTCCAATATGATCGGTCAGGTGCGTGTGGGTAATGGTGTGTGATATCGCCACAACCAACAAACATGACGGACCCCCAGCCGCTGTCCCCACAACTGCAAATGTCTTCCCTGGTGCCCCGGCACTGTAAACACCACCTGCTCGCGCTGCAGCGATCCCGATCTCCCGTGAGCGCCCCCTGGTGCATGCGTAATGACACACATGCTTCACAAGGAGATCAGTTGTCAGGGCAGCTGCAGCAGATGAGATTAGAATGCATGGGCAATGGGGAGGGGGGGGGGGGGGGTAGGGTTACGTTAAGATTTGGGGGGACAGTGGCCAGGCGGAGTCACAAAGCTGATATCTATTGGGAATCTGCTGCGGTGTATGGGCAGCCAACAGATTTCTCTACGATCAGATTCCATCAAAGAGAGATCTGTCTCTTAGCCGATCTGCCCATAAATTGCTAGATCTATGGGCACCGTAACTGATTAGCTGTTAAGCTACATACACACGAGGCACGGATGTCTGCAGTTGCACGGAGACAAGCAACAGGTGAAAGTCTCCAGCAACAACAGTTGTATACAAGCAACGATTGTATACACGCGGCAACAACCTGCCTGCAACATAGCGGAAACTGCTGCTCAGCAACTTCTGTCGCAGGTTCAATGAACTGTCGGACTCACAAGAGTTGCTAGAGACTAGCATACACACGACCGCACCGACTTGAAACTAGGGACGGTTGCTGCAACAACTGTTGCCGGTGATTGGGAGCTAGTCTACTTTAGGGGACCCACCGCAAATCCCCATAGACACTTTCAGCTGGGCTGCAGAAACGGAACAAATGTCCGCTTTCACCTTGTTTAAACCCCCACAAGCCTTATACCCATGGATAGGTAAGCATATCCTCTAACGAATTGTGAGGTTTTCGGTCCAAAAAAGAGTTGAAATGGGCTGTGTAGGAGCTGCCGAACGGCCTTCATCTCGGTTCCGTCGGCCATCTTCGTTCTGCTGTGCAGGTCCTTTGTTCCTCCTCATTGGAGGCTTTGTTAGCTGCTGACAGAAGCTGGCATGCTCCCACCCAACAATCCCTCCAATGAGGAGGAAGAAACGACCTGCAGAGCAGAACCAAGATGGCTGACGGACCCGAAATTGCGGCCGTTCGGCGGCTCCTGTACAGTCAGTTACAACTTTTTTTTGACCGAAACCCGCAAAATTCGTTAGAGGGCATGCTTACCTACCAGAGGATATAAGGCTTGTGGAGGTTTAAACAAGCAAACGGAAGACATTTGTTCCGTTTTGCAGCCCAGCTGACTCTAGAACCTCAGACAAAAGCTAGGCTGAACTCAGCCGAGGCGATAGTTCGGGGCCATCTTGTATCTGAATTCTGGCCACTAACGTATGCACAATCTGCATTCACCGTGACCGTCCAGTGAAAATCATTCAGCTGTTTCCACTTAATTAGATTATAAGCTCCTCTGAGGACAGTCAGTGACATGACTATGTACTCTGTAATGTGCTACAGAAGATGTCAGTGCTATATAAATACATAATAATAATATGGTAGGACATTAGACTATGACTATAATAGGATTAGAGTGTGAGCTCCTCTGAGGACAGTCAGTGACATGACTATGTACTCTGTAACGTGCTGCAGAAGATGTCAGTGCTATATAAATACATAATAATAATATGGTAGGACATTAGACTATGACTATGGTAGGATTAGATTGTGAGCTCCTCTGAGGACAATTAGTGACATGACTATGTACTCTGTAATGTGCTGCAGAAGATGTCAGTGTTATATAAATACATAATAATAATATGGTAGGACATTAGACTATGACTATGGTAGGATTAGAGTGTGAGCTCCTCTGAGGACAGTCAGTGACATGACTATGTACCCTGTAATGTGCTGCAGAAGATGTCAGTGCTATATAAATACATAATAATAATATGGTAGGACATTAGACTATGACTATGGTAGGATTAGAGTGTGAGCTCCTCTGAGGACAGTCAGTGACATGACTATGTAATCTGTAATGTGCTGCAGAAGATGTCAGTGCTATATAAATACATAATAATAATATGGTAGGACATTAGACTATGACTACGGCAGGATTAGAGTGTGAGCTCCTCTGAGAACAGTCAGTGACATGACTATGTACTCTGTAATGTGCTGCAGAAGATGTCAGTGCTATATAAATACATAATAATAATATGGTAGGACATTAGACTATGACTATGGCAGTATTAGAGTGTGAGCTCCTCTGAGAACAGTCAGTGACATGACTATGTACTCTGTAATGTGCTGCAGAAGATGTCAGTGCTATATAAATACATAATAATAATAATATGGTAGGACATTACACTATGACTATGGTAGGATTAGATTGTGAGATTCTCTGAGGACAGTCAGTGACATGACTATGTACTCTGTAATGTGCTGCAGGAGATGTCAGTGCTATATAAATACATAATATTAATATGGTAGGATATTAGACTATGACTATGGTAGGATTAGATTGTGAGCTCCTCTGAGGACAGTCAGTGACATGACCATGTACTCTGTACAGTGCTGCAGAATATGTCAGTGCTATATAAATACATAATAATAATACAGGGGTCTGTACTGGGTCCAGTGCTCTTCAATTTATTTATTAATGACCTAGTAGATGCAGTAGTGAGCAATGTTGCTATTTTTGCAGATGATACAAAATTGTGCAGAATCATCAACTCTCAGGAAGATAGTGTCATATTGCAACAGGATCTGGATAGGATGGCTATATGGGCACATACATGGCAGATGAAATTCAATGTTGAAAAATGTAAAGTCATGCATTTTGGACGTACTAATGGTCTAGCACCATACAAAATAAATGGGATACAGTTGGGGACATCAAACTTGGAGAAGGACTTAGGAGTACTCATTGACAACAAGTTAAATAATCGTACTCAATGCCAAGCCGCTGCAGCTAAAGCTAACAAAATTTTGAGATGCATTAAAAGGGAAATAAAAACTCGAGATGCGAGCATAATATTGCCCCTGTTTAACTCTCTAGTTAGGCCACATCTGGAATATGGAATTCAGTTCTGGGCACCACATTACAGGAAAGATATTGCAGTTTTAGAGCAGGTGCAGAGACGAGCAACAAAATTGATACGTGGGATGGAAGGTCTCGCTTACCAAGAAAGGTTAGATAAACTGGGTTTATTTAGTCTAGAGAAAAGACGCCTTAGAGGAGATCTAATTAACATGTATAAATACATCAGAGGGCAATATAATAGCTTGGCGGATGAGCTTTTTGTCCCTAGGTCTTCTCAAAGGACTAGAGCAGTGTTTCTCAACATTTTATTGGTATGTACCCCTTTTCAAACCCTGTACTTGCAAAGCACCCCCTAGCATAGTAAACATTATTCCAAGTACCCCTTGAGAAATATATATTTAATCATAGTACATGATAATTGGTTCTGAACAATTTCTAAGCATTTACAATTGCTTTTAATTAGCTAAAACACTAATTTGGTGTTGTTTAAATAGTATTTATCCTTTTCTAAAACTCTAAATTAGTTATTCTTGGTTAAGTTTTTCAAGCCCGAGTACCCCCTGGAATGATCAGAAGTACCCCCTGGGGTACGCGTACCACACGTTGAGAACCTAGGGACTAGAGGACATGACCTGCGCATGGAGGAAAAACGTTTTAGCCATTTATTTAGGAAAGGGTTCTTTACAGTAAGAGTGATTAAGATGTGGAATGCATTGCCACAGGAAGTCGTTATAGCAAACTCTATACCTGCATTTAAAGGGGGCTTAGATGCTTTCCTTGCGTTGAAAGACATCCATGGCTACAATTACTAGGTAATGCCTAATGATGTTGATCCAGGGATTTTATCTGATTGCCATCTGGAGTCGGGAAGGAATTTTTCCCTTTTGGGGCTAATTGGACCATGCCTTGTAAGGGTTTTTTCGCCTTCCTCTGGATCAGCAGGGATATGTGAGGGAGCAGGCTGGTGTTGTACTTTGTACTGGTTGAACTCGATGGACGTATGTCTTTTTTTAACCAAAATAACTATGTAACTATGTAACTAAGTATGGTAGAAAGTTATACTATGACTATGCTAGGGATTAGATTGTCAGCTCCTCTGAGGACAGTCAGCGACATGACTATGTACTCTGTAAAGTGCTGAAAAAGATGTCAGTGTTATATAAATACATAATAATAATATGGCAGGACATTAGACTATGACTATGGTAGGATTAGATTGTGAGCTCCTCTGAGGACAGTCAGTGACATGACTATGTACTCTGTAAAGTGCTGCAGAAGATGGCAGTGCTATATAAATACATAATAATAATATGGTAGGACATTAGACTATGACTATGGTAGGATTAGATTGTGAGCTCCTCTGAGGACAGTCAGTGACATGACTATGTACTCTGTAATGTGCTGCAGAAGATGTCAGTGCTATATAAATACATAATAATAATATGGTAGGACATTAGGCTATGACTATGGTAGGATTAGAGTGTGAGCTCCTCTGAGGACAGTCAGCGACATGACTATGTACTCTGTAATGTGCTGCAGGAGATGTCAGTGCTATATAAATACATAATAATAATATGGCAGGACATTAGACTATGACTATGGTAGGATTAGAGTGTGAGTTCCTCTGAGGACAGTCAGTGACATGACTATGTACTCTATAATGTGCTACAGAAGATGTCAGTGCTATATAAATACATAATAATAATATGGTAGGACATTAGACTATGACTATGGTAGGATTAGAGTGTGAGTTCCTCTGAGGACAGTCAGTGACATGACTATGTACTCTGTAAAGTGCTTCAGAAGATGTAACATATATTATAATAGTTGATTGTTTATTTGGACCTAGAGCTTTAATAACAATAACTAACGCTCAGACCAACCCCTCCCCACACACTCGCTGGAGTCATCGCTGGATGCAGCCAGGAGTCAGAGTTCAGTTCCTGTTTCCCCATCAGCTGTTGATGTAGATGGAAACAGGAAGTGAGGCCTTTACCTGTGTGGCGGTACTGATGTACAGGAAGACCTGTACACGCCAATAATTTATTATTACAATTTAAAGGGTATAGAGACTTCAATCAGTTTTATTGTAAAGGGGGAGTAGTGGGAGTTCAGTACTGCTTGTTAGATCTGTATAGCCCGGGAGGCTGGAGGTGAATTTCAGCCTGTCAGCTGCTCCTGTTCACGCTGGATGCTCGCTAGTGCTTGGTGCCGGTGGTACACAGTCAGCTCCTCATCCTACACGCTAGACGCTCGCTAGCGCTCAGTGCCAACGGTAGACAGGCAGATGATAGGGAGGCAGTGAGGCTAGGTGAGAGGGAGGCAGTGAGGCTGGGTGAGAGGGAGACAGTGAGGCTGGGTGAGAGGGAGGCAGTGAGGCTGGATGATAGGGAGGCAGCGAGGCCAGATGATGGGGAGGCAGTGAGGCCAGATGATGGGGAGGCAGTGAGGCCAGATGATGGGGAGGCAGTGAGGCTGGGTGAGAGGGAGGCAGTGAGGCTGGATGATAGGGAGGCAGCGAGGCCAGATGATGGGGAGGCAGTGAGGCCAGATGATGGGGAGGCAGTGAGGCTGGGTGAGAGGGAGGCAGTGAGGCTGGGTGAGAGGGAGGCAGTGAGGCTGGGTGAGAGGAAGGCAGTGAGGCTGGGTGAGAGGGAGGCAGTGAGGCTGGATGATAGGGAGGCAGCGAGGCCAGATGATGGGGAGGCAGTGAGGCCAGATGATGGGGAGGCAGTGAGGCTGGGTGAGAGGGAGGCAGTGAGGCTAGGTGAGAGGGAGGCAGTGAGGCTGGGTGAGAGGGAGGCAGTGAGGCTGGGTGAGAGGGAGGCAGTGAGGCTGGGTGAGAGGGAGGCAGTGAGGCTGGGTGAGAGGGTGGCAGTGAGGCTGGGTGATAGGGAGGCAGTGAGGCTGGGTGATAGGGAGGCAGTGAGGCTGGATGATAGGGAGGCAGTGAGGCCAGATGATGGGGAGGCAGTGAGGATGAATGATAGGGCGGCAGTGAAGCTGGATGATAGGGAGGCAGTGAGGCTGAATGATGGGGAGGCAGTAAGGCCAGATGATGGGGAGGTGGTGAGGCTTGGCTAGAGGGAGGTATTAAGGCTGGACGATAGGGAGGTAGTGAGGCCAGATGATAGGGAGGCAGTGAGTCTGGGTGAGAGGGAGGCAGTGAGGCCAGATGATAGGGAGGCAGTGAGTCTGGGTGAGAGGGAGGCAGTGAGGCTGGGGGCTGAATGGCCAGATTTTGCACAGCAGTCCTGTATCTTAGCAGCGTACTTATGAGGACCGTATATAAACCTTTATTGATAACTGTGGTCTGTTTATTTCACTCACGGCTGATTTTCAGCAGGGAAAAAGTTAAAAGCAAGAGTAGCTGAATCCTGCGCTGCTTCCACCCCTCCGGGAATCTCTATTCTCAGCTCCATCCGGAAACAGAAGGCTGGACAAACACTGACAGTCATCTGTGTACAGCTAGGAGACAAGAGACACAGGGAGGGGGGCAGAGAGACACAGGGAGGGGGGCAGAGAGACACAGGGAGGGGGGCAAAGAGATACAGGGAGGGGGCAGAGACACAGGGAGGGGGCAGAGAGACACAGGGAGGGGGGCAGAGAGACACAGGGAGGGGGGCAGAGAGACACAGGGAGGGGGCAGAAAGACACAGGGAGTGTGCAGAGAGACACAGGGAGGGGGGCAGAGAGACACAGGGAGGGGGCAGAGAGACACAGGGAGGGGGGCAGAGAGACACAGGGAGGGGGCAGAGAGACACAGGGAGTGTGCAGAGAGACACAGGGAGGGGGGCAGAGAGATACAGGGAGGGGCAGAGACAGGGAGGGGGCAGAGAGACACAGGGAGGGAGCAGAGAGACACAGGGATGGGGCAGAGAGACACAGGGAGGGGGGCAGAGAGACACAGGGAGGGGGCAGAGAGACACAGGGAGTGTGCAGAGAGACACAGGGAGGGGGGGGGGGGGCAGAGAGACACAGGGAGGGGGGCAGAGAGACACAGGGAGGGAGCAGAGAGACACAGGGAGGGGGCAGAGAGACACAGGGAGGGGGCAGAGAAACCAAAAATTACAGGAGCCCTAGGCTACACAGAGCAGGAGCCACTGTCACTCATTTGAAATACCTGATATAATCGATTTACTGGCATCACCATCTCCCAGCTCTGCTCCGGAACACAGAGGAATGGCTGTACAATATATATAAACTAATAAACATTACACCTCACAAGAGGACAGGTCATTTTCCTCCCCTTTAATTAGAGAGCAGCAAATCTTCTTTTAAGATTATGTGAGGAAGGGGCACAAACTGAGAGACACGCCCGGCAGGCTGGCAGGCTCATACCTCCCAACTTTTTGAGATGAGAAAGAAGGACACTTAAGCCACAATTCAATTCAATTCACTTTATTGTCATTGTGTAACACAACTAAATTACTTTTCATGACAACCCCACGGTGCATATAGGGAACATAGTGATAGTAACAAGGAAGAGAAGAAATTATACAAGTATGCCAGGTATTACAGATGTTTAAACAATTTGTACACAGTGTTAATTATTTCAGAGAGGATTCAGGGCCCTTTTCCACCTGCAATCGCTAGCGTTCATGCTGAACGCTAGCGATTGCTGAATCGCAAAACCGGCGATTCCCCCGACGTTTGCGGCCGCGATTTTGCTATGCTATGCACTGCATAGCAAAATCGCGGCAATTATCGCTCCGCCGCGCGTTCGCGTTCCCGACAAAAGCGAATCGCGGTAGTGGAAATGACCTACCGCGATTCCTATGTTAAAAAGCAAACCGTAGCGATTGTAAAATCGCTAGCGGTTTGCGATTTTGCGATTCAGCCAGCACAAACGCGCTGGTGGAAAAGGGCCCTTAGAGTTCATCAAGTTTATGGCGGATGGGAAAAAGCTGTCTTTCAGTCTGTTTGTGTGTGTGCGGGTTGATCTAAAACGTTTACCTGATGGAAGGAGCTCAAACAGGGCATTTCCAGGGTGAGTGTTGTCCTTGATAATGTTTTTGGCCCTTCTTACGCTGCGAGTATTATACAAGAGTTCCAGTGATGGTAGTTCAGTGCCAATAATGGCTTCTGCTGTTTTAACAACTCGCTGCAGGGCTTCTCTAGTAGCCTTGGTGCAGCTGTTGTACCAGGCCGTCATGCAATTGGTCAGAACGCTTTCTATAGTGCATCTGTAGAAATTAACCAGCAGCTTCTGTGGGAGGTTAGCGCTCCTTAGTTTTCTCAGAAAGTAGAGGCATTGTTGTGCTTTGCCGGTTAGAGCTAAAGCATTGTCAGCCCAGGACAGGTTCTCTGCGATGGCGACTCCCAAAAATTTGAAGCTGGAAACTCTCTCCACAGCCTCTGCATTGATCATTAGCGGTAGGTGAGTGGTCTTTTTGGTGGTCCTAAAGTCCAGAATAATTTCTTTGGTCTTCTTTGTATTTAATAACAGGTTGTTAATGTCGCACCATGCAGTCAGGTTCCTAACTTCTTCTCAGTATGCAGCTTCCTCATTGTCTGATATAAGCCCAATGACAGTCGTATCATCTGCAAACTTAACAATTATGTTTGAGGTATGGATAGGCTGGCAGTCATGGGTGAAAAGTGCATAGAGGAGAGGGCTTAATACACAGCCCTGTGGCACGCCAGTGCTCAGGGTAAGGGTGGAGGATGTCTGTTTTCCTAGTCTGACAGTTTGAGGGCGATTAGTAAGGAAGTCCAATAACCAAGTACATATGGAGGGAGCAAGACCTAATGCATGGAGTTTGTTGGTCAGCTGGCTAGGTACAATGGTGTTAAATGCTGAGCTGTAGTCAACAAAGAGCATCCTAATATAGCAGTTGGGCTTTTCCAGGTGTGAGAGGGCAGCATGGAGAGCTACACAGATGGCATCCTCAGTCGATCTATTTGTTCGGTAAGCACTTGGCGATGACAGGGGTTAGAGCAACTGGTCGATAATCATTAAGACAGGTTATCCTAGGATTTTTTGGAACTGGCACAATGGTTGTGGATTTAAGGCATGATGGGACTACACCCAAGAACAGAGAGAGGTTGAATATTTGTGTAAAAACTTTCGCTAGTTGACCAGCACAGGCCTGGAGCACACGTCCTTGCACACCATCAGGACCTGCAGCTTTCCTGGTGTTGATATTTGTGAGTGCTTGCTGCACTTCATGTATGTGAAGGATTAATGACTGTGAGTCTGTACTGGGCCCAAAGTTGACTGGAGGCCGATTGTTGTCTTTTTCAAATCTAGCAAAGAAGTTGTTAAGTTCCTCTGCTAGGCTGTGGATGTTATTGTCCAGTGTATATTGAGTGCTATTCTTCTTTTTGTAATCTGTGAATAGTTGAATGCTTTGCACACCCCTGACCATGCCCCTTTCACAACCATAGTGTCGCATACCATAAAGATTTCATAAGAAAAATATGTTGTTTTATAATTCAAACCACACTGGTCCTTTCTATCCTGGTTCATTTCCCTTCATATTAACATTTTAAAATTAGTAATATATCCATTTAAAGGATGGGAATAAAGTTTAGAGTCAGTCAAACACATTTTTTAGTAGAGAAATATATATATATTTACATAGAAAGAGGGACAAAGTCCTGAAAGTGGGACAAATGAAGAGGAAAAAGGGACAGAGGGACAGGCCTCCCAAAGAGGGACTGTCCGTCCGAAAGAGGGACAGTTGGGAGCTACGCAGGCTGGAGAGCGACCCCCAGACCCCGGTGCAGTAAAGGATGGGGCCCGCAGGAACACTTTCAGACGCATAGTTACAAAAGCGAATGAGAGGCAATTGGGGTCATTCCACAGGAGCGATCTCCCCAATCGCAGGTCCTGCTGAATTTTTGGAGCTATGGGGCTTTAATATAAAGGTTAGAATCACAGCAAGATCGCTTTTCAATCGCCATACAATGCGATTTTACAATCGCAATCGCTGTACAAATCATTAGCATAACATTTAAAAGTGCTTTAAAATCCTCAGAAATGGCTCTGGAAAACGCTGCTAAAATCGCTACAGAAAAGCGCGTAGCGGTCGTGATTGCTTTTCTAGTGGGTCTCCGGCACATGGGTGGGGTCAGCACGTGACTCACAATGTATGTACAGAACACGTGTGTGCTCGGCCTGCCGGCACATGGGTGAGGTCAGCACGTGACTCACAATGTATGTACAGAACACGTGTGTGCTCAGCCTGCCGGCACATGGGTGGGGTCAGCACGTGACTCACAATGTATGTACGGAACACGTGTGTGCTCAGCCTGCCGGCACATGGGCGGGGTCAGCACGTGACTCACAATGTATGTACGGAACACGTGTGTGCTCAGCCTGCCGGCACATGGGTGGGGTCAGCACGTGACTCACAATGTATGTACAGAACACGTGTGTGCTCAGCCTGCCGGCACATGGGTGAGGTCAGCACGTGACTCACAATGTATGTACAGAACACGTGTGTGCTCGGCCTGCCGGCACATGGGTGAGGTCAGCACGTGACTCACAATGTATGTACGGAACACGTGTGTGCTCAGCCTGCCGGCACATGGGTGGGGTCAGCACGTGACTCACAATGTATGTACGGAACACGTGTGTGCTTAGCCTGCCGGCACATGGGTGGGGTCAGCACGTGACTCACAATGTATGTACGGAACACGTGTGTGCTCAGCCTGCCGGCACATGGGTGGGGTCAGCACGTGACTCACAATGTATGTACGGAACACGTGTGTGCTTAGCCTGCCGTCACAGCGCACTTTCCACTCACACTGACCGCCCATGTGCATCGTTCCGCGACCGCACGCCAAAGTCCAGCGCCGCCACAGTCCTCATCTATGTACACGGGAGGGGGCAAGAGAGAGATCTCTACTGGATCACTATCATTATTGTGGATGTGTACAGTTATTACTATTAGGGATGTATATTATTATTGTTATTGTGGTTGTATACAGCACAGACATACCAGACGAGACGCAGCGTTAACTGATCCTGTTTATTAACACATTGGCATCCACTATCCTCACCTACCCTCACCCTAACACTGTCCTCATTCACCCTAACCCTATCATCACCCTAACCCTATCCTCACCCTAACCCTATCCTCACCCTAACCCTATCCTCACCCTAACCCTATCCTCACCCTAACCCTATCCTCACCCTAACCCTATCCTCACCAACCCTCACCCTAACCCTATCCTCACCCTAACCCTATCCTCACCCTATCCTCACCTACCTTCACCCTAACACTGTCCTCATTCACCCTAACCCTATCATCACCCTAACCCTATCCTCACCAACCCTCACCCTAACCCTATCCTCACCAACCCTCACCCTAACCCTATCCTCACCCTAACCCTATCCTCACCCTAACCCTATCCTCACCAACCCTCACCCTAACCCTATCCTCACCCTAACCCTATCCTCACCCTAACCCTATCCTCACCAACCCTCACCCTAACCCTATCCTCACCCTAACCCTATCCTCACCAACCCTAACCCTAACCCTATCCTCACCCTAACTCTATCCTCGCCCTATCCTCACCTACCCTCACCCTAACCCTATCATCACCCTAACCCTATCCTCATCCTAACCCTATCCTCACCCTAACCCTATCCTCACCAACCCTCACCCTAACCCTATCCTCACCAACCCTCACCCTAACCCTATCCTCACCCTAACCCTATCCTCACCCTAACCCTATCCTCACCAACCCTCACCCTAACCCTATCCTCACCCTAACTCTATCCTCACCTACCCTCACCCTAACACTGTCCTCACCCTAACCCTATGCTCTCCCTATCCTCATCTACCCTCACCCTAACACTGTCCTCATTCACCCTAACCCTATCCTCACCCTAACCCTATCCTCACCCTAACTCTATCCTCGCCCTATCCTCACCCTAACCCTATCCTCACCCTAACCCTATGCTCTCCCTAACCCTATCCTCACCCTATCCTCACCTACCCTCACCCTAACACTGTCCTCATTCACCCTAACCCTATCCTCACCCTAACCCTATCCTCACCCTAACTCTATCCTCGCCCTATCCTCACCCTAACCCTATCCTCACCCTAACCCTATGCTCTCCCTAACCCTATCCTCACCCTATCCTCACCTACCCTCACCCTAACACTGTCCTCATTCACCCTAACCCTATCCTCACCCTAACCCTATCCTCACCAACCCTCACCCTAACACTGTCCTCACCCGCCTTCACCCTAACACTGTCCTCATTCACCCTCACCCTATCATCACCCTAACCCTATCCTCACCCTAACCCTATCCTCACCTACCCTCACCCTAACCCTATCCTCACCCTAACCCTACCCTCACCCGCCTTCACCCTAACACTGTCCTCATTCACCCTAACCCTATCCTCACCCTAACCCTATCCTCAACAACCCTCACCCTAACCCTATCCTCACCCTAACCCTATCCTCACCAACCCTCACCCTAACCCTATCCTCACCCTAACCCTATCCTCATCCTAACCCTATCCTCACCCTAACCCTATCCTCACTCTAACCCTATCCTCATCCTAACCCTATCCTCACCCTAACCCTATCCTCACTCTAACCCTATCCTCACCCGCCTTCACCCTAACACTGTCCTCACTCATTCACCCTAACCCTATCCTCACTCTAACCCTATCCTCATCCTAACCCTATCCTCACTCTAACCCTATCCTCATCCTAACCCTATCCTCACCCTAACCCTATCCTCACTCTAACCCTATCCTCACCCGCCTTCACCCTAACACTGTCCTCACTCATTCACCCTAACCCTATCCTCACTCTAACCCTATCCTCATCCTAACCCTATCCTCACTCTAACCCTATCCTCATCCTAACCCTATCCTCACCCTAACCCTATCCTCACTCTAACCCTATCCTCACCCGCCTTCACCCTAACACTGTCCTCACTCATTCACCCTAACCCTATCCTCACTCTAACCCTATCCTCATCCTAACCCTATCCTCACTCTAACCCTATCCTCATCCTAACCCTATCCTCACCCTAACCCTATCCTCACTCTAACCCTATCCTCACCCGCCTTCACCCTAACACTGTCCTCACTCATTCACCCTAACCCTATCCTCACTCTAACCCTATCCTCATCCTAACCCTATCCTCACTCTAACCCTATCCTCATCCTAACCCTATCCTCACCCTAACCCTATCCTCACTCTAACCCTATCCTCACCCGCCTTCACCCTAACACTGTCCTCACTCATTCACCCTAACCCTATCCTCACCCTAACCCTATCCTCATCCTAACCCTATCCTCACCCTAACCCTATCCTCACTCTAACCCTATCCTCACCCGCCTTCACCCTAACACTGTCCTCACTCATTCACCCTAACCCTATCCTCACTCTAACCCTATCCTCATCCTAACCCTATCCTCACTCTAACCCTATCCTCATCCTAACCCTATCCTCACCCTAACCCTATCCTCACTCTAACCCTATCCTCACCCGCCTTCACCCTAACACTGTCCTCACTCATTCACCCTAACCCTATCCTCACCCTAACCCTATCCTCATCCTAACCCTATCCTCACCCTAACCCTATCCTCACTCTAACCCTATCCTCACCCGCCTTCACCCTAACACTGTCCTCACTCATTCACCCTAACCCTATCCTCACCCTAACCCTATCCTCATCCTAACCCTATCCTCACCCTAACCCTATCCTCACTCTAACCCTATCCTCACCCGCCTTCACCCTAACACTGTCCTCACTCATTCACCCTAACCCTATCCTCACCCTAACCCTATCCTCACCAACCCTCACCCTAACACTGTCCTCACCCTATCCTCACCTACCCTCACCCTAACACTGTCCTCATTCACCCTAACCCTATCCTGACCCTAACCCTATCCTCATCCTAACCCTATCCTCACCCTAACCCTATCCTCACCCTAACCCTATCCTCACCCGCCTTCACCCTAACACTGTCCTCACTCATTCACCCTAACCCTATCCTCCCCCTAACCCTATCCTCACCAACCCTCACCCTAACACTGTCCTCACCCACTCTAAGGGCTTGATTCACAAAACAGTGCTAACCTACTTAGCATGTCTAAAGTCTTTAGACGTGTTAACCAGGGTGTTAAGTAGGTTAGGACCATATTTCTCAATCAGATAGCGCGCAAAGTTTTGCGCGCAAAGTCCTATGCGCGCGCTAAGTCCCATAGGCTTTAATGGGCACTTCGCAGTTTTACGCGCATAAAGTTTTGCGTGCGAAAAGCTGGTTTAGACGTGCTAAGGGGGTTTTCACAGGCGTGCTAACAGTTAGCACCGCTTTGTGAATCAAGCCCTAACCCTAACACTGTCCTCACTCACCTTCACCTTAACACTATCCTCTCCCACCCTAACACAGTCCTCACTCACCAGCAGCAATCCACTGCCATTATTTTTTAACCGCTGTAGACATGCAACTGAAAAAAATGTGTGGAATACTCTTTGTGAAGAGGACTCCCCCACAGCTTTGTCTGTAAAGGTGTTCCTGAATTCAGCTATGCTTTAAAAGAAACATCCAAGCAAAAATTAAAATCAAAATCCACTTACCTGGGGCTTCCTCCAGCCCGTGGCAGCCGTCCTGTGCTCTCACCCCAACTCCGGTGGCTCCCGGTGTCCTGCGCTGCAGAAGCCGACCTCGCCAGATCGGCTTCCGGGTCGGCTTCATGTGCGCTCCATGGCGCGGGTCACGTGGTCCTGCCGACGTCATCAGGTCTGTACTGCGCAGGCGCAGGACTACTGCGCCAGCAGAGAAGACCGGGAGCCACCGGAGCTGCGTCGAGGGCACAGGACGGCTGCCACGGGCTGGAGGAAACCCCAGGTAAGTGGATTTTGATTTTCATTTTTGCTTGGACCATTACTTTAAGTCCGCAAATGGCCAGTCTCCCAGAATCAAAAACCATTCTACCCGTTGCGGACATGATCACTATGAAAATAAGCTGTCTACTGGCCGTGTCTCAACCCACAACCCTCAGCAGTGAACCAGAATACCATGGCTACGTACCACTCTCGCCAACATCCCCCCGAAGGGATCTATACCGCTGTACCCGAGTGTGGCCAGGAACAGCAGCTTACAGCTCCTTCTCAGCAGCTTTGTAGAAAGCTCGGCATTTTTATACCACAGAATTGTATCTGAAATAATTTAAAACTGATAAAAGTAAATTCCCACCCATCAATGTTTATTTAGCAAAAAACAGGCTTCCATTTAGAGTTTTAATTTAACCAGATATTTCACAAAATAAGAAAAAATTGATGAGACACTTAACCTTAAAGTATAACTGAAGCATGAAGGACATAGAGGCTGCCATATTTATTTACTTTTGAAGGACACCCGAAGCGAAAATAAACTAATGAAATAAACAATTGTATCTATCTTCCTTCTCCTAAAAATGACTTTTCAAGATATTCCACAGTTTTATTTTATGTTTAAATCTACTTGTTAAGTTTTAACTGTTGTATTGTTTTTGCTCAATGACACATTCATTGAAGTATGCCAGAGCTAACATCTATGAACTATTGACCCTTTTTATCTCTCAAAAGCCATTTTCTGCTAGGAAAGTGTTCTATAGTTGGAATTTCTTATCAGTGAGGGTCACACTTCAGGCACTGTAGTCAGGACTGAGTCAGTCACTTACATACCTGATATTTAACTCTTCCAGGCAAAGAAAGAAAAAAAGAAACACAGCATAGTTATTTGTGTGCTAGGCACTGTACATACACGTCTATCTTATCATGTCACATGTCACCTCGGGTATCCTTTAAGCAATACCAGTTGCCCGGCTGTCCTGCTGATCCTCTGCCTCTAATACGTTTAGCCATAGCCCCTGAACAAGCATGCAGCAGATCAGGTGTTTCAGACATTATTGTCAAATCTGACAAGATTAGCTGCATGCTTGTTTCTGGTGTGTGATTCAGACACTACTGCAGCCAAATAGATCAGCAGGGCTGCCAGGCAACTGGTATTGTTCAAGAAAAAATAAATATGGCAGCCTCCGTATACCTTTTACTTCAGTTGTCCTTTAATCACTGCAAACAAGGAATCCCTCTAATGGTGCCCATATATGATGATTTTGTTAGATGGAATATATAGCTAAATGTACACATTGGACTATGTGGCCTCCTCTGATCCCTGATGTGAATGCGATGGGATATCTATGGGCAGAACTGAAGCAGGTTTTCTGTGAAATCCCTCTACAGAGCCTGACAGAGCCGGAGCAGTCAGTTCAGGAAGAGTCAGCCAATCTACCTGCTGGCTGGTGCAGAACTCTCCCTAAGGGTGGCCATACATGGTACAATTTTTCATTTTTTTTCGATTAGATAATTTAGTTTGATAATTCCGTTAGATCGAATATAAAGATTTTTCCAGCATGTCCGATCTGATTTTTCTCGAAAAAACAGGATAACCGTTCGAATTTCTTGATCGAAAAAAAAATATTTTCAACTTTCATTCGATTCGATCATTTAGATGGAATAAACGGGATAATCTAACGTTTTTATTGTACCATGTATGGCCACCATAAGGACTTGTTCACACCTAGGGCGTTTTTCGCTATTTTTCAGCGGTGGCCATTTTCAAAATCAACCTAAAAGCAATTGTGCAATGATTCCTTATGGGACTCTTCGTATCTGCGCGTTTCGTCTTCTTTCTGCTGACGAAAGCGCTGCCTGCACCATTTTTGGGGTGATTTTACTATAATGGAAGGTATAGGAAAATCGCAAAATGCTCACAAAATCGCTTTATGCATCCATTGCGTTCACGCTTTTTGTTCCGTGACTATTTCAATGTGAAGTGTTTAGTTAAAGCCAATGGGTACCATGTAAAAAAAAAAAAAAGTCAGATGCTCACCTAAGGAGAGGGAAGGCTCGGTCCTAATGAGCCTTCCCTCTCCTCTCCCGGTGCCCTCGGTGCTGCGCTGGCTCCCCGTTCGCGTCCGCCGCCGCAGGGACTTCGGAGGTCTTCGGGAGCACTTGGGCTTCCGAAGACGGGCCGCTCCATACTACGCACGCGGGAGTGCATCATAGAGGGCGCTCGCGCATGCGTAGTATGGAGCGGCCACGTCATCGGGAGCCCGAGTGCTCCTGAAGGCTTCCGAAACATCCCTTCGGCTGCGGAAGTGGCAGTATTTGACCGAACTGGTAGAATACTGCCACGGGGGATCCTGCGCAGCACCGAGGGCACCGGGAGAGGAGAGGGAAGGCTCATTAGGACCGAACCTTCCCTCTCTTTAGGTGAGTATCTGACTTTTTGATTTTTATAGCGGTAAACATTCACTTTAAGAGGCTCTTTAAATCTGGCCAAAAACTAGCTAAAAATTGCAAATCGCCCCCCCAAAAAACGGTTACAAAACGCCTGCCTAAAAACGCAGCGCGTGTGAAAAAAAATCGTGCAAAAAAACAGCAAACCGCGGGCATCAGCAATTTCGATTTTAGATGTGAACAAAACCTTACAGTGCCCATACACGGTACAATAAAAGCGTTACATTTTCCCGTTTATTCAACCAAAACGATCAAATGGAATGAAAGTAAAAAATAATCTTTTTTTCAATCAAGAAAAACGAACGATTATCCCTTTTTTTCCATAAAGATCTGATCGGACATGTTGGAAAAATCTTTTGGGTCATTATCCTATTGGAGGATCCATGACCTGTGACTAAAGGTGGCCAAACAATCAACGAAAATGATCAATATATCATAATAAAATTGACTGTACAGAAAAATCCAACCTACCATTTGATCTACTGGCCAGGATGGAAAATTATTCTTCCAAACATTGTGATTTTTATTTTCATTGAGATTGATCAATCAATCAGAAAAATTGATTGAATTTAAAAGATAAAAAATGTTATGAGGCCCTGTAGTGACATATAGTAAAATGCAGTCAATTATACAGGATACAAATTTTATGGTAATTATCCTGGACTCCGCACTCTCCTTCAACCCCCACATCTAAAACCTCACAAAGTCCTGCAACTTCCACCTCCGTAACATCTGCAAGATCCGCCCTTTCCTGACCTCTGCCACCACCAAACTCCTCATCCATGCCCTCATCATTTCCCGCCTTGACTACTGCCACGCCCTTCAGTATGGTCTCCCTTTGACCTGAATTGCCCCACTGCAGTCCATCATGAATGCAGCAGCCAGAATTATCCACTCCTCCCATCGCTTAACCACAGCGGCTCCCCTCCGTGAACCCCTCCACTGGCTTCCTATCTAGTCTAGTCCACGCCTAGCCGCTCACTCCACTCCTCCAATGAAGTTCGCCTGACCGCCCCTGCATCACCCAGTCCCATACACGTCTCCAGGACTTATCAAGAGCTGCTCCAACACTATGGAACTTCCTACCTCCACCCATTAGGGTTCCCCCCTCCCTTAACATCTTCAAAAAGGCCCTCAAAACTCACCTTTTCACTCTGACCTATCACCCCTCACTGGTGCTCTAAACCTGCAGCTGAACTCTGGACCCCTACCTTTCGTGTCCCTACCTCTCCCTCTAGATTGTAAGCCTTTGGGCAGGGTCCTCCTCCTTTTGTGTCCTACCTGATCATGCACCTCCATTACTGTGAACCCATGCTATGCATCTGAGTGAACCTAACTTGCCTAATCTCCATGCTCCATCCAGTGGCTGACTAAGCATTACCTTGTACTCATACTGTGCTGTGTGATCTCCATGCTCCATCCAGTGACTAAGCATTACCTTGTACTCATACTGTGCTGTGTGATCTCCATGCTCCATCCAGTGACTAAGCATTACCTTGTACTCATACTGTGCTGTGTGATCTCCATGCTCCATCCAGTGACTAAGCATTACCTTGTACTCATACTGTGCTGTGTGATCTCCATGCTCCATCCAGTGACTAAGCATTACCTTGTACTCATACTGTGCTGTGTGATCTCCATGCTCCATCCAGTGACTAAGCATTACCTTGTACTCATACTGTGCTGTGTGATCTCCATGCTCCATCCAGTGACTGAGCATTACCTTGTACTCATACTGTGCTGTGTGATCTCCATGCTCCATCCAGTGACTGAGCATTACCTTGTACTCATACTGTGCTGTGTGATCTCCATGCTCCCCTCCAGTGACTAAGCATTACCTTGTACTCATACTGTGCTGTGTGATCTCCATGCTCCCCTCCAGTGACTAAGCATTACCTTGTACTCATACTGTGCTGCGTGATCTCCATGCTCCCATCCAGTGACTAAGCATTACCTTGTACTCATACTGTGCTGTGTGATCTCCATGCTCCATCCAGTGACTAAGCATTACCTTGTACTCATACTGTGCTGTGTGATCTCCATGCTCCATCCAGTGACTAAGCATTACCTTGTACTCATACTGCGCTGTGTGATCTCCATGTTCCATACTGTGACTAAGCATTACCTTGTACTCATACTGTGCTGTGTGATCTCCATGCTCCATCCAGTGACTGACTAAGCATTACCTTGTACTCATACTGTGCTGTGTGATCTCCATGCTCCCCTCCAGTGACTAAGCATTACCTTGTACTCATACTGTGCTGTGTGATCTCCATGCTCCCATCCAGTGACTAAGCATTACCTTGTACTCATACTGTGCTGTGTGATCTCCATGCTCCCCTCCAGTGACTAAGCATTACCTTGTACTCATACTGTGCTGTGTGATCTCCATGCTCCCCTCCAGTGACTAAGCATTACCTTGTACTCATACTGTGCTGTGTGATCTCCATGCCCCATCCAGTGACTAAGCATTACCTTGTACTCATACTGTGCTGTGTGATCTCCATGCTCCATCCAGTGACTGACTAAGCATTACCTTGTACTCATACTGTGCTGTGTGATCTCCATGCTCCCATCCAGTGACTAAGCATTACCTTGTACTCATACTGTGCTGTGTGATCGCCATGCTCCCATCCAGTGACTAAGCATTACCTTGTACTCATACTGTGCTGTGTGATCTCCATGCCCCATCCAGTGACTAAGCATTACCTTGTACTCATACTGTGCTGTGTGACCTCCATGCCCCATCCAGTGACTAAGCATTACCTTGTACTCATACTGTGCTGTGTGATCTCCATGCTCCATCCAGTGACTGACTAAGCATTACCTTGTACTCATACTGTGCTGTGCGATCTCCATGCTCCCCTCCAGTGACTAAGCATTACCTCGTACTCATACTGTGCTGTGTGATCTCCATGCTCCCCTCCAGTGACTAAGCATTACCTTGTACTCATACTGTGCTGTGTGATCTCCATGCTCCCCTCCAGTGACTAAGCATTACCTTGTACTCATACTGTGCTGCGTGATCTCCATGCTCCCATCCAGTGACTAAGCATTACCTTGTACTCATACTGTGCTGTGTGATCTCCATGCTCCCCTCCAGTGACTAAGCATTACCTTGTACTCATACTGTGCTGTGTGATCTCCATTCTCCCCTCCAGTGACTAAGCATTACCTTGTACTCATACTGTGCTGTGTGATCTCCATGCTCCCCTCCAGTGACTAAGCATTACCTTGTACTCATACTGTGCTGCGTGATCTCCATGCTCCCATCCAGTGACTAAGCATTACCTTGTACTCATACTGTGCTGTGTGATCTCCATGCTCCCCTCCAGTGACTAAGCATTACCTTGTACTCATACTGTGCTGTGTGATCTCCATTCTCCCCTCCAGTGACTAAGCATTACCTTGTACTCATACTGTGCTGTGTGATCTCCATGCTCCCCTCCAGTGACTAAGCATTACCTTGTACTCATACTGTGCTGCGTGATCTCCATGCTCCCATCCAGTGACTAAGCATTACCTTGTACTCATACTGTGCTGTGTGATCTCCATGCTCCCATCCAGTGACTAAGCATTACCTTGTACTCATACTGTGCTGTGTGATCTCCATGCTCCATCCAGTGACTAAGCATTACCTTGTACTCATACTGTGCTGTGTAATCTCCATGCTCCATCCAGTGACTAAGCATTACCTTGTACTCATACTGTGCTGTGTGATCTCCATGCTCCATCCAGTGACTAAGGATTACCTTGTACTCATACTGTGCTGTGTGATCTCCATGCCCCATCCAGTGACTAAGCATTACCTTGTACTCATACTGTGCTGTGTGATCTCCATGCTCCATCCAGTGACTAAGCATTACCTTGTACTCATACTGTGCTGTGTGATCTCCATGCTCCCCTCCAGTGACTAAGCATTACCTTGTACTCATACTGTGCTGTGTGATCTCCATGCTCCCCTCCAGTGACTAAGCATTACCTTGTACTCATACTGTGCTGCGTGATCTCCATGCTCCCATCCAGTGACTAAGCATTACCTTGTACTCATACTGTGCTGTGTGATCTCCATGCTCCCATCCAGTGACTAAGCATTACCTTGTACTCATACTGTGCTGTGTGATCTCCATGCTCCATCCAGTGACTAAGCATTACCTTGTACTCATACTCTCCATGCTCCATCCAGTGACTAAGCATTACCTTGTACTCATACTGTGCTGTGTGATCTCCATGCTCCATCCAGTGACTAAGCATTACCTTGTACTCATACTGTGCTGTGTGATCTCCATGCCCCATCCAGTGACTAAGCATTACCTTGTACTCATACTGTGCTGTGTGATCTCCATGCTCCATCCAGTGACTAAGCATTACCTTGTACTCATACTGTGCTGTGTGATCTCCATGCTCCATCCAGTGACTAAGCATTACCTTGTACTCATACTGCGCTGTGTGATCTCCATGCTCCCATCCAGTGACTGACTAAGCATTACCTTGTACTTATACTGTGCTGTGTGATCTCCATGCTCCCATCCAGTGACTAAGCATTACCTTGTACTCATACTGTGCTGTGTGATCTCCATGCTCCCATCCAGTGACTGACTAAGCATTACCATGTACTCATACTGTGCTGTGTGATCTCCATGCTACCCTCCAGTGACTAAGCATTACCTTGTACTCATACTGTGCTGTGTGATCTCCATGCTCCCATCCAGTGACTAAGCATTACCTTGTACTCATACTGTGCTGTGTGATCTCCATGCCCCATCCAGTGACTAAGCATTACCTTGTACTCATACTGTGCTGTGTGATCTCCATGCTCCCTCCAGTGACTAAGCATTACCTGGTACTCATACTGTGCTGTGTGATCTCCATGCTCCATCCAGTGACTAAGCATTACCTTGTACTCATACTGTGCTGTGTGATCTCCATGCTCCCCTCCAGTGACTAAGCATTACCTGGTACTCATACTGTGCTGTGTGATCTCCATGCTACCATCCAGTGACTAAGCATTACCTTGTACTCATACTGTGCTGTGTGATCTCCATGCTACCATCCAGTGACTAAGCATTACCTTGTACTCATACTGTGCTGTGTGATCTCCATGCTCCCCTCCAGTGACTAAGCATTACCTGGTACTCATACTGTGCTGTGTGATCTCCATGCTCCATCCAGTGACTAAGCATTACCTTGTACTCATACTGTGCTGTGTGATCTCCATGCTCCCTCCAGTGACTAAGCATTACCTGGTACTCATACTGTGCTGTGTGATCTCCATGCTACCATCCAGTGACTAAGCATTACCTTGTACTCATACTGTGCTGTGTGATCTCCATGCTCCATCCAGTGACTAAGCATTACCTTGTACTCATATTGTGCTGTGTGATCTCCATGCTCCCATCCAGTGACTAAGCATTACCTTGTACTCATACTGTGCTGTGTGATCTCCATGCTGCATCCAGTGACTAAGCATTACCTTGTACTCATACTGTGCTGTGTGATCTCCATGCTCCCATCCAGTGACTAAGCATTACCTTGTACTCATACTGTGCTGTGTGATCTCCATGCTCCATCCAGTGACTAAGCATTACCTTGTACTCATATTGTGCTGTGTGATCTGGTTTTCTTGTATTCCTGTATTGTTCAGCTATGTGGTATGCTCCCCCCAGTGGCGTAGCTACAAACCTCTGGGCCCCAATGCGGAATCTGGATGTGGGCCCCCCCCTCCCGGCAACAACAGCCCCCCCCCCCCCGCAACACCCGAAGCACACACATATCCGAATCCCCATAGCTGTGCATGGCATGGCTATATCAATTCCGCTTTCCAGCAGCACGTGGCGTTCAATTTGCAAACATACGCAGCACCCAGAGGAAATAGGGCAATTAGTAGCAAGATGCCAGTCTGAAGGAAAATAATCGTTATGTGCGCAGCATTCACCAGGTAATAATCATTATGTGCGCAGCATTCACCAGAAAATAATTGTTATGTGCGCAGCATTCACCAGAAAATAATCGTTATGTGCGCAGCATTCACCAGAAAATAATCGCTATGTGGGAAGCATTCACCAGAAAATAATCGCTATGTGGGAGCATTAACCAGAAAATAATCGTTATGTGGGAACATTCGCCAGAAAATAAACGCTATGTGGGGGCATTCACCAGAAAATAATCGCTATGTGGGAAGCATTCACCAGAAAATAATCGTTATGTGGGAACATTCGCCAGAAAATAATAGCTATGTGGGGAGCATTCACCATAAAATAATCGTTATGTGCGCAGCATTCACCAGAAAATAATCATTATGAGGGGAGCATTCACCAGAAAATAATAGATATGTGCGCAGCATTCACCAGAAAATAATCGTTATGTGGGAACATTCGCCAGAAAATAATAGCTATGTGGGGAGCATTCACCAGAAAATAATCGTTATGTGCGCAGCATTCACCAGAAAAGAATCATTATGTGGGGAGCATTCACCAGAAAATAATCGTTATGTGGGAACATTCGCCAGAAAATAATAGCTATGTGGGGAGCATTCACCAGAAAATAATCGTTATGTGTGCAGCATTCACCAGAAAATAATCGTTATGTGCGCAGCATTCACCAGAAAATAATCATTATGTGGGGAGCATTCACCAGAAAATAATCGTTATGTGGGAGCTTTCACCAGAAAATAATAGCTATGTGGGGAGCATTCACCAGAAAATAATCGTTATGTGTGCAGCATTCACCAGAAAATAATCGCTATGTGGGAGCATTCACCAGAAAATAAACGCTATGTGGGGAGTATTCACCAGAAAATAAACGCTATGTGGGGAGCATTCACCAGAAAATAATCGTTATGTGGGGGCATTCACCGGAAAATAAACGCTATGTGGGAGCATTCACCAGAAAATAAACGCTATGTGGGAGCATTCACCACAAAATAAACGCTATGTGGGAGCATTCACCACAAAATAAACGCTATGTGGGAGCATTCACCACAAAATAAACGCTATGTGGGAGCATTCACCAGAAAATAATCGCTATGTGGGAGCATTCACCAGAAAATAAATGCTATGTGGGGAGCATTCACCAGAAAATAATCGCTATGTGGGAGCATTCACCAGAAAATAAACGCAATGTGGGAAGCATTCACCAGAAAATAATCGCTATGTGGGAGCATTCACCAGAAAATAAACGCAATGTGGGGGCATTCACCAGAAAATAATCGTTATGTGGGAGCATTCACGAGAAAATAATAGTTATGTGGGGAGCAGTCACCAGAAAATAATCGCTATGTGGGGAGCATTCACCAGAAAATAATCGATATGTGCGCAGCATTCACCAGAAAATAATCGCTATGTGGGGAGCATTCACCAGAAAATAATCGTTATGTGCGCAGCATTCACCAGAAAAGAATCATTATGTGGGGAGCATTCACCAGAAAATAATCGTTATGTGGGAACATTCGCCAGAAAATAATAGTTATGTGGGGAGCATTCACCAGAAAATAATCGTTATGTGTGCAGCATTCACCAGAAAATAATCGTTATGTGCGCAGCATTCACCAGAAAATAATCATTATGTGGGGAGCATTCACCAGAAAATAATCGTTATGTGGGAGCTTTCACCAGAAAATAATAGCTATGTGGGGAGCATTCACCAGAAAATAATCGTTATGTGTGCAGCATTCACCAGAAAATAATCGCTATGTGGGAGCATTCACCAGAAAATAAACGCTATGTGGGGAGTATTCACCAGAAAATAAACGCTATGTGGGGAGCATTCACCAGAAAATAATCGTTATGTGGGAACATTCGCCAGAAAATAATCGCTATGTGGGGGCATTCACCGGAAAATAAACGCAATG
This sequence comes from Hyperolius riggenbachi, assembly GCF_040937935.1. Taxonomy (NCBI): domain Eukaryota; kingdom Metazoa; phylum Chordata; class Amphibia; order Anura; family Hyperoliidae; genus Hyperolius; species Hyperolius riggenbachi. The sequence goes on along the minus strand of NC_090650.1, from coordinate 443,404,092 downwards.
TGGGAGCATTCACCAGAAAATAAACGCTATGTGGGAGCATTCACCACAAAATAAACGCTATGTGGGAGCATTTGCCAGAAAATAATAGCTATGTGGGGAGCATTCACCAGAAAATAATCGTTATGTGCGCAGCATTCACCAGAAAATAATCATTATGTGGGGAGCATTCACCAGAAAATAATCGTTATGTGGGAGCTTTCACCAGAAAATAATAGCTATGTGGGGAGCATTCACCAGAAAATAATCGTTATGTGTGCAGCATTCACCAGAAAATAATCGCTATGTGGGAGCATTCACCAGAAAATAAACGCTATGTGGGGAGTATTCACCAGAAAATAAACGCTATGTGGGGAGCATTCACCAGAAAATAATCGTTATGTGGGAACATTCGCCAGAAAATAAACGCTATGTGGGGGCATTCACCAGAAAATAATCGTTATGTGTGCAGCATTCACCAGAAAATAATCGCTATGTGGGAGCATTCACCAGAAAATAAACGCTATGTGGGGAGTATTCACCAGAAAATAAACGCTATGTGAGGAGCATTCACCAGAAAATAATCGTTATGTGGGAACATTCGCCAGAAAATAATCGCTATGTGGGGGCATTCACCGGAAAATAAACGCAATGTGGGAGCATTCACCAGAAAGTAAACGCTATGTGGGAGCATTCACCACAAAATAAACGCTATGTGGGAGCATTCGCCAGAAAATAATAGCTATGTGTGCAGCATTCACCAGAAAATAATCGTTATGTGCGCAGCATTCACCAGAAAATAATCATTATGTGGGGAGCATTCACCAGAAAATAATCGTTATGTGGGAGCTTTCACCAGAAAATAATAGCTATGTGGGGAGCATTCACCAGAAAATAATCATTATGTGTGCAGCATTCACCAGAAAATAATCGCTATGTGGGAGCATTCACCAGAAAATAAACGCTATGTGGGGAGTATTCACCAGAAAATAAACGCTATGTGGGGAGCATTCACCAGAAAATAATCGTTATGTGGGAACATTCGCCAGAAAATAAACGCTATGTGGGGGCATTCACCGGAAAATAAACGCAATGTGGGAGCATTCACCAGAAAATAAACGCTATGTGGGAGCATTCACCACAAAATAAACGCTATGTGGGAGCATTCACCAGAAAATAATCGCTATATGGGAGCATTCACCAGAAAATAAATGCTATGTGGGGAGCATTCACCAGAAAATAATCGCTATGTGGGAGCATTCACCAAAAAATAAACACAATGTGGGGGCATTCACCACAAAATAATCGCTATGTGGGAGCATTCACAAGAAAATAAACGCAATGTGGGAGCATTCACCAGAAAATAATAGTTATGTGGGGAGCAGTCACCAGAAAATAATCGCAATGTGGGGAGCATTCACAAGAAAATAATCGATATGTGTGCAGCATTCACCAGAAAATAATCGCTATGTGGGAGCATTCACCAGAAAATAATCGCTATGTGGGAGCATTCACCAGAAAACAAACGCAATGTGGGGGCATTCACCAGAAAATAAATGCTATGTGGGGAGCATTCACCAGAAAATAATCGCTATGTGGGAGCATTCACCAGAAAATAAATGCTATGTGGGGAGCATTCACCAGAAAATAATCACTATGTGGGAGCATTCACCAGAAAATAAACGCAACGTGGGGGCATTCACCAGAAAATAATCGCTATGTGGGAGCATTCACCAGAAAATAAACGCAATGTGGGGGAATTCACCAGAAAATAATCGTTATGTGGGAGCATTCACCAGAAAATAATAGTTATGTGGGGAGCAGTCACCAGAAAATAATCGCTATGTGGGGAGCATTCACCAGAAAATAATCGATATGTGCGCAGCATTCACCAGAAAATAATCACTATGTGGGAGCAGTCACCAGAAAATAAACGCTATGTGGGGAGCAGTCACCAGAAAATAATCGTTATGTGGGGACAGTGACCAGAAAATAATCGATATGTGCGCAGCATTCACCAGAAAATAATCGCTATGTGGGAGCAGTCACCAGAAAATAATCGTTATGTGGGAAGCATTCACCAGAAAATAATCGATATGTGCGCAGCATTCACCAGAAAATAATCGCTATGTGGGAGCAGTCACCAGAAAATAAACGCTATGTGGGGAGCAGTCACCAGAAAATAATCGTTATGTGGGGACAGTCACCAGAAAATAATCGATATGTGCGCAGCATTCACCAGAAAATAATCGCTATGTGGGAGCAATAGCCAGAAAATAATCGCTATGTGGGGAGCATTCACCAGAAAATAATCGATATGTGCGCAGCATTCACCAGAAAATAATCGCTATGTGGGAGCAGTCACCAGAAAATAAACGCTATGTGGGGAGCAGTTACCAGAAAATAAACGCTATGTGGGGAGCATTCACCAGAAAATAATCGCTTTGCGGGGAGCATTCACCAGAAAATAAACGCTATGTGGGGAGCAGTCACCAGAAAATAAACGCTATGTGGGGAGCAGTCACCAGAAAATAAACGCTATGTGGGGAGCAGTCACCAGAAAATAAACGCTATGTGGGGAGCAGTCACCAGAAAAATACCCGTACAAATAAAAGAAAAATTCACTCACCTGGCCAGCCTCTGACGTGAGCTCCCCGACGTGCAGCCAGCCTCCCCCTTGCAGCTCCTCCAGCGACGATCCTCTCCTGCAGCCAGTTTCTCCCGCGCTGAGTGCAGGGCTACGGGAAGATGGCGCCCGAAGCCCTGTACTGGAGACACAAATAGTCTCCAGTGCAGGGCTTCGGCAGCCATCTTCTCGTAGCCCTGCTCTGCCTCCGGGAGCCAGTCCCTGCAGTGTGCTGCGGGGATTTCCACACCTTGGGGGTCCAGGCCCCCGGGCCCCTCCCCCGAATCTCCAGGAGGTGGGCCCAGTCGCCACGGCGACCGTTGCGACCACAGGCCCTACGCCAGTGGCTCCCCCCAGAGCATACAGGGTAGGAACACACTAGGCAGAATCGTATATGCGTTTTCCACTTTGTGCTATGAAAAACACATATGCAAATCGATTCTGCCTAGTGTGTTCCTCCCCTCAGGGAGACAAGGCATTATTTTTACTGGCTTTGGAACTCTCAGTAAACAAACATTTAGCACAGACGCACCTGGCAGAATAAAGATGTTGCCACCAGGGATACATTTCAGAATGTAAATCAGAGAGAGGACATTTTTTCCAATGGGCAAACACTGACTAAAGAATTTTTAAATTAATATTGTTAAAAAAGAAGCAGCTATACTAGTTAAAGGGAACCAGAGACGACCTATATTGAAAAAAAGGAAAAGCTTTTATACATACCTGGGGCTTCCTCCAGCCCCATAAGCCTGGATCGCTCCCATGCCGCCGTCCTCAGCTGCCTCTATCGCCGGTACCGGGTTCCGTCACTTCCGGCGGACGCGGACAATTTTCCGCATGAACAGGGGTCCCTCCATATCCTTATGCATGCGCCTGCGCAGTATGAAGGCGCCTGCGCAAGTATATGGAGGGAGCCCCTGTGATGCGGAAAATTGGCCGCGTCCGCCAGCCGTGACGCACTACGCTTACGTCGACTGGCCGAAAGTACGGGACCCGGTACCGGAGGATAGAGGAAGCGGAGGATGGCGGCGTGGGAGCGATCCAGGCTTATGGGGCTGGACGAAGCCCCAGGTATCTATAACATTTTTTTCTTCAACAGCTCTGGTTCTCTTTAAGTCATTTCCACCACAGGTCCTCTGTAAGACAGTATGCTGTACTTTTTGCTCCAGAATGTCTGTAAAGTTTTGAAGTTTCACAGTTTTCTGCAGACTCAGAGCACCCTGTTCCAAGGGCAGCAATGCAATTCCAGATCACAGCTGAGCCTTCGCCATGTTTCACAGTAGGCACGATGTTCTTTTCTTTGTGGCCATTTCCATTGTACCGGCATGTGTCTGTGAGATGTGATGCCGGCACTTGCTGTGATCCGAGATTACATCAGAATCCTTTTAGCCGTGCCACGCATGGCTATAGATACAGACGAGTGATGTGGTTTTATGCTGCCTGCCATTTTTTCCCCGCAGGTGAATTTGGATGCAGCCTATTGAGTTCAATAGGCTGAAAAATTGCATCTGTATTCATGTGCGGGAAATCTGATGGTAATTGCAGTGGTGGAAATGTGGCCTTAAAGGACAACTGTAGTGAGAGATATATCGAGGCTGCCATAGTTATCTCCTTTTAAAGTGGACCTGGGCCCATACGCAATTCCTGAGTTTTTCACAACTTGTCATAAAATGCCTTGTATGCCACCAGCAAGAAAATACTCAGAATAATTTTGAGAGTAGTTTTTCACCAACTTTTGGGTACTTTTGCAATTGTAAAATGCTGCAAAGTTACAGCCATTCTTCACTTACAGTATACTGGACCTCTGGCCTCAGGATTGAATTTCTGTGTGTATTCCAGCTGGCGATATCCCGCATCACTTCCTGTTCCATGGACAAGGCCGCCAATAACAGGAAGTGAGACGGGCTCTCTGCAGCAGCGACACGTACAACAATCAAAACACTTTATCTCAGAGTAATGTTAGAAGGAAAGGAAAGAAGCCTTAGTGAATGTTTTAAACCTCCTCTACTCACCCAAAACTAAGAAGCAAAGTCTCAACTAGAGCGCTACATTCTACTAAGCATCCCCCCCAACCTGTATCATAGCCGAACGGCAGGAATTCACTGCAGTGCGCAATAGAGAAGTGTCATCTACAGGGTGCCAAACACTTCCCTCTCCTATAGAGAAAAGGAAAAATTGGGCATCCCCATATATGTGTTGCTGTTCCAACAATGTTATTGTATATTGTAAACTGTATTGTATACAGTAGAATGGAGAATACTCTTCAAGATTGGACTGCTGACATTCAAATCCCTGCACAATCTGGGCCCTGGATACATGAAGGACCTGCTAAAGCTGCACCACACCTCTCACAATCTCAGATCAGCAGGTTCTATAAACTTGGTCACTCCCAGAGTGCAAAAAATCTGGAGATAGAGCCTTCTGTCATGCTGCCCCTACTCTTTGGAACTCCCTGCCACACCCAGTAAAGACAGCACCATCCCTGGAGCTATTCAAATCCAGACTGAAAAGCCACCTGTTTAGCCTGGCATTTCCGGACTTATAAAATTCACGATGGTCGGAGCGATGCTTATGCGCTTTGAGTCCTACGGGAGAAAAGCGCTCTACAAATGTTGTTTGTTGTTGTATTTTCTTTCATGCTTGTGCAGTAGTATCCTGTTTTCCTACTACATCATCTTGTTTTCTAGCGCGCATGTGCAGTAGCATCCTGTTTTCCTACTACATCATCTTGTTTTCTGGCGCGCATGCGCAGAATGATCCTATTTTCCTACCACGTCAGCGTTTTCTAGCAGTAGGACCCTGTGCTGCCATATTTTCTATCAGTTTGTGCTGATAATATTTGAGGCCCGATATCCCACGCCTCCTATCCGCTCCACGTTTTGTGGGCATGTAGGGGACCCCCCTGAACTACTCCTGTGCCCAAGATATGGCGTATGAACCTATCTTGTGAAGCAGCGGGACTCGGGGGGCTGCATAATTTGGGGTGTGTAGGAGGTATAGTATTTATAGTAAACCTGAATTTAAAATAAACTTATGATATAAGGAATTGTATGTGTAGCACAGCTAAAAAATAGAACATTAGTAGCAAAGAAAAGTCTCATGTGGTTTTCGAGTACAGAAAGAGTTAAAAGCCGTCAGTTGTTATCTATGAAAAAGAGCTTCTCTGAGCACTTCAACCCAAGCTGGGTGGCTACAGTGCTGTTTTCTGAAACACTTAGGGCCCGTTTCCAATGGTCACTGCGAGACGCACGGTGGCACTTCCTGGTCAGCGGGGAACGCTGACGAATCCTAGAAGCCGGCATGGCTATGGGATTCGCAGCCTCCCGCGCAAAATCTGAAGGCAATACCGGCCAAATCGCTAGGGCAAGCGATTCGGCCAGCGGCCCATTATTTCCTATGGCAGAGTTTCCCCGAGCGATTTGCCTGCGGGGAAACTCAGCAGATTCGGTTTCCGCGCTAGTGGAAACGAGCCCTTAAAGAGGAACTCCAATGAAAATAATGTAATAAAAAAAAGTGCTTCATTTTTACAATAATTATGTATACATTATTTAGTCAGTGTTTGCCCTTTGTAAAAGTTTTCCTCTCCCCGATTTACATTCTGACCTTTATCACATGGCGACATTTTTACTGCTGGCAGGTGATGTCAGTGGAAGGAGATGCTGCATGCTTTTTTGGCAGTTGGAAACAGTTGTAAACAGCTATTTCCCACAATGTAACAAGGTTCACAGACAGGAAACTGCCAGGAGTACCACGGTCCTCAGAGCTTCTTGTGGGAGGGGTTTCACCACAATATCAGCCATACAGCGCCCCCTGATGGTCTGTTTGTGAAAAGCATTATATTTCTCATGTAAAAGGGGGTATCAGCTACTGATTGGGATAAAGTTCAATTCTTGGTCGGAGTTTCTCTTTAAAGGGAATCTGAAGTGAAAATAAACGTATGCAATAATGAACTGTATTTGTAGTGCAGCTGAGAAATTGAGCATTCGTAGCACAAATATGAGTCTCATATTGTTTCCAGTACAGGAAGAGCTAAAGAGGAACTCCAGTGAAAATAATGCAATAAAAAAGTGCTTCCTTTTTACAATAATGATGTATAAATGATTTAGTCAGTGTTTGCTCATTGTAAAATCTTTCCTCTCCCTGATTTACATTCTGACATTTATCACATGGTGACATTTTTACTGCTGGCAGGTGATGTCACTGGAAGATGTTGCTTGCTTTTTTGGCAGGTGGAAACAGCTGTTATTTCCCACCATGCAATGAGGTTCACAGACAGGAAACTGTGAGAACCACGGTCCTGACATCACACTGTGGGAGGGGTTTCATCACAATATCAGTCATACAGCGCCCCCTGATGATCCGTTTGTGAAAAGGCATACATTTCTCATGTAAAAGGGGGTATCTGCCACTGATTGGGATGAAGTTCAATTCTAGGTTACGTTTTTTTTTTAAGAAACTTCAGCTGTTATCTGTGCAAAAGAGCTTCTCTGAGCTCTCCGACCCAACTTGAGTCGGCTAGTTTCCTGAAGCACTTATACATCAAAGAAACAGTCAGAGACAGATTTAGATAAGATTTCTACCACAGAGAAGTTGAAAGGGTAATTTGCTCTGCTCTGTTCAATAGCTTGGCTTGTAATTGCAAATATGACTTAATGATGAAATGTTATAAAAAAAAGCTATGTGACTGAAAATAAAAAATATGAGACTATTTTCTTTGCTACTATTGTTCTATAAATCATCCGTACTACACGTACAAGTCATTATATGATAAGTTTTTGTTTTTTCTTGCTTTAAGTTTGCTTTAAAGAGAGTCTGAAGCGAGAATAGATCTCGCTTCAGACCTCATATATAGCAGGGGCACGTGTGCCCCTGCTAAAACGCCGCTATCCCGCGGCTTAACGGGGGTCCCTGTCCCCCAAAATCCCATCCGTAATGCGGGGGAGCGCTTCCGCATTGGGGCAGGGCTAACCGCCGCAGCCCTGCCCCACGCGCGTCTGTCAGCGCGTATCTCCGCCTCTCCCCCGCCCCTCTCAGTCTTCCTTCACTGAGAGGGGCGGGGGAGAGGCGGCGATGCGCGTCTGATAGACGCGACTGGAGGCAGGGCCGCAGCCATTAGCCTTGCCTCCAGGAAGCAATAAATCACGACCAAATCTGCGACCAAGGTATGCGGGGGGTGGGTTGGGGGGTCAGGGACCCTTGTGCAGCCGCGGGATAGCGGCGTTTTAGCAGGGGCGCACTATATGAGAGCTGAAGCGAGATTTAGTCTCGCTTCAGTGTCTCTTTAAAGAATTGACTCTATTGAAGATTACACTGAGTATACGCATGATGTCGCACGGCGCAGTGACAGGGCAGCAGTAGGGCATCAAGATGTGTCATTACACTGCTACTCCCCAGGAAGAAGACAGCAGCAGGAGGTCCAAGCTCTCCAGGGATTGGCCGATGTCTGGCTGCGCGATTTCCAACAGTCGCAGACGTGCTGCATGTAGCATTGTCCTGGCGATTGCATCCTGATTCTCATTCACTACAATGAGAATCGCAAAATGCAATCGCTGAAAAATCACAATGCAAAATCGTGAATGCAGCTGGTAGGTGAATGGGGCCCCAGAGCCTTCTCGTTCCTCTCTGTGTCCCCTCGCTCCACCAGTGGGCCCCCCCCGTTCCATCCTCCAACAATGTCAAAGAGGCCTGCGGGTCACCTCGGAAGGCCGTGGAAGTACTCGGGTCTCTTAAAGAGAGACTGAAGTGATTTAGAATACCTGTTTTTATTCAGCAGGCAGCTTCAGCATTACAATCCAAACTGAATAGTCGCATTCCGTCAGCAGAACAGGGGTCTTAATCCCCATGAAATCCCGGGGACAAATTTCCACGACTTTCCAAGTCGCAGATTTTGCTGCCTGGGGGAGGCAGAGCTGTGCGCAGTAGCTCTTCCTCCAGTACAGTCAATCTCTGCCTCTCCCCCGCCCCTCTCAGTGAAAGAAGACTGAGAGGGGCGGGGACAGGTGGAGATCGGTAGAGAGTGACTGGAGCAGAGGCAGAGCTACTGCGCAAAGCTTTGCCTCTACCAGGAAGCAGAATCAGAATTTAGCCCCAGGGATTTCAGGGGGTTTAAGACCTCATTCTGCCATGGGAATGCAGTGAATCAGTTTGGATTATGATGCTGAAGCTGCCTGCTGAATAAAAACAGGTATTCTAAATCACTTCAGCCTCTCTTTAATAATCATAAAAACAAGCAGCTCGTGCTCACGCGGTATGGAGACACTTGTCTTCGGAAGTATTTGGAGACCAGAGTAGTTCTGAGGAGACCCGAAGATGCAGCCAGCGGGAAGTTTGAACGGGGCCCAGCGGAGGAATGAGGGAACGCAAAGAGTAGCAAGAGGGCTCTAAGGGATCAAGAGCCTTCCCTCATCTTAGGTGAGTATCTAACTTTTTTATTTTAGGAGGTTGGTGCGCACTACGCTGACTCCCCCTCCTCTCCACCATCCGCTGGTACACACCACGCTGACTCCCCCTCCTCTCCACCGTCCGTTGGTACACACCACGCTGACTCCCCCTCCTCTCCACCATCTGCTGGTATACACCACACTGACTCCCCCCTCCTCTCCACCGTCCGTTGGTACGCACCACGCTGACTCCCCCTCCTCTCCGGCATCCGCTGGTACGCACCACGCTGACTCCTCCTCCTCTCCAGCATCCGCTGGTATGCACCACGCTGACTTCCCCTCCTCTCCGGCATCCGCTGGTACGCACCACGCTAACTCCCCCTCCCCTTCTCTCCGGCATCCGCTGGTGCGCACTACGCTGACTCCCCCTCCTCTCCGGCATCCGCTGGTATGCACCACGCTGACTCCCCCTCCTCCCCGGCATCCGCTGGTACGCACCATGCTGACTCCCCCTCCTCTCCTGCATCCGCTGGTACGCACCATGCTTACTTCCCCTCCTCTCCGGCATCCGCTGGTACGCACCACGCTAACTCCCCCTCCCCTTCTCTCCGGCATCCGCTGGTGCGCACTACGCTGACTCCCCCTCCTCTCCGGCATCTGCTGGTACGCACCACGCTAACTCCCCCTCCACTCCGGCATCCGCTGGTACGCACCATGCTGACTCCCCCTCCTCCCCGGCATCCGCTGGTACGCACTACGCTGACTCCCCCTCCTCTCCGGCATCTGCTGGTACGCACCACGCTAACTCCCCCTCCACTCCGGCATCCGCTGGTACGCACCATGCTGACTCCCCCTCCTCCCCGGCATCCGCTGGTACGCACCATGCTGACTCCCCCTCCTCTCCGGCATCTGCTGGTACTCACCATGCTGACTTCCCCTCCTCTACTGCATCCGCTGGTACACACCACGCTGACTCCCCCTCCTCTCCTGCATCCGCTGGTACGCACCACGTTGACTCCCCCTCCTCTCCGGCATCCGCTGGTACGCACCACGCTGACTTCCCCTCCTCTACTGCATCCGCTGGTACACACCACGCTGACTCCCCCTCCTCTCCTGCATCCGCTGGTACGCACCACGCTGACTCCCCCTCCTCTCTGGCACCCGCTATGACAAGAGGTGCAATACACAATGACATCACTGACTTAACCCTCAGTGTGACAAGGCATTCTCCATATCAATCATTATCAATAGGCCCCGTAGTGTAGCTAAGAGATTCTGTGTGAAAAGAAAGGACCCGTTCCCTCAACAAACCGCTGCAGGTCCCCCTGAAACAGGGGCTTCCACGTTTATTCCAGAATCTCAATTTTTGGAAAAAATATCCTCTTTATTTCGTGGCCTTAAACATACAAAACATCTGTGCTCATCCCACTCAGACCACATATAGGGGAACTTATTCCGTAGCCCGCCTACACATGATGGATCAGATTCCTGGGGCTCATTCACTCCGTTATCAGTGGACCTCATCTTGGTGGTCAGTGGGGACCAGCCACAGGCCAGGAGATGGTCATGTGGTCAGTGAAGTCCCCTTCACATCTCTAATATTTCATGCTGATTCACTAAACACAGCTCCCGAAACAAGTGACTGACGAATTATTACATCACCACCTAGCATGAGACGAAAAAATGATCCCAATCTGATCCCATCCCTCCCTCCGTACCGGTGACCACAGGGACTGCATCTTCTACAGCTATGGCATTTGTATTTCCCCACACTGGCACAGACACTTCTGCAAGACTGGTATTGGCAATGCTATTTTATTTATGTTTCTTGGGGGCTCATATCATCTCAACGGTTGTTACAAAACACTGTTTTTTAGAACGTTGTTTCTCAAAGACAAACTGTGTGTCTAGAATAAGGATGTCCTCAGGCACGATTGGCCTGTTTCTGTAACATGGCCAAAATATCTAATCCATAGGTTTGTCAGGAGCGTATATGAAATGGACAGATCTATTTTTACAGACATGATTCATGCATTTCTCTCAGATAGGACAACCCTCCTCCATAGTTTTTGTAGTGGTGGCCTATGGGGTCTTCTTGCCTTGGATATAACATTCTTGTTTGGCTTTGGCTCAGACATTCCTATTGGGTGGGCAGATAAGCTATTTCCTTCTCTTGGAGATGGAGGGATGATAACATTCAGAGAGGAAGCTGGAATCAGACAGTCTCCCATTGACTCATCACTTGATGTTCCAGATAATGGAACGGACACAATGTTTGGCGTCTCGTTGTGTTTTCCATCAGTAATGACGCTGGCTTGTGAAGTAAAGGAACGTTGGCATAAGAAAGTCATGGGAAGGGGGGGGGGGGGGCAGATATATAAACATACACAACATTTTCTATATATATGTAATACGTCCCATACTGTGATATTAGATTATTATCCATAATTTGGGAACCTTCTTGGCAACCTTACACTCTGAGACCTGCATAACCCAAAATATGAGCTGCAAACTTCCCAAGTACTTACTGTCTCCTTCCACCTTCTCCGATGTCCGGAACCAGACAACCTGTCTTGTGTCCATCTTCACCTGGAAGGTCCTCCTCTCCGGTCGTTGGGACTTCTTCTGGTAGAAGAGGGTCAGCACCGTCCCGGTTTCCAACCACCTCATGATCCGGTTGATGTCGCCGGTCTCCATCCTGTGGTCTCCCACAAACCCGTTCATGATGGCCATCCAGCACCCCGACATTCCGAGCCCCAGAAACGAAGTGTGGAGGTCCCCCTCACGGTCCAGAACCTGAGTCTTTCCAAACTCTCAGCTCAATCCGCCAAGCCAGGACGCCCCTCATTACAAGTGTCACGATTAGGAACAATTCTGACCAAGGGTAGGATAACGTTCCTCTGTCCGGTGGAAAGTCCGGCAGCGGCGGGCCAGATCCTGATCGGTCACGTTCATTAAAGGGGGGACTTGATTCCGAAAACTGTGATGCAAAGTTCTATTCCGGTGTTATGGGATAGCAGCCCTGTGTTGAGTAAATGTTGTTGGATCCTGATGAAGGTTCCTAATCCCTCCTAGTCCCACCCTCCTGATAGGCAGATCGGATGCATGGCCCTTGGGACAGACCCCTCCTTCGTCCTGTGCTGTCACACGATGCAATCTACACCCAAGCCTGCTCCGCCGAGGACGTGTGAGGTTCTCAACGCCCTCCAGGTCCTTCAGGGGTTAAAAGAGGCGGCGGAGAGCGCTAATGGACTTACAGGGATAATCTCCACTATCTGAGATGCTCCTGGGAGACTGAGGCTGGTCTGGGTAATGGTGCCGGCGTTCCTGCGCGCATGACAACGATAATGTCCAGCGTAAATGGCAGGAGGAAGGGGTAGGAAGGGGTTAGCAGCTAGTCATCAGTGTAATCCAATTTCAGCAGCTATTGCCTGGAGCCCCAGTGCTGTGCAAGGTGCCTGGCAGCCAGTGACAGGAGGAGAGGGCAGCTTCTGCACACATCTTCCTCCCCCAGGGTTGTGCTGGGCAGAGATCCTGTGCATGGGGGAGAGGGAGGGGGGGGGGGTGGCAGGTCACTGCAGTCCTCCTTATCTTGCTGCTCTCAGCTGGTCTCTGCTCCCAGCTCGCTACAATGGACGCCCAGAGGAAACAGCGATCACACATGGCCGGAAAGAGCACCGAAAAGAATGTTTTTCTAAAAAAATAAATATTTGCTGGATCTTGGAGTGAAGAGGAAAAAAACAGGAGTGAGGAGCAGGAAATGGAGGCTGAGGGCGCCATCTAGTGGAGACTGGTGGGAACTGGAGGGAAAGGAGCCAAAAAACAGGTGTACTTTTATTACACAGTATTTAAAGTGAAACTCCACCATTAGCTGTACATGAAAAAAGGAGTTGCTGTTCAAGGATTTTACACATAGAGGAAGGGGCTGCACTAAAAAGAATGGTGGCTGCACTACAGAATGGGCTGCACACGGTGGCATAGCGGTTAGCGCTCTCGCCTTGCAGCGCTGGGTCCCCGGTTCGAATCCTAGCCAGATCAACATCTGCTAGGAGTTTGTATGTTCTTCCCGGGTCTGCCTGGGTTTCCTCCGGGCACTCCGGTTTCCTCCCATATCCCAAAAACATACAGATAGGTTAATTGGCTTCCCCCAAAAATTGGCCCTAGACTATGATACATACACTACACTAGACATATGACTATGGTAGGGATTAGATTGTGAGCCCCTCAGAGGGACAGGTAGTGACAAGACTATATACTCTGTACAGCGCTGCGGAAGATGTCAGCTCTATATAAATACTAAATAATAATAATAAAATAATAATAATTGCTCTATACAGAAGGGGGCTGCACATGGAATGGGTGGTTGCACACAACGCAACTTATCAAAGTTTGCAGCTGCGCCTCGGGTGTAAGGAACACTAACACAGGCACTCTGCAAGGATGTGTGTTATCCCTGTTCCATCCTTCATGTACACATGAAGGATAGAACAGGGGTAACACACATAAATTAAAAATAGACAAGGCACCTGGCCCGGATGGCATGCATCCTCGGGTCCTAAGGGAATTAAGTTCAGTTATAGCTAAACCCCTTTATCTTATCTTTTGTGACTCTCTTGCAACTGGCAGAGTCCCAGTGGATTGGCGTACAGCCCACGTTTTCCCATTATTTAAGAAGGGCAAAAAATCTGATCCAGGAAATTATAGACCTGTAAGCTTAACATCAGTTGTATGCAAAATATTCGAGGGGTTACTGAGAGATACTATACATGACTTCATAGTAGAAAATAATCTTATTTCTCAGCATCAACATGGGTTTACTAAAGACAGGTCCTGTTTGACTAACATGCTCAGCTTTTATGAGGTAGTGAATGCTAATATGGATATTGGGAATGCTGTAGATGTGATATACTTGGACTTTGCAAAGGCCTCCGACACTGTTCCCCACAGAAGTCTGGTGCGAAAGTTGAGGATGCAAGGACTGGGGAAGAGTCTGTGTTCATGGATAGGGAACTGGCTAATGGACAGAAAACAAAGAGTTGTGGTCAATGGATCGTACTCAAAATGGGAGACTGTTAACAGTGGGGTCCCACAGGGGTCTGTACTGGGTCCAGTGCTCTTCAATTTATTTATTAATGACCTAGTAGATACAGTAGTGAGCAATGTTGCTATTTTTGCAGATAATACAAAATTGTGCAGAATCATCAACTCTCAGGAAGATAGTGTCATATTGCAACAGGATCTGGATAGGATGGCTAGCCTATATGGGCACATAAATGGCAGATGAAATTCAATGTTGACAAATGTAAAGTCATGCATTTTGGTCGTACCAATGGTCTAGCACCATACAAAATAAATGGGATACAGTTGGGGACATCAAACTTGGAAAAGGACTTAGGAGCAGAGCCGGGACAAGGTCCTCCAGCACCCAAGGCTGAGACACCAAAGTGCGCCCCTCCATCCCTGCCACCCCAGCCGTCACACACTGATTGCTATTAGACTAAGAGGCCCCTCCCATCCCTCCCACCCCAGCCATCACATACTGACTGCTATTAGACTAAGAGGCGCCACAGGGCCCACAACCTCCCCAACACCTTAATATCTAGTTATCTGGCTTGCAGTCACTGCCATGTATCCCCTTTTCTTATTTCTTTCTGCTTTAAACACAATTAGGAATGACAGCTGAATGAATTCTGCGCCCCCTCTTACAATGTGCCCTGAGGCTGGAGCCTCTCCAGCCTATGCCTCGGCACCGGCACTGCTTAGGAGTACTCATCGACAACAAGTTAAATAATCGTACTCAATGCCAAGCCGCTGCAGCTAAAGCGAACAAAATTTTGGGATGCATTAAAAGGGAAATAAAAACTCGAGATGCTAGCATAATATTGCCCCTCTTTAACTCTCTAGTAAGGCCACATCTGGAATATGGAATTCAGTTCTGGGCACCACATTACAAAAAAGATATTGCAGTTTTAGAGCAGGTGCAGAGACGAGCTACAAAATTGATACGTGGGATGGAAGGTCTCGCTTACCAAGAAAGGTTAGATAAACTGGGTTTATTTAGTCTAGAGAAAAGACGCCTTAGAGGAGATCTAATTAACATGTATAAATACATCAGAGGGCAATATAATAGCTTGGCGGATGAGCTTTTTGTCCCTAGGCCTTCTCAAAGGACTAGAGGACATGATCTGCGCATGGAGAAAAAACGTTTTAGCCATTTATTTAGGAAAGGGTTCTTTACAGTAAGAGTGATTAAGATGTGGAATGCATTGCCACAGGAAGTCGTTATGGCAAACTCTATACCTGCATTTAAAGGGGGCTTAGATGCTTTCCTTGCGTTGAAAGACATCCATGGCTACAATTACTAGGTTATGCCTAATGATGTTGATCCAGGGATTTTATCTGATTGCCATCTGGAGTCAGGAATGAATTTTTCCCTTTTGGGGCTAATTGGACCATGCCTTGTGGGGGTTTTTTCGCCTTCCTCTGGATCAACAGGGATATGTTAGGGAGCAGGCTGGTGTTGTACTTTGTACTGGTTGAACTCGATGGACGTATGTCTTTTTTCAACCAAAATAAGTATGTAACTATGTAACTATATATAGCTGTACCTCATCTGTCAACTCAAGGTCATCAGATTTGTGGATGATACCGCCATCCATGGCCTCATCAGGGATAATGGGGAGCATGCATACCGCAGAGAGATTTCTGAATCTGAAATTGGTTCAAAGACAACAATCTCGTCCTAAACACGGCATAAACTTCAGAAGGAACCCAGCCACACTCAACTGGATCACCATCGATGGCACTGAGGTTCCCAGGTTACCAAGCGTTCGGTTCCTGGGCACTACCATTAGAGTTGGGCCGAACCTCCGATTTTAGGTTCGCGAACCTGGTTCGCGAACTTCCGCGGAAGGTTCGGTTCGCGTTAAAGTTCGCGAACCGCAATAGACTTCAATGGGGATGCGAACTTTGAAAAAAAAAATAATTATGCTGGCCACAAAAGTGATGGAAAAGATGTTTCAAGGGGTCTAACACCTGGAGGGGGGCATGGCGGAGTGGGATACATGCCAAAAGTCCCGGGGAAAAATCTGGATTTGACGCAAAGCAGCGTTTTAAGGGCAGAAATCACATTGAATGCTAAATGACAGGCCTAAAGTGCTTTCAAACATCTTGCATGTGTATACATCAATCAGGTAGTGTAATTAAGGTACTGCTTCACACTGACACACCAAACTCACCGTGTAACGCACCGCAAACAGCTGTTTGTGTAGTGACGGCCGTGCTGGACTGGTGCGCACCATGGCGAGAGTGCAGGTTTTGGTGGCTTTACAGCCCATATGGTCGCCTGGCTGATGTAGCTGAATGACAGAACAGTGACTGTCCAGCTGATCAAATTTGGTCTGACCACAATGAGGCAACGACCTTATTATCGTGGGTGTGCCCCCCGAGACACTCATCTAGGCGCCGGTCATTGCTTCATTGTAATACGCAAGCCCCTTCACCCCGGCAAGGTAATGATCACGAAGGGGAATGGGCGCATGTACATGCCTTTTCTTTTGTTGTTGCAGCTGCCCGCAGTGCAGCCAGAAAAATTAGGCAGTCATGTTCACGCACCAGAAAAATTATTACAGCGGCCGCTGCTAGCAGCGGCCTAAAAAATTCAGCAATCCGCCTGGAGTCCCGGACCCTGTTGGTGGTGGCGGAGAAGGTAGTCAAGCGGCCTGCAGGCAGACATGCTGTGTGGAGGGACTGGGAGCGACTTAGTCTTCTTGGGGCAGGCCAGGCAGCCAGTCACACGGCGTGCAGGCAGAGATGCTGTGTGTGCAGGGACTGACTTAGTCTTGGGGCGGGCAGCAGCCCTCCGGGATCCATGCCTCATTCATTTTGATAAAAGTGAGGTACTTAACACTTTTGTGACTTAGGCGACTTCTCTTCTCTGTGACAATGCCTCCAGCTGCGCTGAAGGTCCTTTCTGACAGGACGCTTGCGGCAGGGCAGGAGAGAAGTTGGATGGCAAATTGGGACAGCTCTGGCCACAGGTCAAGCCTGCGCACCCAGTAGTTCAAGGGTTCCTCATCGCTGTTCACAGCAGTGTCTACATCCACACTTAAGGCCAGGTAGTCGTCTACCTGCCGTTCCAGGCGTTGGTGGAGGGTGGATCCAGAAGGGCTACGGCGAGGCGTTGGACTAAAGAACGTCCGCATGTCCGACATCACCATGAGATCGCTGGAGCGTCCTGTCTTTGACTGCGTGGACACGGGAGGAGGATTAGTGGCAGTGGTACCTTGCTGGCGTTGTGCCGTCACATCACCCTTAAAGGCATTGTAAAGCATAGTTGACAGCTGGTTCTGCATGTGCTGCATCCTTTCCACCTTCCGGTGAGTTGGTAACAGGTCCGCCACTTTGTGCCTGTACCGAGGGTCTAGTAGTGTGGCCACCCAGTACAGCTCATTCCCCTTGAGGTTTTTTATACGGGGGTCCCTCAACAGGCAGGACAGCATAAAAGACGACATCTGCACAAAGTCGGATCCAGTACCCTCCATCTCCTCTTGCTCTTCCTCAGTGACGTCAGGTAAGTCAACCTCCTCCCCCCAGCCGCGAACAATACCACGGGAAGGTTGAGCAGCACAAGCCCCTTGCGATGCCTGCTGAGGTTGTTCTCCTGCCGCTGTCCCCTCCTCCTCCTCCTCCTCCCCCAAAGAAACACCTTGCTCATCATCCTCTGAGTCTGACTCGTCTTCTGCACACGACTTCTCTTCTTCCTCCTCCTCTCCCCTCTGTGCTGCCGCAGGTGTTGAGGAAACAGCTGGGTCTGATGAAAATTGGTCCCATGCCTGTTCCTGCCGTAACGGTTCCTGGTCACGCTCATTCACAGCTTCATCCGCCACTCTACGCACAGCACGCTCCAAGAAGTAAGCGTAGGGAATTAAGTCGCTGATGGTGCCCTCACTGCGGCTCACCAGGTTGGTCACCTCCTCAAACGGCCGCATGAGCCTGCATGCATTTTCCATCAGTGTCCAGTTGTCGGGCCAGAACATCCCCATCTTCCCAGACTGTTTCATTCTACTGTAGTTGTAGAGGTAGTGGGTCACGGCTTTCTTCTGTTCTAGCAGGCGGGAGTTCCAGCGAGTCGGGCTATCGCAAATGAGGCGTCTCACCGGCATGTTGTTTTTGCGCTGAATTTCCGCAAAGCGTGCCATGGCTGTGTAAGACCGCCTCAAATGCCCACAGAACTTCCTGGCCTGCTTCAGGACATTCGCTAAGCCAGGGTACTTTGCCACAAATCTTTGAACCACTAGATTCATGACATGTGCCATGCAGGGTATGTGTGTCAGCTTCCCCATATGCAAAGCGGCAAGCAGATTACTGCCGTTGTCGCACACCACGTTGCCTATCTCCAGGTGGTGCGGGGTCAGCCACTCATCCACCTGTTTCTTAAGAGCAGCCAGGAGAGCTGCTCCAGTGTGACTCTCCGCTTTGAGACAAGACATGTCTAAGATGGCGTGACACCGTCTTACCTGGCATGCAGCATAGGCCCTGCGGAGCTGGGGCTGTGTAGCTGGAGAGGAGAACTGCCACTCAGCCAAGGAGGAGGAGGACAGCGAAGAGCATGTAGCAGGAGGAGAGGAGGTGGCAGGAGGCCTGCCTGCAAGCCGTGGAGGTGTCACAATTTGGTCCGCCGCTTTCTGCTTGCCATCGTTCACCACCAGGTTCACCCAATGGGCTGTGTAGGTAATGTAGCGGCCCTGCCCGTGCTTGGCAGACCAGGCATCCGTGGTCAGGTGTACCCTTGACCCAACGCTCTTCGCAAGAGATGACACCACTTGCCTCTCAACTTCACGGTGCAGTTGGGGTATGGCCTTTCTCGAAAAATAAGTGCGGCCTGGCATCTTCCACTGCGGTGTTCCGATGGCCACAAATTTACGGAAGGCCTCAGAGTCCACCAGCCGGTATGGTAACAGCTGCCGAGCTAACAGTTCCGCCACGCCAGCTGTCAGACGCCGGGCAAGGGGGTGACTGGCCGAAATTGGCTTCTTCCGCTCAAACATTTCCTTCACGGACACCTGACTGCTGCTGTGGGCAGAGGAGCAGGAAGCGCTCAAGGGCAGAGGCGGAGTGGAGGAGGGTGCCTGTGAAGGTGGAAGGGAGAAAGCGGCAGAAGCAGATGATGCACCTGATGGAGGAGGAAGAGGAGAAGGAGGGTGGCTTTGCTTTTGTGTGCTGCTGCTGCTTTTGCTCAGGTGGCACTGGCCATCCCATTGCTGTTTGTGCCTTTTCTCCAGGTGCCTTCGTAAGGCACTTGTCCCTACGTGAGTGTTGGCCTTTCCACGGCTCAATTTTTGTTGGCAGAGCGAACAGATGGCTTTGGTCCGATCTGAGGCACACACATTAAAAAATGTCCACACCGCTGAGCCACCCTGGGATGTGGGCACTATGGGGACCTCAGCAGCTGATGCTGAAGGGCAAGTTGGCTGGCTGTACATAGGTGGCGATACATGGTGCCGGACTCTGCCACCAGCTGTTTCTGACGAAGAGCTGCCCCAGCTTCTTTCAGCAACTTCTCTCCTCCTACTACTCTCTGACTCCCCCTCTGAACTGTCCCCCTCTTCATCTCCTCTATTGGGAACATACAGAGGATCCCAATTACCGTCATCATCGTAGTCATCCTGCCCAGCTTCGCTTGCCTCAGACAAATCCAAACTTGCACCATCAGTAGGTCCTTCATCCTCCTGACACGTTACATCCATAGTGTTGCCGCGTAACTCAGACATATGAGCTGGTGAAAATTAATCTGGCTGTAACAACAATGGCTGTGCATCAGTGATTTCACCACTAAATAATTCTTGCGAAGTGTCAAATGCAGCGGAAGTGGTGCTAGTAGTAGCGCTGGTGGCTGAGCAAGATGAGGTGTTCTATGTCGCTAAATACTCAACCACGTCCTGACAATCTTGGGAGGTGATGGGACGTGCCTTCTTCCGAGCACTGTACTGTGGGCCAGGTCCACACGAAATTACATTTACACGACCTCGCGCAGACCTGCCGGGTGGCCTTCCTCTGGCTCTGGCACTACCTCTTCCTCTACCTGTTTTGTCCATATCGGGTATGCACGGAGTGGTATATCACACTGCGTGCACTCACGTAGGTAGGTGGGTTCACTTAACTGCACAGGTATGCGCACTGATGCGGTGGGTTCACTGAACAGAACAGGTATACAGTGGCGGGTTCACAGAACAGGTATGCAGTGGCAGGTTCACTGAACACAACAGGTATGCAGTGGCGGGTTCACTGAACAGGTATACAGTGGCGGGTTCACTAAACAGAACAGGTATACAGTGGCGGGTTCACTAAACAGAACAGGTATACAGTGGCGGGTTCACAGAACAGGTATGCAGTGGCAGGTTCACTGAACACAACAGGTATGCAGTGGCGGGTTCACTGAACAGGTATACAGTGGCGGGTCCACTGAACAGAACAGGTATGCAGTGGCGGGTTCACTAAACAGAACAGGTATACAGTGGCGGGTTCACTAAACAGAACAGGTATACAGTGGCGGGTTCACAGAACAGGTATGCAGTGGCAGGTTCACTGAACACAACAGGTATGCAGTGGCGGGTTCACTGAACAGGTATACAGTGGCGGGTCCACTGAACAGAACAGGTATGCAGTGGCGGGTTCACTGAACAGGTATACAGTGGCGGGTCCACTGAACAGAACAGGTATGCAGTGGCGGGTTCACTAAACAGAACAGGTATACAGTGGCGGGTTCACTAAACAGAACAGGTATACAGTGGCGGGTTCACAGAACAGGTATGCAGTGGCAGGTTCACTGAACACAACAGGTATGCAGTGGCGGGTTCACTGAACAGGTATACAGTGGCGGGTCCACTGAACAGAACAGGTATGCAGTGGCGGGTTCACTAAACAGAACAGGTATACAGTGGCGGGTTCACAGAACAGGTATGCAGTGGCAGGTTCACTGAACACAACAGGTATGCAGTGGCGGGTTCACTGAACAGGTATACAGTGGCGGGTCCACTGAACAGAACAGGTATGCAGTGGCGGGTTCACTAAACAGAACAGGTATACAGTGGCGGGTTCACTAAACAGAACAGGTATACAGTGGCGGGTTCACAGAACAGGTATGCAGTGGCAGGTTCACTGAACAGGTATGCAGTGGTGGGTTCACAGAACAGGTATGCAGTGGTGGGTTCACAGCACAGGTATGCAGTGGTGGGTTCAATGAACAGGTATACAGTGGCGGGTCCACTGAACAGAACAGGTATGCAGTGGCAGGTTCACAGAACAGGTATGCAGTGGTGGGTTCACAGCACAGGTATGCAGTGGTGGGTTCACAGAACAGGTATGCAGTGGTGGGTTCACAGCACAGGTATGCAGTGGTGGGTTCAATGAACAGGTATACAGTGGCGGGTCCACTGAACAGAACAGGTATGCAGTGGCAGGTTCACTGAACAGGTATGCAGTGGTGGGTTCACAGCACAGGTGCGCAGTGGTGGGTTCACTGAACAGGTATGCAGTGGTGGGTTCACAGCACAGGTATGCAGTGGTGGGTTCACAGCACAGGTATGCAGTGGTGGGTTCACAGCACAGGTATGCAGTGGTGGGTTCACAGCACAGGTATGCAGTGGTGGGTTCACAGAACAGGTATGCAGCCAGACAGGAACAAGTTAAGCCTAACTAATCTTTCCCTGAGAGACAGTCTGCAGCAGCTCGCCCTACTCTCACTAACGCAGGCAGCACACGAGTGACCGTAATGGCCGCCGCTGCCTGCCTTATATAAGGGGGGGGGGTGGGGCTCCAGGGGCTAGTGTAGCCTAATTGGCTACACTGGGCCTGCTGACTGTGATGTAGAGGGTCAAAGTTGACCCTCCATGTGCATTATGGGGCGAACCGAACTTCCGCAAAGGTTCGCCTGCGGGACGCGAACGCGAACCACTGAAGTTCGCATGGAACCGTTCGCAGGCGAACCGTTCGGCCCAACTCTAACTACCATCACAAACCATCTGAGATGGGCAGAGAACACCACCAAAATACAAAGGAAGGTTTAGCAAAGGTTGTTCTACCTGAGACAACTAAGAAAGTTTGGAACGCCGCAGGAGCTGCTGACCAGCTGCCACCATCGAATGTATCCTCTGCTCCTCCATCATCGTCTAGTACATGAGCGCAACTGCAAGAGACCGAAAAAAGCTTCAAAGAGTAATCAACTCTGAGGAGAAGATCATCAGGTCACCCCTGCCACCGCTGGACCTCCTCCACACATCTACACTGAGGTCCAGGGCAAACAGGATAATGCAGAAACCCTCCCACCCGGCAGTCAGTTCTTCAACCTTCTCCCTTCAGGCCAGCACTACAAGTCCATCCCCGCCAAATCCTACAGGTACAAGAACACCTTCTTCTTCCAAGCAATCCTCCTCCTGAACTCCAGCTCCCTCCCCAGCAAAACCTCCCACACCAACCTCTCTAGAACCCCAGCATCGCTGAACCAATGCTGTAATCCCCATATGTGTGTCTCCTTTGTTTGCTATACACTTATGCCGTGTATACCATAAACCAGGGGTCCCCAACCTTTTCCGGCCCGGGGACCGCTTTCTGACCAAATTTTTCACCGGGGCCCGGTGGGGGGGGGGGAGGGGGTGTTATGGGGTAATGAGTGTGGTGCGCGACCTAGTGAACAGTGTCGTGCGCAGCGGGTTCCGGGGGGGGGGGGGTTCTGGGGTGCAGCTGCGTTGCTAGCATAGTTGCCCAAGCATAGGTAGTTTAGTTGCCCCAGTATGGCTAGTATAGTTACCCCAGTATAGTGCCCCAGTATAGCTAGTATAGTGACCAGTATAGCTAGTATAGTCCCAGTATGGGTAGGTAGTGCCCCAGTATAGTGCCCAGTATAGCTAATATAGTGTCCAGTACAACTAGTAGAGTGCCCAGTATAGCTAGTATAGTGCCCCAGTATGGCTAGTATAGTGCCCAGCATGGCTAGTATAGTGCCCGGGATGGCTAGTATAGTGCCCAGCATGGCTAGTACAGTACCCCAGTACCTGTTGACCAAATATACAATCCGGACTAAATGAGTATGGACCATTGGAAGCTAACACAGAAACGTTTGAAGTTTACATATGACAGCCTGCTGGAAGTGTGTGAAGTGTTTTGAAGTCTATGTGTATGAACAGGAAAAGCTTTGAAGTGGCATGTCATAGCCAGCAAGGATGGGCTGTCACACCTGAGGAAATTCCTGGATCTGGACATTTGAGTGGCCCCGGGCCACACATTTTGCTATAAAACATCAGCTAGGATAGTCACAACTGATAGTTCTTTGGAGATAGCAACACGCTAGGACAATCCTAGTTCCTGACCAGAACTGCGTTCTCCTCGCAAACAACGCTCAGATCTATATGCCGATAACGTTTATCCCCATTTTATTTTATGCAAACTGTCTTGTGTATCTTTGTAACTTTTATCCTTTGTAATTTTTACTTTGTTTTTGTAAATCTTTTGTATATATTATTTTCTGCATTGTTCCACTTTTTTTCTGGAATATTAAACCTTTATTTAATAAGTTTGACTTCTGCTGTACTAAGCCAACGCTCATAGCCTAGAGAGAGTCTGCAGTGTAACTTGCGTTACAAAGTTCAGTGCCTGATTGTGCCTTGCTACTGTACGATTGTACTGTGTGTGTGTGCGTGGCGTTCCCGTATTCATCCTACAGTGCAAAGCTGACCCAAATAAGAAAACGCGGACTGTGTGTAGATCACTCGACAGCAGAGTGAGAATCGTGAAGTGTCTAGCAGCAGCTAGTGGTGGCAGTGAGAAGTGCTTTGAGGGGCGACAGCCTTGTTGTAGCTTGAATAAGGCTGCTTCCCCTCTCGATCTGGTCAAAGCCGCAGTCGGGAACCGTATCTGCAGGCGTGCCGCGGGGCCGGTTCCTGACAGGACTCTGCGCTGATCATTTATAATTGACCTGTTTGTGAACTCTGGACGTTGTTCTTCTTTCAGCAGCGGCCACTTTGTTTCCTTGGCGCTGATAAACATATGCAAACCTGAATTATAAAACAACATATTTTTCTCATGAAATCTTTATGGTATGCGTGACTAGGGGCGTGGCGGAGGCATGATCAGGGGTGTGGCAGGGGTGTGGCTTAAGGGTCCCTCTTTCTCATCTCAAAAAGTTGGAAGGTATGCACCTGCAATGTCTTCGGCAGAGTGGTGTCTTACATGTTCTAGCAGGCGCACTACTCTGTCAGCCCGTGGCTTCATGCACTCTCGTCTTCAACCTCTCAGGGGCGCCTCCCCTGTGATCTGCAAAAATCTATTAACCCTTCGCACACTCGCATGCAAATGTTCAAACAAATGCATTCACAGATTTACTCATCCAGGCACAACTGTTATCCCTACAGCTAAGTTAAAAGCCGGGGTTTTAGTTCACAGAAGAATGCATTCTTATGCTTAGTCACCTATACTGCGCAGAAGTACCCAGGTAAACATAGGTGTCCTAACTAGAGGCGATGTGCCTGGATATATGTATTTTTTTCTTGTTACTGACCCCTGTGGCTAGGGTCTAATTCAGTGCACTCCCTCCTTCCCCTGTATGTGTTTGTCAGCATGCACACAGCTTATGCTGTTGTATGGGCATGGTGCACATGGATACATAACGTTAGCTCCCTTGTGCGATTGGTAAGATGCACTATCTGTCCCAGGAGAGGACGTCAGGATGTGTGCTCCTAATCCATTGATAGGTTTGATGCAATGAATGTGTTTGCATGTCTGCACTATGCATGTTACAGGGCCAGAGTTAGGACACCTATGTTTACCTGGGTACTTCTGCGCAGTATAGGTGACTAAGCATAAGAATGCATTCTTCTGTGAACTAAAAACCCGGCTTTTAACTTAGCTGTAGGGATAACAGTTGTGCCTGGATGAGTGAATCTGTGAATGCATTTGTTTGAACATTTGCATGCGAGTGTGCGAAGGGTTAATAGATTTTTGCTGTTTTCTAGCCACACCCCCTTCAGCACCTCCCTTTCCTTAATAACGTATTTAATGTCCTAACTAGAGGCGATGTGCCTGCCCTGGATATATGTATTTTTTTATTTTTTTCCCCTGTGATCTGGCGGCAAAATATTATGTGATATTACGCTGCGGGTCACAGAGAAGATGCGGCCAATGGTGGGTGAAGTCAGGGAGTGCATGAAGCCACTGACTAACGGAGGAGTGTGTTCACCACGACAGGTGAGATGCCACTCTGCCAGAGTTCAGTTCAGTTGGGGGGTGATTTGGGGGACTCGGCAGCCAACTCAGGGGCTCTGTGGGGAAATTTGGCTGCAACAAAGGGCCCTAATACCACCTTTTGGTCAGTGAAGGGAGGGGTCCATTGGGGGGGGGGGGAGTTAACCACTTCAGCCTGCAGGTCTTTTGACCTTCAGGTTGGAAGCAATTTTGCCCTGTCAGCACTCCTCCCATTCATTCGCCAATAACTTTATCACTACTCATCAGTCATCACACATAAATTATCTGTATCTTGTTTTTATCGCCGCAAATTAAGCTTTTCGTAGGTGATACTTGTTTTCAGTAATTACTTTATTTTCTATGCAATTTATAGGCAAACTAGTTGACCTAAGCAGTTTAAAAACGGGCTCTAGGTCTCTTCACGCGCCACCACCGCCAGTCAGTGTGCGCGCACCCGTCCGTCCGCCCTGCTCCCTGGCCCGTCTTCCTGTCCCAGCGGTTCAATGTACTGCGTGCGCACATGCGCACTACAAACAATACACTATTTCTCCAATTCCATCTCCTGTAGATTTAAAATAAGCAATGTTACTATAAATAAAACACACCTATTTTATTTGCCCATTCACGTTCTTACTTATGAATGGACATGGCCCCTGATCGGGGTCATGTGTCCATTCATTACAGGCACTGTGATTGCTTCGGGGGAACCCTTGCTTCTTTTCCTCAACCGTGGACACGGAAATACTGCCGCATGTGTGCGCACCTCCACTTAAAGAGAAACTCCAACCTAGAATTGAACTTTATCCCAATCAGTAGCTGAAATGAAAAATATGTGAAATTTGTGAAAAGCATTACATGAAAAATATAATGCTTTTCACAAACAGACCATCAGGGGGCGCTGTATGACTGATTTTGTGCTGAAACCCCTCCCACAAGAAGCTCTGAGTACCGCTATACTCTGGGCAAACTGCCACAATGTAACAAGGCTCACAGACAGGAATTAGCTGTTTACAGCTGTCTCTAACAGCCAAAACAGCTAGGAGCAGCTACATAACCTGCCCACAGTAACAATGTCACCATGTAATACATGTCAGAATGTAAATTAGGGAGAGGAAAGATTTTACAATGAGCAAACACTGACTAAACCATTTATACATAATTATGGTAAAAAATGAAGCACTTTTTTTTACTACATTATTTTCACAGGAGTTCCTCTTTAAACACTGGCCGAGAATACTTTTCCAGTTTGCCTTTAGCGGCACCTATCTGGACGAGAATACTCGGCCAGATAGGCTTCAGTGGTTAATTTCGCCCAGGGTCTGCATTATTACTAGAACCGGCCCTGCTTGGACTGCAAGAAGAACCAATCATTAACTCCCGAAAGGATACCTTAGCCCTTTTCAAAATTTGAAAACAGGGGGGATCAAGCATGTGCAGGAGGCTCTCCTCACTCCGATCACACCCCCCGTTCTCCTCTGTCCCCCTCTGTTATGTTCTAACGGCCCTCTGAAGCTTACTTCCGGGTCAGGCGGGTCGGTGAGCAGTGCGCAGGCGCAGCCCGGAGATGTGTCCTATGTAGTGCATATTCACAAAGTGCTCCCAATGCTGTAGCATCCTCCTCTGCACCCCCTAGCTATATTGCTGTGCCACTGCCTGGGGGATTTGAAGCATAGTTGAGCAACGGGTTTCAGTAGGACCAGGACGCCCTCCTCACCTCACAGTGCAGAGGCATCTGGGCTTCCAGTTCCAGCAGAACTAGAGCCTGGTTCACACTCTGTGTTGGGGCCGTTTTGCACATCAGCTGAAGGCCATGAATAATTCAGGGATGAGCAGTGTTGCCATCTCATCCCTTTAATTACTGACACATCTAAGTTATACAGGTTCTGGGGCTACTTACACATAATCAGTGCGTGCATCTACCTAGCCACGAAACCTGTATAATTCATATGTGTCAGTAATTAAAGGGATGAGTTGGCAACACTGGGGATGAGAAGAAACTACGCCAATGCGAATTTACACATCGTAGTTCGTAGGTGAAGTTTCAAAACTACGCTTATGAATTTACGCGTAGCGAAGTACCGCTATGCGTAGCTTACGCCCACTATGTGTAGTTAACATGTTACGAACGCGTTACTTGCGTCTAATTTTTCGCGTGTGATCGTATGCTTACAAATTTACGCATTTGAAAGGGGAATGTATGCATAGAAGAGTTCCCGTGCACTTCACACTACGCGTAATTGCGTATTTTAACGCGTAGTCTACGAAATGCATACGAAGCGTATATTTGATTTCGAAGCCGTAGTTTGACAAAGCGTAATTGCGTAAAACTACGTGTAGTTCCAGCGAAGTTGGCTGACTACGACCATCCTCAGCTGATCCGGTGCACCCGGTCGGTGCTAGGAAGCGTCAGATATGAGCAGTTAGGAGGTATCTATCTCACAAGGACCCATCGGAATGCAGCCAGACTCATACGCCAAATGAAGGGGTTTCTTGCTGCCAGGTAACCATAAGGTGCCATACGTAGTCGCTTACATGCGAAGGGTTCCAAATGCTACCAATCGGCTGCATTATACTGTATTCTAGCCGGAAGCTGCTCTGTGGCCCCCAGATCAGAGGCGGAGTGGACCAGTAAGCCCGCCCAACAGCCGCCCATCCCCCGATAAAAGGCCTTGCTGGCGTCTCGAACAAGCATTGCCCATCATTCCAGAAGACAGCTTTAGGGCTGTTTTACACCTACTTTCGATTTGCTGCAGTTTGTGATCCATTTCTAATTGCATGCAAATCACAAAATTCAAGGACATCAATAGAATGAAGAAGACTGCACTGTGGTGAGGGGGGCTCGGCGCTGGTCAGGGGTCTTGGGGCAATTGCCCCTTTGCCTTAAAGGGAACCTGAACTGAGTCAAATTATTTAAAATAAACACATGACGTAGCTGCAAATGAATACTACATACTAACCCAGACATGGGCAAACTCGGCCCTCCAGCTGTTACGGAACTACAAATCCCACAATGCATTTGCCTTTATGAGTTATGACTGTGGCTGTCAGACTCCTGCAATGCAGTGTGGGACTTGTAGTTCCTCAACAGCTGGAGGGCCGAGGTTGCCCACGCCTGTACTAACCTCACTGTCAGCTCCTCTCAGAAGCTCACCATTTTCTTCTGACAGTGATCCCTTCCAGTTCTGACAAGATTTTGTCAGAACTGAAATATACCAGTTGCTGTCAGTTATATATCAGCAGCTGTCAGTTACAACTGAATGTTCAAAGTAATATCCATGTTTCCCTATGGCTCAAGTGGGTGATATTACAGTGTAACAGTGTGCTGACCAGGAAGCTGTTATGGGGTGATGGTGATTTTTAAAATGGAGGATGGAGAATTCCATTGATCACAGAGGACACATGGGACGCAGGAGAGGAGAAAGAGATTGGTGAGTAGACTACACAGGAGGTAAGTATGGCCTGTGTATGGTTATTTTGACTTTTTATTTCAGGTTCTCTTTAATGGGAGTGTTGGCACTATATGTAATATGTAATTAGTAAAACATGGCCAACTCTGTCCATGATTCTGTGAAAGGAGGACATATTTATTAAATTTTGGAATGCCTGAAGGATGGAGGAAACCGAGTTAAAAAGGAGGACATGTCCTCTTGTAGGAGGGCGTCTGGTCACTCTAGGTGCCCGGCACAGGCGGCCGGGGGGGGGGGGGGGGGGGGGGGGGTTGGGGGGGTAATGGGTTGCCTGCCCCAGACATTAATACTGTATATTAGGGGCTGTCAGGCTTGATATGAGAATATTTTGTGTTGTGCAGTGAGCACATTGCTGCCATTTGCGGATTCGCTTTGTGGTGACAACCGCTGCCATTCAGTCACATTACACAGCTGCAGGACGGGGCTTATTCTCTACAAACCTCTGGCTGGGCTGCTACAAACATAGCTCCAAACTGTCCCTTTTTCAAAGTGACATTCCCTCTTTGGGAACCAAATTCCTCTGTCCCTCTTTATTCTTTATTTGTCCCTATTTCAGGACTGATCATAGGCAAACGCAGGGGGATATTACAGCTGCCCAGAATCCCCCCTCAGACCAGGGCCAGTGCAGTGTCTGGGGACAGGCATGAGTTGAGACACCAGAATATCTGCAGGCATCCTGCAGCTCACAGCACTGCCCCCTTTATTTCCCTGCTACAGTTGACATTGGATGGAGCAGCAGCGTGTGTACAGAGCATGGAGCAGCAGCGTGTGTACAGAGCATGAAGCAGCAGCGTGTGTACAGAGCATGAAGCAGCAGCGTGTGTACAGAGCATGGAGCAGCAGTGTGTGTACAGAGCATGGAGCAGCAGTGTGTGTCCAGAGCATGGAGCAGCAGCGTGTGTACAGAGCATGGAGCAGCAGCGTGTGTACAGAGCATGAAGCAGCAGCGTGTGTACAGAGCATGAAGCAGCAGCGTGTGTACAGAGCATGAAGCAGCAGCGTGTGTACAGAGCATGGAGCAGCAGCGTGTGTACAGAGCATGAAGCAGCAGCGTGTGTACAGAGCATGGAGCAGCAGCGTGTGTACAGAGCATGAAGCAGCAGCGTGTGTACAGAGCATGAAGCAGCAGCGTGTGTACAGAGCATGGAGCAGCAGCGTGTGTACAGAGCATGGAGCAGCAGCGTGTGTACAGAGCATGGAGCAGCAGCATGTGTACAGAGCATGGAGCAGCAGCATGTGTACAGAGCATGGAGCAGCAGCGTGTGTACAGAGCATAGAGCAGCAGTGTGTACAGAGCATGGAGAAGCTCTGGGGAACTTAACAGGTATGAGCACAGCCCTGTGCCCTGATGTGTGAATGCTTCACTTTCCCCTTCATTACCAATGTCAGCTGTCCTCATTATTATCTGTATCTAAATTGCTCCTGATAGATCCCGTTTACGATCGGGAGCAGATTGGATATTTAGGAAATAATTGTTAGATCCTGTGAGTCAGATGGGAAATTGCATTATGTGTACCCAGCATGATGTCCTACCATATTATTATACTGCAGTGTCTGTGGCTGAGGGAGACCTTTTTGGAATCCCCCCCTTGAAAATCCTATGTTTGCCCCTGCTGATGTACGGATCTGTGTAAATATATGTATTTTTCTACTGCAAAATGTGTTTTATTGACTGTAAACTTTATTCCCATCCTTGAAATTGATATATAGGGCAACTACTAGTGAGAGGTATATGGAGCCTGCCATATTTATTTCCTGATACCAGTTGCCTGGCTGTCCTGCTGATCTTCTGCCTCTAATACTTTTAGCCATAGCCCCTGAACAAGCATGCAGCAGATCAGGTGTTTCTGACATTATTGTCAGGTGTGACAAGATTAGCTGCATGCTTGTTCCTGGTGTGATTCAGACCAGTGTGGTTTAAATTCTAAAATTACATCTTTTGCTTATGAATATTTAGTGGTAAGCATGACTAGGTGGTCGCGTGATCAGGGCTGTGGCAGGGGCGTGTTTTAACGTATCCGTCTTTCTTATCTCAAAAAGTTGGGAGGTATGTACAAAGTCTAGCTTGCACTGCTTTAAAGAGAACCTGAACTGAAAATAAAGAGTCAAAATAACCATACACAGGTCATACTTACCTCCTGTGTAGTCTACTCCTCCAACTCTTTCTCCTCTCCTGCGTCCCATTTTTCCACTTTGATCAATGGAATTCTCCGTCCTCCATTTTAAAAATGGCCATTACCCCCTAACAGCTTCCTGGTCAGCACACTGTTAAACTGTAATATCACCCACTTGAGCCACGGGGAAACATGGATATTACCTTGCACATTCAGTTATAACTGAAAGCAACTGATATATAACTAACAGCAACTGGTATATTTCAGTTCTGACAAAATATTGTCAGAACTGGAAGGGATCACTGTAAGGAGAGAATGGTGAGCTTCTGAGAGGAACTGATGGTGAGGTTAGTATGTAATATTAATTTGCAGCTACGTCATGTTTATTTTAAAGAAAACCTGAACTGAAAATTAAAAGTCAAAATAAACATGCACAAGTCATACTTACCTTCCGTGTACTCTACTTATTAATCTCTTTCTCCTCTCCTGCGTCCTGTTCGTCCACTGTGATCAATGAAATTTTCTGTCCTCCATTTTGAAAATGCCCATTACTCCATAACGGCTTTCTGGTCAGCACACAGTTAAACTGTAACATCGCCCACTTGAGCCATAGGGAAACATGGACATTACCTGGTACATCAGTTCTCCTCTCAGCTGTAACTGACAGCAACTAATATATAACTGACAGCAACTGATATATTTCATTTCTGACAAAATATTGTCAGAACTGGAAGGGATCATTGTCAGAAGAAAATGGTGAGCTTCTGAGAGGAACTGATGGCGAGGTAACTATGTAATGTTCATCTGAAGTTACCTCATGTGTTTATTTGAAATAATTTTACTCAGTACAGGTTACCTTTAAATAATTTTACTCACTTCAGGTTCCCTTTAAGGCCACCACTAACAATACAATTTGCTGAACAATTGTTTACAAATTATTATTTGGAAATTATTTTTTTGGGACCACTAGCGGACAATTCCCCTAACCAATCTGATCAGTTTTACGAGATTGATCTGAAAATCGTATCGATTTCATTAATATGATCGGATTGGTTAGATTTTCGTCCATTAATAACGATTGATCGCCATATTGCATTGTTAGTGGCCACCTTTAGGAATATTGGAGGATTTGGCTCTGATCAGCCCAGCCTATCAATGTACATGGGGTTTTTCTCTAGGATTTGTGCTGCCATGTAATGCTGGGTCTTGTAGTTCAGCACAGGAGGCCAGGCATGACACGTGTGACAGCTGCTGGCGCCTCTGGCAGCTCACGTGACGTGCTCCAGCTGTTTGCCTGGTTGCCAGGATACGGGCAGCAGGCTGCGTCACGTGACCCTCCCGCGCAGCCGGGCTCCGCCATGTTGGAAGCTGGCAGACGGGCTGGGCGGAGTTCCGCCGCAGCGGAGACGGAGGGAGGCGGCGCTTGGAGCCGCTCCGCTGTGTGCGGGGGGCGGGGCAAGGCGAGCCGGGACTGTGCGCGGTGCGAGGAGCCGCTGTGGATGGTCAGCCGCCCGGGCTTTGGGCGTCTGCCAGATTCCAATATGGCCGCCCGGCAGCTGTTAGGGGGTAACGGCGGCGCAGCGCTGGTGACGGAGATCACACAAGCAGCAGACATGGCGGAGGAGAGGGAGAGCCTGAGGAGGCAGATCCAGCAGCTGCAGGGTAAGAGGGGCTGGCCTGGGGGGGTATGCCACCAACTGAGGGGAACATACCCCATGGACTGTTTATACTGCCCCCTATACCCCCCTCCCCTATGGACTGTATATCCCTAATACTGCCCCCCATACTATCCCCTACAACCTCCTCACCCCTATGTACTATATATACCAGCCCCCATACTGTCCCCTACAACCTCCACACCCCTATGTACTGTATATACCAGCCATCCCATACTGTCCCCTACAACCTCCTCACCCCTATGGACTGTATACCCCTAATACTGCCAATCATACCCTCTTCACCCCTACGGACTGTATACCCTTCATACTGCCCAGTATACCCTCCTCAGCTCTATGCACTGTATATCCCAGCCCCCATACTGTCCCCTACAACCTCCACACCCCTATGGACTGTATACCCCTAATACTGCCAATCATACCCTCCTCACCCCTATGGACTGTATACCCTTCATACTGCCCAGTATACCCTCCTCAGCTCTATGCACTGTATATTCCAGCTCCCCATACTGTCCCCTACAACCTCCCCTATGGACTATACACCCCAGCCCCCATACTGTCCCTTACAACCTCCACACCCCTATGGACTGTTTATCCCTAATACTGACCCCCATACCTTCGTTACCTCTATGGACTATATACCCCGAATACTGCCAATCATACCCTCCACACCCCTATGGACTGTATACCAGGGTTGCCAACTCATCCCTTTAAATACTGACACATCTAAGTTATACAGGTTCTGGGGCTTCTCACACATAATCAGTGCCTAAACTGCATCTAACTAGCCACGGGACATGTATAATTCATAAGCGTCTGTATTTAAAGGGATGAGTTGGCAACACTGCTGTATACCTCTAATACTGCCCCCCATACCCTCCTCACCCCTATGGACTGTATATCCCTAATACTGCCCCCCATACCCTCCTCACCCCTATGGACTGTATATCCCTAATACTGCCCCCCATACCTTCCTCACCCCTATGGACTGTATATCCCTAATACTGCCCCCCCCATACCCTCCTCACCCCTATGGACTGTATATCCCTAATACTGCCCCCCATACCTTCCTCACCCCTATGGACTGTATATCCCTAATACTGCCCCCCCATACCCTCCTCACCCCTATGGACTGTATATCCCTAATACTGCCCCCCATACCTTCCTCACCCCTATGGACTGTATATCCCTAATACTGCCCCCCCATACCTTCCTCACCCCTATGGACTGTATATCCCTAATACTGCCCCCCCATACCCTCCTCACCCCTATGGACTGTATATCCCTAATACTGCCCCCCATACCTTCCTCACCCCTATGGACTGTATATCCCTAATACTGCCCCCCCCATACCCTCCTCACCCCTATGGACTGTATATCCCTAATACTGCCCCCCATACCTTCCTCACCCCTATGGACTATATACCCCGAATACTGCCAATCATAACCTCCACACCCCTATGGACTGTATACCTCTAATACTGCCCCCCATACCCTCCTCACCCCTATGGACTGTATATCCCTAATACTGCCCCCCATACCTTCTTCACCCCTATGGACTGTATATCCCTACCCCTATACTGTCCCTTACAACCTCCACACCCCTATGGACTGTATATCCCAGCCCCCCATACTGTCCCCTGCAACCTCCACACCCCTATGGACTGTATACCCTTAATACTGCCAATCATACCCTCCTCACCCCTATGGACTGTATATCCCCGCCCCTTATACTGTCCCTTACAATCTCCACACCCCTATAGACTGTATATCTTAACCCTCTATTCCCACAATCCCCCCCCCCTCCCCATGTTAAAGGATAACACATGACAAAAAAATCTAATATGCAGGTGGTAGGGAAGTAAGAGCTAATAGTTACCGCTCATTCCGTTACACTCAGTCAGCAGCCGTTCTCCTGTAATCCTTCCTGGTCTTCTCTGCAAGTCACACGACTCTCCTGACTTGTATTCCGGACATAATGCGGCACACGTGTAGTATGTCCTTCCTGCTTCTCCGTGGCCGTGCATAATGACAAAGCAACCATTATGCTCAGCCACGGAAAAGCAGGAAGGACATACTGCGCATGCGCGGTGCAGTATGTCCGGAATACAAGCCAGGAGAGGAGTCTGATTTGCGGAGAAGACCGGGAAGGATTACAGGAGAACGGCGGCTGAATGGAAGGAGTGTTAAGTTTTAGCTGTTACTCCCCTACCCACTGCATATTAGGTTTTCTTGACATCCTGTATCATTTATTGCTTAGTTTTGCTTTGGCAATGCTGAATGTATTTGGTCCTGCCAATAAAGCTTTATAGATATTGTATGAGGGGGGAGGGTGGGGGTGGCCCAGAGAGAGGGGTACGGGTGACAGGGGGAGAGGGGTATGAGGGGGGAGGTGAGGGGGGGCTGTGGGAGTTAGTATGCTTGAGTTAAACCCCGGGGAATCCTCATAGGGAAACTGTTGGTCGTTATTTCTACTGGAAAGTTGGTGAAACTGAACCTGAAGTAGGATGAGAAATCGTTAGATACTCCCCCATGTAGGCGTACGAGAGAGAATGGCGCCGGAGACTTGGGCGCAGGACACAGCCAGTATATGGCTGATCCTGCTGCCGCACAAGTCCGGGCCGTGTTAATTACTATTCCCCCTCCAGGCCGACATGGATAGTGGTAGTAGTCTTCTGACGGCGCTGAAGTTACTCCCTGTGCCTGCGATAGCTATAGTTCCTATTACGGCCTACGGTGGTGCCGGCTGCGCCCAAGTCTCCTGCGCTGCTGCGCCCAAGTGTCCAGCGCTGCATTTACTGTGTTCGCCATGTAGAGGGTATTCTCTGGATCCCATAGGCCCTCCAGCTTCTCACTTTCTATGCTGTCGCTCCACCGCTGTAATGAGGGAGCTAATTTTAGCGCAGAGCTGCGCTTATGATTTGGGCACTGGAGATTGCTGGACGAGGTAATAAGGCCACTGGTAATAGCCGGTGTCCAAATTAAGTAGCACTGACACAATAAAAAATGGTGCGGTCCCACCCCAAAATATACAATATTTCAAACACTAAAAAAAACAGTTTTTTTATGAACCAAAGTTCTCTTATTTATTCTTCATACGTTATCTCTTCAGATTGCAGATAATATGTGTAGATACAACATTAGACCTTCACTTCACATCACAAAATGCCTGACACATGTTTCACGGCCTACAGCCGCTTCCTCAGAGGCACACCGTATACAGAACATCCGTGGACCTACGTCAAGCTCCTAGCCGCAATCTGCAGTCTAGAATGAAGCTGCAATCAGCGGTGATCCCAGTGTTCTCCCTAGATTTTTTTTTCCAGCCGGCTGGCATCAAATAGTAGCCTGGTGGCAGGAAAAAATAGCAGGATGGGGCGAGATGAGACAATGCTGGACATGCGCTTTTTCTGCACAACTCTGCTTACAGCATAGGAGGAGGTGAGCTGATGACAGCCGGGTGCTCACCAAAACTAGCCGGGTGGAGCGCCCAGCTAAAAGAGCCTGGGGAGAACACTGGATCCCATAGCTGAATGGGCTACAAGAGAGTCTTATTATCCGCAATCTGAAGAGATAAAGTATGAAGAATAAATAAGAGAACTTTGGTTCCCCGTTCTTTTGAGTGTGTTTGAAATATTGTCCAAATTACGTGCCCCCCCCCCCCCCCCCCCCCTCCCAGGTTTCAACAATTGGAAGGGGAATAGCATTAAGCTACTCTGGCCTTTCTCCAGGTACAGGGTGAGCTGTCTTTCCCCTTCACCCTGCACCGAAGTTTGGCCGTGGCTTTTTTAGATGTTTGTCTGCCGGGCCCCGTTCAAGTTATTTGTACTGGAAGGTGAATACGCCTATGATACTCCTGGCGCTGCCTTGGGAAGCACTCATATCCCTGAGTACCTCCTAAGACTTGCAGATCTATCCTGCCCACAGGAGAGTCTGTACTATGCAGTACCGTTTGGCTCGTCTTTGGATACACGCGGGAGTATACCAGTACTTCTGAAGCCTTCGGAGGAGTCCCAAAGGTGTATGATAACAGGGGAGAAATGTCATGGGGGAGGGGTCCTGGGGGAGAGAGGCCATGGGGGAAGGGCACAGGGGGAGAATGGCCATGGGGGAGGGTCATAGAGGGAGTCAAATCCCTTTGTAGCAAACTCCAAGGGACCAGGAAAAGTTGTTTACTATATCAGAATTGGTCATACATGGTATATGTATACAGACACACTTGCTGTGACCTGACGGTCGAGTTTACTATATCCAGCATTTTACTATATTGCAGTTTTACTATAACGAGCTTCTACTGTATTTGTTCACTAGAATGTAGTGTCCTCTCTAACACCTGTTCAATGAACATGTCTTGTGTCTGGCAGGTCTTATTAGCAGGCACAAGCACGTACATGGAGATGCCCCCGCTCCTGTGGCACCAGCACATTTAAGATGGCGGAACCCATCCCAGCCTCAGTACAGGCCTCAGAGGACGTTCCGCGGGGCAGCAGCTACGACAGGGTACCAACCCCGGCAGCCTGGGCAGAATAAGACCTGGAGGGCGCAGTATTCCCTGGTAAATCGGACTCCAGCAGAGCTCACAGTGCCCCCTCCCGTGGTGAATCCCTCAAGCCACGCCCCACGCTTCCCGGTGGGGGGACACGTGCACAAAGCTACCACGGACTACAACCTACCAAAGTCGGGAACCCTCAGCAATCCGGCAATGTCGGGAAACCTCTCATTCATCAATCATAAAACAGTCGTAGTGCCTAAAACGAAATGCCAACCTGCCATGGCTAGAGACAATCCAGCTCTGCCGTCTACCTCTGCAGATTGGGGCAACAGAACGAGGGCAAGTGCACAAGAGTCGTCTTCCAGGACGGCACCCCAGGGAAAGCTTACATGGACCTCCCAGGATGTTAGGAGCCCAGCTCACGGATCTACCAAAACACCCCAGGAAAAGCTTTCATGGACCTCCCAGGACGTTAGGAGCCCAGCTCACGGATCTACTAAAACACCCCAGGGAAAGCTTTCATGGACCTCCCAGGACGTTAGGAGCCCAGCTCACGGATCTACCAAAACAGCCCAGGGAAAGCTTACATGGACCTCCCAGGACGTTAGGAGCCCAGCTCACGGATCTACCAAAACACCCCAGGAAAAGCTTACATGGCCCTCCCAGGATGTTAGGAGCCCAGCTCACGGATCTACCAAAACACCCCAGGGAAAGCTTTCATGGACCTCCCAGGACGTTATGAGCTCAGCTCACGGATCTACCAAAACAGCCCAGGGAAAGCTTTCATGGACCTCCCAGGACGTTAGGAGCTCAGCTCACGGATCTACCAAAACAGCCCAGGGAAAGCTTTCATGGCCCTCCCAGGACGTTAGGAGCCCAGCTCAGGGAGCTTCCAAAACACCCCAGGGAAAGCTTTCATGGACCTCCCAAGACGTTAGGAGCTCAGCTCACGGATCTACCAAAACAGCCCAGGGAAAGCTTACATGGACCTCCGAGGAGGTTAGGAGCCCAGCTCAGGGATCTACCAAAACACTGCCACCTTCTAAGAAGCCTTCTGCTGCTCTTACGAAATCTGTTGCGACCGTCTCGGATCGTGGTGCTACCAAGAAACGACCCATCTCCAGTTCCCCTTCCCCAAATCTACCTAAAAGTACCTTACCAGCTGCGACACCTGCCAGGCCCTCAAAATCCGTGCGGACTAAATACACCTGGGTGGCCTCTTCCAAAACAAACCTTCCCGGGAAAAGACCCAGTCCTGTCGGAAAGAGTGGGAATCTGGAGAGGGTCAAATCTCCACCGGCACCAAACTTTCCAAAAGGGAAGAAGGTGTCCCAGCAAAAGGCTTCCCCCAAAAATCGCTATAAGTGGAAAGCGGAACCTTCAACCTCTGCACCCCCAACTCCTGGCCAGGCTGCTGTTCACAGGACTGTGCAGAGGCCAGGGTCACAATCCCTGTACTCTAAGGTGGCACCTTCTGTGAGGACTGCTGAGTCTTTCAGAGATGCCACAAACTCCAGCTACAAGATCAAGAGCCGGACCAAGCTAGTGAGGAGGAGGAGCACTTCCAGGTATACTGCTACTGTGGGGTGGGTGGTTAAACACTACTGTTTGCTGCAGGGCCCTTTTTAGGCATGGGCAGATTGGGCAGTTTCCTGGGGCACCACTTGCTGGAGAGGGTGCCAAAGAACCATGGAATTTTCAAACCTAAGTGTTATTGTAGGTGTAGAAGGTTTCTGGAACCCTGGCTGCAGAGGTTTGAAGGTTGTGTTTTATGGGGAAAGGTTGACAGATTCTTATATCTAGGGCCAGATAGAGTGAGGCATTTTTACAGTATGGGTCAATCCTCAGCTGATATGATCTTTTTCAGGACTTTTCAGCAGAAGGTCTATCACTTGTCATAACAACGAAAATAACACCATATACTGACATATCTTCTGCCAACCAAAATAACCATTTGTGATCATTTCAGCTGACAGTATGCAGCCAGGCAGTGACAGTTCACACGCATTTATCTTGGTTGAGTGGTGTGTGCTGTACTATGGAGAGGGGAGGGGAGGCTGGAGGCAGTGGACTCCTGTGTTAGACTGGATATTTTTAACCAAATGCCCTGTCATTTGGTCAAAAATAACCGGTCTGGCTGGTTGCTTATCACACTGGCAGTCAAATGGTCAGGAACAGTCATTTGGGCCATCAGAAGTTGGATATCTGTATGTAGCGTAATTTAAAGGACACCCAAGGTGAACATAAACGAATGAAATAAACAATTGTATCTATCCTCCTTCTCTTAAAATGACTGTTTAAGATATTCCACAGTTTTATTTTATATTTAAATCTACTTTTTAAGTTTTTACTGTTTTTTGCTTTTGCTCAAAGACAAATTCATTGTACTATGCCAGAGCTAAAATCTCTGAACTATTGACCCTTTTTATCTCTTTCCTGCTCTCAGAAGCAACTTTCAGTCCTGACTCTGACAGGAACTGACACTTACATACCTGATGTTTAACTCTTTCAGGCAGAGAAAGAAAAAAAGGAGCACAGCCTAGTTATTTGTGTGCCTGGCACTGTACATACACATGTCTATCTCATCATGTCACCTCGGGTATCCTTTAAAAAGTAATCTTTGAAAGAAAGGGTATAATGTCTGTAGTGGGGTCACACCTGGGGTACCGGGCAGTGACACCTCATCACCACTAGAGGGCCTGATGGGTAAAATAAAGGTGTCCATACATTACCTGTTTTTTCTATCGAGGGGTTAAGCTTTATTGGACTGTCAACAACAGTGCGGTCAATCCAAAGTAAATTGACCAGTGGCCCACACACTGCGAGCGAGATCCTGCCGATTCTCTCTCACCAATTCATTGGAACAGAGTTCTGTAACCAAAAATCGATTCTGTGGCGATCGAAATCATGTGAACAATAGCCAATTCCTTGACGATGCACCGATATTTTCCACCCTGCTCAATCGAGTACATTTGCCAATTCAGGCAGATATCAGCCAATTTCCATCAATCGAGCAGAATGGAACGCAATCCATTCTCAGACAATCTGATAAAATGGTCAAATCGAGCAGTCGATCAAACAGGAAGCTCCAGTCATATACAGGCCCCTTTATGCTGGGAATACACTGTTCGTTTTGAACCGCGTATCGAGCCGCGCGATAGATTCCAGCGCGTCCACGCTCATCCCCGCGGGCGGCTTTTTATCTTCTTTTCGTTTTTTACTATTGTCCTGCCTGCGGTATCGAGCGGGGAATCGATCCGGTGAGGCATCGGACAGGTCGGAAATTATCAATTGAGCCATCAGCGGCTCGATTACGCGGTACAAAACGAACCCTGCGATTAACAGTCTAAGAATGGCTGCAGTTTACATTTTCCCATTTAAAATGAATGGCTGAAATTTGATTGGCTGTTTTATGCTCCGCCCACTTTTCCTGGATTTGTAACCTCAGTCACCAAGTGACCAACTGTGCCAAGTGTGGGGACTCTGGCTTGATTACTGTGAGAATGGCAGCCTTTTACATTTTTTCCGTTGACTTGAATGGGTGAAATCTGATTTGCTGTTTGTAGCTCCGCCCAAACACACTCCCACACTCATCCCCTGCCTCTGATACATTTAGCCACAGCCCCTGAACAAGCATGCAGCAGATCAGGTGTCTATGACTGACGTGTGACTGCATTATCCGCAGGCTTGTTTCTGCTGTGATTCAGGCATTACTGCAGCCAAATAGATCAGCAGTATATTGGTAGGTGAACAGAGGCGCCAGAAGGATAAAAGTACATAAACTTTTAAAAAAAATTGCTGGGAGGAAATGGTGGACTCGCCTCCGTTAAAGCAGACACCAAGGACTGTAAATATATAGATATACACATTTATTGAAAATACCCCAAAGATGCAACGCGTTTCGCGGGCACAGCCCACTTCTTCAGGCAATAAGCAGGGGATAAACAACAGCAATTCAGTTATAGCAAGCAGAGCACCTCAGAGCACCTCACCC
Organism: Hyperolius riggenbachi; assembly: GCF_040937935.1. Classification (NCBI taxonomy): domain Eukaryota; kingdom Metazoa; phylum Chordata; class Amphibia; order Anura; family Hyperoliidae; genus Hyperolius; species Hyperolius riggenbachi. Next base: position 443,363,131 of record NC_090650.1, on the reverse strand, counting down.
CAGAGGTGCTCTGCTTGCTATAACTGAATTGCTGTTGTTTATCCCCTGCTTATTGCCTGAAGAAGTGGGCTGTGCCCGCGAAACGCGTTGCATCTTTGGGGTATTTTCAATAAATGTGTATATCTATATATTTACAGTCCTTGGTGTCTGCTTTAAGGGAGGCGAGTCCACCACTTCCTCCCAGCAATTTTTTAAAATTGTTTATGTACTTTTATCCTTCTGGCGCCTCTGTTCACCTACCAATATATTTGAGTCCACCCCAGGTGGAGGGGTGATCTACCCCCTTTCTTCCTATCTACAGAGAGCGACTTCTTAATCCTGAGTGAGGACAGGTCTAATCTCCTCACCTGCCTAATGAGTGGTTACCTAGGTGGTAACCCGTGTTTGTGAGTATTACCATCTCACTGTTTCATTTATCCAATCAATTTTGACATACTAACCATATTGGGCTCTCGATTTCTCTTCAACTTTAAATAGATCAGCAGGGCTGCCAGGCAACTGGTATTGTTTAAAAGGAATAAATATGGCAGCCTCCATGTATCTCTTACTTCAGGTGTCATTTTATACAGTAAATATTTGGATGGAATTGACATTTTAGCAAGATGCATTTGATTTTGGTAACTTTCAAGGTAAATATAATAGCAAAGTAATAAAAGTGAAATCATTTATTTATTTAGCATAAAGCCATTCAGACAATTTCTTTAGATTTTTTAAAAATCGATATTGTGAGCAGATTGTAATTAAAGGACAACTGTAGTGAGAGGTATATGGAGGCTGCCATATTTATTTCCTTTTAAGCAATACCAGTTGCCTGGCAGCCCTGCTGATCCTCTGCCTCTAATACCATTAGCCATGGCCCCTGAACAAGCATGCAGCAGATCAGGTGTTTCTGTCATTATTGTCAGATCAGTGGCTGGATGGTGTACTGGTTAAGGGCTCTGCCTCTGACATGGGAGACCTGGGTTCGAATCTCGGCTCTGCCTGTTCAGTAAGCCAGTAATTCAGTAAGGAGTTCATTGGGCAAGACTCCCTAACACTGCTACTGCCTACTGAGTGCGCTCTAGTGGCTGCCTCGCAAGCGCTTTGAGTCCGACAGGAGAAAGGCGCTATACAAATACTGCCATTATTATTATCTGACAAGATTAGCTGCATGCTTGTTTTAGGTGTGATTCAGTCATTACTGCAGCCAAATAGACTAGGAGCACAGCCAGGCAACTGGTATTGTTTGAAAGAAAATAAATGTGTCAGCCTCCATTTACCTCTCACTTCAGTTGCCCTTTAAATCGGTATCCATATGCTTATGTAAGATGATCTTTAGCACAATGCTGCCCTCTTGTGCACATAAACAAGAATGACAGGGTCTAGAGCAGTAGTATCAGCATCGTTCTTGGCACGTTTCAATGGACTAATATAGGCAATATGGATAATTCACAGACCCCGCACAATTCAGCACAGCTTTATAAATAAAACCATCATTTACATCTGTTCAAAGTCCCACTAAATCCAAGACTGAAAGGGAACCTGAAGTGAGAGGGATATGGAGGCTGCCATATTTATTTACTTTTAAGCAACACCATTTGCCTCCCTATCCTGCTGATCCTCTGCCTCTAATACTATTAGCCATAGCCCCTGAACAAACATGCAGCATATCAGTGTTTCTGACATTATTGTCAGATCTAACAGAATTAGCTGCATGCTTGTTTCTGGTGGTGTTCAGGCACTACTGCAGCCAAATAGACCAGCAGGGCTGCCACGTAACTGGTATTGTTTAAAGGGAACCAGAGAGGAAGCACCCTCATGTATTTTACCATATATATCAGTGGGAACATTAGAGAAAACCCCTACCCTGCTCTCTGTTTCATTCTGCACTGCACAGCTTGCTTCTAATCAGCCCTGATAAAATCCCCAGCTGAGCATTCAGTCTGGCTTTGCTCAGGAATATTTATAGCTCAGTCTGTGTTCTCTCATGTCTTTTCAAGTCCAAGCCTGCCCCCTGCTGGCTCTGCTCAGGAATCATTATAGCTGAGTCATTATAGCAAAGCCAGACTGAATGCTCAGTCAGGATTTTATCAGGGCTGATAAGAAACAAGCTGTGCAGTGCAGAATGAAACAGAGAGCAGGGTAGGTGATTTCTCTGTTCCCACTGATATATATGGTAAAATACATGAGGGTGCTTCGTCTCTGGTTCACTTTAAGTAGTTAAATTCTGAAAATGAATTGTTAGCCTTAATTTTAAGTATTACTTTTGGCTCTGCATTTTCTAAACTTAAAAGATAAATGAAATAAATCTGAATTGATGGCTGCGCTTGCCTGCAGCTGTGCACCTGTCTGTACAGTCACAAGAGCTCTGGAATTTCCTGATTTACTGATCAATACTACTAGGCTTTGGGATTCTACTTCCTGTGAACTACAGCAGTCACTGACACAAGCTCCGCCCATCTCTTTTGCATAAATCTGAATATGGATGAGGTGGTTGGGGAACTGTGCAGGAAAAAACAAACAAACGTACAAACTATTCCCATACTCCACCCTCATCACCGCCCCCTGTCACCACCTTCAGCCACATGTCTTCTACTGTAATTCAGGAAGTGTAGTCTGAGTGACCCGCCCAGCAGCTAAATCCAGGCGGGATAGGAGGCAGGCTGTAAGGCGGAGACAAGCACGTTTCTCCCATGAAACAGAAATTCTATCAAGGACTCTGTCGATAATAAAGCAATCCTGTGAGGTTTTATATGTTGATTAGAAGACAAAGGCACACGCACCATTTGTCCTGAACCAAGCTTGGTTTATTGCATCCTGTAGAAGTCAATAATCCATACACTTGACTCGCATAGACATCTTGTGTAGTAAGATCAGCAGTGGGAGCTGCGGTGGCTGGTCGGGGGCTATGGTGGGACCTGCGACGGCCGTTTCACCTGCGTCTGGAAGCTTGGTCATGCTGTGTTCCATGAACGCACCGTGACCAAGTGTCCAGGAGGAGGCGAGGACGCTTCTAATCCACATATGAGCATCTTTCTTCCTACTGCTCAGTGGAGTACACCTCAGATAATCTGGGGAGACCACAGCAGTGGTGAGATACCATTTTGCCTCCGCTGTCTGTTTGTACCGCATAGGGAAGCGCCGCACAATCTTCATCTCCATTACTGATAATCTTGTGAGGTTTGCTGCAGGCGTATTTCAATACTTACCTCAGGGGCCTTCCACCCTCCTCCTCACCCAGTCTGATACAATGCTAGGACCCCTGACGGGCGGCCGCACTGTGCCTGTGCAGCAGCACGAACCCGCTCGGGGTCAGGTGGGAAATGCCAAGCGCAGTGGTGTCCATGTTACTGGCGGTTTGCACATGCGCAGCAGTACGGACCCCATCGGGCTCAGCTTTTCCTGCTGAAGTCCAAGCAGGTCTGTGCCGGTACACATGCACAAGCTGCCGACAAGCTGCTTTACGGGGGTCCCAGTGCCTGGAGATGGACAGACGAAGCCGTTTCAGCATCCAAAGGCTTCCCCCCCCTTCCCACAGTGCGTTCCCCATAGGGACACGTCTTTCCTTAGTCATTAAAGTGAACTTCCGGACTAAAAATCTACTCAGCAGCACCGAATAGGCTTGGTGTTTCTTTTACAGTTTCACAGCATCAGCACTTTGTTTTTCTTACCAAAGCATCATTTTTAGCTGCATTTTCAGCTAAGCTCCACCCATCAAAGAAAAAAAGTCCGAGCTTTTTTCCTTGATGCTGTGCAAAGCATGATGGGATTTCCTATGTTTTTATTTACGTTGCCTAGCAACTGGGAGAGGTGATCAGGACACAGGACAGTTGGAACTGTGTATCATGCTCCCTGTCACCTCCTTTCAACCAAAAAGATGGCTGCCCTCATGAAATCAAACATTTGCCTGTTCTTTTAAAACAGTGTGGTTAAGAGATTATATTACCTATCTATTTTAATTAACATAACTAATGTAACTTAATGACAGTATGTTTGTTTAGGCTGGAGTTCCTCTTTAAGCCACCTGTGCCGACAGCTGTTTTGCCTGTTGCTACACCTCCTCAGAACACCAAGGCATGGCTGCTGTTAGTCTTTGTCTTGTTTATTTTTGGGTTTAATTGGGCTTTAAAACAGACCTCTAGTCCCCCTTTCAATGACACGTGGCAGTCAGTGCCCTCTCTCTCTCTGACATAGGTTTGACTCCACCCGATCCTCTGTGACTATCTTCTCCTAGTTCTTGGTCTCCTGTACATAGGAAGACTTTGCACCTCCCTCTTTTATTCATAGGTCTGACTCCACCCACACACTTTCTGACTATGTCCTCCGATTTTCAGGTCTCCTGTAGAGAAGAAGGCTCCTCCGCTCCCATCTCACACTGTGAAGAGTCGTTATAGCCTCAGGAAGAGCTCACCGCGAGTAAAGTCACCAGTAACGGTGAGAAGAGTCTCCCCGCGGGGGCTGGTCCACATCTCCAAGCATCGTCTGAGGAGAGTCCCGCCTCCCTCTCCCGGCGTCAGAGAAGGTAGGCACATACTAAGGAGAGTCCCGCCTCCTTCTCCTGGCATAAGAGAAGGTAGGCACATACTGAGGAGAGTCCCGCCTCCTCCTGGCATAAGAGAAGGTAGACACATACTGAGGAGAGTCCCGCCTCCATCTCCTGGCGTCAGAGAAGGTAGGCACATACTGAGGAGAGTCCCGCCTCCATCTCCTGGCGTCAGAGAAGGTAGACACATACTGAGGAGAGTCCCACCTCCTTCTCCCGGCGTCAGAGAAGGTAGGCACATACTAAGGAGAGTCCCGCCTCCTTCTCCTGGCATAAGAGAAGGTAGGCACATACTGAGGAGAGTCCCACCTCTATCTCCTGGCATAAGAGAAGGTAGGCACATACTGAGGAGAGTCCCGCCTCCTCCTGGCATAAGAGAAGGTAGGCACATACTGAGGAGAGTCCTGCCTCCCTCTCCTGGCGTCAGAGAAGGTAGGCACATACTGGGGAGAGTCCCGCCTCCATCTCCTGGCGTCAGAGAAGGTAGACACATACTGAGAGTCCCACCTCCCTCTCCCGGCGTCAGAGAAGGTAGGCACATACTTAGGAGAGTCCCGCCTCCTTCTCCTGGCATAAGAGAAGGTAGGCACATACTGAGGAGAGTCCCACCTCTATCTCCTGGCATAAGAGAAGGTAGGCACATACTGAGGAGAGTCCCGCCTCCTCCTGGCATAAGAGAAGGTAGGCACATACTGAGGAGAGTCCTGCCTCCCTCTCCTGGCGTCAGAGAAGGTAGGCACATACTGAGGAGAGTCCCGCCTCCATCTCCTGGCGTCAGAGAAGGTAGACACATACTGAGGAGAGTCCCACCTCCCTCTCCCGGCGTCAGAGAAGGTAGGCACATACTTAGGAGAGTCCCGCCTCCTTCTCCTGGCATAAGAGAAGGTAGGCACATACTGAGGAGAGTCCCACCTCTATCTCCTGGCATAAGAGAAGGTAGGCACATACTGAGGAGAGTCCTGCCTCCCTCTCCTGGCGTCAGAGAAGGTAGGCACATACTGAGGAGAGTCCCGCCTCCATCTCCTGGCGTCAGAGAAGGTAGACACATACTGAGGAGAGTCCCACCTCCCTCTCCCGGCGTCAGAGAAGGTAGGCACATACTTAGGAGAGTCCCGCCTCCTTCTCCTGGCATAAGAGAAGGTAGGCACATACTGAGGAGAGTCCCACCTCTATCTCCTGGCATAAGAGAAGGTAGGCACATACTGAGGAGAGTCCCGCCTCCTCCTGGCATAAGAGAAGGTAGGCACATACTGAGGAGAGTCCTGCCTCCCTCTCCTGGCGTCAGAGAAGGTAGGCACATACTGAGGAGAGTCCCGCCTCCATCTCCTGGCGTCAGAGAAGGTAGACACATACTGAGGAGAGTCCCACCTCCCTCTCCCGGCGTCAGAGAAGGTAGGCACATACTTAGGAGAGTCCCGCCTCCTTCTCCTGGCATAAGAGAAGGTAGGCACATACTGAGGAGAGTCCCACCTCTATCTCCTGGCATAAGAGAAGGTAGGCACATACTGAGGAGAGTCCCGCCTCCTCCTGGCATAAGAGAAGGTAGGCACATACTGAGGAGAGTCCTGCCTCCCTCTCCTGGCGTCAGAGAAGGTAGGCACATACTGAGGAGAGTCCCGCCTCCATCTCCTGGCGTCAGAGAAGGTAGACACATACTGAGGAGAGTCCCACCTCCCTCTCCCGGCGTCAGAGAAGGTAGGCACATACTTAGGAGAGTCCCGCCTCCTTCTCCTGGCATAAGAGAAGGTAGGCACATACTGAGGAGAGTCCCACCTCTATCTCCTGGCATAAGAGAAGGTAGGCACATACTGAGGAGAGTCCCGCCTCCTCCTGGCATAAGAGAAGGTAGGCACATACTGAGGAGAGTCCTGCCTCCCTCTCCTGGCGTCAGAGAAGGTAGGCACATACTGAGGAGAGTCCCGCCTCCTTCTCCTGGCATAAGAGAAGGTAGGCACATACTGAGGAGAGTCCCACCTCTATCTCCTGGCATAAGAGAAGGTAGGCACATACTGAGGAGAGTCCCGCCTCCTCCTGGCATAAGAGAAGGTAGGCACATACTGAGGAGAGTCCCGCCTCCATCTCCTGGCGTCAGAGAAGGTAGGCACATACTGAGGAGAGTCCCGCCTCCTTCTCCTGGCGTCAGAGAAGGTAGGCACATACTGAGGAGAGTCCCGCCTCCTTCTCCTGGCGTCAGAGAAGGTAGGCACATACTGAGGAGAGTCCCGCCTCCTTCTCCTGGCATAAGAGAAGGTAGGCACATACTGAGGAGAGTCCCGCCTCCCTCTCCTGGCGTCAGAGAAGGTAGGCACATACTGAGGAGAGTCCCGCCTCCCTCTCCTGGCGTCAGAGAAGGTAGGCACATACTGAGGAGAGTCCCGCCTCCATCTCCTGGCGTCAGAGAAGGTAGGCATATACTGAGGAGAGTCCCGCCTCCTTCTCCTGGCATAAGAGAAGGTAGGCACACACTTTGGAGAGTCCCGCCTCCCTCTCGGCGTCAGAGAAGGTAGGCACATACTGAGGAGAGTCCCACCTCTATCTCCTGGCGTCAGAGAAGGTAGGCACATACTGAGGAGAGTCCCGCCTCCCTCTCCTGGCGTCAGAGAAGGTAGGCACATACTGAGGAGAGTCCCGCCTCCATCTCCTGGCGTCAGAGAAGGTAGGCATATACTGAGGAGAGTCCCGCCTCCTTCTCCTGGCATAAGAGAAGGTAGGCACACACTTTGGAGAGTCCCGCCTCCCTCTCTTGGCGTCAGAGAAGGTAGGCACACACTTTGGAGAGTATGCTGCACAAGGAAAAGGGATGTGTGCTCTGACCAGCCAACACCTGACTTAAACACTGGCTGCCTCAAATCAATTGACTAGTTAAAATGGGACAGCGTTTGCGTGTGGCATTCGCCTACCAGAATATGAAGGTTCTAAAACTATCTCCCTGCTTTTCCTGCAGGAGTTGGCCCACGCAATATACATTGCATCTCAACAGGGGTGCTGCGAACACAGTGAATCCAGCGCAGGAGACTTGGGCGCACAGGGAGTAACTTCGACGCCATCGGAAGACGGAGCTGAAGTTACTTTTAAAAGACAATATTTCATTCCCCACCATCCATGGCGGCCTGGAGGGGGAATAGTATTTAACATGCCCGGGACTTGTGCGGCAGCAGGATCAGCCACATACCGGCTGTATCCTGCACCCAAATCTCCTGGTGCCTATTCATCTCGTACGCGGGGTGCTGCGTGTAGGCCTACTTGTACCCCCAAGAAATGAAGAGCAGCACAGACCCCTCTACAAGGCATCCACTGCCCGGGAGCGCCGCAACTGCCCCTCAGGGAGGTGGTGCGAGAGAACATGGCTGGTACAACCCCCGCCCCCAAAGACACGGCTGACGTTCAGGGGGGACCACCCAGGGCATGCAATCTGCACCACAGGTAAGTAAAATTTGCAAAGGTAGGGAATCTATTCTTTTGGGGGGGGGGCAGCATGGGTCGTTCTCCCCCCCCCCCCCAGCCATCGTCCGTGTCTGGGAGGGGGTGTACCAGCCATGTTCTCTCACTCCCTCCTCCCTGAGGGGCAGTTGCAGCGCTCCTGGGCAGTGGATGCCTTGTGGAGGTGTCTGCGCTGCCCTTCCTTTCTTGGGGGTACAAGGAGGCCTACACGCAGCACCCCTGTTGAGATGCAATGTATATTGCGTGGGCCAACTCCTGCAGGAAGAGCATGGAGGTAGCTTTAGATCCTGCATATTCTGGTAGGTGAATACTACAAACAAACGCTTTGCCATTTTAATCAGTTGAGTTGAGGCAGCCAGTATATAAGTCAGGTGTTGACTGGTTAGAGCACACATCCCTTTTTCTTGTGTAGCATGCAACATTCTGAGGAGAGTCCCGCCTCCCTCTCTTGGCATCAGAGATGGTAGGCACATACTGAGGAGAGTCCCGCACCTCTCTCCTGGCGTCAGAAAAGGTAGGCAGATACTAAGGAGAGTCCGCCTTCCTCTCCTAGCGTCAGAGATGGTAGGCACATACTGAGGAGAGTCCCGCACCTCTCTCCTGGCGTCAGAAAAGGTAGGCAGATATTAAAGAGAACCAGAGATGAAGCACCCTCTTGTATTTTACCTTATAAATCAGTGGGAACATGACAGTAAACACCTAATCTGCCCTTTGTTTCATTGTTCTCTGTGTAATCTGACTGTTATCACGTCTGATAAGAATCCCCGACTGAGAAGTCAGGCTGCTCCGTCTAGCTTTGCTACAGAAAGATTATAGCTAAGTCTGTATTCTGTGGTGTTATTTCAAGCCCAAGCCTGCCCCCTTGTGGCTTTGCTATAATGACTCAGCTATAATCATTCCCAGCAAAGCCAGATTTAATTGCTCAGTCTGGGATTCTTGTGACTGCTGTTAACAGACACTTTTAGCAGTGAGGAGGAAACAGAGAGCATGGTAAGTGTTTTCTCTAATGTTCTTACTGATATACATGGTAAAATACACAAGGGTGCTTCGTCTCTGGTTCCCTTTAAGGAGAGTCCCGCCTCCCTCTCCTGGCGTCAGAGATGGTAGGCACATACTTAGGATAGTCCCGCCTCCTGTCGTCAGAGAAGGTAGGCAGATACTAAGGAGAGTCCCGCCTCCCTCTCCTGGCGTCAGAGAAGGTAGGCACATAGGAGAGTCCCGCCTCCCTCTCCTGGCGTCAGAGATGGTAGGCACATACTGAGGAGAGTCCCGCGCCTCTCTTCTGGCATCAGAAAAGGTAGGCAGATATTAAGGAGAGTCCCGCCTCCCTCTCCTGGCGTCAGAAAAGGTAGGCAGAGACTAAGGAGAGTCCGCCTTCCTCTCCTAGCGTCAGAGATGGTAGGCACATACTGAGGAGAATCCCGCACCTCTCTCCTGGAGTCAGAAAAGGTAGGCAGATATTAAGGAGAGTCCCGCCTCCCTCTCCTGGCGTCAGAGAAGGTAGGCACATACTTAGAACAGTCCCGCCTCCTGGCATCAGAGAAGGTAGGCAGATACTAAGGAGAGTCCCGCCTCCCTCTCCTGGCGTCAGAGAAGGTAGGCACATACTAAGGAGAGTCCCGCGCCTCTCTTCTGGCATCAGAAAAGGTAGGCAGATATTAAGGAGAGTCCCGCCTCCCTCTCCTGGCGTCAGAAAAGGTAGGCAGATACTAAGGAGAGTCCGCCTTCCTCTCCTAGCGTCAGAGATGGTAGGCACATACTGAGGAGAATCCCGCACCTCTCTCCTGGCGTCAGAAAAGGTAGGCAGATATTAAGGAGAGTCCCGCCTCCCTCTCCTGGCGTCAGAGATGGTAGGCACATACTTAGGATAGTCCCGCCTCCTGTCGTCAGAGAAGGTAGGCACATACTTTGAACAGTCCCGCCTCCTGGCATCAGAGAAGGTAGGCAGATACTAAGGAGAGTCCTGCCTCCCTCTCCTGGCGTCAGGAAAGATAGGCAGATACTAAGGAGAGTCCCGCCTCCCTCTCCTGGCGTCAGAGAAGGTAGGCACATACATAGGAGAGTCCCGCCTCCTGGCGTCAAAGAAGGTAGGCGGATAGAAGGCTTGGTTTCCTTCCTGCTTCAGCAGATATTTGCATGTTTGGAAAATGTTTTGCTCATCTATAATTGATAATATGAATTCACACGGTTTATATACTGCTCTGTATTCTCTTTATAGCAAAGCTAAAGGTTTCTGACTGAAAGACACTGCAAATAAACATTTGTTTCTTGTGACAAAGCTCAGTATTATCTGTGTGAGGCAGAAATCACAGCAGATGAGGGAGAGGCACTTCCTGTGAGGGCGATGACAGCTTCTGCTACAGAGTGTGGTGGGCGGGGCACGGACCTCTGTCTCACACCTACATGTTTGTGCTGCACACTTTAGTCATTGTCCTGAATATTGGTAAACACTTTGGAGATGTTAAAGGATACCTGTTACCTTAAAAAGAACCTTTAGATCCTTCCCTCAGTAGGGGGAGCCGTTGGATAGTGCAGATATTTCCCTGGTCACTCTATGCCCCTCCGGCGCTTGTGCCAGGACCCTCTGAACATTTAAAGAGGAACTCCAGTGAAAATAATGTAATAAAAACCGTGCTTCATTTTTACAATAATTATGTATAAATGATTTAGTCCGTGTTTGCCCATTGTAAAATCTTTTAAATCCCTGATTTACATTCTGACATTTATTACATGGTGACATTTTTACTGCTGGCATGTGATGTAGCTGCTGCATGCTTTTTTAGCAGTTGGAAACAGCTGTAAACAGCTATTTCCCACAATGCATCAAGGTTCACAGACTGGAAACTGCCAGGAGTACCACGGTCCTCCGAGTTACTTGTGGGAGGGGTTTCACCACAATATCAGCCATACAGCGCCCCCTGATGGTCTGGTTGTGAAAAGCAATAGATTTCTCATGTAAAAGGTGGTATCAGCTACTGATTGGGATAAAGTTCAATTCTTGGTCCTGAATAGTGGTAAACAGTTTGGAGATGTTAAAGGATACCTGTTACCTTAAACAAGAACCCTTAGATCCTTCCCTCACTAGGAGGAGCCGTTGGATAGTGCAGAGATTTCCCTGGTCACTCTATGCCCCTCCGGCGCTTGTGCCGGGACCCTCTGAACATTAAGCTGCAGATTGATCATTGTGAACTCACTGGACCTGTGCAGTGCGCTGCGCTCGTACACTGAGGGGAGCATATCCATGAGGAGGAAGAGGTTCCCGGCCAGCAGTGAAGGGGGCGGGGCGACTAGCATCAGAGGCTCCTCCTCCTGAACTACGTATAGATACAGGTTTACTTTCCATGTGAGTGGAGCAGCTGATAGTGGAAAGAGCTGCGGATTGGCTAACCTCCATAGATATTATGACTGAAATAAGGTGTCTGTACGGAATGGTCATTTTCTGTTTAGCTTTTTCAGATAAATATTTCTAGCATTTTTATGCATTTGTGTACTTTTGATGCAAGTGATGCGAGGTCATTATGATGTAGGTTTTGAAGTTCTTAAAGTGGACCTAAATTAAAAATACAAGATTTCAGAAATAAAATCTATTTTCTAAATTATAATAATAATAAATAGCAGCCTTTTTTTCAGCTGCATAATGACAAATCTAAAATATTCTGAATTTATTGGAGGAACCCCTCCCTTCCTTTCATATTGTTGGGACAGAATCCGGCAAACTGGTGGAGTAGGAGGTGCCCAGCAAAGGAGGAATTGCTAAGTGGATGGTGTAATAAGTGGCTGGATGGTGTAATGGTTAAGGGCTTTGCCTCTGACACAGGAGACCAGGGTTTGAATCTTGGCTCTGCCTGTTCAGTAAGTCAGCACCTATTCAGTAGGAGACCTTGGGCAAGTCTTCCTAACACTGCTACTGCCTATAGAGCGTGCCCTAGTGGCTGCAGCTCTGGCGCTTTGAGTCCGCCGGGAGAAAATCGCAATGTAAATGTTATTTGTCTTGTCTAATGGCTGCCACCTGTATAACCCTATAACCCTAGTTATGGAAAGAGAAGGGTGAAAAGCATGCACTGAAATGCTCATAGGCTTGAAGGAGTGTTTATTTATCTTTGTCTGTGTCAGAGTGGTGCAACTAAATATTTTGAATTACAAAAATTTTTGGTTTGGGTCCGCTTTAAGTCTTTTTGTGTGTGTTATTTTCTTGGCTATTAGCGCTAGCACTCCTTATTCTCACCCATTTTTATTTAATTTTTTGTTCAATAGCTTACCCATCTTGTTGCCAAACCATAACGTTCCTTTTCTCCGAATAATCTCAACCGTCCGTATCGTCACCCAACTTCAGCCCTCCAAATCTTATCTTTCCTTATTGTCCTCTAACCTCTACCCGCCTTATCATCGCCTACTGAAGCGAAGAATGATGGCATTTGCCTTCTTAAAACAGAGGGAAACTTGCAATAATTCAGCTATAAGTGAACATTTGTGGTTACCCACAATGCACCACTACTGAATATGCAAATTATCTCTTTGCCCCTGTAAACCAAGCAAGCATCCAGGACCGCTGGTGTATAGCAAGCCTATAGCTTATACATGTTACAGGACCGCTGGTGTATAGCAAGCCTATAGCTTATACATGTTACAGGACCGCTGGTGTATAGCTAGCCTATAGCTTATACATGTTATAGGACCGCTGGTGTATAGCTAGCCTATAGCTTATACATGTTACAGGACCGCTGGTGTATAGTGAGCCTATAGCTTATACATGTTACAGGACCGCTGGTGTATAGCGAGCCTATAGCTTATACATGTTACAGGACCGCTGGTGTATAGCAAGCCTATAGCTTATACATGTTACAGGACCGCTGGTGTATAGCTAGCCTATAGCTTATACATGTTAGAGGACCGCTGGTGTATAGTGAGCCTATAGCTTATACATGTTACAGAGCCGCTGGTGTATAGTGAGCCTATAGCTTATACATGTTACAGGACTGCTGGTGTATAGCAAGCCTATAGCTTATACATGTTACAGAGCCCCTGGTGTATAATGATCCTACAGCTTATACATATTACAGAGACGCTGATGTATAGTGAGCCTATAGCTTATACATGTTACAGGACCGCTGGTGTATAGCGAGCCTATAGCTTATACATGTTACAGGACCGCTGGTGTATAGCAAGCCTATAGCTTATACATGTTACAGGACCGCTGGTGTATAGCGAGCCTATAGCTTATACATGTTACAGGACCGCTGGTGTATAGCGAGCCTATAGCTTATACATGTTACAGGACCGCTGGTGTGTAGCAAGCCTATAGCTTATACATGTTACAGGACCGCTGGTGTATAGCAAGCCTATAGCTTATACATGTTACAGGACCGCTGGTGTATAGCGAGCCTATAGCTTATACATGTTACAGAACCGCTGGTGTATAGTGAGCCTATAGCTTATACATGTTACAGGACCGCTGGTGTATAGCGAGCCTATAGCTTATACATGTTACAGAACCGCTGGTGTATAGTGAGCCTATAGCTTATACATGTTACAAAACCGCAGGTGTATATTGAGCCTATAGCTTATACATGTTACAGGACCGCTGCTGTATAGCAAGCCTATAGCTTATACGTGTTACAGAACCGCTGGTGTATAGTGAGCCTATAGCTTATACATGTTACAGAACCGCTGGTGTATAGCAAGCCTATAGCTTATACATGTTACAGGACCGATGGTCTAAGCCTATAGCTTATACATATTACAGAGCCGCTGGTGTATAGTGAGCCTATAGCTTATACACGTTACAGAGCCGCTGGTGTATAGCAAGCCTATAGCTTATACATGTTACAGGACCGCTGGTGTATAGTGAGCCTATAGCTTATACATGTTACAGGACCGCTGGTGTATAGCTAGCCTATAGCTTATACATGTTACAGGACCGCTGGTGTATAGCTAGCCTATAGCTTATACATGTTACAGGACCGCTGGTGTATAGCTAGCCTATAGCTTATACATGTTACAGGACCGCTGGTGTATAGTGAGCCTGTAGCTTATACATGTTACAGAGCTGCTGGTGTATAGCAAGCCTATAGCTTATACATGTTACAGGACCGCTGGTGTATAGCTAGCCTATAGCTTATACATGTTACAGGACCGCTGTTGTATAGCTAGCCTATAGCTTATACATGTTACAGGACCGCTGGTGTATAGTGATCCTATAGCTTATACATGTTACAGGACCGCTGATGTATAGTGATCCTATAGCTTATACATGTTACAGGACCGCTGCTGTATAGCAAGTCTATAGCTTTAAATATTACACAGCCACACCAACCCCACATGCAGACAGCCTGTTTCGGACTGTTGGTCTTCATCAGTACATGGCAGGGATTGATAAGAAGGCAAATCACACCAAGCTTTGCTTTTTTAGTAGGAGGGCTTTTCGGCCTCTTTTATCCCCCTATACATTCCGAGTGGTTTGGGTCACCCTGAGCTGCTCGGTTACTCTGCTGAAGCGAAGAAAAGCTCATGATATAATTAATTTGTTGTGTAATACGGATAATTACTAGAACATTAGTAGCAAAGAAAATAGTGCCACGTTTTTATTTTCAGGTATACAGCTTCTTTTGTATAACATTGCATCATTCTCTAATCATTGCAGTTTCCACAATACACACAACATTTTAAATGATTTCACAGAGCAGGCTAATGACCCTTTGAACTTTTCTCTGCAGAAAAATCATAAACAAAGAAGAAACAATGAGAGACAGTTGAGATAAGAGCTTCAAAAGACAGCGCTGTCATTGAATAGGCTTAAGCGACAGGGCAGAGTGGATTGAGCTGATTGGCCATAAGCGCATACTGCCCGGTTAGCGGTGGCCACACCCATCGGGGAGTCCTCTCCCTCACGGGTGACGCAGCAGAGGTGGCTACACCCATCGGGGAGTCCTCTCCCTCACGGGTGACGCAGCAGAGGTGGCCACACCCATCGGGGAGTCCTCTCCCTCACGGGTGACGCGGCAGAAGACCCTGGTGTGCAGCAGTGAGAATGGGGTGAAGAGCGCTGGTACTTAATGCTTCAGTACTTACATGACACGGCACAGGGGCGGAGCATGAGGCTGGCGGCAATCAGAGTGTCAGACTTTGTCCAACATTTTGATGTAAAGAGGCTGATGCTGAGCTTGACTAGATCCGTCAGCGGCTCCCCTAGCGGTGGCCATGTTTTCCTGTGTCAGGCTTTGTCTAACGTCGGGCCTGAACTGGAGGATGCCAAAGTCGGACATGGTCAGGCACAGGTTTAGAAAGGGGTTAATTTTGCTTGTTCCCAAACTGCCCCAGCACCTTACTAATACAATAGTGATTTGCCACCAGCTGGATCTGCAGCTTTGTCACTTTGGCCAGGTTTTTCGTGTCACTGGAGCAGATGTTGGCAATTATCAAAGATTCCTCCCACATTGGTCTGTCCCGTCCATCATTGGCAGAATGTGATGGCCGGATAGTACCATGGAAGCAGCAGACGTGAGCTTGGAGAGGCAGCAGAGGACAGAGGGGCCTGGTGTGCTGCAGGGGGCAGCAGAGGACAGAGGAGCCTGGTGTGCTGCAGGGGGCAGCAGAGGACAGAGGAGCCTGGTGTGCTGCAGGGGGCAGCAGAGGACAGAGGAGCCTGGTGTGCTGCAGGGGGCAGCAGAGGACAGAGGAGCCTGGTGTGCTGCAGGGGGCAGCAGAGGACAGAGGAGCCTGGTGTGCTGCAGGGGGTCACAGACAGTCAGACACAACCCAGTGTTCTCCCCGGGCTCTTTTTGGTGAGCACCCGGCTGTCATCGGCTCACCTCCTCCTGTGCTGTAAGCAGAGTTGTGCAGAGAAGCGCCGGCCCTGCATTCTCTGCTTTGCCCCGCCCGGCTACTTTTTCATGCCACCCGGCTGGGAAAAAATTCTGGGGAGAACACTGCAAGTGAATAGCGATTGAACAACAACCCGCTCTGTTCTTATGCTGGGAATACACGGCTCGATTCTGAGCCATTCAGATGGCTCGATACATCATTTCCGACCTGTCTGATCTCCCACCCGATCGTTTTGCCGCTCGATTTTGCATTGAAGACAATGCAAAAAGATAAGAAAAACCGAGCGGAAGATAAGATGATCCTCTGCGGAATCGAGCCGTGTATGCCCAGCATAAGGCTGCTGTTACTGATTGCTGTAATTCTTATAGAGGAGCTCTCCGGGTGCTGAACTGGAATGACAATCCTAAGCTATCAGCACTTTTATTGAGGACGGGCATGATATGAATTCTTTACAGGACCACTATTGTGGAAATTCTAAAATTAAAAATACGTGTAAACGTGTACAAATAAGACGTACATTTCCTCCAGAGTAAAATGAGCCATAAATTACTTTTCTCCTATGTTGCTGTCACTCACTGTAGGTAGTAGAAATCCTGACAGAACCGAAAGTTTTTGGACTAGCCCATTTCCTCATGGAGGATTCTCAAGGTTTTATTTTCAAAAGTACTTAGTAAATGGCAGTTGCTCTGTTCAACTGCTTAAAAAGTGCGGGGAGCAGGGAGACTGGACAGCACCTTTTATATAAATCCTTTTAAAGGAGTGTCTTTGAAAAGAATAAAGGCCATACTGAGAATCCCCCATGAGGAATTGGAATAGAACAAAACCTGTCACTTCTGTCAGATTTCTACTACTTACTGTAAGTGACAGCAACAGAGGAGAAAAGTCATTTATGGCTCATTTTACTCAGAAAGAAATGTACTTCTTATGTATGCGTGTTTCCATGTATTTGACATTTTACCATTTTGGCGTTAGTGGTCCTGTAACTGGTCTGCTGTAATATGTCTTGGCTTATCAGATGCGCTGACAGACGTAGGGTGGAGCTGGCGTATGGATACCGACCTGTGCGCTGACAGATGTAGGGTGGAGCTGGCGTATGGATACCGACCTGTGCGCTGACAGACGTAGGGTGGAGCTGGCGTATGGATACCGACCTGTGCGCTGACAGACGTAGGGTGGAGCTGGTGTATGGATACCGACCTGTGCGCTGACAGACGTAGGGGGGTGAAGCTGGCGTATGGATACCGACCTGTGCGCTGACAGACGTAGGGTGGAGCTGGCGTATGGATACCGACCTGTGCGCTGACAGATGTAGGGTGGAGCTGGCGTATGGATACCGACCTGTGCGCTGACAGACGTAGGGTGGAGCTGGTGTATGGATACCGACCTGTGCGCTGACAGACGTAGGGGGGGTGGAGCTGGCGTATGGATACCGACCTGTGCGCTGACAGACTTAGGGTGGAGCTGGCGTATGGATACCGATCTTTGCGCTGACAGACGTAGGGTGGAGCTGGCGTATGGATACCGACCTGTGCGCTGACAGACGTAGGGTGGAGCTGGCGTATGGATACCGACCTGTGCGCTGACAGACGTAGGGTGGAGCTGGCGTATGGATACCGACCTGTGCGCTGACAGACGTAGGGTGGAGCTGGCGTATGGATACCGACCTTTGCGCTGACAGACGTAGGGTGGAGCTGGCGTATGGATACCGACCTGTGCGCTGACAGACGTAGGGTGGAGCTGGCGTATGGATACCGACCTGTGCGCTGACAGACGTAGGGTGGAGCTGGCGTATGGATACCGACCTGTGCGCTGACAGACGTAGGGTGGAGCTGGTGTATGGATACCGACCTGTGCGCTGACAGACGTAGGGTGGAGCTGGTGTATGGATACCGACCTGTGCGCTGACAGACTTAGGGTGGAGCTGGTGTATGGATACCGACCTGTGCGCTGACAGACTTAGGGTGGAGCTGGCGTATGGATACCGACCTGTGCGCTGACAGACTTAGGGTGGAGCTGGTGTATGGATACCGACCTGTGCGCTGACAGACGTAGGGTGGAGCTGGCGTATGGATACCGACCTGTGCGCTGACAGACTTAGGGTGGAGCTGGCGTATGGATACCGACCTGTGCGCTGACAGACGTAGGGTGGAGCTGGCGTATGGATACCGACCTGTGCGCTGACAGACGTAGGGTGGAGCTGGCGTATGGATACCGACCTGTGCGCTGACAGACGTAGGGTGGAGCTGGCGTATGGATACCGACCTGTGCGCTGACAGATGTAGGGTGGAGCTGGCGTATGGATACCGACCTGTGCGCTGACAGACGTAGGGTGGAGCTGGCGTATGGATACCGACCTGTGCGCTGACAGACGTAGGGTGGAGCTGGTGTATGGATACCGACCTGTGCGCTGACAGACGTAGGGTGGAGCTGGTGTATGGATACCGACCTGTGCGCTGACAGACGTAGGGTGGAGCTGGTGTATGGATACCGACCTGTGCGCTGACAGACTTAGGGTGGAGCTGGTGTATGGATACCGACCTGTGCGCTGACAGACTTAGGGTGGAGCTGGCGTATGGATACCGACCTGTGCGCTGACAGACTTAGGGTGGAGCTGGTGTATGGATACCGACCTGTGCGCTGACAGACGTAGGGTGGAGCTGGCGTATGGATACCGACCTGTGCGCTGACAGACTTAGGGTGGAGCTGGCGTATGGATACCGACCTGTGCGCTGACAGACGTAGGGTGGAGCTGGCGTATGGATACCGACCTGTGCGCTGACAGACGTAGGGTGGAGCTGGCGTATGGATACCGACCTGTGCGCAGACAGACGTAGGGTGGAGCTGGCGTATGGATACCGACCTGTGCGCTGACAGATGTAGGGTGGAGCTGGCGTATGGATACCGACCTGTGCGCTGACAGACGTAGGGTGGAGCTGGCGTATGGATACCGACCTGTGCGCTGACAGACTTAGGGTGGAGCTGGCGTATGGATACCGACCTGTGCGCTGACAGACGTAGGGTGGAGCTGGCGTATGAATACCGACCTGTGCGCTGACAGATGTAGGGTGGAGCTGGCGTATGGATACCGACCTGTGCGCTGACAAATGTAGGGTGGAGCTGGTGTATGGATACCGACCTGTGCGCTGACAGATGTAGGGTGGAGCTGGCGTATGGATACCGGCCTGTGCGCTGACAGATGTAGGGTGGAGCTGGCGTATGGATACCGGCCTGTGCGCTGACAGACGTAGGGTGGAGCTGGCGTATGGATACCGACCTGTGTGCTGACAGACGTAGGGTGGAACTGGCGTATAGATACCGACCTGTGCGCTGACAGACTTAGGGTGGAGCTGGCGTATGGATACCGATCTTTGCGCTGACAGACGTAGGGTGGAGCTGGCGTATGGATACCGACCTGTGCGCTGACAGACGTAGGGTGGAGCTGGCGTATGGATACCGACCTGTGCGCTGACAGACGTAGGGTGGAGCTGGCGTATGGATACCGACCTTTGCGCTGACGGACGTAGGGTGGAGCTGGCGTATGGATACCGACCTGTGCGCTGACAGATGTAGGGT
This sequence comes from Hyperolius riggenbachi, assembly GCF_040937935.1. Lineage (NCBI taxonomy): Eukaryota > Metazoa > Chordata > Amphibia > Anura > Hyperoliidae > Hyperolius > Hyperolius riggenbachi. The sequence continues at coordinate 443,343,774 of NC_090650.1, read as the reverse complement.
GGAGCTGGCGTATGGATACCGACCTGTGCGCAGACAGACGTAGGGTGGAGCTGGCGTATGGATACCGACCTGTGCGCTGACAGACGTAGGGTGGAGCTGGTGTATGGATACCGACCTGTGCGCTGACAGACGTAGGGTTGAGCTGGCGTATGGATACCGACCTGTGCGCTGACAGACGTAGGGGGTTGAGCTGGCGTATGGATACCGACCTGTGCGCTGACAGACGTAGGGTGGAGCTGGCGTATGGATACCGACCTGTGCGCTGACAGACGTAGGGTGGAGCTGGCGTATGGATACCGACCTGTGCGCTGACAGACGTAGGGGGGTGAAGCTGGCGTATGGATACCGACCTGTGCGCTGACAGACGTAGGGTGGAGCTGGCGTATGGATACTGACCTGTGCGCTGACAGATGTAGGGTGGAGCTGGCGTATGGATACCGACCTGTGCGCTGACAGATGTAGGGTGGAGCTGGCGTATGGATACCGACCTGTGCGCTGACAGACGTAGGGGGGTGGAGCTGGCGTATGGATATTGACCTGTGCGCTCACAGACGTAGGGTGGAGCTGGTGTATGGATACTGACCTGTGCGCTGACAGACGTAGGGTGGAGCTGGTGTATGGATACCGACCTGTGCGCTGACAGACGTAGGGTGGAGCTGGCGTATGGATACCGACCTGTGCGCTGACAGACGTAGGGGGGTGAAGCTGGCGTATGGATACCGACCTGTGCGCTGACAGACGTAGGGTGGAGCTGGCGTATGGATACTGACCTGTGCGCTGACAGATGTAGGGTGGAGCTGGCGTATGGATACCGACCTGTGCGCTGACAGATGTAGGGTGGAGCTGGCGTATGGATACCAACCTGTGTGCTGACAGACGTAGGGGGGTGGAGCTGGCGTATGGATATTGACCTGTGCGCTCACAGACGTAGGGTGGAGCTGGTGTATGGATACTGACCTGTGCGCTGACAGACGTAGGGTGGAGCTGGTGTATGGATATTGACCTGTGCGCTGACAGACGTAGGGTGGAGCTGGTGTATGGATACCGACCTGTGCGCTGACAGACGTAGGGTGGAGCTGGTGTATGGATACTGACCTGTGCGCTGACAGACGTAGGGGGGTGGAGCTGGTGTATGGATACTGACCTGTGCGCTGACAGACGTAGGGTGAAGCTGGCGTATGGATACCGACCTGTGCGCTGACAGACGTAGGGTGGAGCTGGTGTATGGATACTGACCTGTGCACTGACAGACGTAGGGTGGAGCTGGCGTATGGATACCGACCTGTGCGCTGACAGACGTAGGGTGGAGCTGGCGTATGGATACCGACCTTTGCGCTGACAGACGTAGGGTGGAGCTGGCGTATGGATACCGACCTTTGCGCTGACAGACGTAGGGTGGAGCTGGTGTATGGATACCGACCTGTGCACTGACAGACGTAGGGTGGAGCTGGCGTATGGATACCGACCTGTGCGCTGACAGACGTAGGGTGGAGCTGGCGTATGGATACTGACCTGTGCGCTGACAGACGTAGGGTGGAGCTGGCGTATGGATACCGACCTGTGCGCTGACAGACATAGGGTGGAGCTGGCGTATGGATACCGACCTGTGCGCAGACAGACGTAGGGTGGAGCTGGCGTATGGATACCGACCTGTGCGCTGACAGACATAGGGTGGAGCTGGCGTATGGATACCGACCTGTGCGCAGACAGACGTAGGGTGGAGCTGGCGTATGGATACCGACCTGTGCGCTGACAGACATAGGGGGGTGGAGCTGGCGTATGGATACCGACCTGTGCGCAGACAGACGTAGGGTGGAGCTGGCGTATGGATACCGACCTGTGCGCTGACAGATGTAGGGGGGTGGAGCTGGCGTATGGATACCGACCTGTGAGCTGGCGTATGGATACTGACCTGTGCGCTGACAGATGTAGGGACTGTGGAGCTGGCGTATGGATACCGACCTGTGCGCAGACAGACGTAGGGTGGAGCTGGCGTATGGATACCGACCTGTGCGCAGACAGACGTAGGGTGGAGCTGGCGTATGGATACCGACCTGTGCGCAGACAGACGTAGGGTGGAGCTGGCGTATGGATACTGACCTGTGCGCTGACAGACGTAGGGTGGAGCTGGCGTATGGATACCGACCTGTGCGCAGACAGACGTAGGGTGGAGCTGGCGTATGGATACCGACCTGTGCGCTGACAGATGTAGGGGGGTGGAGCTGGCGTATGGATACCGACCTGTGAGCTGGCGTATGGATACTGACCTGTGCGCTGACAGATGTAGGGACTGTGGAGCTGGCGTATGGATACCGACCTGTGCGCAGACAGACGTAGGGTGGAGCTGGCGTATGGATACCGACCTGTGCGCAGACAGACGTAGGGTGGAGCTGGCGTATGGATACCGACCTGTGCGCAGACAGACGTAGGGTGGAGCTGGCGTATGGATACTGACCTGTACTTTTACATTGAACATGAGTTGCGGTTTCATTTTTGGCCCCCCCCCCCCCTTCCAGCTTTTTCTGCTCAGTCAGACTTAGTGACGCTCATCACAAGAACATGTGTTGTTCCTCCGCCATTTACGCTCTATATCTGCGAAAGAGTGAGTCATACGCAGCGTGATATCTGACAGGATTACAATACAGTAATAATTGTAAAGCGCTTTTCTCCCATGAGAAGTTTGAGAAGAAACACCGGAGTAAAAAAATTCTATTGAGAACGAGGGCATTCCCAGTGTATATTTAATGAGATATCAGAGAACTGATACTGCGCCTGCGCTGGAGCCGGGAAGGTAAATATTTACATCCCCGCTGTTCCGGGAGGATTTTCTCTGCCGCCGTGGGACACAGGAGGACGGGGGAAGCCTCAATAGGATCCGGAGGTTTCCCTTACCCCAGGCGAGTACCCCCCAGGGGAGGTTTTTCTCGTTACAGGTTTTCTTTAAAGCGAATCTGAAACTAAAATAAACTGATAAGATAATGAGTTGTATGTGTAGTACAGATAAACAATAAAAGACTTCTAGCAAAGAAACAACTCCTATATTGTTTCCAGTCCAGAAGAGTTAAGAATCTTCAGTTGTTATCTATGCAAAAGAGCTTCTCTGAGCTCTCTGATCTAACTTGGGTCTGCTGCAGTGCTGTTTTGTGGAGCACTTATACATCAAAGAAACAGTGACAAACAGCTGCAGATGAGGTTTTCACTGCTCAAAGTTCAAAGGGTCATTAGCTCTGCAAACCTCTGTATTTTTAACTGTAAAACAGAGCAAACGGCACATATGACAGAATGTGTTGTAAACAAAAAAAAATGCTACATAACGGAAAATAAAAATATGAGACTCTTTTCTTCGCTACTAATGTTCCATGAATTATCCTTACTACACATACAATTCGTTATACAGTATCTTAAGTTTTTTTTTTTTTTTTAGCTTCAGTGTCACTTTGAAGTGAACCTGAACTGAGCTAAATGATTTAAAATAAACACATGATGTACCTGCAAATGAGTGTTCCCGGTACATACTCACCCCAGCATCAGTGGAAAGCCTCCTGGATTCTCCCAAAGCTCTCCTTTCCGGTGGCACTATACTTGTGTGACTCTGCAGAATAGGTTTCTTCTGGCAGCGAGTGGCCAGGGATGAGCACATCTGCACTGGGCATGTGCCAGTGAGGTCTGCACATGCCCAGTATCACAAAACTACTCCATGCACGGAGGAAAAAGGCTTCATTCTACTGCTACATCATCAATCTGTATCAATATCCATTGTATTCCTCAATCAAACAGTGGGAATCACTTTTTTTTTCTCATTCAGTATATTTTCAGTATTCAATATTTTTCTTTATATAGCACCAACACCCTTCCTGAATAGTGCTGTACAGTGTACAACATAAATAGCAGGTAGCAAAGATACATGAGATGTTCCAAACGCTGTATAATCAGGTCATCCATGCAACACTAATACATACCCTACATGCAGGCAGAGCAGGGTCATCCACCAGGCAACGTAAGAAGGTGCCCGGGGCCTAGTGGCTGTCAGGGGCCCACCCAACACCTTTTCTGACCTCTCTTCACTTCAGGTTATAAAGAGGATCACACGGGGCCCAAAGTCTACCGCCTTGCCTAGGACCCAATTACATCTTAATCTATCTTTGCACACAGTAGATGTGTGGCTTGAGAACTCACAAATACTGGTGCATGATCATATAATGTACAGTAGAATAAGAAACACTAGGAGGAGGAGCCTGTCCTTGCCAGCTTAAAGTCTAAAGGGTAGTGGGGTGGAGACATTAGGGGGAGGAGCCTGGCCTTCTGAGCTTACACTCAAGAGGGGAGTGGGGTGGAGACATCAGGGGAGGAGCCTGGCCTTGCCAGCTTACTACAGTATCTGGAGGGTAGTGGGGTGGAGACATTAGGAGAAGCCTGCCCTTGTGAACTGACATGCTAGAGGGGAGTGGGGTGGAGACACTAGGGGGAGGAGCTTGCCCTTGTGCCCTAACAATCTAAAGGGTAATGGGGTGGAGACATTAGTGGGAGGAGCCTGGCCTTGCCAGCTTACAATCTAGAGGGTAGAGGGGCGGAGACATGAGGAGGTGGAGCCTGCCTTTGCAAGCTTACAATCTAGAGCAGGGGTAGGGAACTTTGGCTCTCCAGCTGTTAAGGAACTACAAGTCCCACAATGCATTGCAGGAGTCTGACCGCCAGAGTCCTGATTAACCACTTTCCCCCCGCCCGTACGGATTTCTCTGTCCCTTTTTCCATCCTTTAACCCCCAGGGACGGAGAAATCCGTACTTTGCGCACTCCCCCTGCTGCCCGCGCTCCCGCTCGTAAACACGTCGCCCCCGCCGCTCGCTCGGAGATCAATGAACGGGAAAATCCATTCCCGTTCGTTGATCTAAGCCCCGCAATGATCTGCTGCTCTCCGATGAGCAGCGCGATCATTGTGAAAAAAAAAAAAACACTTACCCAGCCAGAGTTGTTAAAACAGCAGAAGCCATTATTGGCACTGAACTACCATCACTGGAACTTTTGTATAATACTTGCAGCTTGAGAAGGGCCAAAAACATTATCAAGGACAACACTCACCCTGGAAATGTCTTGTTTGAGCTCCTTCCATCAGGTAAACGTTTTAGATCAATCCGCACACACACAAACAGACTGAGAGGCCTGGTGCACACCAGAGGAGTTTTTCTGAGCGTTTTGAGTTTTTAAATCTGCTGCTAATGTTATCCTATGTGTCTGTGCACACTGGAGCAATGAGGTTTTGTAAAAAAAACCCATAGCATTACATTGGGAAGAGCTTTTGAAACCTCTAAAAGCTCTTCCCAATGTAATGCTATGTTTTTTTTTTTACAAAACCTCATTGCTCCAGTGTGCACAGACACATAGGATAACATTAGCAGCAGATTTAAAAACTCAAAACGCTCAGAAAAACTCATCTGGTGTGCACCAGGCCAAAGACAGCTTTTTCCCATCCGCCATAAACTTGATGAACTCTGAATCCTCTCTGAAATAATTAACACTGTGTACAAATTGTTTAAACATCTGTAATACCTGGCATACTTGTGTAATTTCTTCTCTTCCTTGTTACTATCACTATGTTCCCTATATGCACCGTGGGGTTGTCATTAAAAGTAATTTCGTTGTGTCACACAATGACAATAAAGTGAATTGAATTGAATACTTACATGTCCGCCGTGGTGACTCCTGGTGAGCGATGACAAACCGTTTGCGATCCACCTACTTCTGGCCCAGCAAGCTGCAGCGGTAGTGTGCAGGCGCCAGTGGCGGGCGTCCTTGATCACACTATGCAGTGATAACCACATAGTGCGCATGCGCAGAGCGCTCCCAGCTGCAGGCATCGTATAAGGACGTGCACCGCTGGGGCAGCGCCTGAGCACTGAGGCTTGCTGGGCCAGAAGTAGCGATTTCTGCCATCACTACTCCCGGTTACTCCTCCACCCTGTGTCTGCTGCTTCCATGAATGCTCTACCACAAGGCACCAGAAGTCCCGCATGCACCTTGCAGCCACGTGGGTGACTGCGGAGGAGTGGCCTGGAGTCATGCCAGCTGACAGGTGAGTATTTGCAAGGGGAGGGGATTTAACGTTTGAGGGTAGCCAGGAGGGGGGGGGGGGGGGGGGGTCACTAGACTGATTCCAGATAATTTCATGCTGCAATCTATAGGGAATGGCTGAAGGGAATCAGTCTGTGGTTTGAGGCCTCGTTTATGTTGGGTGCGTTGAGAAACATGTAAAAGCGCATGATAGAAACACGTGTTTGTGGATGCTTTAGTGCGCATTTCGCTTCGTTCATATCATACGCACAACCATGCGCATTTGGAAGCGTGTATGATGTGCGACAAGCAAGAGCGGCAGAAGGGCAAAGACAGCTCTTCTGCCATTTACATCATGGGCGCTGCGCAGCAGTACAATGCGCTAAGATGCGCTTGCGTACTGCTGCATGCATTCTGCCCGCAAGCGCAGAGCTGATCCATTCACTAATAAATGGGATCAGCAGTGCAGACGGCGTGCAATCCTACACATTGCGTTCCGAACACACGCCCATCTGCGCTACATAGATGTGAATGAGGCCTTTCAGTGCGTTGCGGTGCACTTTTTTAAGCATGTTTTGCTTATTGTAGCAGTTGTAAATAAAGCTTTGTTTTCATATGAATTTTTTTTTTTCGATTACAGGTAAAAAAACATGCGCTTCTATGCGCTAAAAATGCGCACCCATTCATTTGCATTGATGTGCGTTTTACAGCCCAACGCAAAGAAATGCATGCAACACATTTTTGTAACGCAGCTCAACGCATAGATGGCACATTTCATCACAGGAGAAAATCAATACCTTGCAGAACGCACAGGGCAATGCGAAGTGAAAAGCGCACAGAAGCGGCCCTGGTGTGAACAAGGCCTTAGGGCCCTTTTCCACCAGCGCGTTTGCGCTGGCTGAATTGCAAAAACGCAAACCGCTAACGATTTTACAATCGCTACGGTTTGCTTTTTAACATAGGAATCGCGGTAGGTCATTTCCACTACCGCGATTCACTTTTTACGCGAACGCGCGGCGGAGCGATATTTGCCGCGATTTTGCTATGCAGTGCATAGCATAGCAAAATCGCCGCTGTGAACGTCGGGGAATCGCCGGTAATTGTGATTCAGCAATCGCTAGCGTTTAGCGTGAACGCTAGCGACTGCAAGTGGAAAAGGGCCCTTAC